>NC_138205.1:72383137-73583137 GCF_964194415.1 Vipera berus | reverse complement strand
TATGATGAAAGCGAGAGAATTCATGAAGAATACATGGTTAATAAGAGGTCCAAAATGTGGAACCAACTATAATTTGGTATAAGTTGGGGGAAAAATAGACATTAAAAAACAAGTGAAAAAAATAGAGAATGAAGAGAAAATATGAGCTTAAAAGCACTGAAGATAAATTAAGTTCCCAGCAGAATGACTGGAAAGTGGATATAAGAAAGTGGTTGTGGAAGATGCTTGAAACAGAGTGAAAAAAATTGTTAGAAGATACCACAGAACTAGGTTGAGTCAGCTAATTAAAGTCTGAGTAAGGATATTTGCTGCATAGAGAAAAAGGGTGTGCAGAGAAAAAATACATAGATGTCCATAATATTCAGAGTCAGTTTGGTCTAGTGCAGGGGTCAGCAACCTGAAACAGTGAAAGAGCCACTCGGAACCGGTTCCCTCACAAAAGGAAAAACTGGGAGCCGCAAAAAATGTGTGTGCATGCGCGTACATGAGCACATGCGCAGAACAAGGTTTGACTGAAGAGTGGAGCCAAGGCGAGATATGCACCTACCCTGCATATTTGAATTGATTGATTAAACTTTTTTAGTCCCACTTTTTTTTTTGGACTACACACAGCAGAAGACTGGGAGCCGCAGGAGATGGCTGAAAGAGCCGCATGCGGCTCTGGAGCCGCGGGTTGCAGACCTGTGGCCTAGCTCCTCCCACTGCTTCACTAGAAGTAGATTCCTGACTTGTAGTTATAGAACAATGTTTCTATTGTTGTTGTTGTTGTTCCTTATGTCTAGATGCAGCCCGTGTCACTCTTTGAGTCTTAGATTCTTCTAATAAAACCAGGGGTTGCACGGTTTCGGAAATTTGCTATATTTCTTGTAACTGTCGCTCTCCTTCTTCTTTTCCTCTTTTAACTTCTGAAGATGGCGGTGAACCTGCTTTCAATACATTAGAATAAAAATCACATGCCTTCAGGACTGTATTAAGACGATATCTTACTCCAGCATAATTCACCACAATCCCCATTGGTATCTCCCATCTGAACTGAAGCTGTTGTTTTTTTAATTCATCTGCCAGAAAAAAAAAATCTTTCCTTTTTCTCAAAATTCTTGGGGGAATCTCTTTCAGAATCAAAACCTCTTGATTAGCCACTTTAAATCTATTATTGTAAAAAGCTTGAATGATCTCATTTCTGATCTTTCTCTTTGTAAAATACACAACTACATTTCTTGGCAGTTTCCTTTGCCTAGCAATCCAAGAATTAACACGGAATACTTTATCTATCTCCACAAAAAAATCTTCCGGTTGAATTCCCAAAATAGGCGCCAGAGCATCCACCAATATCCCCCCCAGATTTTCCTGTGGATTTTCTTTTAAACCTCTTATCCTCAGGGCAAACTCCATGTCTCTATATTGTATCATCACCACTTCATCATCAATTTTATCCATCTTATTCTCAACTTCACACATTTTAGCCTCCAACATCAGATTATTTTATTTCACTTCTTCCACACATTCATCCAGACTCTCAATACAACCTGAGAGCCCCTGAAATGCCAACAGAATATCCTCCCATATTTCCTTATTTTTCTTTTCAATAAGTTCTGCCACCTGGTCAGATTTTTTTTCAGACTGAAGTTTTAAAGCATCTTTTAAAGAATCTTGTAAATCTTTTAAAGTCAATATAGGTGCAGCAGCTGCAGAAGATGACATCAAAGATTGAATTCCAGATTGCTGAACAGGCGATGTCCCTGGACTTTTAGAAATGGGAATTCTAGGCAGTTTGGAAGCCATTTTAACACCTAATTAACTTTCGTTACACACTTTCACTTTTCCACCCCACTTGCTATTGTAGTTTATCTGTTTATCTGTCCAAGTCTTATAATCACTTTTAAACAGCTCCAAAGTTTAGCAAAATCTTTTAAAGTTTTGAGAATCCACTTTGCATATTCCTCCTCAATATTCAAACAATCACTTTCACTTTGGAAAAAAAACAGCAGCCAAACACTTTCAATTCTTGTTACAAAAAAATAATAATCACTCAGGCGCCATCTTCCCCTTCCTTTTTAAAACGATCGTTGAAACAGGAAAAAAGTTGAAGTTCCAGAGTTAAAGTCTTATACTTGCTATTTATACAGCTCCCGCATCCGCTCTGCCTGTTTCAGTTACTCAAGATAACAATCAAATCCAGCAGGAGTGGATTCAGCGTCTTGTTCTGCTTATAGCAGAGAAGTCCCCTGATCCGGAGTATCTCCAGGCTTCAGGGGAGCTCCCACCCTTCAAGCCCCAGAATAAATATTCTAGGGCTCTAGGGGAGCTCTACCCCTACCCAGAGCGCTCCCCTTCCCCTCTTCACCTGAGGGGAAGGGTTTTCAAGCCACAGAACAGCTGATTGTCGCTGTTCTGTGGCTTTAACGAGATCGAGGGGCTGGCGGTCAATCCCGACTGTCTGCGACACTGAAGAGACACCCAGAAGTCCCCACCAAAGTATTTGAGTTTCAACTTCAACATCTGGCCTTCTAAAGAGCAGTCAGGGTTGATCTCCTCTAGGACTGACTGGTTTGATTGTCTTGCAGTCCAAGGGACTCACAGGAGTCTTTTTCAGCACACCTCATGGCAGAAATTTTGCTCTAATGCACAGTTTTAGTATGGTAGGGAGGTTGATCAAGCATTGGGTGCATCCTGAATCAATTAAAACATTCAAGTCCATCTGAGCCCCTGATTTTGGCACCAATAGTTTAGCAGAGAGGGCAAAGGGTGGGATAGGTTGATTCACCATCGGGTCATCTTCCCCTCCATCATCGTCATATGGATCAGGTGCAGGTAGGCATTCAGCTGATTCCTCTTGCTTCTCCAGGGGAGGAGAGGTGATGTGTACAACCTGTACCTGGCTGATCCAATTCAACTTCTTTCACACTGGTCGAGGTTGTTTCTTTGGCTTCATGGGAGCTGCGGTCATACTCTTTAGAGGAAGAAAAGGAACTGTGCAATCTGCAACTCTATGCCCAGGTTGCCCACACTGAAGCATTTGATCTGTGAAACAAGTGGAAGCTCAAACAGATCCACACTGTATGGCAGGTGGGGGGGCGACGGTTGGCATCTCACCAGATCTCGCCTTGGTTGAGGTCCTGAAGCCACAGGCTTATGGTACTGTGTCAGCTCAATATCCAAATTCGTAGCCAAACAGTACCAGTCATGGAATTGATTCGGATTCCCCCTGCAGATGCTTGTCTGGAACAGATTGCAGTCCAACCATGCTTTGAAGTAATGGATCAATGACTGTTGGGTCACTGCCTGATGCATCCTGCCACCCTTCAACATTTTCTTACATATTCCTTTGCTGGCCGACCCTTCTGCTTCACATCGTGGATGTCTTTTTTGGCTTGTACCATCTGGGATTCATCTTCAAACCTGGTTCTCAACCCATGTATGAATAGATCAAAATTCCATAGCTCTAGTCCATGCTCCTCTCATAGAGCAGCCATCCACTCTGCAGCCTCCCCTTCCAAGTTTGCGGCTACAGAATCAATCATCTTGGCTTTATCTAAATTCACCCAATCATAACGATTTACATGAGACCACACCTGGTTGAGAAAGATAGTCACCTTCTCAGGGTCTCCATTGAAAGTGGGCTTGAGGGGAGGTGGATCGCAGGACAACAATCCCAGAGAGCTTGCAGTAACCAGGCAACTGTGGTTGGGGCTGCTGAAATCCCCTTGATGGAAGATCCCTTGTGGAGGACCTGGACTGGCTGGATATGGACGACGGTCAGGATTGGCACGACGGTGATAGAGATCAGGATCAGGTGGATGTTGGTGGTGATCTGGGCTGGCTGGGCACCACCAGTGCTCGGGGCTGGCATAGTGCTGATAATGGTGAAGGCTCACTGGATGCGGTCAGGGCTAAGAGAATGGCATTGTTGATCTGGGCTAGCAGGACACCAGCATCTATCGGTGCTGGCAGAACTACAGAAATATCCAGGAATAATCTGTCGCTGAGGACGATCTGGGCTGGTGTGGCATCGGTAGTGGTCCGGGCTCTGCCAGTGCACTGGGCTTGAAGTTAGGTCAGTCTTCGGCAGTAGGGAGGTGGCCCATTCCACCACTATGGGACTAGGACTTTGCTGGGGTGGCAGAGGCTCACATACGGTCTTGCTCCGGCTACCAGGACCACACTCTCCACCAAAGCAGCAGCCTGCATCCCATCCGCTGCCACCAGTCCGAAGCTCAAGATTGATTCCCCTTTCTTTTCCATCTCTGCATCTTCCCTGACTCTTTGCCATCCTCCCAAGGTTTGGGTAGGTGACTGGAACTCAGGACCCCGTGGGTGAGTGATTTTTGGAGTCTTGGTTTAATATCATGGTTTTGATAGATGAGACCAATAGAAATAAGAACTCTGAGGCAATTGCTTTCTTCAAGAGCACCTTTAATAGTTACATAGTATCAGCACGAACAAAGGTGAAACCGAGACTGAAAGTCCCCCCCCAAGGTTACAATGTAACAAGTTGAACTTCCCACCCCTGTAATATGTCATAAATCACAATCCCCAATTAACTACTTTCTAGTGGAAGCTCCAGCCCACTAAAACTCATGTAGCTTGACCTTGGTTCCCACAGGAAAGTTATTGTTATGACTAAACTAGAAGAATACATCTCCTCCTTCCCATTGCTGTGGCAACCGAAAACAAAGTGAAGATGGCTGCAGACAGAATCGTTTGAAAGTTGACAATAGAGACATAAAGGTGAAACATTCTTCCCAATGGCCTCCCACTCCCACTCCCTACATTAAAGAGAATGCATTAATAACAGATAGACAGACAGACAGACAGATGATGGATGGAGATAGATAGGTAGGTAGGTAGGTAGGTAGGTAGGTAGGTAGATAGATAGATAGATAGATAGCCCTGCAGAGATTTCAGTTGCATTTTCAGAAGTTTTCTTGTGTCTCTCAGTAAAGTCATAAAGCTCAGTTGAAGCTTTTAATTCACCAATGATTTCCTACTCTTGAAGAAACGAAGATCTGAAAAAGACTAGACCCGTTCTTTATCATTCCAGAATGCCAGACAAGTTTGATTTCCATCTTCATATGTGTTCAAGCACTAGATAGGCATTTCTTGGGGATGTTTTGACTTGAATTTCTGAACTAAATATGGGTTAGACTCACTTGGCCAAATTACACTTTTAAATTTGACTCTATGATCCTAAGTAAGATTCAAAGAACACAGAGAGAAAAGAAAACCATCGTGATTCTTGACCCTGTACATACATGATAGGACAGGGAAATTTTGAATATTGAAATAAAATGGGTTCTTCATAAAATTGAATAACTCCTCTTTAATAGACTGATCTCGTCTGGAACAGAAAGGGAAAAGAGCCCCAGTGAGGACTGAGAAACTAAGAAGAATTTTTGTTTCCATTTGTCTCCTTCCTTTCCCTGCTGACACCCCCCACTCCTGCCTCTCAGCCTTCCTCAGCCATCATTTCAGTAATTTTAGAGGACTTATCAGTAACATACTAGCTCCTGATATGAAGCTAAAGGCAAGCAGGAAGCAAAAGTGGTTTCCCTTAATTGCACCCCCTGTGTAGATGGAGTAAAAATAATCAACCAGGACATTACTCTTCATTAAGTAAGACTCCTTTCACAAGTCTTTATTTTTCATTGATGTCTTTCCCCATCCTAGAATTTTATCACCAGTAGGTGTTGATAAAAATCCTGTTTAGCTATGTGACATTGCAAAAAGGGTTTCTACACATAAGAACATTCTCAGCATCTCCAAAGTATTCAGGTTTTGTCTCACATCTGAAAAATTCCTGTCCCAGGGGTATTCTTATTCCACCGAAGTGTTACAACTAAATTTTTAATAAATATTGAATCAGTTTAGAAAGCATTTAATCTAGTTCCCCAATCCCAAATAGGATTATAAAATGCGTAGGACTGAAGAGATGAAAAATATTTACAAGCAAAATGTGTGGTGTTTATCGATCAACATCATGTTTTGACAGGTACACCTACTGATGATTTGGAGTATCTTACATAAACTTGGCCATTGATTTTTAAATATGTACATGCTATCCTTTTGGCTTCAACAATTACAGTGCATTCAGAAAGTATTCAGACCCCCTTCACTTTTGTCAATTTTGTTATGCTGCAGCCTGATTCTACAGTTGTTGATATTCATTTTTTCCCCTCATTAATCTACACTCAGTACCCCATAATGACAAAGTGAAAACAGAATTTTAGAAGTGTCTGTAAATTTATTAAAAAGAAAAAAACTGAAATATTGCATTGGCATATATATTCAGACCATTCACAGTACTTTATTTAAGCCCATTTGGCAGCAATTACAGCCACAAGTCTTTTTTTGGTATGATGTGACAGGCTTTGCACACCTGGACTGGGGGATTTTCTGCCATTCTTCCTTGTAAATCCTCTCAAGCTCAATCAGGTTGGATGGTGATTGTTGGTGGACAGCCAGAGATGTTCAATAAGGTTCAAATCAGGGCTCTGGTTGGGTCACTCTAGGACATTCACAAAGTTATCCCTGAGCCACTCCTGTGTTGTCATGACTGTGTGCTTAGGATCATTGTCATGTTCGAAAGTGAACCTTTGGTCCAGTCTGAGGTTCTGAGTGCTGTGGAACAGGTTTTCATCGAGGATATCCCTATCCTTTGCCTCAACCCTGACCAGTCTCCCAGTCCCTGCTGCTGAAAAACACCCCCACAGCATGATGCTGTCGCCACCATGCTTCAATGTTGGTAAGATATTGGGTAGGTGATGAGTGATGCCTGGTTTCCTCCACACACATAATGTTTAGAATTGAGGCAAAACACTTCAATCTTGGTTTCATCAGACCAGAGAATCTTGTTCCTCACAATCTGAGAGTTTTGCAAACTAAAGCGGGCTTCCATGCATTTTGCACTGAAGAGAGGCTTCCATCTAACCACTGTACCATAAAGCCCAGATCGGTGGAAAGCTGCAGTGATGATTGTCCTTCTGGAACTCTGTCCCATCTCCACACAGGATCTCCGGAACTCAGTCAGAGTGACTATCAGGTTCTTGGTCACCTCTCTTATTAAGCCCCTTCTCTCCCGATTGCTTAGTTTGACCAGGTGACCAGCTCTTGGAAGAGTACTGGTTGTGCCAAACTTCTTCCATTTGAGAATTATGGAGGCCACTGTGTTCTTAAAAACCTTCAGTGCAGCAGAAATTTTATTGTAGCCTTCCCCAGATCTGTGCCTTGTAATAACGCTGTCTCTGAGCTCTGTAGGCAGTTCCCTTTGCCCTCATGGTTTTTGCTATGCTACAGTGTGCATTGTCAGCTGTGAGACCTTCTATAGAGAGGTGTGTGCCTTTCCAAATCATGTCCAATCAATTTAATTTACCACAGGTTGACTCCAATCAAGATGTAGAAACATGTCAGCAACGATCAAGAGAACTGGGAGGCACCTGGGCTAAATTTCAAGTGTTATTACAAAGGGTCTGAATACATATGCCAATGTGATATTTCAGTTTTTTATTTTTAATAAATTTATAGACATTTCTAAAATTCTGTTTTCACTTTGTCATGGGGTTCTGAGTGTAGATTAATGAGAAAAAAATAGAATTTCAACAACTATAGAATCAGGCTGCAGCATAACAAAATTGACAAAAACGAAGGATCCAAAGTCTAAGCAAAGGACATTACACTTTCAAGAACTTGATGTGAAACTGGAACATTCTTTGAGATTATGGTGGGGTTTCAATGAAACTGAAACGAGTCTCTTTGATTATTAGAAAATACATATCAATCCCATTAGGTAGACAAGACCAGAAAATTAATGCTCAGGAAGTCCAAAACTATCGTGTTTCCTAGAAGATAAGACCTACCCTGAAAATAAGCCTTATCTTGATTCTGGGGGGTGGGCATAATATAAGCCCTACCCCAAAAGTAAGCCCTAGCACTGTGGTTGCCTGAGTAGTGGTGGGGATGGGTGTGGCCAGCTTGACTTCGCTTATGTGGGATGGGAGGGAGCCTGGGAGGAGCTGGGGAGGAGGGACAGGAACTATGGAGTTTTTCATGGTACAAACGAGGTAGAATATACTGTTATCACACCAAAACCATTTAATCCAAGGTGACCAGTGAATGTGGTTTCAGCTTTTACACTGTCCCTTGACTAGAAAAGGTCTAATTCAGGAATCGCTTCCTTTTCCCTTCAGCACAGCCGGTGCTTCTTTCCAATTCTGCCTCAAAGTCTCAGTGATTCAGTTCTCTCCCCACCTCCCCAGCCTAACCCCACCCCCTTCCTTCGACTATCACCTCATTTACCTATTTCCGTCCACGAGGGGCAGGCTTTCTTTCTCGTTGCTTATTCTTTTCTGGGACTGTTTTCTTGCATGGCTTTGAGGCAGCAGCTGGGTGAGTTTCAATTGGCATGCATGGCATCTCAATGCTGTGGATTTGCTGTGCTGCAAAAGTTTTGCTTGGTTACTTTCTCAGCAGCAGAATATGGCTCACTCTGAAAGGAGAGGGGAGCACTGCCTGTTGATTTTTGGCTTATTGGAGGGCTCCACCTAGTTTGGTGTTTGGCTTACAGGAGAGCTCCTCTTCAGCCTGGTGTATGCTGGGTGCTGAAGTTCTATCCAATTTAGTGAAGTGAGGTTTAGCAGGCCGAGAACCCAGGGGCCCGTGTGTGTGTGTGTGTGTGTGTGTGTGTGTTTGAGAGAGAGAGAGAGAGAGAGAGAGAGAGAGAGAGAGAGAGAGAGAGAGAGAGAGAGAGAGAGAGAGAGAGAGAGAGAGAGAGAGAGAGATCTGATCCAACCTCTCTGTGTGTGCGTGAGAGAGAGATTCAGTCCAAACTCTGACTCAAGCCAGATTCCCAGTGAGGGCTGCAGACGGCACAGATTTGGCAGGCTGCTGCCATTGCCACTGCTGCCATGGAGCAAGCCCAACTCCTCCTGGGAGTCAGGGCCCTCCTGTAAGCCAATCACCAAACTGGGCAGAGCCCTCCAATAAGCCAAAAACTAACAGGCAGTATTCCCCTCTCCTTTCAGGATGGGGTGTGTTCTTCTGCTGAGAAAGTAAATGAGCAAAACTTTTGCAGTGCAGCAAATCCACAGCATTGAGATGCCATGCACCCGGCTACTGCCTCAAAGCCACAAAAGAAAACAGTCCCAGAAAAAAACAAGCTTTGAGAAAGAACAGGCATGTATAACCTATATAACCACACCTAACTCAAAAGAGAGAAGAACAGATAGTCTTCAACATATAGCCATTCATTTAGCAACCATTTGAAGTCACAACGGCACTGGGAAAATGTGACTTATGACCAATCCTTTTGCCTTTTCAACTGTCACAACATTGACACAGTCACGTGATCAGAATTCAGGGGCTTAGCAAGCAACATCTATTTACAATAGTTAAAGTTTCCGAGGATCTTGTGATCCACCATTTGCGACTATCCCAGCCAACTTCTGACAGACAAAGTCAATGGGGAAAACTGGATTTGCTTAACACTCACATGATTCACTTAACAAATGCAATGATTCATTTAACAGCCATGACAAAAATGCATAATTGCAACTTGCAACTTGTAAACACCTAGTCTAGCAATGGAAATTTGGCCCCAATTGTACTGATAAGTTTAGAACTACCTGTATATCTATATATGCTATCCTTTTGCAGGTCTATGGCTGATTTTTGAATTTTAAGAATTACATAATTCATGCCATATGTCTTAGATGTTCTGAATTTCAGCCAATATTACATAAATAACCAGAAGTGATGTGGACATAAACATAAACATCTGTTCAACATGCCCTTGGGCATGCTACCCTACCACCAATTGGGCAAAGTAGTGTGATAAATCCTTCTCCCAAACACTCAAGTGGTCTTAGGTGGTTCATTTAATAAAAAACAGGGGGTTTCTCTTGTACTGGCTAATTAAAATGACCTGGGCACCTGCCTATAGGTTTATGTAAATATGCCAAAATGATAAAAGTCTGTTTGGTGTAGTAGTTAAGGCTCTAGGCTAGAAATAGGGAGACTGTGAGTTCTAATCCTGACTTAGGCATAAAGCCAACTAGATAACCTTGAACTAATCACTCTGTCTCAACCCTAGGAATGGCAATCCACTTTTGAAATTTTGCCAAGAAGACTATAGGGACTTATAGGAACTTTAAGTACTGACTTAAAGACAGACAGATAGACTGACAGACAAACACACACACACAAAGTCAGAATGATAGTGGAAGTGATAATCAACATTATGATGAAATATACACACTGATTTTAAGAAGCTGGTTTTTTGAATACTAATATCCAGGACAGGGTTGCTAGAAATGACTGAAAACTAGAGATATTTTTCAGCTGAAAGAGTGAAATTTATAAAGAGATAGGATGGTCTATAAACAGCATCATAGTCTTCTCCCATTTGGTGCACTCCAGATACTTTGGAAGTCTACCACTTGCCCATAATCCTGGTTCCACATGGCTTTTGGTCAGGTTGGATTTAGAATTGGATTGAAGGTTGCTTGTATAACCTTGTAAATATAGACTGTATCTTAATTTTCAGTTGAAGTCGTAAATCTCCCTAAAGTTAGAGCCAGGAAATGCTTTCCCCACCTCCAATGATTATCAAGCAAGATTGGTTTCTTTTCTTGGTCATATTAAAATAATAATAATAATAAAGTGAATTTCTTTTCTCAGAAGCTAAAGTGCCAAAATTGTTACTTGCTTAGGGACAATGACTAGAGGGCTATCTTTCTCTTAAATTAACAGTACTGTCTGCAATGGAGGCTTTTATCGGGTGATCATGTGCAGTGAAGCTAGATGATTTTAAAGAAGCCACTTATAGATTTAAAGTACTGATGTGACAGAGATGCTTTGATTTTAGCATTCCAGTCTGCTTCTTGTAACCAGTGTTTATATAAACCTGAGAAAAAACTGCCACAATTGTTCATCTCTCTCATTTTTCAACCTTAATGGTAATTGCATTCCATGCATGACAGGAACCTTAGCATCATACTGAAGAACATGGTACAAAAGGAAGCTAGGATAATACTAGCATTAATATATCACTCCTGCACATTATATCAAATATAGTTCCTGTTGCTGCAGAAATCTTCTAATTAGTATGTAATATTTGCCCAGCTTGTTTCTATTTCTGCATTGAATACAGGTAAACCTTGACTTATGACCATTCGTGTTACAATAATTCAAAGTTATGGCAGCCTTGGGAAAAGTGTTTTATTACCTACAATCACAATTATGACCATGGCCATGTGATTGCAATTCAGGTGCATGTCAACTGGCTTGTGTTTATGACTAGTTGTACATCTTGTAGTCACATGATCACCACCAGTTTGGCGGTTTGATTCTCACAGGCTCAAGGCTGACTCAGCCTTCCATCCTTCCGAGGTCAGTAAAATTAGGACCCAGATTGTTGGGGGGCAATATGCTGACTCTGTAAACCACTTAGAGATGGCTGTAAAGCACTGTGAAGCAGTATATAAGTCTAAGTGATTTGCTTTACAACTACTATAAAAATGGTCATAAATCAGGTCTGGTCACATGGTGACTTTTGTTACTACTGCACTGTCCATTGAATGAAATTTCTGTCCCAATTGCCCAATTATGGTCATAAGTAAAGGAATATCTTTAGGACATTTCAACAGTATAATGTTTGTAGTTAATGCTTTCTTTGAATGGTTTGGCATCTTCAGATGTTGTCCATTTTAGTTTAGCCCTTGGTAATCCGATGTCCTTCAGCTAGATCAGACAGATTCCCATAATCTAAGTCTATTAAAGGATTTTAGGAACTATAATAAAACACACCTGAGAAGCACCAGGTGGCAGAAATGCCTATTTAGTTACTCTGAATACATCTAAAATATCCAGTGGTAGAAACAACATCATGCTATACAATGTGATGATGCACAGAGGTTGAAATGGATTGTTGCCTTAAATTTCAATGATTTCCTTCTGGCGAAATTCAGAAATAAAATTGAAATAAAAAAGGGAATTTACTCTGCCAATAAATATTTCCAAAATTCAGATTTCTAGTTACTACAAGACTCTACTTATATTCTCTCAATATTTGTGTTTGATTGTCTTCTTGGGACTACAAAATCACGTTCTCAGGCATTTTGTTCTGCCTTCTGGTTTGTATTGTTAAGGATCATCTTGGGGAAATGCACTGCAAAATATGGGAACAGAGGATGTTTTATTTTTGTTCTACTGTAAGCATGAAAAACATGTGGCCCTGAGGTCACATGCAATTCTCCAAAAGGTTTAGGTGCACCCCAAAAGGTCAATCTCCAGAGGTTGCACTGAATAGTAATTGAAGGAGAAAATTATTTCATTCATTAGAGAGTCATCATCTTGACTATATATAGTTAATATTTTTGTGTCCCGCTCCTCCAAAATAGCCATTTGCTTCAGAAATCTTGGGCATTTTAATACTTTTATTAATTTTATTTTTGTATCTGCCCTATGAGATTCCTAGAGAATGAGTTATAGGGCAAGAACAACAATTCTGAGTGTATATGCAAGTAGAATTTTCTAAATTTTCTGGATTATTAGTAGAAGTTGTTACTTCAAAAACAAAAAAGTGTATTATGTAAGATTGTGTGATATTTAGCAGCAGTTGAAAAATATTGCTCACCTGTTGTATAGTATGTTGGTTAAGGTGCTTGCCTACAAAGTAGGAAACAGTTCTAGGCTTCCCTTATGCATGAAAGTTGGCTGGGTGATTTGGGGTCAGTTACTCAGACCAACCTACCTCACAAGGTTGTTATTTCAGGGAAAATAGGGATGGGAGCATTAAGGATGTTTGCCACCTTGTGTTGAATTGTATAGTTGTGTGTGTATACATATGTACAGTTATGTGCATGTGTGTGTGTGTATAATAAAATGTAATAATAATGTCACTGGTTTGAGTAATAAAATGTGAATAATATTGGGGTTATTATACATCAACATAGGGAAGTCATTGTTGGTACAGTCCTTTATTATACTTGATTTGGTACAGTTGGTACAGTCCTTTATTATACTTGATTTTGCTTTGTTGTAGAAATGGCATTTAGAAATTCAGATCTGAAATATATCAATTAACATGAAATCCCAATTTTAATTCATGATATTTTCATTTGTAGAATTAGAGATTCACTTTTGAAATTCTAGGTTGCTTTCAAAGATTGTTTTAACTTCTTTTTTTAGTTTTAATTCTTGCACATGGATTTAAAAAAAATAGTGGAGGAGATGAGACATGAGAGAAACATTAAGAGAGGAAATATTGATTGATTCCTATAATGGAAATGGAATTCCTGCTCATCCTAATTACTGTGAGCATTATTACTGTTGTCATCAATGCAGTCATAATGCTACATGTGGGGGTTGTACATTTTTTTTATTATTCCCAGACCCTCAGGGTCTGGGTCCAGCAGCTGAAAAAAGAAACACAGTACCCTGATTTTTATATTCAAAAATGGATATAAAGACATTTTAAAAAACTGAGTCAAAAAAGTTTACAATGTTTTAAAATTGTTTCAGCCTCCTCCATCAGCAGCTTTATCCCTAGAGTCTTTTCCCCCCACAACTCAGAAATCCATGCTGTCTTGGCTGTAGCATGGTCCAAAGTTGATGTCATTTCAAGTTAACCATCAGGTTGTGGGTAAAGCTGTGAATGGATGACGGACAGAGATTAGAAAGATAGAAGCTTGCAAAAAAAGTAAGATCAATATGGAAACATAAAGTGAGATATAATAAGGAAGACAACTATAAAGGCATATTTTTGTTTATTTAGTCTATTTATTAAATCGATTTATATAGCTTCCCATCCCACAAACAAGCGACTGTGGGCAGCTTTTTGAAAAAGCACCTTTGGGATGACTCTGGACAGTGTAAACAGTGCTATAAACAGAAAATAAATGTAATATACATTAAATATAAATTTAATATACATTTAAAAGTATAAAAACCAATCTAAAACAAAGAATAATGGAAGAAAAGATGTTAAAAACACTGGAACCACCTCTCTAATTAACCCATACACCAATCATGAGGGTTCACCCGCTTGGCTGGGGGTTAGGAGAAGTGTCCTTGCTCTCTGCCTGTCTACCTGACCATACACCAATCCTACTGGCGTAGCCAGGTCTTGAGGAACTTGCACAAGCTCAAGAGTCATGACACCCTCCTCACCTCAGGAGAAAGAAGATTCCAAATGTGGGTTCCACAGCAGAAAAGCCTCCTCCATCAGCAGCACACTCCTCCACACACACCTAGGGCCTATCAAACATAGGTCCAAAATCTGCTGGATCTAGTAGGATAGGCAGATAAAATCAGGGAAAGGCAGTCCTTCAAATAACCCATTCTTGTGCCATAAAGAACTTTAAAGGTCAACACCAGCACCTTGAATTGACCCAGAAACAAACTGGCAGCCAATGCAATTCACACTGGAACCTATAGCACTGGAATCTATAGATAGGAAGAAAACAGTAGTAATGCTCATAGTAATGAGGATGAGCAGGGATTCCATTTCCATTATAGGATTCAATCAATATTTCTTCTTTTAATGTTCCTCTGCTCCCTCATCTCCTCCACTATAAGTAAAAACACGTGTTCTAAAAAAAACATATATAACCGCCCGTTCCATTACATTTTGCATCAGCTTCTGGATTCTCTACAATGGCAGCCCCATTTCAGTAGTCTAATCTGGAGGTGACCAGGTCATGACTGAATAATAAGTCCCCCTGATCTAGGAATGGATGCACATGGCACACAATATAAAATTGTGCAAAGGTCCTCCTAGTCATGACTGCCACTGGGAACTGTAAGTCCAGGAATTGTGTGTCCAGATTGCACACAGGCTCTTTTTGGGCAATGCAACTTCATCCAGTACCAAAGCTGGTAAAGTCCTAGAACCAGTGGGGCTCAAAACCCAAAGCCATTCAGTGTTGCTAGGATATAGTTGAAACCTGTTGTTCCCCATCCAGACCCTCACAGTCTCCAGACACTAGTATGAATTGTCCAGACAATTGCTTAATTTACCAACTACTTACTGCAGTTGAGTATCATCAGCATATTGATGATACTTCACCTCATGGTAGTTGATGTGTTCACCCTGCAGTCTCATGTAGATGTTAAGTAGAAAAGTAGGAAAATATATGCTTCACAAAAACTCAACAAAAAAATAATATGGATATAAGTTCATTGCTAGATCAGGCAAAAAGCTCATTATAGTCCAGCATTCTGTATCATGTGGTGGCCAACTCCATTTTTAAAAACTTATAAGCAAGACAGAAAGATGATACTTCTCTTCCAGCAGCTGTCATTTAAGATGTTCTTCTATAATTCAGTATAGTCAAGCCATGAAATCAAATTCTCACCAATCCTTTGATGTTACATCTACAAGCTCCTTTTTAAAAAAAATTATATTACTAGGCATCACCATTTCTATAACAATTGTTGACATTCTATCAATGTCAACAATTGTTATGATCTAATTATGTGTAAGGAACTGCTTTTTAAAAAAAAACAGTTCTAAGTCTGTCTACATTTGCATTTAGATTCAATATCAGGCCTGAACTGTTAGATAATTGTGAGATTAATTATCTTACCATGAGATATTTTAAGAAATCTGGAGAAATCTAGATTGTTTTCGTTATGGGGAAAAAATGAAGGGAGATTCTCAAACAGGTCATTTTGAGCTTCTAGATTTAAAGGTGAGATACAAAATTAGCAAATAAATTTAATGAAACTAATGCACAGATTTTGAGCTTGACTAGATAATTTGTAGAATTATTTGAAAACCCAGAAAGATCATAATCATATTTATTCCTCCACAGGCTTTCATAGTGCCATATATGTGCCAGTAGTTTAATGCTGCTCTTTAAAACAACTGATTAATTCTTAAGCTATGTTACAGAAAATCTAACATCTACACATTATTAAAAGGGGAAGTTCTAAGTGATATTTCTACAGGAACTAACGTTTTAAAATCACTGCAATGTAAATAATATTGAGGCAATCTAAATATTTAATAATTTTGTCTTATTCAGCAGGGTAGTTAAATATAGTTTGATGTTGTAAGTTGCCCAGAGTTGGCAGATGGGTGGCAAACAAATTAAATGAATGAATGAATACCTTTTTGAATGTCTCAATTTTGCATGTTGGTGTAGAAACATATTTGTAAAATGTATAATTTGTAAAATGTATGTGTTAGTTTAAAATAGTCACACCAATGCATCACCAAATATTGGTGTTTAGACATTGATTTCAAGGGCATACATTAGAGAAGGACTGGAGACTGTAAAAACTGGCAAAAAAGGGAGGCCTGCAAGTTTTAGATTAGCCAATCTCCATCTCATACAAGTACTTAGATGATTATATCTTGGCTCGAAACAGAGAAGAGATGTGAGTATGTATGTGAGAGGTTCATCTCAGGGTTAGCAGCTTCATTTTGGACCTTAATATACCTTTATGGTTTCATCACAAAGGTCTGGAGAGAACACTTGTAAACGAGTTGGTTGAACATGCTGACAAGCCTCCCAAAATTTATATGGAGATCTGAATTATATCTGGCACACCATTAATGTTGGCTATGTTACCCTCATTCTTATCTCCTCCTACTTTAACCTGATGCCTACATTTAGGACTGTTATTCAACTTTGCTTAACGTTGGTCAGAGAACACGTAGAGTCCTGGGTATAGTACTGAATTGTTGCTATATTTTAAGAATGACAAAGAAACCAAGGAAAATCTATTGAAAAAGTTGGGTTGTTCTCCATTGCTCTAGAGGGCAGCACTGGAACCTGTAGAAGAAAGAAGAAAAATAAATTTTCAAGTGAAATTAAGATCAGCTTGATTGTAAAACGTTTACCTTGAGAAAGAGACAGCTTTCTTTCACTGGAAGTTTTTAAACAGAAGCAGAAAAGGGTTAATTATTAGATGTGTGGGGAGTACTCATATTAACCATTCAGGTAAGATAACAAATTAGGTTTTCTTGTATATCACAGAGATACAGTACATCCCCTCCTTCTCTCATCATAATTGAAATAACTTTGTGGGCACTGTCATGCTTACAATAAGAGAGACTGACTGGGTGAGAACTGGCCTTGGCATGTCTGAAGAATAACTATTCATGATTTGCTCTGCTTCATTATATTCTGTCTAAGTATTTCGGTGCCATAAGATCAACCAGCTTAAAATATTTCCAGATGAGTTTCCATTGTAGAGAAAAAGAAATGTACATTGGATTGGTTTCTGTCTTGTCTCTATCACACACATTCTGATTGAATGTTGTAGACGGGAAAAATAGAATGAGTGGACGTAGTAATTGTTGGCACTCAGTTTTGCAACCTTCAGACAGAAAGCAAAGGCCAATCAGAAAAATTAAGGGTGATGAGGTTGAGGTTCAACTGTGATATGAAGTGATTTAACACTTGGTTGTGCAAAAGTGGGTGGGGAGCTTCCCTGTGCCTTCAGTGAAGCAGAAAACAGCACTGAAATTATCTACGATAATGACACCCTTTAAGAGCTTTCACGCCACAAAGGTTTATCAAGCTGACATGTCTTCATTTGGCACTTTGAACTTCATATACACAAAGACGTGTGGAGTTAAATGAAGAGCAGGAATTTGGAAGGCAACTTTTCATTCAAAACTACAACAGCAGTTAGCATCAAATGGTAGGACTGATCCTCAGAAGTATGCTGCATTGTATCCAAACTATGGTAGTTCCCAGGAAAAGGATATAGGATTGGATTTTTTAATAAAAGGAATCATGATCTTAATTCAGTTATAAATAAAGCAATTGCAAGTTGAAGATTTTTAATTCTTTGCCTGTGCATTATTGTGGAAAATAGAACAAGATAAAGAATTCCTGACCTTCTTCTCCACATTAGTATAGTAAGGCCTCTATTTACTTTTCATTTTCTTTCCTAAGTGGGACGTCCTATGTGTCTTCTGGAATAATGAGTACTTATGTATTTATTTACCCATCACCCAGTTACGGCAATTCTAAGTAGTTTATAATAATACACTTTACTATTACATTATAATTGCAAATAGAAAAAAGTTCTTTCCTTTTTGGGTCACAAAAAGAAATAACAATCAGCCAGAAAAACACACAGGTAACTTTGTCTTAATATCCTGGTAAAAAAATAATCATAAACAAGATTCTGCACCTATCTTTTTAGTCAGAGTTTTCCAACAAATAGAGATCATTACAGAGAAGGACTACTTTAGGGGTTCACATTGTTTGATTTCTTGCAAGGATGAGTATCCCTTTCCTCCATGCATGTATGGACCAGATAGATCCTACTTGATGGAGATAGACCCTAAAGATGGACCTCTTGTTTATTAACCACAGTTGGGACCAGCAACTCAGTCATAAAGGAAAGTGGTTGCTCAGTCATGACTGTGTTTAAGATCATATTGCATTTGCTTTAAAGATCAGCTAAGATGGTATATATAAGGAATGGTTGTAAAGTTACTTTTTAAAATCACTATTATAACTGCAAACCATCACTGTAAGAGGCAGTTGCTAAACAAGGGCTGCCTATATTCTGTGGTAAACTATATATAACATTATAGGTCAAAATTGGACCCTGAGTCTTTGAAAGTAGACTTAAATTCCTACAGCAACCAGTACAATAATCAAGGGAACAGACACCATATTATAATAGTCACAATTGTCCTGGCTACCTCATTTTGTATGAACTGAAATATCTATGTCATATATAAAGGCAGCAATATTAGAATGAATTATAATTATTTAAAAGCTAGAGAATGAGCTGTAATGTTTTACTTTTCCATAACTTCCCAGACAAGGTATGGGTGTCACTGGTGCAGTTTTTACTAGGGCAAAAGACATAACTTGTATTTAGCAGGAACTGTAAGTCCAGGTGCATCCAAGTTGCAGACATGCTCTTTCAGTGGAAATGTAAACCCATCCAAGATTGTCTCTGAGCCAATATATTTCTGGACAGATAGTAACTTAATCTTGCTGGAATTTAATCTAAATTTGTTCCTATTCATTTAGATTCTCACAGCTGCCAGTATTGAGTCATATAGGCTGCCTGGAGTGAAACAGGTTGTGATCCAGTTACTTCTACTGTTAAAGTACTTGTAGAAGATGATTTTATTATACAACCTCTAGAAAACAATGTTGGATAGAAAATTGTTCCCCTCCCCCCCATGTCAAAGTTTGCCTTGCCTCTTGGAAGAACCACCTGGATTTGATCAGCCCTGTACAATATGGACAACACTGAACCAAATTTGTAGTGGCCATGGTAGATGTACAGATGCCCTCCATAAGGGGTAAAATACCATCACCATATTGTAACTGTGGGACTGAAAAACAAACTATCCAACATATAGTGACAGAGTGCCAAAATATAACCTATAAATAGAGATTTTGATGATTTCACAACAAATGAAACAAAAAATTGTATCTGTAATCTAGACATATTGTATGTTTAAAATATTTTAGATTTTATTTTATATTTCATATTTTTTATTTTTATCTTTTATTGAAATGTTATATGAATCTGATAGATAGATAGATGATAGATAGATAGATAGATAGATAGATAGATAGATAGATAGATAGATAGATAGATAGATAGATAGATAGATAGATAAGACAGACAGACAGACAGACAGACAGACTCTCACAGTTTCCAGATGCAAGTTCAAAGCATTTTCAGTGTGGCATCTGGTAGTGATATAGGGATATTATTACTATATTGATTATATCTCACCATCAAAGATGGTCTTGCCTAGCAGCTTTACATAAATATTAATAATCTGTGTGGATGTTAAGGTGTGGTCCAAACTACTGCAGAATGGTATGTCCTTTCTAACATCAGTGCCCCCAAAGAAACAATGGGAAAATGGTGATAGTTGTTAAATACAACTGAATTGAAGATTTCTACAAGAGAGAATCTTCCTTCAAGGCTAATAGTTTGAGCAGGAACTTAAAGAAGCCTAGGAAGTGACCTATTTCTCTCCTGACCACACCAATTACAATTGGCCACAAAGCTAGGAAAAAACATCATCATAACATGGTGCCCCAAATCCCAACTCCAGTGGTTGAGGATATCAAAAGCCACTGGGAGATCAAGGAGCACATGGATGAATGCACCTGCACCCCAGCTATGCCAAAGATCATCAAAGAAGCACAACCAAAGCTGTTTCTGTACAAAATCATGGCCTGAAACCCAACTGAAAAGATCTAAATAATCCATTTTTCAGGATCCTCTGGACCTATAGCACAACTGCCCTCTCAATAGCTTTCCCTTAAAAATGGAAGCTTGAAGACTGAACACTAATTGTCTAAAATAGTTGGGTCCAAGGATGTACTCCTGGGGAGAGGGCATACCACAGCCTCATTAAGGATAGATAGCATTATTCCCTCCCCTCAAGGAGCTCATTACCTAGCTCATGCATAGATTCAACTGCATGTCACCTCTATAACCATCTTAATAAATCAGGAAAGTACTTAAACTATTAGCACAGAGAACCTATGCAAATCATTAATTCAAACCCATCCTAGATCACACCATCAGACTTTGCCATTGCAGCTTGGTCAGCCATCTCCATTTGAAATCTAATGTAGAACAGATCTGAGTAATTGCAGATGATCTTATGACTAGTCCTACATAGCAGAAACTGGTTCACCTTGGCTGGTGGCTATAAGAGCAGAGATATATTGAATGTTCATGATCTTAAATATAACTTCTGGACAAGAATCTATTGCTATAATAAAAACAGAAAATCTTGCTCTGTCCCGGTCAGTCCTAGAGGAGATCAACCCTGACTGTTCTTTAGAAGGCCAGATCCTGAAGTTGAAACTCAAATATTTTGGCCACCTAATGAGAAGGAAGGGCTCACTGGAGAAGAGCCTAATGCTGGGAAAGATTGAGGGTAATAGAAGAAGGGGATGACAGAGAATGAGGTGGCTGCATGGAGTCACTGAAGCAGTAAGCGTGAGCTTAAATGGACTCCAGAAGATGGTAGGACAGGAAGGCCTGGAGGAACGTTGTCCATGGGGTCGCGATGGGTTGGACACAACTTTGCAACTAATAACAATAACAAGCCCTTTGGTATAAGTCTGAAGCTCACATCTGTGACTGGCCATATTTATTCTTTGTGTTTCCCACCATCATTTTAGGCATCTATTCATTGTTTCATTTCTTGGAGCAATTCAATGCATAACAGTGAACATCAGATTGACAAAGGATGAATGACCAATATCTTCCAGCATCAGTTTACACACACACCATTTGCTGTAAGTAAATATCAGGTTTTTGAGATCATATGAGTTGAACTAGGATAACACTGGACCTGAGCTAAGATAACCTCAACTTGGAGGCCAAGAAACCCATCACTAGATCAATGGCAAGGACACTGAAATAAATCCTTAACCTTAAAGCTTGGGAAGTCCTACTACCAGCCCTGCAGTGAGATGCAGGAACTCAGGCAGTGATGTCAGGCAGAAGGATGATTTACCCACAGAGGTTCTATCTTGTCCTGACTCTTATCTTCCTATAAAGGCACTAATACCAAGTACAGTTAGAGCAGTGTGTGTAGTCATTGCAAAGATGTCATGAATAATCATTATAGCTCCAGTTCTGGTGCTTAGGCTACTGAGAGATCTAAAACAAGGAAGGCAAATCTGTGATAAGACAACATTATTGCTCCCAAACAGCTTTTAGTAATACATGCCATGTCTGCAATGGTCTTCATCCATCATCATATCCTGAATGTATTAAGTCTTATTCTGGATAGGGCCCCCCAGAAATTTGACCTTCGGGACCTTGGGCATAAACTAGATCAGAAGTAAAAACATAATTGCTGATTGTCCTTTTGTAATGATACATCCAGTTATCTCCATCACATCTCCCTCTGCCCAATACCATGGAACACTATTCCCTATTCCATAACTGACTTCTCCAACATTTTCCCACCAATTCCATATTATCCTCTCTTCCTATGCACTCAACCACTTACATTCATCCACATTCCACTCAAAATATCATACCCAACCCACCTCATTATCCAAACCCTGCACCTAATCCCTACAAAAACCAAATTCATTAACCTTGTCCCCCTCCAAAACATCTGCTTTCACTCAGTCTCAAGAAGGCTAATAGAACTCTTATTCTCATTACTCTCCTTCCAAACATCCATTTTCTAAGTAACCATTTTCTTTTCCAAAATCACCTCATCTTTTTTACTTTCACTATTCAAGACCAAACTCTTAACATTGCTCACCAATCTTTATAAGACGATTTTTTAAAAGAGGTGCTTTATACTGCACTGGTGAGACTACACTTGGAATACACAGTATGAACAGTAAGCAGGGTAAACTAGAAATTCAGGTAAATGAGGGCAGATATGATATTGTTGCCATTACGGAAACATGGTGGGACGAAACCTACAAATGGAACACACAGCTAGAGGGATTTAAACTATTTAAAAGAAACAGACTAAACAAAAGAGGAGGAGGAGTTGCTCTATATATAAGAAATAACTTTATCTCTACAGAAATAGAGCACAACAATGATGAAAACTGTAAACCTGAAAGCATTTGGGTCAATATAAAAGGGGAAAAATGACATTGCCATAGGTGTATACTATAGGCCGCCCAACCAAGCAGAGGAAATAGATGAACTTTTTGCTAGTCAGTTAACTAAGGTATGTAAGAAGCACATCACAATAGTAATGGGGGACTTTAATTACCCTGATATCAACTGTGAGACAAACTCTGCACCAAGTGGAAGATCAAACAGATTCCTGTCAAACCTAGCAGACAACTTTCTCTCCCAAAAAGTAGAGAAGGGAACTAGGGGATTAGCCATATTGGATTTAATTCTCACAAACAGAGATGAAATGATAGAAGGTGTCGAAGCCACAGGAACCTTGGGTGGAAGTGATCATGCAATATTGGAATTCAACATTATGGAAGCACAAGCAATAGAATACAGCCAAACTAGAGTCTTGGACTTTAAAAGAGCTAATATCAATAAACTTAGAGAGACCATGGGAAGAATTCCATGGATGAGAATCCTAAAGGGGAAAACAACTCAAGAAGCTTGGGAAATTTTGAAAAGTGAGATAATAAAGGCCCAGTCTAGTACAATACCAACAAAGAAGAAAAATAACAGCTCTCAAAAGAAACCAGCATGGCTGCATAAAGAACTCTCTGATAAATTGAAAGATAAAAAGGACAAGTATAAGAATTGGAAAGAGGGGCACATAACTAAGTCAGAATATCAGCAAATAGCCCGTGCCTGCAAAGATGAAGTAAGGAAAGCTAAGGCTCAAAATGAACTAAGGCTTGCGACCAAAGTCAAAAATAACAAAAAATGCTTCTTTCAACATATAAAAAACAAGAAAAATGTTAAGGAAATGATTGGTCCATTAGTGGGGGAAAGTGGCAAGAAGGTGACAAGCAATAGGGAGAAAGCAGAACTATTTAATTTGTTTTTTGCATCTGTCTTTACACAAAGGGAAAAAACAGTCCAACCTACCCAAACCAGTGCCATAAAAAACAGAATAGAAACGCAAGTTAAGATAGGCAAGAAAATGGTAAGTGAGCACCTGTCCAGCCTAGACGAGTTCAAATCACCAGGACCAGATGGATTACACCCCAAGCTTCTCAAGGAACTGGCAGACATGATCTCAGAACCACTGAACTATATTTTTCAAAGATTCTGGAGCACTGGGGAACTACCAGAGGACTGGAAGAGAGCTGATGTTGTTCCCATCTTCAAAAAAGGGAAAAAATAGATCCTGGAAACTACAGACCTATCAGCCTGACCTCAATACCTGGGAAGATTCTGGAAAAGATAATCAAACAACAAATCAGCGAACACCTTGATGCAAACAAAGTCATCACTAAAAGTCAACATGGGTTTGTCAAAAACAGATCATGCTAGACAAATCTTATTACATTATTTGACCAAGTGACAAAATTAGTGGACCAGAGGAATGCTGTAAATATAATTTACTTGGACTTCAGTAAGGCATTTGATAAAGTAGATCACAACCTACTACTTGATAAGATAGAAAAATGTGGGTTAGATAGCATTACCACCAGATGGATTCGTAGCTGGCTGACAGGCCGTACTCAGCGTGTGGTCCTCAACGGAACCGCATCTACATGGAAGGAAGTGTGTAGTGGGGTGCCCCAGGGCTCTGTTCTGGGCCCAGTGCTCTTAAATATCTTCATTAATGATTTGGATGAGGGGATAGATGGGGAACTCATCAAATTTGCAGACGACACCAAGCTGGCAGGAATAGCCAATACTCCAGAAGATAGGCTTAAGATACAGAAGGATCTGGCCATACTTGAACACTGGGCACTATCTAACAAAATGAAATTCAATGGTGAAAAAAGTAAGGTTCTACATTTAGGCAGGAAAAATCAAATGCATAGGTATAGTATAGGTGGTACCTTGCTCAATAGTAGTAACTGTGAGAGGGATCTCGGAGTCTTAGTAGACAATCACTTCAATATGAGCCAGCAGTGTGCTGCAGCTGCCAAAAAAGCCAACACAGTGCTAGGCTGCATTAACAGAGGGATAGAATCAAGATCAAGTGAAGTACTAATACCACTTTACAATGCTTTGGTAAGGCCACACCTGGAATACTGCATCCAGTTTTGGTCACCATGATGTAAAAAAGATGTCGACACTCTAGAAAGGGTACAGAGAAGAGCAACAAAGATGATTAGGGGGCTGGAGGCTAAAACATATAGGGAACGGTTGCTGGAATTGGGTATGTGTAGTTTAATGAAGAGAAGGGTGAGGGGTGACATGATAGCAGTGTTCCAATATCTCAGGGGCTGCCACAAAGAAGAGGGAGTCAAGCTATTCTCCAAAGCACCTGAAAGTAGGACAAGAAGCAACAGATGGAAACTAGTCAAGGAGAGAAGCAACCTAGAACTAAGGAGAAACTTCCTGATAGTTAGAACAATTAACCAGTGGAACAACCTGCCTCCAGAGGTGGTGAATGCTCCAACACTGGAGGTTTTTAAGAAGAGACTGGACAGCCATTTGCCTGAAATGGTATAAGGTTTCCTGCCTGAGCAGGGGGTTGGACTAGATGACCTTCAAGGTCCCTTCCAACTTTATTATTATTATTATTATTATTATTATTATTATTATTATTATTATTATTATTATTATTATTATTATTATTATTATTATTATTATTATTTATTATTATTATTATTATTATTTTGCTCACCATGATGCAAAAAAGATGCTGAGACCCTAGAACAGGGGTGTCAAACTGACGGCCCACAGGCCCACAGGCTAGATGCATCAAGCACAGGCCATGCCCACCTCAGCTCTGCAAAGGCAAAAAACTTTGTCACGATACGTCACGTCTGACACTGTGCCTAGAAAGAATTCAGAAAAGAGCAACAAAGATGATAAGGTGTCTAGAAGCTACTGAAAGAGTCTAGTCTAATGATGAGAAGGACTAGGGGGGAATATGATAGCAGTCTTCCAGTACTTGAAGGACTGTTACAGAGAAGAAGGGATTGATCTGTTCTCCAAAGCTGATGATAATACTGATGATGTTATCTAGTTTGGCTAATGAAATGTATGAAAGAAAACAACTAACCTGAGAGCCACAAAGGACCTCTCATTCAACTCTGAGTTACAAATATTTTCCTTTATTGATTCTCCAAAGCTCCCAAAGGTAGGACAGGAAGTAACGGTTGGAAGATTATTAAAGAGAAATCTAACCTAGAATTAAGGAGAGATTTCCTAACAGTGAGAACAATTAAGCAGTGGGATTGGTTACCTCCAGAAGTCATTGGAAGTTTTCAAGAAGTAATTGGAAAGCCATTTGTCTAGAATGGTATAGGGTCTCATGCTTGAGCAGAGGTTTGGATCTTGCAGTTTGGACTGCAAGATCCCTTCCAACCATATTATTTTATGTTATACGTTTTATGATCTGATCTTCGGAGCACAATGAAGGATTGTGCACAATTAATGTGTCTAAGGTGAGAAATGGCCTGACTTTACTAAACATGGAGCTGCTGCTGAATAAGGATTTTCAAAAGGGCTGACATCAATATTTAATCAACACAAAACAATGTGAAGCAGAGGTTGGATGGAAACTGATATTTCTTTGGTTTTAAATACAAAACTGTGTAATGATAGTGATATCTAGAAATATGTGCAATTGGTGATCATATTTGAATAAATTTTAGCGGGGGAATGGGGGAAAGATGAGCAGTCTATTTCTCCCTACATGTCTAAGATGGGGACAGGTAATCTGAGATCCTCAATATGTTTCATCAATTCACATCAATCCCCCCAACATGATAAATCAGAAGGGATTTATAGTTATAGTCCAAAATACCTTAAGATTATTTCATGGAGGTTTTTTTGTTTAAAGTATGCTTGCATCACATATTTTTCATTAGACAGTTCTTTGAAATAATTTTGTGCTTAATTTTCTTAATATCACAAAGACCTTAACAGAATTGAAACTGTCATGTCAATTTCATCCATTAGAGGGCTGTAGCAATCATTCAGCAACCTCAGTGCAATACAGTAATATTTATACATACATCCCAGTTAGGAATAAAAATCCAGATGGAGTTTATGATGACCCTGGATCATTACAGAGTAAATTTGTAATTTATTATGTAGAAAACAAGAAAACTATTATTCCATACATCAATTTACTAGGACTAACTAAATTCATAGACTGTCATGCTTAGTAGATTGTCAATGCATTTTATCCAAGTTTTATTGAAGAACATCAAAATATTGATTCGGGGGTGATTTTTGTAAAGTTGGATTGCTCTGAGAGGTTCAGATGTGGTCGTTTTATTCAGGTTAATTCCCAGGTTGATTTCTGTATGTATATTTACATCTATAATGTGGTACATCCTGACGGAGAATTAATCTGATGTGAACAAATCTCATAAACCCCGATACATGCAGAGCCTAGAATCAATTGAAATCAGTGGCCTTAAATGTAACTTTCTGTGTAAGATGAGGCCAAGACTGACATGCAAATCAGGGAATCATGCATCTTTCATGTGTAAGTTAAATGATGTGGAATGGGAGTAAAATGAAGAGGCAATGTTATGGTCTTTGCTGCATTTATCTTTAGGCATGACAAGTAGGAGAAATAAATACATATTATTCAGAATTGTCCTGGGCCTGTAAGAATACTAAGCTGCAGAACCTGCATATTTTTCTTTCATAATAAAGATATTTCAATAACAGTAAAAATAGAAACAGCTAAAGCAATGGCCTTTCCAATGGTAAGGCATAACTGTGTAAGTTGAATGAGAAAAAGTGTGTGAGAGATATATAAAAATACCTTGAAGTGCAAGAATTATTTGATCAATCTTGAATCAAAGATAGACTGACTTCTGTCTTATCATGATCAGCCAGTAGAAACTTTGACCAAGTGATGCAAATGGAAGATGGTTTAGAACACAATGATTATGCGTGCAAGGCTGAGTGAAAACAAAGAAGATAACAGATAAAATAGTTGGGTAGGATCAAAGAGATTACTGAAATGTCCTTGGAAGCCATTTTTGAAAATAGATCAACAGGGAGAACATTTGTCCATCAGGAGTCAAGCCCAGTTCAATGACACACAACTAATATAATGGCAAAAAAGATATATTCAATGTGAAATGGAGAAAATTTTCTGTAAATATACAGTCTTCCTAGGAATAATAACAGTTATTGTTGGATTTTCTTAGACCCCTTGTCAGTTAAGCCCTTGGTAAGAAACTAAACAGTTTAAAAAAGTAGAAGGCAAACAGACTGCAAATGGCACTTTAATGACTGTAAGAATCCATTCTGCTCCTTGAATACTTTTCTGAAAACTTACCAAAGCACCCTTTTTTCAGAAGCAAAATGTATGATTTTTTTAAAAATTTAAAAACATCTTTCAAAAAAGATTAAAGAAACTAAAAGAAATCAGTCACTTCTCCAATTTCTCAAAACAGAGAAAGTATTCTAAAAGGGCTGTTATGTTATCAAATATCACTTAAAGAAACAAAGTTTGGGAATTGGATTAGGCAACACACATAAACTTAATAAAGAAATAAATGTCATAGAACTCAATGGGACTTTGATTGAGACTTATGAATCAAAGTCATAAGCTTTTTTTGGTGCAGCTCCATGATTTCTATATCTACATCCTTTCTATAAGTTCAATGCCACTTATATGGCACAGCTGATTTTAATTCGCAATCATGTAAAATATTTTAAAAAGTCTGTAATACTTTACAGCATTATAAACAAAGAAACAATTAATGCAGCCATGCCCCCCCTTTTTACAATATCCCTGAAAAGAACTGTAATGTGTCTTTCCTTTTTTAAAAAAATACAAAATTGAGATAAATGAATCCATTAGAAAGGAGCAGACATTTGGACTTCTTTTAAATAAGATTGTAGCTGACAAACTCATTGCAACATTAGTGAACGTTTAAATACTAATTAGCTAAGCTGCTGCTAATCTCCCATCAACAGATCTTACCATCTCTATTGGCAATTAAGGTGGCCCTTTTTCCCAGGAAAGGGAAGGTCAGAGGGGAGTGCTCAGTCAGCTGTAAGATCATGTTAACACAGATAGGAAAGTAATAATCTCTGTAGAAAAAGCAAAAGTTTCTTTTAGCTATTTAGTGCAATCACATTAAAGATAGATGTGGAAGAAGGATTCTATATCAAAGCACACCTACAAATGCTGTCACTTTAGTAGGCGATTAATATTTCATCAATTTTATGTCTAAAAGGATAAGAGGATAAGAGCAGCACACACTTTCTGCTAGACAGAAGTTCCCTGAGGATGGGCTCCAGCACAAATCCGAAAGCTTGGAAGAATAAACCTCTGGTCCCATTGATTCACCCTGATTGGATCCTGCAGGATAAAAACCCTGTGGGTGGAGTAGGAAAAGTAGAAATGCTTTCAGTTGCCCCCAAACATTTTGATTCCAAAATCTACAGAATTCAAAACAAATGAGGGGTTTTTTTTGAACCTTGAAACATAGAATCCCACAACTGTCCCCACCCCCACCCAGCAGTAAAGATATATTAACAATAACATATAAAAAAATAAGAATTTGCTGCCCTTCCACAACAACCAAATCAAGTCATAGAGGAGACTGCCTATGTCATGGTTCTGATCGATGAGGCCAAGTAAAACAGAACTCCAAGGCTTGAGTTTTCCTCTGAGAACATGTTTATTGGATATAAAGTATTGGCATGGTCAAAAGTGAAACTAAGACTAAAAGCACCTCCCAAAAGCAACAGTAATACTAAGTTATAATCCCACCCCACTGGCTATGCAATCAACTACATTACCTAATAAAACATCCAGGTGGCCTTTCTAATACTAGAAATATCCTCCCCAGCTGAGGGAAACAGAAATGACTTTGGTTCCCATGGGATAGAAAAATATTTAGTCTAATAGAAAAATGTCCCATTCCCCCCACCTAATATTGTGGCAACACAAAACAAGGAAAATGGCTTTGGCCAGGTCTGTTGCAATGTTCACAGTCTGACTCTAAGGGTACAACCAGTATATGATATGGTCAGTTGCTGTAATAGTTCCCTTTCAGAGATAAAAAAAGTTCCATATATTAATTTTCTTTCATCAATGTATTGGTTTTGTAGATGACCATGTTTCTGAAATATATTTGAATTTCATTCATACATAAATAATTTAACAGGAGGATAAGAGATATGGATATTGAGCCCTAGTTTTTAAATAAAAACAAGTTTGGGAAGTTTGGAAGGATGCCCATTTTCTATCAATGAGCAAAAAAATTGAATAATTTATCACAAAGATGCTTTTTTATGAGGCAACTGAACTTTCTTGTTTTTCTTTAGAAACATTTCACTGCTCATCCAAGAAGCTTCTTCAGCTCTGACTGGATGGCAGACAGCTAGTCATTTGCATTCTTTTAGCGAGTTGTTAAAGCTACCTGGAGGTTTATCTGTGTCTTCAGGGTCACCTGAGTGGCGCAAATAGGTGTGGAGCCTTTTTGGAACTGTTGAAAGGAATGTGTTGTAGACTGGACATAGATGATGTTGTATCCCTCCCCCTCTGTTGAGTGCGGGCTGTTCAGTTTTGACATAGATGGCCTCTTTTAAACCAGCAGTCCTCTCTGTCCAAAATGTGGACTTTGCTATCTTCAAAAGAGTGGCCTTTGTCTTTAAATGCAGATGGGCTGCTTTTTGTCCTGATGGGTTGTTCCTGATCTTTGTTCTCCTACATTGTGCCATACGTTTATGAAGTTGTTTCATTTCTCCAATGTACAGATCTGCACATGATTCACTGCATTGTACTGCATATATCACATTGCTCAGTTTGTGTCTGGGTGTTTTATCCTTGGGGTGGACAAGCTTCTGCCTTAGTGTATTCTTGGGTTTGAAGTGTGCACATATGTTGTGTTGGTTGAAGATCCTTCTGAGCTTTTCCAATATTCCTGTAACATATGGAATGGCTATGTTTATTGTTTTCTTCATCTGTTTTCTTCATCTGCGCGCACAGCTCTCCAAACCGCCGCCGCCCATTTGGAGATCTGCCGCCTCCATCAAACATGGACGAAGGCGGAAGCTCACCGCCCGTTTGGAGAGCTGCTGCCTTCGTCAAACATGGACGAAGGCAGCAGCAGCAGCTCTCCAAATGGGCCGGTGGAGGTTTGGAGAGCTGCTGCCTTCTTCCGCGTTTCTTTCGGCCCTGAAAGGCACCAGCTCTCCAAACCTCCGCCGCCCCATTCCCTCAATGGGACTGTTTTACTCCCACTTTTTTTCCAGAATGGCGGAGGACTGGGAGCCGCAGGAGATGGCTTAAAGAGCCGCATGCGACTCCGGAGAGCTTAGGAGAACAAACCCATCAGGACCAGATTCAGCAGTCCATCTGCATTTAAAGACATAAGCCACTCTTTTGAAGATAGCAAAGTCCACATTTTGGACAGAGAGGACTGCTGGTTTGAAAGAAGGTTCAAAGAGGCATTTATGTCAAAACTGAACAGCCCTCTCTCAACAGAGGGGAAAAAAAATATGACATCATCTATTTCCAGTCTACAACACAGTCCTTTCAACAGTTCCAGGAAGGCTCCATACTCATTTATGCCACTCAGGTGACCCTGAAGACACAGATAAGCCTGCAGGTAGCTTTAACAACTCTCTAAAAAAATGCAAATGAACAGCTGTCTGCAGGAGTATAAGTCTTTCCATTCCCCACCATCCAGTCAGAGCTGAAGAAGCTTCTTGGATGAGAAGTGAAACATCTTCAAAGAAAAACAAGAAGGTCCAGCTGCTTTGTGAAAAAGCATCTTTGACTTGGATGACTGAAAATCTTTATATGAATAATTTACCCTTCATTCTATATCTGTGTAAACAATTTTATTTTCTGGAATCATAACAAACTGGGTCTGCTAAGAAATCTGGACTGCATATGCCAATTTATATGTTTATTTTCCTATTTGTTCTTTCCTATTGATAAGTAAATTTCTGTAAATGTTATGTCATTTTATACACATGTGGATGCATATATGCTCATATAGACATAGAGAGATTCATGCAAATTTCTTTTGATACAAGAGAGATATGCATTTGGGTTTTTTTCCTTTCTAGTATTTGCTAAAATAATACATACGAAAAACAAAATTAAGTGTCTAACAAATAAGATTAAGTTGGGGATGGGTATACTTCTATACCTTTGAAGACCCTTGTATGCAGTGCTGACCTCTGGAAGACTTTTGGGTTTTTGAAAAGCTTCTGTTTAAAGGCTACACCACTGGGATGGATAGACCTTTGGCATGAGAAGCTGTATTGCAAAATACTTAGTGACAAAAGTCAACATGAACTACCTTAAATATTCTGCTCTGCAAAACACTTGGCATCCAGTCTGTGTCAATATAGCCTGCATTCAATCCTTAATAAGCTCTGTCCCATTTTCAATATCTTGTCAATCCATATTTTTGTCTGCATCTTTCATGCAACTTGTTCCCCCACAGATTTTTCCTTAAGCAACTTCTCCAAAACTATGCTTTTTGAATTTTTGACCTGATCAATGTTTTGACATGGACCATAATGAACCTATGAACTTTCATACCATTTTGTTGATTACCTTATGCTGTTGAAAAAAAAATCCATAATGGGTAACATTCTCAATTCTGAGAATGCCACATACTTTCATTTGGACAAACACAAATCCTTTCTCCTTGGATCAACCTCAAAATACATACATACATACATATATACATACTCACAAACACACACACACACATACACTTCATTGCTTGCAATCTTTTGAGATGCACATCAAACAAAATATAGTTCCACTGAGCATCAATCAATCTACTCAATGGCTGTATAAGTCATTGGAAAAACCCCATTCCCCATTCCAATGATGTGGATAACTGTTGATTTCTGTGTTACTTGTCACTTTTAAATATATAATAGTAAGTTGCTTCCATCCCAAATATTTTTAACATCAGAATTTTCACCTGAGAAATAACTGAATGACTTTCCAAAACTAGAGATAACTGGTGATTTGCTTACAACATTCCCAATACTTTATAATATACAAATGTGGAACTTTAAATATGACAGATAGGCATTTGGGAATCCTGTAGCCCAATTGTCATATTCTGCTTGAAAATCACAAGCATCAAAAGACTCTGGCAAATTAGACATAAAGTGCAACAAAAACTGTTGTTTTTTTAAAAAAACAACAACCTTGCAATTATTTTACCTTTATTGCCTGGGTAATAAATGATCAAATATTTCCAGAATTGCTTGTTCTTTTACTGTCAATGATTGATCCTCAAAGTCAGAAGTTATCCATCAGTTTGATAACTTCATTGTCAGTCCTAAGGTTGGCTATTATACATGTTGTCATTACTTTAGTTTTCTTTGAATTTAATTTTATTTCTACTTTTCACTGAGCATCTTGACTTTTATTATAGTAACAATGCTGATGTAACTTTTGTTACAGTAGTCATCACAGAGTCATCAACATAGCAAAGGTATTGATGTTTCTTCCTCCAATTCAAATTCAAATCACCCTCATCTTCTTCCAATCCAGCTTCTCTTAATATACAGTATATTCAGCATATAGGTTGAATAAACTAGGGGGAAGTTCCAGTCCTTTGTCCACCTAGAAACAGACTGTTTCTTTTGCTTTCTGATTTGTGTATATATTCCAACTTGGACAATATGTTATTTTGGGATTCCCACTTATTTAAGCATATTCCATAGTTTGACATGATTGACATAATCAAAGTCCTTTCTATAACAGGTAAAGCACATGCTCACTTTTTTTTGCTTTCTCAGTTATTCAATGTGCATTACTAATAATGTCTCACATTCCTTGATCTTTTCTAAAGCTAGATGAACATCTGGCATCTCATTTTTTATATAGGACTGTAATCTGCATGACCCTAAGCATTATTTTGCTAGCATGTGAAATTATGGGTATTGTATGATAGTTTGCACACTCTAGTAAGTCTTCTTTATTGATGTTGGAATGTAGACTGACCTTATCCTATTTGTAGACCATGGTATACTTTCTATGTGCTGCCATAACCTAGAACCTTTACTATTATTTTTCTGTTGCTTATCTTATTTCTTTGAGTATTCTATCAGCTCCCCCAACCTTTTAACTTGGTAATGTTTGAAGTGCTGTTCTAACTTTATCTTCTAGTAGTAGAGGCTCTTATAAGGATGGAATATGTTCCAACCAAAGGTCTGATGGAACAGTACCAGCCTAGAACATTGCACTACTCCAAAGTATCTAACTTAAAACTGACCACAGTAACAACAGATGCATTACCTAACTGCTATCCCCCTTCCAAAATTTTGCTAGGAAAGCGCTGTGCAGAAAGAATGGGTTAAAGCAATGTTTACAGAAACATACCTATTATACAGCCACCAACCTCCAAGGTTGAGACTGAGATCAAGGAACAACTTCCACCCCAGATAGTCCTGGAACTATGGAAAGTTAAGGAGCTACTGGGCAACTGGGCACAACCAGACCACTCTCTGCTGCCTGTATGGAACCTGTATGGAACCAATTTAAGAAAATAGTGCTTCCCTATCGAAGATACTCAGTGTGAATGCGGAAGACAATCCATATCACATGGATATTGTGTATACAATATCCTTCAATACACATGGAGGAAGGCCTCATGCTGGCAAGAGAAAATGCTGTTGATGTCACCCAATACTAGGCAGACACCATTTAGTTTTAATCCTATTTGTTTTGCATGCTTTTTACATGTGCTAAATTTTATTTTATACTATTTTATTCACTCAGTGTTGAATGTTATATGTCTATAATTTGTAGGTGCTTCTGACACAAATAAATATATTCCAACTCACCTCAAAGGGTTGTTGTGAGGAAAATAGGAGGAAAATGTGTTAATGTTCACCACTTTGAATTATTTGTAAAAATAATAAAGGAGAGATACAAATAAATCAATAAAAGAACATCCCTATTGCACAGTATATCCTCTTTGTCTATTTTCTTGGAATTGGTTACTGTTTATCCATTGGTGAGAATATGTTCAAGATCATATAGCACATGAACAGTTTGTGATCTGTTCACAATCAATATCCACACATTTTTATGCTATAATTGAGCTGTTTTCCCCTACTTTTAACAACAATATAGTCAATTTGATTTCTATCAACTTCATCTGGTGAAGTTTATACCTAACAAGAGTGCTAGAGTGTTGCCTTTTTTGACCAGGCAGCCAAAAAAAGAGAACATTAGATTGGAGACTTTTTTTCCCTTTTAAAATGTTAACCAGCATAGCAGCATCCCATCATTGCAGATTACTGGAAATCATGTACAGCAATCCTGACCAGGTCATAGCAATATTACTGCTCTTTTCATCATCATTATTTATCTCATTACTCAAAACAAGCTATTCAAAATCTACCACAGTTAGATTTATTTATTATTCATGCTAAATTATCTTGTACTTTAAATAAAAATGGATGATACAGAAGTCCTTTATGGAAGTGACACCCAATTAATTTATCTTGCCTGATGTAAGGCATCTGATAATGAAACAAGGACAATAACCAAGGATTGCCAAAACGGCTATTGCTAAGCAGCCGTGGTTACGTGATGTCATAATTTGTGACTACATGCTTAGCCATGAAAATTCTGGTCCCAATTCCATTGTTAAGAAAGGACTACATGTATTTTCCATCTTCAGATTTTTGTAAAAAACAGCATTAAATAATGAAACAAGAATGTAACTGTTAAAATTATGATACCTATGCACACCAGGAATTAAGATCAAAAGCTCAACAGAAAAAGGAAGTCTTCCCAATTTATTTACAAATTCAGTAACTGGGCAGAATCCATTTAACAAATCTCAAATGTAAATAGAGAAAAGCACCATCATTCCTTTACTCTATACCTATACAGGTAGTCCTGGACTTACAACTGTTTGTTTAATGGCAAATGTATGGCAGCTTCTTAAAAAAGTCATTTATGACCTAAATTCACACTTGCGATAATTGCCCAATATTGCACTGCCCCCCACAAATATGTGGTTGTAATTTAGGAACTTGGCAACTGGCTCACACTTACAAGTGGTTGCACCATCCTGTGGTCACATTATCAGGTTTTGCAACATTATTTGCTCATTTGCTCAATCATAAGTGCAAAAAATATCATTGGAAACCTGGATTCAATGACCATGTGATTTACTTAATGACTGCAATGACTACACTTATGACTGAGGTAAAAATGGTCATAAAATCAAGTCTGGTCATGTGATGACTCAGTTTACAACCATAATGATTTATGATGGAAATTCTAGTCCCAATTATGGCCATAAATTGAGGATTACCTGTATTTTTTTCTCAAAATATTCTAATCCTCTTCAGTTTAAACAGAGTGGACAGCCAGCTGCCGTTTGTATAAATTAAATGTAGATTATGACAGCCCCTGAACCACTTTGATGGGAGAGGGAATCACTTACTTGTTCCAATTCTGTTGTTTTAACTGCTACCTCACAGCTGCAGGTCCCTGAATTTCTCCTCCATAGTTAGTGGCAAACTGCGAGGGGCATGTGACATCTGCATTGTCATGGACCAAGAAAGCACAGTTAGTTCTCAACTTATAAACATTCACTTGGCGACCATTTAAAGTTGCAATGGCACTGAAAAAAGTTTATGACCTTGCACTTATAACTATCATCGCATCCTGATGGCCACATGATCAAAATTTGGGCACTTGGCAACCAGCTTGTATTTATGACAATTGCAGCATTACAAGTCATGTGATCACCACTTGCATCCTTCCCAGCCAGCTTCTGACAAGTAAGTGAAATCAATGGGAGAATTTGTATTCGCTTAACAATTGTATGATTGACTTAACAACTGCAGTGGTTTACTTAACAACCAGGCAAAACAGGTCATAAAACAAGTGCCACTCACTTAATAACCACCATGTTTAGCAATGAAAATTCTAGTTCCAGTTATGATCATAAATTTGCCTATAATGACAAAACTAATGACAGAAAAATATGATTTTTGCTGTTCCCAATTCCCCACTCAAAGTGTATGGGAACTACCCCAGCCTTTTAACAATAGGACAAAATTAGAAATTTGGTGGAGTGCTTCACATAAGGCATTTTTAAGCTTAGTCAGCAGGATATTTCATCAGTGAGAGTAAAGCCACTGTCATCCACTTCTACTTTATACAGAGGGGTGAAGAAGAGGTGATGTTCCACAAGAATTGTTTGTTAATATTCCATAACCAATGAGAAGGTAGAGGCCTAATTTTCTATTCTTACTATGTTCTTTTCCTATCTGCATATCACTGGCTTATGGTTGCCAAAGGGGATTTATCCCAGGGTCTCATAAAAATACTTTGAAAGAACAAAACGTTTTGCTATTGGAATGTAGAAAAGCCTAGTGTGTATAATGGGGATGGTGTAGGATTTAAGGCATTATCTACATTTGTTAGGTCTCTGCAAAATACAGAATGTTTGTATTCTCTTCAGAGCAGATACTTCTATCTAAGTTGATAAATTCATGAATATGCTTTGTATAAAGGGACTATGAAGAAGCACATAAAAATCTGCTATACTGTATGTTGAACAAAATTTTACCACGTGGGTCCATAAGTATTGTAGCAGCTCTCCAAGAACTTCATTCAAACTCTTAATGTCTGCTTAATGTCAGATATTGCATACATTGTAATAGTTTATCACTTCCAATATGGTTCCTTGGGAACAAAGAAATAGACCAAATTACTTATCTATTAAGTTCAGTACAGTATACTTTGAATGTCAGTAGTTCTCCAAGATTTCAGGAAGACATCTGCTTCCTTAGGAATAGCAATCTTTGAGTGATCCTGAATGTCACACTGCCTTAATTTTTTTAAAAAAAAAGTTTATTCATTTTAATTCCTCTACATCGTATATCTAACACTTCCATACAAATCTCAAAATACTCCTTCCAGTATTTCTTCACTTTAATTTCAACCCAAATTAATATATCACTTTTATATTCATTCCATTCAGTCCACTGGATGCTCTTTCTTTTTAAAGGTTTTATTGATTTTCTAGTTTTACATTTCAGTATTTAAAAAGCAACAATAACATACAAGTATCCTTAGTACAAGTCTCAAGCTACCACATTAAATTTTTCCTCTCTTTTCACCTTAGCATTTACTGTCTCCTGTTTAAACTAATACAATTCTTATTGAATCAATTAAATAAAAATGACATTCTTACATTTATCAATAAATTTTGGCTTATACATATCATTATTTTAACATTCAGTCTTTATAGACAATCAATGTCCTAATTAGTTTTCCCCAATTATTAATTTCCTGTTAATATTTAACTTTAACATTTAATATTTATAATTTCCAAGTTTTGAGTAACCGAAGTTCACATTTTCACAATTCATCACAGTCTAATATTCAGAATACACATCTTGTCTATTTAGATATATTCTATTTCCCACTATCTTAATCAACTAATTAATAATATAGTATAACATTCTTATTTCTTATTAATTTCCAAATGTCTTAAATTTAGTATCCAAATTTTCTCTTGTTTCAACATCAAATACTTCCTCTCTTTTTGTCTTAATGTCTATTATCGCATATTTAAGCTAGTACAGTTTTTATTATATCAGCTAAGTAAAAACATGTTTATTACATTTATCAATATATTTTTAGCTTATATATATCTTAAATAGCTTTACATTCAACATTTATAAACAAACCAGTATTCAAATTTAACTTTTAGTATTTATACTTCCAAATTTTAAAATAACCAGTTTTCTTTATCATAACACAATACAATATTCAAAGAAGATATCTTGTCAAATCAAGTATATTCTATTTTAATCCTTACTAATAAATCAAAGCCCCGATTTTCTTCAGCTTTATTCTAGCTTTCTTTCTTTGCCAACTTGCCTTCCATATCCATGTTTTTAACTCATCATATACTTCTCCTTCTGTTATTATATATATGGTTTGAAGTAAGAAAGGCCATCCAGTCACCATTTTTTTGAAGGGACTAACAAATCTTCTCTCTATTTTTCTCTCTCAATGTAGTTGTCCTGAAATGTTTATCTTCCCTTCGGTCTGTTCTTCTTTTTGATCCTCAAATTTCTTCTGGTTTATATAGAAAGTCTTTTCCATTTTCAAAGTTGTCAATCCCTTTTCTGGGTTTTCTGTTAATTGTGTTTGTTGATCAGTTGAATCTTCTATCATAGTATTTAATTGCTCCACTTCTTCTATTATATTCTGTGTAGTTAATTCTTTGGTTGTGATCAAAGTTTGGGTTCATATATCTAGGCTGACATCTTGTTCTTTTCTGTAGCCTCTTATTTCATCAATAGCTTTAAGAACAGTTTCATGAATTGCTTTCAACATAAATAAAATCTGTTCCTGATCTTCATCCATGTTCTCTTAGTGGTGTGAATTAAAAGCTTTACAATCAGAAAATAAAAATAATTTTATCATAGAGTATAGAACACAGCTGGGCTTCCCACAGCTGATTGCCAAGGTTACAAGTCTTATCTATAGTCTGGGCTTCAGGCCAAGTCTCTTTTAGACAATAACAGGTGGTAGTATCAAGTTTATCCACAAGATGTTGCCCATACCATTTAAGATTTTCTTTTTTAAATCCAAGATTTTTATAGTCCTTTTTCAATTTTACATTTTTTATAAGTAAAAACCCAAATCTTCAATAAAAATAGGAAATCTTTTAGTCCTCAAGTTTTAGAAAGATAAAAATCCAATTAAAATCAGGTTATTGTTTCAACGTTTTAAACTCCCCTGGATAGTCAGTCACCACTGTTTTTAGAGGCTGGGATAGAGTTTCCCTTCCCTTTCTCCACAGGGGGAAAATACTTTGGGCAGCTTATACAGATAGAAAAAATAGTTAGGATTTAAGAGAGGTTCAGATCTCACCCAGTCTCATCCGCGCTGCTTTGTAGGTGCCTGGTGGTGAGTTTGACTTTGGCTGTCTGCGGCCTAGTGATTACCCATATTTCTATGGCCAGTCTTTCATCCACGGGTTTGGAGGGCTGTGCCAGATTGGGCGGAAGGGCTACCAACCTCCAGTGATCAAGCAGGGATCCCCTCCTTGCTGGTTACCCCTACAGGTTGACTTTTGACTATTTCCAGGGTCCACCAGTAATGCGAAATTGGACGTGGAAGACGGAGCTTGCCTCCAAGTGGCCGCAGCGGCCACGTCAGCAAAACGAAAGTCCCACTGGAGGCTCTTTTATTAGTCATCTAGTTAGTAAATGTCCATTCATCTATAAAACATTTTTAAAATTTCCATCAAAGATACTTTACATTTTTTTTGGCCTTTTAAATCTCAACAACTCCTTGCTTTCTTTGCATCTACAGCATTATTTATGTCGTAAATCATCAATTTTTGCCACAATCATTTTCTTCTATGTATTTTTTTTCTCTTTCATAGCATCAGAGATAGTTTGTCCATTCCTGTTCTCACAGCATGTTATGCAAGAGCAGGTAGAATAGCAGCACTTCATTTGATGAAAATATTTGGAGCTATCAGTTTCTCAGGACTGGTATCAGCCTTCATAGTAGATCAGACTATGAAACCAAAGCTATGAAAGCTAGTAGTACTTTTCTTATAAGATTACAATAACAGAATCTTGCAGGTCTGAATCATCTTCCTCCTCCCTAGCTTTTTCTTCAAGAGAACTACTGATGGTCTTGTCTGAAACATTTATTCGGTTTACAGACCCGGCTCAGATTCAGATTTATGTTACCTTATTATTGGTGTTGGTTGTGGCTCTTCCTCCTGTTTCTAAAAGCTATTGCTCCCATTGCAGTTCTATAAAAGTGATAATTAAAATTCATTGAAAACACAATACGCACTTTGTTGCCCCATCAAAGTACCTAACATATTTTATCATACCCCAAGTGATGGATAATTAAATATAATTAATAGCAGAACAAATAGAGTCAAGTGTTTGGGCAGTACATAGTCTAGCAGTATTTAACTATATATGGGCAGAGTTATGCCTACGTAAAATATAAAAATAAATAAATACATTACAAAAACTCAAGAATCATGAGCATAAAAGCCCACTGGGTATTTTATTTTATCTTATTAATCATTTTTTTTACTCTAGTTATATCTGAGCCAGTTTAGTATAGTGGTTAAGGCACCAGGCTAGAATCTGGGGGACTGTGAGTTCTAGTCCTACCTTAAACAAAAAGCCAGCTGGATGACCTCTCTTGGCCCTAGGAAGAAAGTAAGGGCAAACTACTTGTCAAGAAAACTGCAGGGACTTGTCCAGGCAGTCACTAGGACTTAAAATTAACTTGAAAGCACAAAAAAGGCAATGTCTAATAAAAAGATATGTAACTATCATTGGAATTTTCCAGCATATAATCTTTGACACATTGTTTATAAGAATAGTTTTTCCATCCACACTGAACTAAATAATTATTTTTCCTGTTGTTTCATTACTTTTTGCTCCTCTTATTGTATTACTATTTTCCTTATGGTATTTGAAATTGGCTCATTTAGTTTACATAACTCATATAAATAATTTATATTAATACCATAAGTGAATAAAAAATCTGTACTGGGGCACAGTACTTCCACAGCTATCAAAACAGAAGTCACTAAAATTGCTCTTTATTTTACAAAGTGAACACCACATTTATTCCTAATGTAATAGTGATTGCATAACATGCTATTACTTTAGAAAAAATCTCTTTCTCTTTAATTACATATGCCCATATGGTTTGCAAATTCAGAATTATATTATGCACATTCTTGAAAATATTAGAAAAGAATTTACATTCATTAGATAAATATTTACCAGTTTTGTTTTATTTTTAAGTTGCCATCAAGATATGAATCATATGCACAATATATCTTCAGATTATCGCACTAGAATAAGACCATGTCATGAAGTGAGTAGGTAGGTATATAGGTAGGTAGGTAGGTAGACAGGCAAGCAAGCAAATAAGAGGGAAGAAGAGAGGAAAGAAGGAAGAACTTGATGTAAAAGCAGAAAGAGTAGTAAATTACACCAGAAATTTACCATTAGGAAATGTAATTTGTATTAGGAAATCATACAAACTGTTCTTGCAAACTGGTGAGATATTTAAATCAATTAACAATTGCCAAATATCAAAATATTTTTTAATTGTTCTTATTTAATATTTTTCCATCTGCAATACTTGAAAGAAGATACATGAGATCTTCTGCTCAGAAAGACTCTGGCTACATGTCCCTGGAACATTGAATCCTTGGCCCTGTTAGATTTCAATTTCTATAGAGATTTTAGAAGGCCTTTACTGGTACCTTTCCTGGCCACCCAGGTGAATTTTAGATAAAATTAGATAAAGACCTCAAATTAATATATACAATTGCTAAATGTAAATTATTAGCATTTAACAGATAAGTTAAGGAAAGACAAACAACACAAAGAACTTTTCTTTAACTCTTTTTTTTTTAAATCTTATTTTACAAATACTTCATTATTTTATGTGTGGCTTAATATACATGTAACTAATTTTGATTTCAAAATTTATAATTTAAATTTGACTATGTCTGTTTCTTATTTGTCTGTTGAAACCTTCTCACATTGACCAAAGACCCCAACAAAGATTAGATTTCATTTTGATTCTTGGCCATATTATAGTTGTAGGCTTTGTTTATTGTTTTTGTTTTCCAATTGATCACAGGAATTAAGGAAACTTTGAAAAGCCAAATAGAAGTCCATTTATCTTTCAGGGTTTGAAACATTTTGGAGCATGATGCCTTCCTGCAATAAACCAAGTGCACAGTTGTAGGTGGGACCATCTAAAAATATGGAATTATCATTTGGAAATAGGAAGGTTGTATGGATTGTATGAGAAGCTTTAGGAAGAACTGGCAACAGATTTACCTCCCATCTTCTTCTAGACCAGACATGTCAAACACAAGGCCCGGGGGCCGGATGCGGCCTGTGAAGTGATTTCATGTGGCCTGTGAAGCCATCCTGGAAACAGTGAGGGAACGGCCCCCACTGCCTTGGCCCTGGCCCAGAGACCCTCCTTCTGCCAGAGACCCTCAGATCTGTCCCACTCCTGCCCAGGCCCCCATAGGCACCCTTGATGCGAACGATATAGAGCTGGCCACGCCCACCCAGTAGGCCATAGCACTCTAGCCATGCCCACCCAGTAGGCCACACCCACCCTGGCCATATCCACCCGGCCCCTTGAGGGCAACTGCAATGCTGATGCGGCCCTCAATGAAATTGAGTTTGCCACCCCTGTTCTAGACTATATAACCAATGGTTAAAAAGGGGAGTTGCAATCCAATCACTTTGGGATTTGCCTCCTGGTGAGTTGCAGTCAAAAATAATTCCCCTTTTAATAACCCTATAATCCCTTAATTTGGGGTAGAATATGGGTGACTGGATGGAGCTGAGTGTTTACTGGCTGGATGCCCTTTGTGACCCTACACCCTTTTAGGGTATGTGAATGCTACTTTTGCAGACTTTCGGCCTAGAAAAGGTATCACTCCCTCTGGTCAAGCTTGACTCCTGATGAGTACCTCAGAAATCCATATTGTTTGGGCAACAATACAGGAGTGGTTTGCCTTTGCCTTCTTCTGGGACATTTGTTCAACTTCACAATTTAGATTACTGCCTCTAAAATATCTTGATAGTCTTCCTATCTAAGTCCAGCCCTGTTTAGTTTTTCAAGATCAGCCAAAGCTAAACTAAGTGTTTCACCTTGCTGAGAGTATTACTAATTTATTCCATATCTATGCCCCAAAGGGGTCACCATACTAGTCCATTGTCACTCAATGCCAAAAGGCACAAGAATAACAGTATTACATACTGCAACTTCGCTAGTCCTCACTGTGTACAAACAACACCTCCCAAACTGGGATCAGCTCTGATTTCCTCTATAATAACTGGTCCCTGGCTGAGGATTAAAACTATTGAAGTAATTTCTGCCTTGCATTTTTTTCAGATATCATTTCACCACTAAATTTCCAACAGGCGCTTATTAAGTTTGATTGTGAAGTAGTTTATCCAGGAAATCAAGGTCAGAGTGGCGAGACAAATGGCAATGAATCTGAGGCAGAGGTTTCATTTCTACACACATGCAGGAGCCGAGTATTAGGAAAGGAAGGTCACAGAGCGTTTACTATATGATTATCTGACTTTCGCTTTGCTATCCCTTTTAAAAATATTACAATCTGAAGGCCTTCTGAAGATACCGGCATGGCTCTACTTACTCAAGTCTACAGATCATGTAACTTTTAAAAGCTCTGTGTCTGTGTTACCATGTAAAATAAATGCATGCTTTTTTATTATAATTATTGCTTATTGATCAGATCTTCTTTATAAAATAATTGGAACATATTTTTCAACAGCTTCAGTCTTCTGTCATATTGTGAAAGGGCTTACAGTTCTGCAGGAAGGGCAGAAAAAACCTTTTGTGATAAATTTAAAGTAAGTATGGCAATATTGATATCTATCTATGGAGTTTAACTATTGAAGCTCATCCACCTGAAAAGATATGTTAATATTGAAGCACAGAAAGTAACTGGGCAATGGGAAACATAGCAACTTGAGGGCAAATACAGACAAGCCTCTAAATCTTGGATGAAGAATAAATTATCATTCATAAAATTATGAAATTATGAAAACAATATGATTCTTATATTTAAAACAGATTATATTAAATCACTTTTTAAAATGATCTTCCCAATATACTCTAAGGTGAAATGCCACCCTTAGCTTAAAACAAGCAGCATACCTCTGTTCTTATCTAGGGATATCATGAAGTTTGCATTCCTATTGCTTTAACAAAATGAATTAATTGTATAAATGACAGTAAATTCAGTGACATCTGACAAAATTGTAGGGCTAATGGTATTTTTGGATGAAGCACTGTAGAAATACAGTGTAAATCAGAATCCCTCATGGTTCCAGTATGACTGGAGCATTTTGAATAATGATGATTTTTCCCACCACAGGGATACAGATACTCTTCCTGGCATTGATCTCACACAAATTAGGATGAAAGATATCAATGTTTTGTTTCATTAGATTGCCAATATTTGAATTCCCTCAATCTAGGAATAATTTTCTCAAATTTGGATAGTTGCAAAAAAAAGGTGACTGTGGACTCCTAAGACTGATTGTATACCAGATTCTGAAAGCTGGGGTAAATAAAAACCTGTTTCGGTCTATGGATTAGCTTTGTAGTGATGGAGAAGAAAAAAGGATGTTGTGATTCTATATAATCTAGGTTTAATTCATTGTTTAAAACTGAAACATAGCATTCAAAATGCAATATAATTTTGGTACTTGAATAGCTTGACATTTTCTTAATGCCAAAGTTTTAAATTTTATCATTTTATGTCTCTATATGTCTCTACCTAGTGTTTTTCTTACTCTTCATTTAATCATTTAATTGCTACTTTCCCCTAACAGTTATTTATCTCTTCTTTCTATTAATCCTTCCTGACTTCTTTGTCTTTTTTACCTTTTTTATTTTAGACAGTTTAATTTTTTTAAGAATATCATTTCCACTATAGCTTAGGTTTTTTTTAAAAAATAACATGTTGTCATTTATACCATAGTCATTTAGTTATATACCCATCTAGTTTGCATATGAGAGCCAGTATGGTATAATGGTTAAGAAACCAACCTACAGTATAGTTGATAATCTTGGGTTTTAGATCGTTCTTATGCATGCAAGTTAACTGGAACCAAACAGTCCTAGACTGGGAGGCTGAAAAGTATTTATCTACAAAAACACACCAAACCATTCCATCACCTTCAGTGGGGAGAGTGAATTAATTCAGATTGTTGATAATAATAGTTTATGTGCAATATTACACATTAATATATAATACCGGTTAAGAAATAGTAATTGTAATGCTGTAAAACTTCAATACATTATTAATAGAAAATATATAATGTATTTTGCATTTGACTTTCAGTAAGTGTCGTATATAATTCCTTAATAGGATAAATATTAAAAACATTTCAGTCAGCTAGGAGGATATTAAACACTCTGTTTTAAACTTTATAGTTCTCCAGAAATTCTATGCAGAGTAGTAGCATGTAGTAGATAGCAACTGTTGATTACGCTGATCCTATACGGTATTTGAATGTAGTCTTTTTGTCATCAATAATTTCCAGTAAAAAGTTTATATATCACCTTGAAAATATTTGGAATGACATAGGTTTTTGTGAACTATAGTACAATTCACCAATTACATGAAATATTTCTGAACCAAAGAATAGATATAAACCAAATAGCCAGTATAGTGCAATGATTAAAAAGTTGGAGTAGGACATCAGAAACCTAAGTTCAAAGAGTGGAATTACTGATTTCCACTACTGAACAATTCACAGGGAGCATAGACAATGAGGAGGGATTGCAGGAGTTGTAACTGAACACAATGTAAGGGCCCTAGGTTGCCTTTACTTGTTCTATGTGGCTTCCTCACATTATCCCCAGGGGGGAAAAATGATACAAATTAGGCAAAACCAAATATGATATACCTTTAAAAATCCATAATTTAGCAAGAGGAGTTTAATCTAGGACTTACTTAACTATGTTCAACATTCATCATTATTCTTATTCTGTATTGGCCTTCCCCATCCTGGAGAAGTGTGCTTCAGACCTATAAAATACAGTTTATATCATTCCCAACCAGCATACTAAAAGGAAAGGCTGCTGTTACTTATTTATGAGATTTATCTATTATTTGAAACCTTAACAGATTCTAGACAGCTCACAGAGCTTACACATAAAATACAATAAAAATAAATACAATAATTAGTTAAAATAATAATTCCAATCTTACTGGCAATGAAACTGAACACAAATAATAACAACGTAAAGTTTATTAGATGGAGTAGGGTGTTAGTGATTGTCTCTTGTGAGCTAGGTTTGTGCAATTAATGTTGGAGAGGGGAAGGAAATCATATATGAATTTTTCTCCTGTAGCAGAAAGAAAACCCACATAAATCAATGGAATTCTCTTATTTCTCTTGATAGATATGAGCATAACATTAATCTAAAGATGTTGCCCTATTGTTAGCCTTTTTAAATGTCATTGTATTATCTCTCGCTTTTTCTTCCTAGAAGACCTTCGGCTGATTCTTTCTTGTCTCTGACTTAATCAGCCAATCAGTGAACTGAGATAAATGTCCCTTCTCTGTATCTGTAGTTGCTTAGAATGGTACAAATTGTGGGATTAATTCATGGAATTCCTAGAAAGATTACAAAGAATTATAAGATCATAGAGCCAGTTTGGATTAGAAGTTAAGGCACCATGGTAGAAACCAAGAGACTATGAGTTCTAGTTCCACCTTAGCCATGAAAGCCAGCTGGGCGACCTTGGGCCAATCACTGTCTCTCAGCACAAATCACCTCACAGAATTGTTGTTGAGGGCAAAAAATTAGAAGAAGAAGGAGTATAGGATATGTTTATCACCTTAAGTTGTTTATAAAAAACAAATTAGGCGGGATATAAATAAAATAATAAATAAATAATAGTAAATAAATAAAGATGAGAAGCTAAACCACATTATACGAATCTCAATGAGCTGTTGGAAGCAATTATTACTCTTTTTATTCTTCTCAGCAAATGATAGAATTATGTACATATTTCTTTCACTTATTCCTCCCTTTTCTTTTCATTCATGACATTTAGCTGCACAGAGATGTGACATAAAGCCCGTAAACAATGAATGAATGAACTACAAATTACAGTTAACTATGCCAATAATATTTGAAAATCACGGTAGTATGCAGATTCACTGTATACCCATGAATTGGTGTTTTTGGGTATATGCACAGGAGAGAGAGAGAGAGAGAGAGAGAGAGAGAGAGAGAGAGAGAGAGAGAGAGAGAGAGACTAATCTATCCTGCAATAGCTTCTGTGGCATTTGAAAGGATAATAAACTCAGAAGAGCCTGCATGTTCACAGGGATCTTATCAGTGGTTGATGAGGCCCTGTCCAGGCTTACAGACAGGCAGTTTCCTGGGACATTGGCCTGCTGTGGAGACAGCAAAAAGGTGATAAGCTGTGGAGAAGATTTTTTCGGAGTCTTGCCTATCTTTAACACCAAGTGGCCAGGGCACATTTTCCACCATTGCCACTTTACAGATAGGCTGGTTACCTTTCAATAATTATAAGAAAAGGGAAGAAAGAACAAATGATGTCCAATTACTTTCTTTTCAAAGACCAACAGGAATTTGGAGACTGGAGTTAGATTTTTTTTAAAAAGAGAGAGAGAAAATGTGTGTTTGTGTGAATAACTGCTTATAGGTTCAGCCAGACAGAGTAAGTATGGAGTGACTCTGAAAGAGAACATTCAGACAAGCTATCTGTAGTTATGTCTGCAGCTGCCAGGCAGGAAAAAGGCTGCAAGAATTTGGCTATTTGATAAGAAAAACCCTGTCTGTGTTGAGTGGCAAAATACTGCAGACCCATTATTCAGGAAACAAAATGTAAAACTGACCTTTAGCTGAATGGCCAAGGAGTTTTTCTCAATAAAAAGATAAAGCAAGTTAGATAGAAAGGTTTAGAATCCTACCAGAATGTTTTCAAGCTGCACATAGTATTTCAGTAATGCTCAGAACAATTGTAGTGGGGCTTGCTTTGTCACACTGTTCCAGTGTGTAAGAAAGATCAGCTGGTCCCTCTTTGATTTCTACACAAATCAAAATCCATCACATGAGTGAAAACAAGGACTTGTAAATTCAGAGTACCATACACACTCATTGTTATGGATAAACCCTTTAATTGGCATTGGGATAACCAGCCTTATGAATTCCTTGAATATTTTGCAATAATAATTAGATACGACTTCCTCCCATTTTTCCTCTAGGTGAATATTATTATTGTATTATAATTGCAGTTTTTGGAAACTGATGTAGGCTTTGCTTCATTCACTTCTCATAGATTTCCACAACTAAATTCAGATGGATTCTTCTTCACTAACAATTCATACTGATTTGTATTTCATCTAAAATGAATAAGCTTTGTTGCAAACTGAGTACAGATTATACAGAGCTTAAAGAACAATTCAGAGAGCTGTGGAGCTGAAAGGTTTACTATAGAAACTGTGGTGGTACAGTGGTTAGAATGTAGTACTGCAGGCTAACTCTGCCCATAGGCAAGCGTTTGATCCTGACAGGCTCAAGGTTGTCTGAGCCTTTCATCCTTCTGAGGTTGGTAAAATGAGGACCCAGATTGCTGGGGAAAATATGCTGACATTTGTAAACTGCTCAGAGAGTGCTGTAAAACACTATGGAGCATTCAGACAGTTGTGTAAGATCTAAATGCTATTGCTATTGCTATTGCAATTTTTCCCTTAATCAGGAATCAAGAACAATTTGTCTTCAAAGATAGTTCAGAGGTCAGTTGAGTCTTTTCCTTCCTGAGAGGCTAACCATAAAGCTACATTTTGGGAGGCTGCTTAACCTTCGATACAAACTTACTTTGTTGGACAACAGAGAACAAATGGTCTTTGATGTCTGTTCCTCCTCTTGGTTTGTTCTGTCTAAGAGGAGAAAAATAAAGGATGTTTTGGAATGCCAAGCAACAAGTTGTCACTTGAACCCAGGGACAAAATGATGAAAAAATATGTACTATTGGTTGCCAAAGAAGTCCAGGAACCAACCAACCAACCCTTCTTTTCCATTCAGATATTATCTCTGCAGCTAATTCCTCACGAGCTTACTGAACTCTTGCTAAGGCAATGACTTTAAGAAAGGGGTGATGCAAACTGGATTGGTCAAGGTCAGTGTCTGAATTGCTGTTGTCTTTCCCTTCGCAAGCCACCCTTAAAGCCCTCTTTTCTGTTGTTCTAGATAGTAAAATGAGCTACTACAGGAGAAAGATAAGAGATGACCATGTTTGGAGTTGTCTTCTCTCTTACTCCTATATTTATGAAAGTGCTTACTACAATCAAAGCATTTTGAAACTTTCACATGACTGTCCAAATATGATCTTGCAAGATACACTAAAAGGTTCATGAAACAGGCTCTGATTGCAAAACAAGGCAGTTGGCCATTGAATGAGACATTTAGCAGATATTTACTTGAGTTTACTAAGTTCTGCAACACAATAATGTTTTTTAAATAGCTCTGAGACCTCTTGACATATTGGATGCTCTCCTGAGCAAAGAAAAGCTGAGAAAGAAGACTTGGACCAGTGTGGCTTGGCTTCCTCAGAAGGGCTCTTGGCCTGAAAGATGAGGATCCACAGCAACCATGTTTCCAGCAGTAACAAAGCTGGGAACAAGAAGGAAGACAACTATTAGATAAGGGAGGGCAAGAGGCGAATGTTTTGCTGACAGAAAAAAAACACATACATGGGACTGACTTTTCATGCCAGGGATATTTTAATCTCATTGATGGAGAAGGGTGCTTTCATGCAAGCAAAATTAAATTTATTGTGTCCCATATTGACCCCTTTCTCCCATTTTCCCTTAGCATATTTACAGACTGACTGCAGCTATATTCTTTCCACAATGCAAACTATAATGTGATACTTCTCCTAGCATTAAGAAATTTAGCCAGGCATTATAAGTAGAAGTGCAATTATATAGTTTACCACAAAATATCAAAATCAAAAGCCAAATCCAACCAGACATGACTGGAGTAATATTTTGTATCAGAAATTGTGAATTCAGTTGATTTGGGAAATTCAGATTTGAACCTGATTTATGGAAAGGATTTTAACTTTTGTGCTGAAAAGGCAGATTTTATTTCTTTTTTCTTTATTTTCTTCATTAGGGCCAATCCCAATCTGAGAACTGTTGGCAGTTTAGAGAGAATATGATACAAGAACAGTTGAAACATCCATGGTACAGTTAAGCAACTGTAACATCATAACATGGTCAGTGAAAATAGAATAACAACAACGATTTTTTTAAAAAACAACAACAGAAAATTGAGAGCAAATCCCACTCCTTACTAGAACTGATGATGTTATCTCGTTTGGGCAATGAAATGTGTGCAAGAAAACAGCCAAACTCAGAGATCACCAAGGATCCCTCATTTCAACAACGATTCTTTGTTATTGAAAAAACAAAAGTGATGTGATACTTGTTAGAAGAATGTCATTGTACAAATACAGAGCCTATCATGCTTTTATATTTATATGGAACAGATACATTACCTGAAATTTTTGGAATGTGTAATTTGCTTGTTTACTGTAGCTAAAACTGGAAATTATATTTCTAAAGCATTAGTTTGGATCATTGGAAAGAAAAAAGATTTAATATTTATGATTCAAAAATATAAATATGTGAGAAACATGTTTTTAAAGACCTTTGCAGCTTTGTTCTCATATATACCCTGCCACAAAGGAATAACTAAAATTTTGAAATTTAGAATCTACCAAGCTTCCCTCCCATGGACAGAAGACAATCCATGGGAAATGTGAATCCGTAATCCATAGCTTTAGCAGCAATAATAAATCTAATTATGCTATGCATGTTTAAGTTAGCCAAACCCTGGAGCAGTGGTAGCAATCTTCTATCACAATGGCAAGCCCTTTAAGATTATATATTGTTAATCATATAAGTGAAGAAATGAGGAAAACTGTGGTTAAAGAAATTGTTTGATCCAATAATAAAATTTCATTGATAATTGATGAATCAACCACAATAAGCAAAAAAACTACCATCATAGTATTTGTTCGATGCTGTATCGAAGGTATGGGAATGAATTCACCAGTAAATTTGTTTTTGGACTTGGTAGAACTTGAAAAAGTAACAGCAGAAGGAATATTTGATTCCTTACTCCAATGTCTTTACTCTTATGGGATGACAGAAGATTATTTGAAAAAATATTTGATTTCTCTGGCATGTGATGGCACCGCTGTGATGATGGGATGTAAAAGTGGAGTGAAAAAATTGCTGTCAGAACGTTTTCCTTCTATTATAGTTTGGCATTGTGCTAATCGCAGACTAGAATTATCAGTAGGTGATGCTGCCAAGGAAACTTCAGGAATAAATAGATTCCAATCATTTATTGATAAACTGTATGTCATATACCATGCTTCACCAAATAATAGCAGAGATTTGCATTCATGTGCAGAATTACTGGGGACTGAACTGCTGAAAATTGGAAGAATTTTATGTACCTGATAGGTGTCATCTAGTTTGCATACAGTTTCGGCTGTATAGAATAATTTTGAATCCCTTGTGTATCATTTTGAACAAGCAATGCATGATCCTACAAGAGATAAAAATGATAAATGCACTTATGATGGCTTGAAAAGAAAAATAACATCTACAGAATTTTTATTGGACCTAGGATTGATGTGTGACGCTCTCCAAGAATTGTCAGATTTAAGTTTGGATCTACAGGACCGCAACATCGACTTGTATAAGGCAAATAAGAAAATAAAAATACTGGTACAAGTTTTTGAAGAAAGAAGACAGAACTTTGGGCCCTATTATAAATGTGCTGTTGCTGCTGTAAGTGATCTTCGCTTTCATGGAGTTTTACTTCACAAAAGAGATTCAAAAAAGGATCCTCCCATTGACCCAAGTATATTTTATACAAAATTGAAAGAGTCAATTGAAAAAAGATTATTTGATAGCAAAGACGATGAGTTGGCATATTGGTCTCGCGTACTTGATCAAAAACATTGGCCTGAAGATGTTAATACTCAACTGACATTTGGAGAAGTGGAAATTAGAAACTTATCAATCAGACTGCAACTAAATGAAAGAGAAATGATTCGTGGATTCCAGGAATACATTCTCAAAAAGACATATCCAGAAAAACTGTTGCATTTGATACGGACTCTGAATACCATCCCTATTTCTTCAAGTGAATGTGAACGTGGGTTTTCACAGATGAATCTAATTATCACCCCAACAAGAGCTTCATTAAAGACTAAGACAATTTCAGCACTTTTGTTCATCAAACTTGTCAGACCACCTCTGAGACTTTTCGATCCTTCAAAGTACGTTGATCTGTGGTTACTCAGAGGACGACATTTGGCCATAGATACTAAGAGCAAGGAAAGGAGTCAAGAAGATTTGCCAGACGAGAATTGGACAAAAGTTTGGAATTTTCTATGAACATTTGCCTTAAATACAATAAATTAAATGTATGTTAAGAATTGAATATATAATTGTTTAATTATATAAATAAATATATAAATAAAATTATATAAATAAAAGATTAAGAAGATGAGAGTTCTGGCACCTTTTTTTTTTAGAAAAAAAAAGCCCTGGATAGGCCCCAGTATTCAAGTCTGTCAAGATTCTTCTGGATCTTAAACCTATCTTCTGGGGTGTTGGTTATTCCTTTCATCTTGGTGTCATCTGCAAATTTGATAATTTCCCTTTCTATTCCTTCATCTAAATCCCTCCATGTACATGTGATTCCATTAAAAACTACACATTGAGTGAGGGTTATCCCACAATTTTATAAATTACCAAGAAGTAGGTTGTGGTCTAATTTGTCAAATGTCTTATTGAAATTCAAGTAAACTATGTCCACAGCATTTTGCTGGTTCACTAATTTAATCACTTTGTAAAAGAATGAAATAAGATTTGTTTGGCATGATCTGTTTTTGATAAACTCATGTTGGTTTCTGCTAATAGTTCTTCAAGTTGTTCACAGATTTGTTTCTTGATTATCTTGCTCGTATTGATGTCAAGCTGATTGGTCTATAATTTCCTGGATTTATTTTTTTTTCCTGTTTTAAAGATGGTAACCACATCAGTTCTTTTCCAGTCCTCTGGCAGTTCCCCGGTGCTCCAGAATCTTTGAAAGATATGATTCAGTGGTTCCAAGATCATATCTGCCAGCTCCTTCCACACTCTGGAACGTTAAGATCTGAGACTTGAACTCATCAAATCTAAGATGTTAAGATCTAGAATTTGAATCTGCTTAGAGTAGACAGATTTGAACTTGTTTAAGGTGGATCGGTGTTCTTGCCTATTTTAATTTGTATTCTTAGCCTATCTTTTACAGTTCTGTTTTTGGCAGATTGGGCTATTTTTTTTCTTTTTGTGTGAAGACAGATGCAAAGAATGAATTAAGCAGCTCTGCTTTCTCCCTGCTGCCTGTCACTTTCTTGCCATCTTCTCCTATTAGTGGATCAATTGTTTCTTTGACTTTTTTCTTGTTTTTTTACATGTTGAAAGAAATTTTGTTGTTATCATCATCATCATATCATTATCATTATTATTATTATTGACATTTGTTGCAAGTCTTAGTTCATTCCAAGCTTCGGTTTTCATGACTTCATCTTTGCTGATTGAGGTTATATGTTTGTCTTCTGCTTCAGTTATGTATCCCTCTTTCCATTTATTATATTTAGCCTTTTTGTCTTTCAGTTTATCAGAGAGTTCTTTATGTGACCATGCTGGTTTCTTCTTGGATTTCTTATTTTTCTTTTTCAGTGGTATTGTGCTGAAATGGGCTTTTATAATAATATTTTTCAGAGTTTTCAGAGTTTCCCAAGCTTCTTGAGCCTTGGTGGAGCAGTGGGCTAATGCCTCCTTAAGTAACACCAGCTGCCTGCAATTAGTGCAGGTTCGCATCCCACCAGGCTCAAGGGTTGACTCAGCCTTCCATCCTTCCGAGGTAGGTAAAATGAGGACCCAGATTGTTGGGGGCAATAAGCTGACTTTGTAATAATGCCGCTGGGGGGGGCGAAAGCCCTAATAAGCAGGCATATACATAGAATGAAGGCTATTGCTAAGCACATTGATTTGTGCTTTAAATTGTAAGCCGCCCTGAGTCTTCGGAGAAGGGCAGGATATAAATGGGATTAAAATAAAAATAAATAAAAATAAAAAAATATTCTCCTCTTTAATATTTTCATGCATGGACTTCTTCCCAAGCTCTCTTTAAGTTTGTTGAAACCAGCTGTTTACTTTAGACTTTAGTCTAAGATACTAGTTTGATTACATTCTATTGCTTGGGCCTGCATTATATTGAATTCCATTATGACACGATCATTCTCCATGCAACTTCAACCTCTTCTATAATTTTGTCTCTGCTAGTAAGAATTAAGTCCAGTATAGTTGACTCTCTAGTTCTCTTCTCTACCTTTACATGACAAAGTTGTCACTACCTTTACATGACAAAGTTGTCAGCTGTATTCATCAGGAACCTGTTCAATCTCCCACTTGATATAAGGTGTTTTCCATTGATGTCAGGATAGTTAAAGACCCCCATTACTACTGTTACATACATTTGTTAAGTGATTAGCAAAAATTTCATCTATTTCTTCTGCTTTTCATCCTAATCATGTTGGCACAAAAGAAAGTCCTACTCATTTCAACTGCATTAGCTTTCAAGCATATAAGTGTACAATTTTCTCTTAGCAGTGCTTTATGTAAATGAACATTAATGAACATTAATGTAAATGTAACATTAAAATGCAACAGTAAATGAACAATTAATTTAATAACATTACATGAAAAAGAAATAGTAAATGAATATGTTATTAATGAAAATAATAAAGCTCATATGGTTTATTTTTCCTGCCTCCAAAAAGAAAATAGCAGCAGACTTTTATGTATCAGTAGTATTGTAATGGAGAGCCAATTTAATGTAGTAGTGAAGCCATTACACAGACCAGGAGACTGGGAGTTTTATTTCCTTCTTAGGCTTCCCCAAAACCATCTTGGGCCAGACTTTTCTCTCAGCCCTAGGATGGAGGCAATGGCAAATCACTTCTGAAAAACCTTGGCAAAAACCCCCTGTAAAGACTTGTCCAGCCAGTCTCTGAGATTTGGTCATGGTTGAATGGAAGAAGAAAAAGTATACTAATAGGGTATAGAGAAATAAAGTAGAGTTCGTATATCAATATTTATTTAGTGTATGGCACTGGTACACTGAATGAACTAGCAAACTTAGGCAGCCAAACTGGTACTCTGCAATGTTATTTCAGAGTAGCAGTTTGGCTGCCTAAGTTTGTTAGTTCATTCAGTTCACATATGTGTGCTATCCAGAATGCACCAAGGGAATGAACTAGTTCTGCACACAAAGTAGCTAACAGCATTCTGGGGAAGAGTCAGTGTAATCTGGAGCTTTTGTTTTCTCTGCCTTTTTTTTTTTGCTTTTTTTGCCTCACATTCAGGGCAAATCCGATGCCAGTTGGTTTCTTGCTTCTGCTATTAGTCCCAGCAGAGTTTATCTACTTGAATTTATTTGCTTTCGAACTGCTAGGTTAGAAGTCGAGGTGAATGACAGGAAGTCGTTCTGTCATGCAGTGCTAGAGCTTGAACTGCTAGGGTATAGAGAGTTGACCTCTAGCTGACAAATCCAGCATCTTTAAGTCACTCAGCCACTCCACCTCAAAGCTCACCTATAAGCTGAGGGTGATTCTAGCCACTATTTATGATGATTCTAATCCTTGATTTATGTTTGTTTTCAATTTTCTTATAGGAATCTAAAATGCAGGATCTAGCACTAATAGATATAACATAGATAAGCCTTTTTTTCTTCTTAGGAGGAACATATAAAGAATTTAACCTACTGTTTTTGGTTCTACATATAATAAGGAGACAAAACTGAAGTAATTGGAGAGGGGAGCAAAAATCATTTTCATTCACTTTCATTGACTGAAAGAGCTTTCTAATCTGAAATACCTTCCTTGGTGCCTGCTAAAATGCAAAGGATCAAAATAAAGAAAAGCCTTTATTATATTTTAAGGAATTGACATTGAGTATAGGCAACTAATATGAGTAGATGATTTTAAAAGCATGAAAATTAAATTATGAGAGTCATTACCAAATTAAATTCATATTCCCATTTTAAAAGCAATAAGTTAGAGGGCAGAAACAAATTGTGCTTTTCAGACTTGCAAATCAAGCATGGGGACTTGGCTGAACTAGGAGGGTCAAACATGAATTTAAACATCATAATCAAAGTCTCCTGACTAGTGAAATTCATTCTTTCCCTCAAATTTTGCACGCCGATGTGAAGTCTATATAAACAACATTCTTGATATTCCAAATATCTGCTCCTTTAGGCTTCTTAATTACCCCCCAGCCAATTCAAATAAACAAGGCTGGACTCTTAAACATGCTATGTAAACCATATGAAAGTTGTCATCACATAAGAATGCTCCAAGAGGCCTCTATAGTTTTGAAACCCTCCAACCCAATGGGAAGTCACATTATCAATTGCATCAAATATGGTCCTAGGATGGTGTGTGAAAAAGATGGAAAAGATGGAAACCCCGGGAGAAATTGAGAGATGGGATTGGAAATTACTACAGTATGTGTATCCTACATTAGAGTTGAATCCTGATGTAACTCAGAAATGAAAATCAGAAAGATTACCAAGGATGCATGAAGCTTGCCAGTCATGACATTCTACAAATTACTCAGGACACAGTGATGGTTGTTGTTGATGATGATAATGATGATGATGATCATTTGGTGCCTTCAAGTCAGTGTTGACTCCTGGCAACTGCCTGTACAAGTCCCAGCAGTTTTCCTGGCAAGATTTCAAGTGGTTTGCCTGCCTCTTAGGGTGAGACTTATTTTTTATCCTTATAAAACTAGTTCAGAATTCTTCATCAATGGACCAACAGTTCCTATCTATAATAGATTTTAGCATATCCTATACTTTTTACTACAGACTGGTTCTTATCACCACTTATACATATTTAAGTTATATTCTCTAGGGAAAGACTTTACAGATGTGCAACTTAAAAAATAACTATTCACACACCATCTTCATGTTGCAGGCTTATAGGCAATATTTCTGAAATAGTTAAGCCTCAAATTAATATTCTGGACATTGCTGCCTTAGTATGTATTGCATCTCAAAAGAGAACTATTTTCTCTAAATAATGTATCTTTAAAACAGGACGGTTTTCTTATTAGCTGAGAATGCAGCAATGGAGGAAGATAGGAAAATAATTAATCAATCTTTTTTTGGAGGGTGATTGTCTTAAATTCAGGAAAATGTCGTTGGCTAAGTATGCTAATATGTGGTCAAATGGGCAAAATAATCTGAATTAAAAGAGGCACTTTGTATGTCTTGTATTAGACATATTGCTGCTACAATGTTTAAAAAAAGATTTAATTGAGAGATAACTATATGATCTTCTGCACATAATTCATGGAGAACAGTCATCTTTAATCTCTATTTGGAGAAACTTCATATTTCCAAAACAAAAGAATGCGTGTGAGAGATTTCTCAGTGAAAAGTTGAATAATGGTGTACAAAATTACTGAACTCCTGTATTTTACTGGAATAGATTCTACATGTAAATGTAGTGCTGGTTCTGTAATAAAATATATGTTATTGCTTATGTTTTTCCTGTTCTCGCTGACATAATCTGGAATATATTTCTCTACATTCTGTTTTATTTAATACCAGCTTCTTTTCATTAACTCTGCTGTATTTTTTATCAGTGGGTTTTTAGATTAACCCATACTAATCTACCTTATGATATTCGGTAAATGCAGTTTTTGTTTAGAAGTTAGGGCTTTAACAAGCTGTTCCCACAGGGCTTTCTAAACAAATATTGCTAGTCCTGCAGCTGATACGACTTAGTGAAGGTGGGCATTCTCACTCACCAAATTAGCAAAAATAGCACAACCTTGCAACTTTCTTTTTTTTAAAGTTCCATAATTTCAATAAAGTTTTCTGTAAAATCTTTATTTCTTTTAGGAGCTGCTCACATAGTTATTTGAACTGTTCCTCCTTTTATATAAGAATTGTGCTCTTGTATCTTTCACCACCTTTAATCTAATATGGGCCATGGGCCACAGAAGACTTTAATTGCATTATTGCAATCCTTTCCTATGAAAAAGAGCATTGAGATTATGTACATGGACTACGTTATATTTTATTCTACTTAAGGTATTCTCATCTTTTCATTGTTAGGCACAGGACGTATACTCAGATAAATATGTAAAGAGAATATTATTAGAAGTTGTACTGCACAAAATAAAGGCTAAATTGAGAGTGGTATAGTTATATAAAATTAGGAGCCATGGAATAGATTTTGTCAGAGGGATGAGCAGGATTTGGTGCAAAGTTTTTTCATTTCTTTCTTGACAATGTTCAGATACAACAGATCCAGGAAGTTATATGGCTATCACTAATTTTGAAGGCAACAGTAATGTGCCTCATCTTTAACAAACAATTGGGTCATTGTTTCAGAAATATTTCCTTACTTAAACAGAGAGACAGAATACAGGCAGACAAAAAAGTAGTGGGAATGGGAGCAACTTCCAACATCCTGTCAACTTCTCCACAGAATTTCTTTTTGGAAAGCTGGGAAGGAGGATTGGAAATCTTTCTTTCTTTCTTTCTTTCTTTCTTTCTTTCTTTCTTTCTTTCTTTCTTTCTTTCTTTCTTTCTTTCTTTCTTTCTTTCTTCCTTCCTTCCTTCCTTCCTTCCTTCCTTCCTTCCTTCCTTCTTTCCTTCCTTATTTCTAAAAATGTATTAGGTATGTTAATGTAATTGAACATTTGCTCCTTGCCACATTTAAAAAGAACACAAACCATTTTTTTTAATTTGACAAATGCTCTAAGATATGGTGCAACTTCACTATATCAAAGCTATGTAATTTTGCATTCGGTATTGTTGAATTCTTGTATGAGTCTCAAATCCCTTTGTGCCCACAAGAGAGTTAATCCAGCCCACCTTGAATTCTGTTGACTCTTATGTACCACCAATTTGTTTTGACTGTTGGTAGTTCAGATTCTGGTAGCGAGTGTTAGCATGCAGCAGTGGTGTAGCGTGGGTTGTCAGCACCCGGGGCAAGCACCCGGCCGCTGCACTGTCCCTCCCCCAGATAGTCCCTCGCTCTCTCTCCACACCGCACTGCACGCCTGGCACCCCCCCTCCACAGTGGGCGGCGACCCGGCGGCTCGGATCGGATTCGCACAGCCAGCACTGCAGTGAGAGAGAGTGAGTGAGCCAGGCAGGGGCAGAGAGCTGCGAGTGCGAGCGCGCCCCCCCCAGATGTTGCGCCCGGTGCGGCTGGCCCCCCCTGTACCCCCCACGCTACGCCACTGGCATGCAGTAAACCTGTATTCATTTGAACTGCCTTGCTCCCTGATTTCTTCTGCCTGACAATTCTGTTGGAAATGAGAAAAATTAAATTTATTTTCTTCAGTGCTAAATAGGGGATAAACTAATTGATCAAAAGTTCCATGATAAGTATCTATTATCATCTGTCTGTCTGTCTGTCTGTCTGTCTGTCTGTCTGTTCTATCTATCTATCTATCTATCTATCTATCTATCTATCTATCTATCTATCTATCTATCTATCTATCTATCTACCATCTACCTACCTACCATCATACCTATCACTGTACTTATCATTCTGTCTGTCATCTTTCTGTATACTATCTACTTTCAAATCATGTGCAAGTCCTGGTGCCTATATAGAAACATCCAATTCATTTTCTTGGTAATACATGGGGTTGATTTTACTTTTTCTGGAATTCCCCTTCTCATGACTTTCATAATGTAGTCTACATCTAATCTAGTTTGAGATTTTCTAGTGAATGCCTATCCAGATATCAACCAGATCTGACTGCACTGATTTTTCAGCACTTTGGTTAGTTTTTTTTTATTTTGTGTGTGTGTGTGTGTGTGTGTGTATCTTTCTCTCTCTCTCTCTCTCTCTCTCTCTCTCTCTCTCTCTCTCTCTCTCTCTCTCTCTCTCTCTCTCTCTCTCTCTCTGTGTGTGTGTGTGTGTGTGTGTGTAAGAGAGAGAGAGAGAGAGAGAGATAACACACACTCTTAGATATTGTTCTTTAAAAGGAAATGGTTTCATCTACATTATTAGTGGTGCTGCAACTCCCTCCTTCATTCATAATTTATTTTATATAAAGAAACTACAAAGTAAGTGACCAAGAAAATTCTCAAATTGGATTACTTGATGTTTAAATTCAATTAAGATCAGAAAATAAGAAACTGTTGTCTTTGAAGGATGAAGACTATTTCATTTATTTAAATATATTAGTTCATGCATTAAAAAAACCTCAGAACAGATAGGATGGATTAATTTCTTCTATTATTTGTGCTGAGTTGGAAAAGTGTTGAGTGGGACGAGGTTTCGTGGTCCACCAGGGCCTTATAGCTCTTCAACACCCACCACCTCTGCCTCATGTCAAAGAAAAGCAAATAGGTTTATTAAATAGCTGTCAGAGAGAATGAGGCTACACAGAAACCAAACTGGGGAGAAATTGGATTAGAGGTAGAAAACACACCACTGCTAAACAAGAGCACAGATTTACAGCTTCTACTGAACATTCATACAAGGAAACAGCCACAGAGAGAAATGTATTCTTTTTCTCTGTGTGTGTCTCTCATCCCTTTAAGTCAGATTTGTGATACAAGGTGTATGATCAAATCAAATCTTTTTTAGAAAAATGATTACACTTAGACTTAAAACGATATGGAGAATAAAGTCTATGCACAAACAGGCTTTTGTTTGCATATAATAAAATAGGTATTTCAATAGACATAGATCAAATTTCCAGAATTTGTGATAACTAGAATGATCTGGCTAGATTTACATCCAGGTTAGCAAAATATAATTCCTGTTTTCATAGAAAATCTGTGAACATAAATAGTCAAATTAATATGAAAGCCTCACACAGCATCATAAAGTAACAGTAGTGTTTGCCACATAACTGTCCGATCCCTTTTTTAACTTGTATAAAATAGTTTGCAAATCCAGCAAGTTGGGTCAGCCAAACCAAGTGAAGTGATTCAAGCAGAGCAACACATTATGAGACTATACTAAACATGAAATCAAATAAAAAATGGAACAGAGGACATTGAAGTAATATTATAGTACTAATCCAAGGTTTCATACAGGAGCTATTTAATCTTACCTGTATGCAGCAAAATATATCAACAAAAGATTAAGTGTACCACCAGGACAATTCCAATCTTTGCACTTTTATTTTATTTTATTCCACAAAACAAAATGAGAGAGAGGATCTAAAGGATTAAAATATTTTCTAAAAGAGATACAGAGCAATCAGCTAATAGACTAAACTAACATGTAGCAGCTCATGTTGACTGCAGGAGAACCACTGAATTTATGCAACTAATTGTGTGTGCGTGTGGGAGGGGATGAGCCAAGTTGAGTTCAAGGTTCCAGAGAAAAATATTCAATTCTCCCAAAATTAAGTTTGAGGTAGAAGCAAAACAGATGAACATTTTGCTAAACCAACTGATTTATTTACAAGTGGATTTATGAAAACTATGCATATACATGTGTGCCTGCAAACTCACTCACTCTCTCTCACACACAGTTCTGTCTCTCAAAGCTCTTCAGTTCCATATTTCTGATGGAAGTGAGGCTTCCTTGGTGTCAATGATTTAAAACACATAGAAATAAATAGCTACATGCCTCTTCACTGGCTGGATATTTTTACTGTGAGCTATACACTCTGAATAGATATTTAAATTAATACTAGAATCATAGAATATTAGCTATTATGATGAAAAAGACAAAAAAAACCAATTAGATCTAAAGTTAATCATGTTTTAGTCCCATTGAAAAGAAATGAATGAATGAATGAATAAGTGAAAGAATGCTATGCATGTTCTATCACTTCATCCCAAAACTATAAATATTACCATTTGATAAATGTTGTAGGTAGAATTCATGGTAATCAGTAAAATCCATGGTAATCAGTGAAATCACTAAACATTACAATCCTAGGCAATCTTACAGAGCAGTAGGCACCATTAAAAAAGTATTTCTGGATTGCATTTACATAGTGCAGCACTGTCCATGGCTTAGATTCAATGATAGCTTTGTCTTACAGATAGTCCTGCTTAGGGAATTTTTGCTGGTCCACACATTTTTGCAGGCTTGCACCACTCACATCATCTTTTTTTCCAGAGATCCTCAATCATAAGGAACAGGGTTTTTTTCCCCTGAAAGTAATGGATACTAAGTACATTAGAGGAATCAATAAAAATTGAGTGTCCCCACTGGATAGAATCAAGTATATCTAATTCTGTGGTTAAATTCCTAACTATATTTAGTGAGGAGTAAGTCGTATTGAGCATAGTTGGACTAACTTCTAAATAAGCACACATAGGAGAGTATAATAAATAGGTTATGGTTCCTATGTATATACCAAGGGAGTCATGATATATCTAAGCCTTCTACAATGAAAGTAGACATTTTAATATAGTTCAGAGTTTAATGGATCACTTTTGTATCTAATATATACATAAACACATTCAATGAAAGTGCTACTTTATAATGTGTAAAGCAGCCCTAATATTGAGAAATTACTATTGAGAAATTACTATCTAAACTCATGATGAACACTATGGTGGAGCCTTGGTGGAGCAGTGGGCTAATGCCTCCTTAAGTAACACCAGCTGCCTGCAATTAGTGCAGGTTCGCATCCCACCAGGCTCAAGGTTGACTCAGCCTTCCATCCTTCCGAGGTAGGTAAAATGAGGACCCAGATTGTTGGGGGCAATAAGCTGACTTTGTAATAATGCTGCTTGGGTGTGTGTGAAAGCCCTAATAAGCAGGCATATACATAGAATGAAGGCTACTGCTAAGTTTGTAAGCCGCCCTGAGTCTTCGGAGAAGGGCGGGATATAAATGGAATTAAAATAAAAAAAAATAAAAAATGGTGCTAGAGAAGCCATTTCATTGTTCAGGCATCTGCTATAGTTTTGCTGCAGAAACATCAAAGTATTTTCTCTTTTTAAGCACAGTCTAAAAAAAAGTGTAGTATGACGGACTTGGAAGGGGCCATACAAACCATCAAGTTCAACAATGTTTGGTATATAGCTATTAGTCTCTACTTATATAGAAAATGCACTCCACCACCACCAGCAGCATTAACTAACATTTAGACCTTTTTGCCTTTAAAATAGTCTTCTTCTCATGTGTTACTATAATAAAAAAAATAGTACTGGCAGAATAATTATATTTTTGTTCATATAAACAATCATGTCAAAATGTATTCAAAGTTCTCATGATGGTCCCAGGAGAAACAACAAAGATAATTTTGTGTTCCAACTTTTCCTAACTTAGAGCTTTCTAAATACATTGGACTACAATTTCCATTATTTCAATCCATAGCTGTTGTTATTTCCTTGTTATCTGCAGAAAACCTGTAGCTCAACAGATAAAAAGCGCACATTGATTAGAAACATTGAAAGAGATATTTATTACCCAGCAACTAACTTTATACACAGTATTCTAAAATCTAAATCTAACACAGAGTATGAACGGTAAGCAGGGTGAACTAGAAATTCAGGTAAATGAGGGTGGATATGATATTGTTGCCATTACGGAAACATGGTGGGACGAAACCTACAAATGAAACACACAGCTAGAGGGATTTAAACTATTTAAAAGAAACAGACTAAACAAAAGAGGAGGTGGAGTTGCTCTATATATAAGAAATAACTTTATCTCTACAGAAATAGAGCACAACAATGACGAAAACTGTAAACTTGAATGCATTTGGAAAGAGGGGCACATAACTAAGTCAGAATATCAGCAAATAGCCCGTGCCTGCAAAGATGAAATGAGGAAAGCTAAGGCTCAAAATGAACTAAGGCTTGCAACCAAAGTCAAAAATAACAAAAAATGCTTCTTTCAACATATAAAAAACAAGAAAAAAGTTAAGGAAATGATTGGTCCATTAGTGGGGGAAAGTGGCAAGAAGGTGACAAACAATAGGGAGAAAGCAGAACTATTTAACTCATTTTTTGCATCTGTCTTTACACAAAGGGAAAAAACAGTCCAACCTACCAAAACCAATGCCATAAAAAACAGAATAGAAACGCAAGTTAAGATAGGCAAAAAAAATGGTAAGTGAACACCTGTCCAGCCTAGATGAGTTCAAATCACCAGGACCAGATGGATTACACCCCAAAGTTCTCAAGGAACTGGCAGACGTGATCTCAGAACCACTGAACTATATTTTTCAAAGATCCTGGAGCACTGGGGAACTACCAGAGGACTGGAAGAGAGCTAATGTAGTTCCCATCTTCAAAAAAAGGAAAAAAATAGATCCTGGAAACTACAGACCTATCAGCCTGACCTCAATACCTGGGAAGATTCGGGAAAAGATAATCAAACAACAAATCAGCGAACACCTTGATGCGAACAAAGTTATCACTAAAAGCCAACATGGGTTTGTCAAAAACAGATCATGCCAGACAAACCTTATTACATTCTTTGACCAAGTGACAAAACTAGTGGACCAGAGGAATGCTGTAGATATAATTTACTTGGACTTCAGTAAGACATTTGATAAAGTAGATCACAACCTACTACCTGATAAGATAGAAAAATGTGGGTTAGATAGCATCACCACCAGATGGATTCGTAGCTGGCTGATAGGCCGTACTCAGCGTGTGGTCCTCAATGGAACTGCATCTACATGGAAGGAAGTGTGTAGTGGGGTGCCCCAGGGCTCTGTTCTGGGCCCAGTGCTCTTCAATATCTTCATTAACGATTTGGATGAGGGGATAGGTGAGGAACTCATCAAATTTGCAGACGACACCAAACTGGCAGGAATAGCCAATACTCCAGAAGATAGGCTTAAAATACAGGAGGATCTGGACAGACTCGAACACTGGGCGCTATCTAACAAAATGAAATTCAATGGTGAAAAAAGTAAGGTTCTACATTTAGGCAGGAAAAATAAAATGCACAGGTATAGTATAGGTGGTACCTTGCTCAATAGTAGTAACTGTGAGAGGGATCTCGGAGTCCTAGTAGACAATCACTTCAATATGAGCCAGCAGTGTGCTGCAGCTGCCAAAAAAGCCAACACAGTGCTAGGCTGCATTAACAGAGGGATAGAATCAAGATCAAGTGAAGTACTAATACCACTTTACAATGCTTTGGTAAGGCCACACCTGGAATACTGCATCTAGTTTTGGTCACCACGATGTAAAAAAGACGTCAAGACTCTAGAAATGGTACAGAGAAGAGAAACAAAGATGATTGGGGGACTGGAGGCTAAAACATATCAGGAACGGTTGCTGGAATTGGGTATGTGTAGTTTAATGAGGAGAAGGGTGAGGGGTGACATGATAGCAGTGTTCCAATATCTTACGGGCTGCCACAAAGAAGAGAGAGTCAAGCTATTCTCCAAAGCACCTGAAAACAGGACAAGAAGCAACGGATGGAAACTAGTCAAGGAGAGAAGCAACCTAGAACTAAGGAGAAACTTCCTGACAGTTAGAACAATTAACCAGTGGAACAACCTGCCTCCAGAGGTGGTGAATGCTCCAACACTGGAGGTTTTTAAGAAGAGACTGGACAGCCATTTGCCTGAAATGGTATAGGGTTTCCTGCCTGAGCAGGGGGTTGGACTAGATGACCTCCAAGGTCCCTTCCAACTTCTTGTTCTTGTTCTTGTTCTTGTTCTTGTTCTTGTTCTTGTTCTTGTTCTTGTTCTTGTTCTTGTTCTTCTTCTTCTTCTTCTTCTTCTTCTTCTTCTTCTTATTATTATTATTATTATTATTATTATTATTATTATTATTATTATTATTATTATTATTATTAATTATTATTATTATTATTATTATTATTAATTATTTAGTCAACCAAAATATCTAGTTTCTTTTTTTCATAAAATTTTATTATATTTCTAATAAAATTAAAATATAAAGCAAAAATAAAATTAAAATGGAAAAAGGGAAACAAAAGGAAAATTTGGGTTGCCAAAAGAAAAAAGTTATAGAAAAGAGTACACTCTGACTTTCTTTGGTACAGATGCAAGCATAAAATACGATGCAGATAGTTCTCAACTGATGATCATAACTGAGTCCAAAATTTTGTTGCTAAACAAGACAGTTGTTAAGTAAAATTTGCCTCATTTTACAATCTTTCTTGCCAATCTCTCTTTCTTGTTAAGTGAATCAATACATTTGTTAAGTTAGTAACACTATAGTAAAGTGAATCTGGCTTCCCCATTGAATTTGTTTGTCAGAAGGTCACAAAAGTGATCACATGACACCAGGACACTGCAACCATAATAAATATGAGCTAGTTGCCAAGTGCCCAAATTTTGATCACTTGACCATGGAGATGCTGCAACGGTAATTTGAAAAATTGTCATAAATCATTGTTTCTGGTACCATTGTAACTTTAAATTGTCCCTAAGCAAAAGGTTGTAAACCAAGCTTTTTGTGTGACTTACAACCTGTAAGCCAGTATATTAACTACCACACACCATATTTCTGTAATTTCCAAACAATTTTTTCCAGTTTCAAGGAAATAATCCAAAAATGATTTCCAAGAAGAAATAAAGTTAGATGAAGTCTTTTCTTTAATGAAAGAGGCCTATTTTGCAATCTCTGCCAAATCCATTAGCTTCACCATCCATTTTTCCATTGTAGAAATCTGCAAGTTTTTCCATTCTTCCACATAAAGAAGTCTCACAGTTGTTATCAAATATAAAAACAAAGTTTCATTGTTTTTTTTCCATCTGTTTATCCATCAAACCTAAAAGGAAAACCTCTGGTTTCAGTTATACATGTAATTTGAGAACCCCCTGAATTAAAACGCATATCTGATCCCAATATTTCTTAGCTTTCTTGAATATACATCAAAGAGGATTAAAAGTACCTTCAAACTGATTACGTGCCCAGCATATGTTGAACACATCCTTATATATATTTGACAATTTATCAGGTGTTAAATTCTGTGATATAAAAAATTTCTTTCAAATTATAATTCAGTGTAAATTTAAGTCCTTTACTTCACATATTCTCCAACTGATCAAGCATTATGTTATATCTGAAAAATTTTGCCCATTTAATCATACGTTCTTTGACATCTTCCACGTTCATTTTCAATAATGGTTTATACATCAATATAGTCATCATTAGTACATAAAAATCCAATTCAAAGTCAGATTTTTCATTTACCAGCAACCTTGTTTCATTGTAATTGTTTCCATTTGATGGTGTAACTGGGCTTTTTCAGCCCTCAAATATAAACTGAGACAAACCCCACTCCTGACTAGTACTGACAATGTTACCTAGCTTGGTTAATGAAACGTCTGCAAGAAAACAACCAAACTCAGAGAGCACCAAAGACTCCTCATTTCAAACCTGAGCTACAAATATTCCCCTTGGGTACACTGTGTTTTATTCCTTTCTTTTAAAACATGAGTAAAAGTCGGTAATAGGGGACTACTGTTTGATGCACAGGACATTCCTCTATAGTGTTCCATAGGGTTCGACCCTGTCTTATAAATTGCTGAATATCTGTTTGAAACTGCTAGGAAAGACCATTTGGAGCTTTGTATGACTCTTGCCAAACTCCATTTTCCCTTCTAATTAAAAAAACCCAATCAGTATATTCCCCTAATTTTACCAATGGACAAGTGAGCAACTGAAAACAAGCTAAAATGAAATCAAATCCAGACAAAATTTGATTTTGATTTTATTAGACTTATATACCACCCTTCTCCCGTAGGACTCAGGGCGGTTCACAAGGTTTTTTAAAAACAATACAACAAATTACAAAAATTAAAAACAATTAAAATGATTACACTAACCTTGAACTAAAACCCCCAATTACAATTAAAATACAATTAAAACCCCGGTTAATACTCTCAGTCCAGGCCAGAAAGCTCGAAGAGCCAGGTCTTCAGGTCCCGGCGGAATGAGTGAAGGTCAGGGACAGTCCTAAGCTCTACAGGCAGCTGGTTCCAAAGGGCCGGCGCACCCACAGAGAAGGCCCTCCCCCTGGGTATTGTCCGCCGGCAATCTTTTAGCGGCGGTACCCTGAGAAGACCCTCCCTGTGGGAGTGCACAGGACGAAGGGAGCTTGATGCTGGCAGCAGGTGTTCCCTCAGATATCCTGGACCCAAGCCATTTAGGGCTTTATAGGTCATCACCAGCACCTTGAATCTCACCCGGTGGGCAACCGGAAGCCAATGCAGCTCGCGGAGTAGAGGTGTTACATGGGAGTATCGGGAAACTCCCATCACAACCCGCGTGGCTGCATTCAGTCAGTCAAAGTTTTGGAAGAAAACGCTCAAGGCCGTTATTCAGTGTTTCCGCCAAGCAGGGCTGAAATTGAAGAGGGAGAAATGCAAGATTGGGGTGGACTCAACTGAGTTCCTCGGTTTCTGCATAGATGCCGCAGGCATTCATCCAGCCGAATCAAAGCTCAAAGCAATTCAGCAGGCTCCCAGCCCTAAGTCGAAGGGGGAGCTTCAGGCCTTCTTAGGCTTACAAAATTTTTACCATGCCTTTCTTCCACACAAGGCCACAGTGGCAGAGCCATTACACAGGCTCTTGGATAAAAAGACAGTGGCAGTGGACAAGCATTCACGAGAAAAGTTTCTCAGCAGTCAAATCACTACTGTCTTCAAACTCGGTACTGACACACTTTAACAAAAAGCTGCCTATCAGCATTGCTTGTGATGGATCCCCGTATGGGGTTGGGGCAGTGTTGAGCCATTTAAGGGCTGATGGGAGGCAGGCTCCCATCACTTATTATTCTAGGACTCTATCTTCAGTGGAACGCAACTATGCACAAATAGAAAAGGAGGCACTGGCCATAGTGGCTGGTATAAATAAGTTTCATGACAACTTGTATGGCTGCCATTTCACGGTCTTCATGTACCACAAGCCACTTCTGGGTTTGTTCACCATGAACAAATAAACACCTCAGATTCTATCTCCCAGGATGCTGAGGTGGTCTATCTTCCTTTTAGCCTATGATTACAGGCTGATTCACAAACCGGGCAGGGAAATGGGTCATGCAGACATACATAGAGCCAGACCCCGCTCTGGCTGCATGCATCCTGGCTATCCAGGATTTGCCGGAGTCTCCCCTTCATGCTGGGGATGTGCTGCTGAGACAGCCTCAGACAAGACGCTTAGCCACATGTTGAATTGGGTGTACACAGGATGGTTGGACAGATGTCCAGTGCCAAACTTCCAGAGTTTTCACATGAGGAAAGATGAGCTCTCAGCTCATAAAGGCTGCATTCTTTGGGGAGCCGGGTCATAGTCCCGAGCTCCTTGAGGCCCAGGGTTTTCAAGTCTCTGCATGAGGGACATCCAGGAATAGTCCGGATGAAGGCACTTGCGAGAAGCTACCTGTGGCAGCCTTGGTTGAATAAAACATCGAGGCCCAAGTACATAATTGCTACACTTGCCAGCAATTCCAACCCGAAATGCCTCAAGCCCCAGTCCATCGCTGTGAAGCCACGCAAGCCCCATGGTCAAGAATCCACATTGATTTTGTAGGGCTATTTCAGGGACAGATGTTCCTAATTGTGGTGGACAGTCACTCCAAGTGGTTAGAGGTCACACCATCTCAGCTATGACTACTGCCAGGACCATCTAGGATCTTTGCAATGCACAGGTTACCCGATGTGCTAGTCTCAGACAATGGGGCTCAATTTACCACTGCAGAATTTCAGTCCTTCCTGAGGGCTAACATGATCAGGCATGCCACTTTGGCTCCCTTTCACCTGGCCTCAAATGGCTAAGCAGAATGCATGGTCCGAATGACCAAAGAATCCTTAAAGAAGATCGTAACTGACAACTGGCATCACAGACTGGCAGATTTTTTACTCTGCCAATGCAGAAACCCAGCAGAACTTATTTATTTATTTATTTATTTATTTATTTGTTTGTTTTTATAAACCACCCTTCTCCCGAGGGACTCGGGGCGGTGTACAGAGTAAGGTAGGTAAACATAATGAAACAATACTGAAAAAACAATAGTCAAAACAAACTGGGACCCCAATTAGAGCTATCAGGCCAGGCCGGACTGCTGGAAAAGGTAAGTTTTTAAGTCGCGCTGGAAGGTGCGGAGGTCGGGGGCCATCCGGATTTCAGTTGGTAAGCAGTTCCAGAGGGCTGGCGCACCCACTGAGAATGCCCTCCCCCTGGGGGCCACCAGGCAACATTCCTTGAGTGGTGGCACCCTGAGGAGGCCCTCTCTGTGGGAGCGCACAGGACGGTGGGGTGTTGACATTGGCAGAAGGTGCTCCCGTAGGTAGTCCGGACCCATGCCATGTAGGGCTTTGTATGTCATTGTTAGCACCTTGAACTTCACTCGGAAGGCAACCGGAAGCCAGTGCAGCGCATGGAGGAGAGGTGTGATATGGGAGTATCGGGAGGCTCCCAAAAGTGTCCGTGCCGCTGCATTTTGCACCAGTTGAAGCTTCCGAGTGGATCTCAAGGGCAGCCCCATGTAGAGAGCGTTACAGTAGTCTAGGCGAGAGGTCACAAGGGCATGGGTGACTGTACGTAAGGCATCCAGGTCCAGATAAGGCCGTAGTTGGCGCACCAGTCGAACCCGGGAGAAGGCCCCCTTGGTCACAGCTCCTATGTGATCTTCCAGGGATAGCTGCGAGTCTAGGAGGACACCCAGGTTGCGGGCCCTATCAACAGGGGGTAGTAACTCATCCCCGATGTTAAGGGGTGGGATGCTCTGAGTATCCTGGCTTGCCGGTACGTACAGCCATTAAGTCTTGTCCGGGTTCAGTTGAAGCCTGTTCCTCCCCATCCATTCCCGGACCGCTTTCAGGCAGCGGGACATCACGTCGAGGGCATCACTGATGCTGTTTGGAGTTGAGATGAAAAGCTGGGTGTCATCAGCATACTGATGGTACCCTACTCCAAAGCTACGAATGATCTCACCCAGCGGTTTCATGTAGATGTTGAACAGGAGAGGCGAGAGGACCGACCCCTGAGGGACTCCGCAAACGAGAGGCCTCGGGGTCGACCTCTGTCCCCCTGCCAGCACCGACTGCGAGCGACCCTGGAGAAAGGAGGAGAACCAACGCAGAACCGTGCCTCCCACTCCCAGTCCCCTGAGGCGCCGCAGCAAGATACCATGGTCGATGGTATCGAAAGCCGCCAAAAGGTCTAATAAGACTAGGACAGAGGAATGGCCCCTGTCCCGGGCTCTCCAGAGATCATTCATCAGAGCGACCAATGCCGTCTCCGTGCTGTAGCCCGGCCTGAAGCCCGATTGGCACGGGTCTAGATAAACCGCTTCATCCAGGACCTGAGGAAGTTGGTGCGCCACTACGCTCTCAACAACCTTCACAAGGAAGCGAAGATTGGAGACTGGACGAAAGTTATTCAATGAGGATGGGTCCAAGGTGGGCTTCTTGAGGAGAGGTCTCACCACCGCCTCCTTCAAGGCGGTGGGGAAGTGACCCTCACTCAGAGAAGCAGAGATGACCGCTAGGAACCAGCCTCGTGTCCCCTCTCGAGCCGCATAAGCCAGCCAGGAAGGGCACGGGTCCAGTAAGCATGTGGAGGAGCTCAACCTCCTCATAATCCTGTCCACTTCCTTAGGAGTCACAGGATCAAATTCCTCCCAGATGACGTCGACAAGACTGTCCATGTCCTGTTCTTCCAACTCTGCCCAGTTGGAGTCCAGGCCGGTTCGAATCCGAGCGATTTTATCCAACAGATATTGACCGAATTCCTCGGCTCGACCCTGCAGGGTTCCTCCCTCACCTCTTGGTTCAGTAGGGAGCGAGTCACCCTGAACAAGGCAGCCGGGCGATTATCTGCAGACGCGATGAGGGTGGAAAAGTAGTTGGATTTTGCCACCCTTATCGCAGCGAGATAAGACCTGGTGAGGATTCTTAATCGCAATCGGTCGGATTCGGATCGACTGGATCTCCAACGGCTCTCTAGGCCCCGTCTCCGACGCTTCATCTCCCGGAGCTCCGCGGTGAACCATGGGGCTCGCTGGGATCTGCGCCGGGTCAGAGGCCGCAGGGGTACAACTCAGTCCAGAGCCTCCGTGGCTGCCTTTTCCCAGGCTTCCACTAAGGCATCCGCCGAGCTGTGAGCAGGGAGTGCATGTGCGTCCTCAAGCGCTGCCTGGAACCTATCAGGGTCCATTAGGCGCCTAGGGCGGTACCATCTGGTTGGCACCGCGCACCCATGGTGGGGGGTGGCAAAGGGGAAGTCTAGCCGTAGGAGGTGATGATCGGTCCATGACAGGGGCGTAATGGTCATGGCACCCCCACCGATATCATCACGCCACCGTCCAGACAAGAACACCAAGTCTGGGGTGTGGCCTCCCTCATGAGTCGGTCCAGAAATTATTTGCAACAGGTCCATGGCCGCCATGGAAGCCATGAACTCCCGAGCCAGTTCGGACGATCCTCCCAGGGACGGTAGGTTAAAGTCGCCCAAGACCATGAGTTTTGGGAATTCAACCACCAACCCTGAGAGGATATCGAGTAGCTTGGGCAGGGCTGCCGCTGCACGATTAGGTGGTAGGTACGTCAGCAGCAGGCCCAACTGCGCCCCCGGGCCGTATCTCAGAAGGAGAGACACACACCCGACTATCTGAGGGACGGTGGTCTCTCGCGGGCTAAGGGATTCCCTGATGATAACTGCCACACCCCCGCCCCTCCCATGGGCCCGAGGCTGGTGCAGCACCTGGAAACCTGGCGGGCAGAGGTCAACCAGAGGGACACCACCCTCTGGGCCCAGCCAGGTTTCCGTGATGCAAGCCAGGTCCGCGTGCTCGCTCTCCACTAGGTCACGAACGAGGTGAGCCTTGTTAGCTACGGACCTGGCATTTAGTTAGACCAACCTGAGCATAGGAGGCTGCACACCTTCGCTCCCGGGTCCTCGGGGGAAGTACAGAGGGTCGGAGCGTTTCACCGCTTGTACAGAGCGGAGATGACACTCCCGGTGACGATACGGCCCTCTGTTTGTGCACCTTCTGCCGTTCCCCACCATCCTGGGAATAGGCTGTTCGTCAGTTCGCCACTGGGCTTTGTCGGCGACTGGTCCTCGTTTTTCACCATCGCGAATGGTCGTAGGCCTGGCCTGCGCTATGGTAGCTGGAAGGCCTGCCTTCCCCGAGCAACCATAGTCTTTTCCCGCCCCCCTCCCTAACCCGACAAAAAACTTGAGTAGAAACTTAACCAGGGGCCTCTTGTTGGACTTGTGATGAAGGCCCCTGACCCTGCCTGGCCATCTCTCAGAGGCCCAATGGTCGGGCCCGTCATCGAGGTTCGATGTATTGTAGGCAGGACGGACCCAGGAGAGGGGGGAACTCCTGAGGGCGAGTAGGTCTATGCTTGAATATTGGAGAAGCATAGGGAGCATTGGGAAGCATTGGGAAGGCGGTCCCCTGGGTGGAGCATTGGAAGGAGGATCGAGTTGGGTAGGTGGGTATCTGGACCATCATCCATCCACTGCCACTTGGCTGGGTGAACCCCAGAAGCAGGCCACACCTCATCCTCTCACGATGGGTTGTGACTCTGCTTCTGGGGGTGGTCCAGGACCCACTCTGGGTGAAGCATACCCCATAGAGCTCACACCTCTATGGGGTTGCAGGTGTAAGGACAGGCCACTCTGCCACCGTGGCTTGCACCCAGGCCCATCATGTCCTGTGGGGCGAGGGAGGGCAGGGGGTTGGGAGCTGGTGGAGGCAAGATGATGATGGCCTTGGTGGTCTAGTCGCTGCTATCTCCACTGGTCAGCTGCATCGTGGCGTCTTTAGGTTGTAGATCGGCACGGAGACACCGTCGGCACCCAGGGTGCGGGCCGGAGACGCCACGCCACGTCTAGTAGTGCTGCCGTTGAGGGTTTTTGGTATGTTGGTCGATGTTGTTGTTGTCAATGTTGCCGCCGTCGCTGTCATCGTCGATGCTGTCTTCACTGATCAGCTGGTCCGCGGCGTCTCCTTGATGAAGATCCGTACAGAGATGCCACCGCCGCCCAGGAAAGATTGAGGCGGCTGAGGCATAGAGGGGACGTCGGCACCCACTCGAAACGGCTGCAAGCGGTTCAGGTGCGGGCCGGAGATCTCCCGCCGCCACCGCCGCTGTCGGAGGCCCCTGCAAAAGCTGTCGACCGGGGGTCAGGGCCAAGGAGGCTGAGGGAGAGCGGGGATGCCTGTCCCACTCGTAGCGGGTGCAGCGGTTCAGGGGGCAGGCTGGAGGCGCCACGCCACCGCCGTTACCGCCACTGTCAAAGGCCCCTTGGAGAAACAGTCGACCAGGGCCCGGATAAGCTGTCGCCGCCGCTGTCCTCGCTGCCGCCGTACAGCTGATCCGTGGCGCCTCTTTGATGTCAATCCCTCAGGGAGGCGGCCGCCGCTCAGGAGCAGAGCAGAGATGCCGGTTCCACTCAAGCGGCTGCAGTGGTTCAGGGGGCGGCCCGGGGATGTCGCGCCGCCGCCTCTACCGTCGCTTTCAAGGCCCCTGGTAAAGCGGTCGATGGGGGGGGTCGGAGAGGCTGTCACCAACGCCGTTGCCCTCGCTGCCGCCGTCTCCGCCGCCCAGCTGATCCGCGCCGATTCCGCCGCACAGCTGCTCCGCGGCGATTTGTTCAAGGGCTGATTCTGCCGCACAGCTGCTCCACGGCGATTTGTTCAGGGGCCGGTTCCGCCGCACAGCTGATCTGCGGCAATTTGTTTCAGGGCCGGTTCCGCCGCACAGCTGATCTGCGGCAATTTGTTTCAGGGCCGATTCCGCTGTACAGCTGATCTGCGGTGATTCATCAAGGGCAGGTCGAGGTGACGCTGGTACCCATTCACAACGGCCGCCAACGGCCCAGGGGGTGGTCCGGAGATGGCCCGGCGCCCCTACAGCTGGTCCGTGGGGGGGCAGTGGCAGCACATTGCCCAATTCAATAGCCCAAGCCTCTGACCCCACCACAGGGTCCTTGAACAGACGGCCAGACTGGGGGCTGGAGAGTCGTCTCCGCCGCCGCTGGTGTCCTCGCCGTCGGCGCCTCCGCTGCACAGCTGATCCGCGGAGACGCCGCCCTTGCCCGGCAGTTGAACAAGCGGCAGAGGCAGGGCGGAGGCGCTGGCCCCATTTATAACGGTCGCCAACGGCCCAGGCGGCGGGGCGGAGATGTCCCGGCACCCCTGCAGCTGATTCGGGAGGCAGCGGGCGGCACAATTGCCCAGCTCATCTGCCCGAATTTCTGGCCCCACCCCAGGGGTCTGCTGACATCCCTGGGGGTCTCCTGGGGGGACGCCTTACCGTTGGGGGCTACGGAGCTCTCCCCAGCGCGTCCGCCATCTTTGGAGCCGGCAAAAAAAAAAAAATGGGGTCGGCGCTTAATCACTAAGCTGGATTGTCTGCATGCAGACCAGATTGCCTCAGACACAACACAGCCAAAGCCACCATGAAGTTTGCAAGTTGGTGACCAGGTTTGGGCCCGGAATTATGGTCAAGGGGCACTGTGGGTGGTAGCTGTTGTTGGTAAGGTGTCAGGGCCACTCTCTTATGAAGTGGTCCTGGAAGACGGCAGAGTGCTACATTGGCGCATCAACCAACTATGCCGGAGGCTAGCGAACCAATTGCTGGCTCAAGACTCTTGTGAAGGCCAAACCCAGGGGCAACTCAACACTGGCCTGACAGCAGAGTCTGCATTCACCAATGGGACTCCCAGCTGTGGAGATGATAGGTGCAGAAATTGCACCTATTGAGTGGAACTGGCAAACGGCTCCAATTTCCAGCCCAGCAGAAGCTGTTCCACCAATGGACTTTGGCTTGTGTCTACTGGGACAGACCAGCCAAAGGGACTTGGGCCGACCACGAGCAATCGGGTCTCAAAACCCTGGTCTACCCAGACTGGCAGGCGAGCTGGTAGACTGGGAACCTCCAGCGACTCCGAGATGCTCAGAGGAGTCACAAAGGCCACCAAAGTATTTGCAGGACTATGTTCAATACGAGATTTGAATCATCAAGGGGGAAGGGGTTTTATGTATTGAGATAAATTGCTTTTAAACTGTTGAGTAATGGTTAATGGCCGTTACTGCTTAAACCCCAGACTGCTTGTCTCCGGCATTGTTAGTTTGCATTTTAGGTGGGAATTACTGCTTTAATTTCATTGGCTGCCAAGCAGTTAGTGCTGCTTCTGTGTTAACTGAATAAATGTGTTGCTGTCTCGTCAATGCCTCACTGATCCTGAAACATAACAACACTAATGCAGAAACTGCTGCCCTTCATGTGTTGGTTACAGTTTGTAACAGTTATTCACACTTATCTTCATTGCTTCAATGTGCTGTATAAGGACTACCCTTGAAAAGTATCTGGAAATTGCAATGGCAAAATACTATATCCAGAATGCTGACTATCATAAGTTACAGAGATCACATGATATCTGGAATGAAATATTTGCATTGGTTCCAGGTACAAATTAAGATTTTGATGTTGACTTTAAAATCCATTCTGCTGAGTATAGGATATACAGTAAAAGCTTTTTTATGCAGTGTTACTTCTTCAGGATTATCTGGGCACTGCAGAGACTTTAGGAATTCCATTTTATTGTTGTGGACTATAATCTTGAAGGGATGCAGTGGCTCAGTGGTTAGGACGCTGAGCTTGTCGATCAGAAGGTCGGCAGTTTGGTGGGCCGAATCCCGAGTGTCGCGTAGCAGAGTGAGTGCCTGTTACTTGTCCCAGCTTCTGCCAACCTAGCAGTTCAAAAGCACGTAAAAACGCAAGTAGAAAAATAGGGACCACTACGGTGGGAAGGTAACACCATTCCGTGCGCATTTGGTGTGAATTCATTTGTATATTTTTCTTGTTCTAAATTGCCTTGACTATTGGAATAAACCAATAAAATATGGGGTCCAAATTAAAGGGAATAAGGGAGATATTCTTGAGCACCAGTATTCTTTTCAGAAATCAATCCAATCATCTGATCACATAATAGATTATTGGAATGGACAATCCTTTGGGCATCATTTAACAGTTAGGAACAGAATTTTTACATATTTATTTATTTATTAACTTGATATGTGCCCATCTCCCCAATATGATGACTCTACAGCATAGTGTATATACAAACTCAGATGGTAAATATGTATATGTAGAGACAGTGCATATAAAAACTCATTGCTTTGTTAGATTTAAGTTATACCTGTATCATAATATGGACATAAATGCTGCGTAATGGGTATCAAAAAGAATGGACTATCATATTTATTGGGTAAGATGAAATCAATCACATTCAATATTCTATTCACACAATGGCCAATCATATAGAAGCTTGTTAGTAAGTGTGTAATAGTCTTCTGCTTATGAATTCTCATTAATTGTTATTGAAAGACATTCTGCTGCAGGCACTGCAAAATGGTGCATCTTCAAGAGTCTGCGGCAGATAAAAACAGCTTTTTCAATAGATGAAATAAGAGAAACTGCTACTCGATGCTGGATTTGTTGGAGGCAGATATGTTTATGATCCAAACTGGTTTCTTTCCATCATATATACTTTTATACAATTCTATCCTAACTCCTTGTGTATCTTTTCCCCCCTAAACGAAACAAATACCAAAACAGCTTTGCTTCACTATGATGCCTTTACATTTCAGTGCTGCATCTTTTTTTATCATTTTGTCTATCTATCCTTCTACAAATCTAGAATGTTTTAGTCTTTCAAGTGAAAAATATTAGCTGGTTAAGATGCAGAAAAAAATGTGACAGGGGCTTCAAGAATTACTTACAATTGCTTTAGGGATGGCAGAGGTTTCCAGTTGCTCATTCTTGATTTGAGACATATCATCACATTCACAAAAGACTTTCAAACTGAGTAGAGGATGTGTTTTTCTTTGTTTCACTTTCTACTTTCCTTTCCAATTCTTGACAAAAGTTTCCAATGCTTACAATACAATAAATTCATTACAATATCTACAATAAAAATGCAGAGAAAGAAAGAAAGAAAGAAAGAAAGAAAGAAAGAAAGAAAGAAAGAAAGAAAGAAAGAAAGAAAGAAAGAAAGAAAGAAAGAAAGAAAGATACTTTTTAGGGGAAGTAATTTTATTATTTTAAAAACACTTATGCAAACACAGGAGTGACACAATAAATGGTGTGTGTGTGTGCACGCAGGCACAAACATACACATAAGCATACAAATGAGTACAAATCTCTTCTTAAGTAAAATCAGATTCATCCTTGTTCATTTCCACCTGCTTCATTTCCAATCCATTAGCAATATTAATTGTTTTATTTTAAATTTTGAACCAGTTCCAAGAAGATGCTCATTGTATATTAAGAATTGCTTTAGTCCAGCTACTTCTGGTACTTATATGAAGATTTTATGATTATCCAATCTATAAAACATGAATGTTTAAACGTAGTTTTCTAGGCAACAGATAAATATAATGTATATTCAGACTGATTCATTAAACTACAAGCTAGGTAAATAGTATTAATATTAAGAAGAAAAACTGGCAACTTAGAAATCCATTCTGTTTCTTTTTTTATATAATATTTTATTAGTTTTCCAGTGTTACATTTGAGTATTTAGAAGGCAATGTGGTGATTGGGTTAATCAATAGTTCAATAACAAAATCTTTAGTACATATCTCAGGTTACATCATCAAATATTTCTTCTCTGTTTCCCTTAACATTTGCTATTTCGTATTTAAGCTAGTAAATTTCTAATTGTATCAAACTCAGTGAAAACTTCATTAGCACATTTATGAATACATTTTTGCTTATACATATCTTAATAAATCTCAATAAACAATCCATATCCTGTTATTACGTTTTACCTAATTTTTAATTACAGTACACCAATTTAACCTTTAATATCCATAGTATTTTACTTTCAGGTAACCCAAATTTCCTTTATCTCACTTCATAAAAATTCTAATGTGTAAAATACACATATTAGTTACTTACATATATTCTAAATCTATTTCATAAACATTTTCTGTTTCTCACCCTAATACACCACCACCTTAATAATAGTACCGTATTTTCCGGCGTATAAGATGACTTTTTAACCCCTGAAAATCACCTCAAAAGTTGGGGGGTCGTCTTATACGCCCAGTCGTCTTATACGCCGGAAAATCAGTGGGTGGCGTGTGGCGGGAGCCGGCAGGGCAGTCCTGTGCACGCGCGCACTCCCCGGCTGCTCCTTAGCAGCTGGGGAGTGCGCGCGTGTGCAGGACTGCCCTGCCTGCTCCCGCCCGACGCTCTTCCCTCTTGAGGCAGCATCGCTCCCCGGCTCCTAAGGAGTCCTCGGGGATGTTGCCTCAAGAGGGAAGAGCGTCGGACGGAAGCTGGCAGGGAAGTCCTGCACACGCACGCGCACCAAAGGTATCCCAAAAAATTGCACCAAAGGTATCCCAAAAAATCTGCTTTTGGGATTTCCTTTTTTAAATCAACGTCATTAGGAATGCTAATGGCCCATCTGCCGCCTTTTTTTTCTTGTGAATTCTTCTTTGTGGGCAACCCCGCTGGCTTTAGTTGCCCTGTCGAAACGCGCATACACCAAGAAAGGAGCAGCAACCTCAGTGGCTCGCTGAGCAAACCGATGGATCTCGCCCGGTTATACTTTCCGCACTAGAAGCAGGTAAAGAGACGGCTCGTTCATACGACCGTTATGCCTCTCGCGCGTCTTACGTGGGATCTTTCCTGCCCCCCTGCAGCAGGTCAGCCGTACAAACCCTCCGCTCCAGATCGCATCAGAAACATAACTCTACGGCCCGGTTCTGTCCCTAGACTTACTTACGTACAGGCGGACCGGAAGCTGCGCCAAATGGCTGGCTCAACAGCGCCTGCGCGCTGTCGCTTTTCGCACCCGGCTTCGCCTTGCGTAGAGGGAGAGGCACCTGTGCGTGCCTTGGGCCCAAGAAGGATTTTGGTACCGTGTAGGCCGGCTCTTTAGCCGGCCGCAGCAGCAGGTACTGGGGCTGGTGGTAGGTCAGCTATGCGTGCCTGATTCGAGGGGCCGGCCTCGCCTAAGAGAGTGCGACCGCTGGGCTGCCCCGCCCTGCGCCAAATGGGAGAAGTTCAAGGCCTGGGGGGGGAAGCAGGAGGGGCGCAGGCCGTGGCAGGGTGACGGCTGCCCTCCGGTGCTGCCTGCCGCCCAGGAAACGCTGCACCTCGGGGGCCGGCAGAAGTGCGGGAGCAGCGGGAGGGCCGGCGGGGCCAGTCGGGCCTTCGCCTCCTCTGTGACGGACAGGGAGGGCAGGGCATGTAAGTATTTTCCGGCGTATAAGACAAAAAACCTTGAAAAACTTCTTAAAAGTAGGGGGTCGTCTTATACGCCAGGTCGTCTTATACGCCGGAAAATACGGTATCTTTTGTTAGTTCAAATCCATCATCTATATTATCTGAGCTAATTAATAATTCAAACCTATTTCCTAATAGTTAGTTTACATTTCCCTTGTAAGTCTAAGTCTTCAGTATTAAACAGATTAATCCCTTACTTTTTACTATTTTCCAACTATTTGAAATCTAATAATCAAATTTCCCCTTGTCTCAAAATCTCCCTTTAGCCCATTGGTTGACAGTTTAGGGTCCTCTCTAGTAAATCAAAAGGCCTCAGTTTTTCAACCTAATTCTAGCTTTCTTCCTTTGCCAACCAGGCTTCCATAGCAATGCTTTTAAATCATTGAACAGATCTCCTTTCATTCCTGTGTATGTTACTTGGATTAAAGGAGACCATCTAATTGCCAATTTTCTGAAAGGTCTGGCCCATTTATAATAATAATAATAATAATAATAATAATAATAATAATAATAATAATAATAATAATAATAATAACAACAACAACAACAACAACAACAACAACAACAACAACAACAATAATAATAATAATAATAATAATAATAATAATAATAATAATAATAATAATAATAAGAACAAGAACAAGAACAAGAACAAGAACAAGAACAAGAACAAGAACAAGAACAAGAAGTTGGAAGGGACCTTGGAGGTCATCTAGTCCAACCCCCTGCTCAGGCAGGAAACCTTATACCATTTCAGGCAAATGGCTGTCCAGTCTCTTCTTAAAAACCTCCAGTGTTGGAGCATTCACCACCTCTGGAGGCAGGTTGTTCCACTGGTTAATTGTTCTAACTATCAGGAAGTTTCTCCTTAGTTCTAGGTTGCTTCTCTCCTTGACTAGTTTCCATCTGTTGCTTCTTGTCCTGCTTTCAGGTGCTTAACCCAGATCCCGGTATTTGCTCTGGTATAGTTGTCTTCAATTCAATCTGATCTTCTTTCTCAGATTTCTTCTGGTTTGTGTAGAAAGTCATTTCCAGTTTTAAAGTTGTTGTCTCATTTTCTGGATTTTCAGTGAACTGTACTTGTTTATCTTTAAAGCCCTCTGTCTTGGTATTCACTTCTTACACTCCTGTTGTTTTTTGAATTGTTAATTGTTTAGTTGCAATCAAAGTTTTGCTTTGTACATCTAGGCTGACACCTTGGTTTCAGGTTAGATCTCATTTTCTCGGTGGCTGTAAGAATATCTTCAAGTATAGATTTTAGCATAGCCAAGATTTTTTGCTGACCCTCCTCCATTTCTGACATAGTTATAGATGGTCTTTCTAGTGAAGGCTGTTTATTAAACAAGAGTCAGTAAATGTTCACCTCCACAGTTCCTAGAGACCAATTTCACTGCTCAGCTGCTCTCTCAGCATTAAATCTCTCATAGATAATACCAAGGTCAGGTCTGGGCTGTGAGAAAGTCTCTTTTTCAGAAGTAATAAATTGCTGTACCAAGCTTCGCCAGAAGATGTCACCAATAGCATTTAGAGTCTTTTTCAGATCCCAGGCTAGGTTGTTATCCAATTTAAGTTCTTTTTGCAAGTAAAATAAAATAGCAGGTCCCAGTAAGAATAGGAACTCTTTGGGTCCCCAACTTCTAAAAAAATATAAATCCAATTATATTAAGTTGTTCTTTTCAATGCTTTGCTTCCCCTCGGTAATCAGACACCGCAATTTTAGAGGGTGGGAGAAGAAAGTTCCCTTCACTCTCTCCTCAGAGGGAAAAAATTTTCAAGAAGCTTTTAACGGGAAAATACTTGGGGTACAGAGAAGGTAAGATCTCACCCAATTCCTCTACATTGTTTTCAAGGTGCTTGTTGGTAAATTTGGCCTCAGCTGTCAGCAGCTTGTTGATGGGTCATATTAATGGCCGATCTTTTCCACATCAGAACTGCCCTGGATCAAACAGGAGGGCTTGCCGCCCTTCCGCGATAACTCGGGGGTCCTCTTCTCGTTCGCCGCCTCTACAGGGCAACTTCCGACCCTTTTCAGGGTCCCCCAGAGGGAGAAAACCAGATGGTGAAGAGAGCAATCACCTCAAACATCTGCCAATGCCACAATTGCAAACCAGAAGCCAGAAATCTATTCTGTTTCTAATCAGAACTTTACTTATTATTAGTGGGCCACAATTTGTTACAGAATGGGTTTCTTAGACAATCTTAACATTACAATATTACTTTTTTCCTGACCCTCATTATTAAATTTCCTCTAAAACCAAATTTTAATCAGTTTTTCCTTTGGGAATTACAGAGTCTGTTTTTTGGGGGGGGGAATTCATTGAAATCAGGCAGAGATTTTAGAAAGTCTGCATGATGTATCCAATATCAGCCTGCATGATGTGTCTGATGAGTCCTTTGCAAAGCCCTCTGAATAAGTATCTAAGACTTATAGTTGTCCCAACCCAGTAAAATTCCAAAAAGATACTATCGATTCTTGATTATGCTTTTTTGGGACATAAATTCCTAAATATGTCTGCTTAGAAAACCACTGCATATTGTGATTCTTATTGCTAGACCAGGTGTGTTTAACCTTGTTCAATCTGAAGACTGCATCTTTGAGTAGCATGGAGCTGTGGGAAGAAAATTCTTCATCAGGGTCCAGTCCAAGCCAGGAATAAACAAAATGGAGACTGCTTTAGAAAGAAAGTTGTGTTTAATTAAAGAGCAGAGCCAGACAGCAATGTGACTCTGGGAAAGCTGACCACATGTTGCTGGGAGTGATGGGTATTTATACCTTCTGGGGCTTTTGAGGTTGTTTCCTGTTCCTGTTGAGGCTTTGTATTTCCTGTGTCATGTACTTTGACCTGAGTCTGAGTGTGCCCTTTTTGTATTGGTAGGTTAAGCCTATTATGTTTCCTGACCTTAGAGTTTGGATGGGGTATGTAGATTTTAGGGGTCTTTGTCTTCCTAATCTCATCAGCTTCTAGTTTCCTGGCTCCAAGCTTCCTGAATGGATTATCACAATCTGCATTTCTGCTGACCTGGTTTCTGCTGGGTTTCTGGTGGTGGGGAGGGAGACGTTTCTGCCTTTTAAAAGATCTTCTCCATTATTCCTTTGCAGAAGTATATTCTGCCTTTTTAATATTCCCCCAAATATTTCTTTCACTGGATTCTTCCCACAGAGGCACACTCCAAAACAATGAGTACAGCCAAATCCTATCTTTAATTTAGATTAAAAGTACTTCAAAACAAATCAATTAATACTTCCTAATGTGATGATATGATAACTCCCCCAGGGATATTAACAGAGCCCTTGGGCCTCCAGGGCAATGAGAACCCACTAAGGTGAGAGAATTTGGTGTTTTAATCACAATTTTTCCTTATTAATTTATTTTTCTTATTAATTTATTTTTGTACAAATAAATTGTACAAGTCTTGTAAGAATTTTATACATCACTAATTATTTGTATCATTCTCTTCCTACAAACATGGTTAAGAATTAGATCATTAAGCGCAGAGGCCTAATAACTTAACCAGGGATTGCAGTTTCTAGAATTCCCAATGAACATCATTACTGGGAATTCTGAAGGCTGAAGTTACATCTAACAGACACAAAGTTATTAAAGACTGATGCTGATATTCAATTAAAATCAATTATCTTCTTATTAACAAGACTGATTTCAAATGGAAATTGGAAATTCATTCCATCATTCCTAAATAAGGATGATGCAGCAGTAGCTTGTTCACATCTAACTTAATGCAGACCTTCAATTTTTGGAAACTCTTGTTGCAGATAATTATTTTAAATGTGTATAGTCAACAATTTTTTATCCTTATAAAGAGTATATGCTATTACTATTCTAGATTCTGTTTTTAGATTATTCACAGAGAAGACCAAAGAGGAATGATATTTTCTGTTTTTCTGTTCTATAAAAGAAAGCATTCCCATCACTCCAAACCTCTAAAGACCTTATTTGCTATTCTGATTGTACATTACGCACATGGAAAGCCAAATCCTTCTGATCACTGATGAAAATGCAGCTGGTATCAATTCCCTGATTGTTCTCAACCAATTGTCCTTCCCAGGTCATGATCGAGCCTTATCCCTCTGTTTAGGGAATTCAGTATTCTATTCACTATATCAATTTCCTTGGCTTGGGCGGGGGGGCCTCTGGGACGCTCCCTATTCACCCACTTATGGTGACAGCTGTCATGCTAATGAATCCATGTTGACATTATAATTAAACCATTAAACAAAGTGAGGCCTTCCCTTTTGCCAAGAAGCTAATAGACTGGTTCAAAGAGGGCCTTTCTTGAAATGCAGTTTGAAACAAGAAAGTGGGAAGCAGTTTTCTAGAGTGCAAGATTCACCAGGGAGCAGAAACGAAGGCAGATTAGGACATTGCAAATTGTCATTGTTGGAAAACAGATATCAAGTTTAAAACTGAGTGGGGAAGATCTACATTTTTTTCCAAAGCTGCTTCTATTGCCTTTTGAGAGGCACCTCATCAGGATACAAGTATGAACATCACTGGAGGACATGCATATGGAACTGACAATATGTGTATCATGGCACAAAGACTACAATTATATACTTATATCAGAGATAAGGGCAGGATTTTCATTACATCATGACATATTGTTATTAGATCCCACAAAATAATGTAAACTCTGGCCATGCAAATTTCCCTAAGACCTGGCTTTAGACAGGTTTCTTATTTCACTATGAAGTAAACAAGGGTTTTCTCTCCCTCTTCTGTGTCATTCAGTGTTTTATAATATAAGCTAGTACAGTAATGCAACATATATACATACAAAAAATAGGAGAAAGGAATAGTACGTATGTTTCTTTTGAAGAATAAACCAAATCAGAGAAATAATTATAAATAAATTAACTCACAGCACATGCTGTTTCACATTTTTAAATTCATTTAAATAATGGCATTATCATGGTTACAGAAATTGTTGCTGTTTACTGTGTATCTGGAAATGACGGCCATTTAGGTGTTTCCTGCATCTGATCCATAAATTGAACAAATCCAGTAATACTTAAGTTAGTCTTTCAATTTACAGTGGGATTAGGATGATGAGATGGGAAGGAGATATTTTGATTTGCCTGATATTAAATAAATAGAGAGTACATTTTAGTGGAAATTGGGTATTAAGTATTGTAAGTATTTTTTTACTAAAAAGTTTTAAAATACATTTTTGAACATAAACCCCATCCCCCATCCCCCCTACCCTTAACCCATACCCTAACCCACCCAATACCCCTACCTCCCCCAGCCCCCCCTCGACTTCCCAAAGCAGAATACAGGGTATTATTTTCACAATCTTAATCTAAAATATACTAACTAACTATAATTACACTTTAAATCCAGTCACACTTTAACTCTCCTTAAACATCATAATATATCTCCATTACAAATATTCTTCACATATTCCAAATTCTACCATTTCTATCTGATTCAAAACTTTCAAAATCCATTCTTCTATAATAAACAAATCAGCCTTCTTCCAATATCTTAAAGATCTTACATATTCCACTAAATTACTTTAACTTTTAAAATTGTAATCTTTTACAATTCAACCATACATAATAATACATTGCATCATCACAACCACATCTTCAACATTTAGACTAACAATTTAAATACATACATACTAATTTTTAAGATCTACTATAAATACCATCCCCAAATATCCACCATTATTAGATCTTGATTATCCTACATTCTTTAACAAGTTCCATTTCTAAATCTTATTTCTATCAAAGTCCTCCATTAATCTCTATTATTATTATTATTATTATTATTATTATTATTATTATTATTATTATTATTATTATTATTATTATTATTATTATTATTATTATTATTTCTTAAGATCTTTAAATAAAATCAAGGATTGCACAGCTTCTGAAACCATTTCTTGTAACTGTCGCTCTCCTTCTTCCTTTCCTTTTTTGACTTCTGAGGATGACGGTAAGCCTGCTTTGAATAAAAATCACGTGCCTTCCCTACTGTATTAAAACAATATCTTTCTCCAGAATAATTCACCACAATCCCCGATGGTATCTCCCACCTGAACTGAAGCTGTTCTTTCTTTAATTCATCTGTCAAAAAGAAAAAATCTTTCTTTTTCTCAAAATTCTTGGAGGAATCTCTTTCAGAATCAAAACCTCCTGATTGGCCACTTTAAGTCTTTTATTATAAGAGATTTGAATGATCTCATTTCTAATCTTTCTCTTTGTAAAATACACAGCCACATCCCTTGGCAGTTTCCTTTGTTTAGCAATCCAAGAATTAACACGAAATACTTTATCTATCTTCCCAAAAAAATCCTCAAGTTGAAACCCCAAAATAGGCGCCAGGGCATCCACCAACGTCTCTTCCAGATTCTCCTGCAGATTTTCTTTCAAGCCTCTGATCCTCAAGACGAATTCCATATCTCTATATTGCATCATCATCATTTCATCTTCAAGTTTTTCCATTTTATCCTCCACTTCACCCATTTTAGCCTCCAGCATCAGATTATTTTGTTTCACTTCTTCCACACATTCATCCAGATTCTCAATACAGCCCGAAAACACTTGAAGTGCCATCAAAGTATCCTCCCTTATTTTCTTGCTCTCCTTTCCAATAAATTCTGCCACCTTTTCAAATATTTTTTCAGACTGAATTTTTAAAGCATCGTTTAGAGCATATTGTAAATCTTTTAAAGTCAATACAGATGCAGCAGCTTCGGGAGGTAACTTCAAAGACTGTGTTCCAGATTGCTGAACAAACAATGCCTCTGCACTTTTAAAAACAGGTCTGTGCAGTTTGGGAGCCATTTTTGCAACTAATAAGTTTCAATACACACTTTCACTTTCCAGTCCATTTATTACTTTGTAGTTAAACTGTGAAATATCCAAATCTTGAAAATAACTTTTTAGCACCTCCAAATTATAACTAGTTCTTTTAAGGTTTAAAAGTCCATTTTACATATTCCTGCTCAGTTCAAACAGTCACTTTACTTTGAAAAAAAAAACACTTTCGCTTCTTGTTAAAAAGAAAAAAAATCAGCCATCTTCCCCTTCTTTCAAAACGATCGTTGGAGCAGGAAGAGAGTTTAAGTTTCAGAGTTAAAGCTTTGTACTTGATATTTATACTGCTCCTGCATCAGCTCTGCTGCTACCATCACTCAAGATGTCAATCAGATCCGGCAGGAGTGGATTCAGCGTCTTGTTCTGCTAAAGCAGAAGAGTCCTTCGTCCGGAGCATTTCCAGGCTTCGGGGGGGTTCTCACCCTTCATGCCCCAGAACAAATGTTCTGGGGCTCTAGGGGAGCTCTACCCCTACCTGGAAGCTCCCCCTCCCCTCTTTGCCCAAGGAGAAGGGTTTTCGAGTGGCAGAACAGCTGATCATTGGCTATTCTGCCGCTTCAATGGGATCGAAGGGCCAGCGGTCAAATCCGACCGTCCTTGCCGCTGAAGCGCCACCCGGAAGTCAAGTATTGTAAGTATTATATGTTCTATGTGTTAGATCATGGGCTCTGGACTGCATGGCCAAGATGGACGATGCAGGACAACAGGGTTCAGCATAACATTCTTTATTGATGTAGCACAGACTTATAAACAAAGGGGCAACTGCCCCTCTTATATACCTAGCCAGGTATACTTGGAACCAATCCCATTGTCTGTATTTCCCACCAAAGACTGCCCTGCCAATCCTGACAGGGCACCCTGCTACCTGGTGGTGTCAGGGGCTATCTCTGTGAACATCTCCTATATACATATATACATAACACCCCTTCCCCCATACAAAAAATCAATAATAATGGAAACAATAAACAACTAATGGAATAAAACCCTGCAGTGTGGAGCTTGATTATTATAAAACCCTAGCCTCAAGACCTTACATAGTCCTTGAGATATGCTGGTGGCCTATGGATCCTTGCTGACCGTTTCACTGATTTCCCCGCATTCTGGTCACCCAGATCAGCAAGGGCATCTGGGTCTGCAATGTTTTCAGGTTGTCTCTTCCTCAACTGGTCAATGTGTCTTCTCACCTCGCGACCCTCCTCCACCTCTACAATGTAAGATACAGGCCCCGTTTTGCCCAACCGTTAGTTGACGGGTGAAAAGGCGCTGATGTGATGTGTCTAATCGACTTGGCTCTGGTAAATGCCTGGAAATCAGCAGATGTGAATTGTGGGCCATTATCAGAGACCAAGACATCAGGCAACCCATGAGTGGCAAATAGTCCCCGAAGCACTTGAATTGTTTTTGCAGTGGTCATGCTAGTGACTGGGACTACTTCTAGCCATTTGGAGTGAGTGTCAACCACTACCAGGAACAATTGTCCCTGAAAAGGCCCAGCATAATCGATGTGTAACCTAGACCATGGGGTGTGAGTCGCTTCCCATTTGTGAATGGGAGCCTGTGGCTGTTCTGGCCTTGACCTCTGACACGTGTAGCACCTTGCTACCTGCTCCTCTATGGCTTTGTCAAGACCAGGCCACCAAAATTAGCTCCTAGCTAGTGCCTTTGTCCTTACTATGCCATGATGCCCCTCGTGTAATGATTGTAAGACCCTTCCCCTCAATTTCTCTGGAATAATAACTCTACTACCCCACAGCAAACATCCTTTATGAGAAGACAACTCGTGCCTCCTCATAAAATATGCCTGGAATTCCAGCCCCAGGCTCTTGTCCTGCCACCCAGATGCTACCCATGGGCTGACCCTGCTCAGTACCTTGTCTGCTATGGTGCCAGCAGCAATATCCTTCACCTGTAGAGGACAATCTGGAAGATCTTGGATGAGTAGGATCTGCTCCGCCAGTGCTGGATCAGGGTCATTGCTCATCATTGGCAATCTGCTTAATGCATCTGCATGGCCCATGTCCTTTCCTGGTTTATGGACTAGTTTGCAAGCATAAGCGGATAGAAAAATGGACCACCTCAGCATTCTTGGGGAAAGAATTTGTGGTGTTTGTTTGTCAGTTGTGAACAATCCCAACAATGGTTTGTGATCAGTAAAAATGGTGAACTCCCTGTCACACAGGTAATCATGGAATTTTTTACTCCTGACACAATTGCCAGTGCTTCCTTGTCAGTTTGTGCATAATTCCTTTCTGCTTTGGACAGAGTTTGGGAGTAATATGCAATAGGCCTTTGCTCCCCATTTTCCTCTATGTGACTTAACCCTAACCCCATAAGGGATATATCACATGCGATGCAGATAGGCTTATTTTCTATAAAATGTGTGATGGTTGAATCACTAGATAACAGGTGTTTAAGATTTGTAAAACTCTGTTCGTGGACCTTGGTCCAGATCCATGGAGTTTTCTTATCTAACAGCCTGTGTAAAGGTTCTGCAATTGCTGCTTTGTGGGGTAAAAACGCGTGATAGAAGTTAAGTAACCCCAGAAAAGCTTGCAATTCAGCCTTATTTGTTGGGGTTGGAGCCAACTTAATTGCTTTTACCTTGGAATCAGTAGGGTGAATTCCTTTGGCATCAATCCTGAACCCTTAAAATTCAATGGATGCCACTCCAATACTGCACTTACTTTTTTTAAGTTTGAGCCCAGCAGCGCGAAATCTGCTTAAAACAGCTTGCAGCCTGTCAGCCAAGATCTCCTCAGATTCCCCAGCGATGAGGACATCGTCAAAATAGGAACATACACCTGGAATTTATTTATTTATTTATTTTTGGGACTTATATGCCGCCCTATCTCCCGAAGGACTCAGGGTGGCTAACAACAATAAAAACAACAATACAAAAGTTAAGAGAAATTAAATAAACAGCCCCAAAATAAATTAACTAAACAATTAAAAATTAAAACATTTTAAAAACCCGTCGTCACTCCAGGTCAGCCTGATGAAAAAGGAAAGTTTTGAGGTTGCGGCGAAAGGACCGGAGATCCGGGACCATCCGGAGCTCAAGGGGGAGTTGGTTCCACAGGGCTAGCGCTCCCACAGAGAAAGCCCTCCCCCTGGGGGTCGCCAGCCGACATTGTCTAGCCGACGGCACCCTGAGGAGGCCCTCTCTGTGTGAGCGCACTGGGCGATGGGAACTCATCCCAAGCGGCAGACGGTCCTGCAAATATCCCGGGCCTAGGCCATGTAGGGCTTTAAAGGTAAGTACCAGCACCTTAAATGCCCTTCAGAGTCCTCTCCATCACTTCCTGGAAAATCCCAGGAGCTACTGAGACACCAAACTGTAACCGGTTAACTCGGAAAGCTCCTCTATGTGTCACTATTGTTTGAGCATCAGTCACTTCCTTATTAACTGACAGCTGCTGATACGCTTGCGCCAAATCAAGTTTTGCAAAAAGCGTGCCACCTTGGACAGCGGCGAGGACTTGCCGGACCGACAGAACCGGGTAAGCATGCAGATTTAAGGCTCGGTTTACCATAGCCTTATAATCAGCACATATTCTAATTTCTCCATTCGCCTTTAATGGAGTCACAATTGGAGTTTCCCAGTCTCCCCCGTCCGCCGGTTCTAACACTCCCTGTTCCACCAATTTGTCCAGTTCACTCTCAATCTTATGTTTGAGTGCAAATGGGACTCTTCGGGGCTTGATACGAACCGGTGGAATGTTCGGGTTTAGTTTAAATTGAATGGGAGGCCTTTCCCCTGATTTTAATAGGGGTGTGCTGAAAATCTGACAGCTGTAAACTGGTGGGCTTTAAAGGAACCCTCTGCTTACTCCAATCACAAATTCTTTTAAATGTCTCATAGGAGATTATTGAGACTGCAGAGCCGGAGTCCAGCTCCATCGTGCAAGGTACCCCTTGCAGATGGACCTGAATTGTTATTTTTGGTTTGAGCAGCTGATGGACTTCCGTGTGAGACACAGTCCGTCTACTCTTTCCAGGGACTGAGGGATTGTGCCGGGGTTTGTGCCAAGGGGGAACGGTACCTTCAAGCTCCAATGCCATAGCTTGTAATTCGTTCAGGCTGTCTCTGCTCCGATTCCAGCAGACGGCTGCAATGTGCCCCGTCTTGCCACAGGAATGACACTTTATGGATCTGAACTGGCAGGTCGCTCGCAGATGGTTTCCCCCACATCTGGCACATTTCTGGTTGGATGAGTTGGCTCCCCTCGGTTCCTTGCAGCCACAGCTGCATGCTGTGCTCTTGTTGGCTGATGATTGTCTCCGCTGGCCCCCGTCATTGTCCCCCCTATGCTGTACCGCATCTACCTCTGCCTCTTCATCCAGGTCACCACTTCCGCCGCTCGAAGCACACTCGTGATGTGTGGTCGCTCCTGAGCTGCTGCTATTGTGGTATGTGTGTTTGCCAGAGTCATTAGCTGCCTTGTAAGCCATCACCTCATCTAAAACCTCCCGCAGATTCATCGGTGGTTTTGCAAGGATCCTTTGTCGGCATTGCTGGTCTCTCAGTCCAAACACCACTCAATCCCTGATCCTGTCTTCAAGATCAGGAAATTTACACTGGCGAGCAGCCTGTCTCAGCGCTGAGACAAATTGCGAGGTCAGCTCACCCGGATGCTGGCTGCGCTGGATGAATTTATGCCGCCAATAGATTGGAGCTCTCGCTGGCATGAAATGCTCCTCCAACTTCTTTTTTAAATCAGTATAAGAAATGTTTTCAACGGGCGTCGGTGAGCACAGACCAACGGCCACATCATACATGTCCTGACCGCTTAGGCACAAAAGTGCCGCTGCTTTCATTTTATCTTCTGTGATCCTGTTGATCATCAGGAACCCTTTGATTCGTCCCAGATGCGCTCCCCATCACTCTGGCTCATCAATGTTGAAATGAAATTCACTGGTTGCTCCAAATTTAGCCATGTTGCACCAGTCCTAGAATGCTGCTTCGTTAGGAAGGTCTCAGAATTTTTTTCCTGCTTTTTCTGCTTCAGAGTGACTTCAGCTCTGATTGAAACAGCATCCCACCCTCGTCACCACTGTTAGATTGTGGGCTCTAGACCACATGGCCAAGATGGACGATGCAGGACAACAGGGTTCAGCATAACATTCTTTATTGATGTAGCACAGACTTACAAACAAAGGGGCAACTGCCCCTCTTATATACCTAGCCAGGTATACTTGGAACCAATCCCATTGTCCGGATTTCCCACCAAAGACTGCCCTGCCAATCCTGACAGGGCACCCTGCCACCTGGTGGTGTCAGTGGCTATCTCTGTGAACATCTCCTATATACATCTCCTATATACATATATATACATAACACTATGCTTTCTCCAAAAAATCCCAGGAAGTGCTTGATCTTCACAGATATCCATTTAACTAAGATTCGTACATATTGACCAATGGATTTCATATTCTAATTCATAAGTTTTAATTTTACCTGACCTGATTATTACACTGATCATTGCTAATTAAGCTGGATTCAATCACTAACAGCCATCTAGATGATAATTTATACGCTTCTTCACTATATAAATTACCGGGATGTTTATACATTGCCTCCTTAATAATTCTGAGAAAATAACTGCCTGATTGCTAATATTTTCCATATCATTTTTTAAAATTTGGCCCTTGTGGTTAGCATCCATGTTTTAAAACTAATTCATGTTCTTTAACTCAAACATCGTTTTTTCACTGAACGTCCAGTTTGTGCAATGTCAATTTTACAGTAATTTAATTTTTGGAGTTCATCCAGGCAAAAGTTGTAGTATCTTGTCCATCATTCCAGATCTTATGTAGGTGAGGATGGTGAGATTGGCAGAAAAGATTATTGGCAGTTCCCTCCCTTCCATCCAGGACATAGCATATAAGCACATATAAGATATTCTGGGACACTACACATCCTCTTCACAACCTCCTCCTTTTGGGAGGAGACTTCGTGGTATCCGAAGCAGAACATCCAGATTCAGTCACAGTTTTGTTTCATACAGTATTAACCTTGTGAACTCTAAAGCTTCCTCCTTCTGTTATGTATTCAAGAATGTGCAGTGATTAATATTTATGTTATTTATATGTAAAGCTGCAGGTTTATACGTATGTTGTATATAGCATGTTTAAATGTGTGTTATGTATATGTACACTTTTGAGAGAAAGCAACAAAATTTCATTTTTAATGTGTGCCAATGTGCCCACAGTAAAAAATGACAATAAAGGTTGTCTATGTTATTCCTACCCTTTTTTCATTTTAACTTATTTTGGGAGTTACATCTGGGATGCATAAAGTTTAGCATAGTATTTAAAAAATTGTTAAGTTCTTCAGATATTTACTTTGTTCTAACTAAAGTACATCTTTAAAAGAACATTTGTTGAATTTCTTTTGTCTGGCTACTTACATCACTTGTTTTCTCAGCCACATTCTTTAATGACTTATTTACTGATCTCTTCTTGCTGAAGATTGCAAAATAATATGGCATTGGGATAATAGCATTTTTCTAATCACTTAGTGGCTTAGAAGTCCAGCAATATATTGAACATAGAACATTAGAACATAGAACATATAATAACAGAGTTTGAATGGACCTTGAAGGTCATCTAGTTCGATCCCCTGCTCAAGTAGGAGAGTCTATACCATTTCAGAAAAATGGCTGTCCAGTCTCTTCTTGAAAGGCTCCAGTGATGGGGCACCGACAACTTCTGAAGGCAAACTATTCCAAAGGTTGATTATTTTCACTGTTAAGAAATTTCTCCTTAGTTCTAGGTTGCTTCTTTGCTTGATTAATTTCCATTCATTGGTTCTTCTCTTGCCTTCTGGTGCTCTGAAAAATAGTTTGCCCCCCTCATCTTTGTGGTAGCCCCTCAAATACTGGAACACTGCTATCATATCTTCCTATTTCTCCTTTTTACTAGACTAGATATAATCAATTCCTGCATCCTTTCTTGTATGTTTTAGCCTCCAGTCCCTTAATCATCTTTGTTGCTCTTCTCTGCACTCTTTCCAGTACTAAGGCGTTGTAAAGCGATACTAATACATCATGTGATCTTGAGTCTATCCCTCTATTAATGCAGTCTAGGATTGTGTTGGTTTTTTAGGTTGCTGCCACAACTGTTGGCTCATATTTACGTGATAGTCCATTTTGACTCCAAGATCCTTCTCATAGTTACTGGTGTTGAGGCAGTAACATTAATAAATAGAAAAGTACTACTGTTATGTATATAGGGGATGTTTCCGCAGTAGTGAACAACTGACACCACCAGGTGGCATGGTACCCTGTCCAGATTGGCAGGGTAGTCCTTGGTGGGAAATCCAGATAAGGGGATTGGTCCCAGGTATACCTGGCTAGGTATATAAGAGGGGCTAATAGCCCTTTGTCTTCAGTCATGAGCCTTGGTGGAGCGGTGGGCTAATGCCTCCTTAAGTAACACCAGCTGCCTGCAATTAGTGCAGGTTCGCATCCCACCAGGCTCAAGGTTGACTCAGCCTTCCATCCTTCCGAGGTAGGTAAAATGAGGACCCAGATTGTTGGGGGCAATTAAGCTGACTTTGTAATAATGCCGCTTGGGGTGTGTGTGAAAGCCCTAATAAGCAGGCATATACATAGAATGAAGGCTACTGCTAAGCTTGTAAGCCGCCCTGAGTTTTCGGAGAAGGGTGGGATATAAATGGAATTAAAATAAAAATAAAAATAAAACTACAATAAAGGTCTATTATGCTGAGCCCTGTTGTCCGGAGTTGTCCATGCAGTCCAGAACCCACTACATAATAACTACTCTATTATTCTCATCCCCTATCATGAATCTTAAACTGTTTTGTTGTCCATGTAGGCAGAGTAAAAATTTCATCAGTTTCTCTGTTCCATGCTGTCATGAAAAAAGCTCATCAAGGGCGAAAAACCTTGGTTATAATATAGAACTAGAAAGATGGCAAAACTTAAGGGAAAGAAATTATAAACTGACAATGTCAACTGCTTACAAAGAAAATTTATATAAAATGTTTTATAGATGGCACTTGCCACCAGCAAGACTAGCGAAAATGTTTAAAAATATGTCAGATAGATGTTGGAAATGTAAACACAAATCAGGCACATATTATCATGTTTGGTGAACATGTGATAAAGCAAAGAATTATTGGAAAAAGATACATACTTGGTTAGAAAAGATGTTAGGAGAACATGTTGATTTTAAATCTGAACTTTTTTATTAGGTATAATGCCAAAAAAGACCAATAAATAAAGCTTATATTTGACTTTGCATGTTACAACAGCAGCAAGAATTATATTTGCGCAATACTGGAAGAATGAAGGAATACCACCAGATGAAGAAATAAGTTAAAAAATACTAGAATGTGCAGAGATGGATAGATTGACTATGAGATTGGAAGAAAAGGAAGAAACAGATTATTATCAAAAATGGAATTTATTTTACTATTGGCTAGAGGAAAGAATAAAGGATTAGGAATTAAATATGTATTGTTGTTGTTGTTAGCTGCGAAGCCATGTCCGACCTATTGCGACCCCATGGACAATGTTCCTCCAGGCCTTACTGTCCTCTACCATCTTCTGGAGTCCATTTAAGCTCATGCCTACTGCTTCAGTGACTCCATCCAGCCAAAGTATTTGAGTTTTAGCTTCAGGATCTGGCCTTCTAAAGAGCAGTCAGGGTTGATCTCCTCTAGGACTGACCGGTTTGATCGCCTTGCAGTCCAAGGGACTTGCAGGAGTCTTCACCAGCACCACAGTTCAAATGCCTCAATTCTTTGGCGCTCAGCCTTTCTTATGGTCCAGCTTTCACTGCCATACATTGCAACTGGGAAGACCATAGCCTTGACTATACACACTTTTGTTGACAGGGTGATATCTCTGCTTTTTAGTGTGCTGTCTCGATTTGCCACGGCTTTCCTCCCCAGGAGCAAGTGTCTTTTAATTTCTTGGCTACAGTCCCCATCTGCAGTGATCTTGGAGCCCAAGAAAATAAAATCTGTCACTACCTCCATTTCTTCCCCATCTATTTGCCAGGAATTGAGAGGGGCAGATGCCATGATCTTGGTTTTCTTAATGTTAAGTTTCAACCCACGTTTTGCACTCTCCTTCTTCACCCGCAACAAGAGGCTCTTTAGTTCTTCTTCACTTTCTGCCATTAGAGTGGTATCATCTGCATATCTTAGGTTGTTGATATTTCTTCCGGCAATCTTAATTCCAACTTTTGATTCATCTAGCCCTGCTTTTCTCATGATGTGCTCTGCATATAAGTTAAATAGTCAGGGCGACAGTATACAGCCTTGCCGGACTCCTTTCCCAATTTTGAACCAATCAGTGGTTCCGTGTCCAGTTCTCACTGTTGCTTCTTGGCCCACATATAGGTTTCTCAACAGACAGATAAGATGGTCTGGTACGCCCATCTCTTTCAGAACTTGCCAAAGTTTGTTGTGATCCACACAATCAAAGGCTTTAGCATAGTCAATGAAGCAGAAGTAGAAGTTTTTCTGGAACTCCCTAGCTTTCACCATGATCCAGCGTATGTTGGCAATTTGATCTCTAGTTCCTCTGCCTCTTTGAAATCCTGCCTGTACTTCTGGTAGTTCTCGGTCCACATACTGCGGGAGTCTAGCTTGCAGAATTTTAAGCATAACTTTACTAGCATGAGAAATAAGTGCAATGGTGCAATAGTTTGGCACTGCCTTTCTTTGGAATTGGAATGTAAACTGATCTTTTCCAATCCTGTGGCCACTGTTGAGTTTTCCAAATTTGCTGGCAAATTGAGTGTAGCACTTTTACTGCATTGTCTTTTAAGATTTTGAATAGCTCAGCTGGAATACTGTCACCTCCACTAGCTTTGTTGTTGCTCAGCTTTTCTAAGGCCCACTTCACATTCTAGGATGTCTGGCTCGAGGTCAGTGACCACCTCATTGTGATTATCAGGGATGTTAAGCTCATTCTTGTATAGTTCTTTTGTGTAATTTTGCCACCTCTTCTTAATCTCTTCTGCCTCTGTTAGGTCCCTTCCATTTTGGTCCTTTATCATGCCCATTTTTGCATTAAACATTCCCTTCATCTCTCCAATTTTCTTGAAAAGAACTCTGGTCCTCCCTATTCTATTGTTTTCTTCTATTTCTTTGCACTGTTCATTTAAGAAGGCATTTTTATCTCTTCTAGCTATTCTCTGGAATTCTGCATTCAGTTGGGCGTGTCTTTCTTTTTCTCCATTGCCTTTCGCTTCCCTCCTTTCCTCAGCTATTTGCAAAGCTTCCTCAGACAGCCATTTTGCTTTCTTGCATTTCTTTTTCTTTGGGATGGTTTTGGTTGCTACCTGTTGTACAATGTTGCGAACCTCTGTCCATAGTTCTTCAGGCACTCTGTCTATCAGATCTAATTCCTTAAATCTATTTGTCACCTCTACTGTATATTCAACAGGGATATGATTTAATTCATACCTGAGTGGCCTAGTGCTTTTCCCTACTTTCTTCAGTTTAAGCCTAAACTTTGCAATGAGAAGCTCATGGTCTGAGCCACAGTCAGATCCTGGTCTTGTTTTTACTGACTGTATAGAGTTTCTCCATCTTTGGCTGCAGAGCATGTAGTCAATCTGATTTCTGTGTTGACCATCTGGTGATGTCCATGTGTAGAGCCGTCTCTTGGGTTGTTGGAAAAGAGTGTTTGCTATGACCATCGTATTCTCTTGACAAAATTCTATCAGCCTGTGCCCTGCTTCATTTTGTACTCCAAGGCCAAACTTGCCTGTTATTCCGGTTATCTTTTGGCTTCCTAGTTTAGCATTCCAATCCTTCATGATGATAAGGACATCATTTTTTGGTGTTAGTTCTATAAGGTGCTGTAGGACTTCATAGAACTGGTCAATTTCATCCTCTTCAGCACTGGTGGTTGGGGCATAGACTTGGACTACTGTGATATTGAATGGTTTGCCTTGGATTCGAACTGAGATCATTCTGTCATTTTGAGGATTGTATCCCAGTATTGCTTTTCCTACTCTTTTATTAACTATGAAGGCTACTCCCTTTCTTCTGAGGGATTCTTGCCCACAGTAGTATACCTGATGGTCATCTGAATTAAATTCACCCATTCCTGTCCATTTTAGTTTGCTGATACTTAAGATGTCAATGTTCAGTCTTGTCATCTCTTGTTTGACCATGTCCAGCTTTCCTTGATTCATGGATCTTACATTCCAGGGTCCTATGGAGAGAAAATCTTTACAGCATCGGACTTTCCTTTTACCACTAGACACATCCACAGCTGAGTGTCCTTTCGGCTTTGGCCCAGTCGCTTCATTCTTTTTGGCGCTACTAGTACTAGCCCTCTACTCTTCCCCAGTAGCATATTGGACGCCTTCCGACCTGAGGGGCTCATCTTCCAGCGTCATATCGTTTTGCCTTTTGGCACTGTCCATGGGGTTTTCATGGCAAAGATACTGAAGTGGGTTGCCATTTCCTTCTCCAGTGGATCACGTTTTGTCAGAACTCTCTGCTACGACCTTTCCGTCTTGGGTGGCCCTGCACGGCATAGCTCATAGCTTCATTGAATTACACAAGCCGCTTCGCCACGACAAGGCAGTAATCCATGAAGGGGAAATATGTATTAGCATATGTAAACTCAGACAGCATGTTGGTTGAAAAATTATTATTGTTTGTATGAAAAAAATGAATATAAAGCTTATAACAAAAAAGCTCATCAAAATATTGAACCAACATTGTAGCTGGCTAGCCAAAATCTTCAATAAAGATAGTGGCAATAACAGATAATAACTTCATACTGTTCCAGATATTATTCATAGTGTTCTTCATTCCATAGAATACATAATTTTATCAAGTGTGTGATATTTTCAGATATGCATATCTGATAGATCAAAAATGTTCCAGTAATGCATAAATAATGATGTAACTTCATAAATCAGCAAGATTCTCTGTCAGATTTTTTTCAAACATACCAATAAAATGCTGTGAAAATTATTTTAACAAAGAATGCAGCTTTCCCCCCAAAAAATAGTTTAGAAATGTTTCACAATATACAATATATAAAAGTGATTTAATGCTGATCACAATGGCAACTATGGGATGTCAGATTTCTGACTGTTTGAAAGACTACATAATTCAGGTGGGTTGATAATGGGGGTAGAAGAGACTACTGTTTATCTTTTAAAATATGTGACTGTTGAATAATATTGCGTGCTTCTCAGTCTTAAAAACAGGGTTCTTCTATACTTTTCTTTGTAAATCATAATTCAGTAAAGTCAGCATTTTTAATTGTAATTGTCCTCCCATTACTGTTAGAACATATGCTTAGCTCTGAGAAAAGTAAAATTTTTAATTCCTTTTACATTTCTAATGGCCTTAGCTTCTTTTCTGATATTTTCAATAGTACTATTGAAAATTTTATTTGAAAATGATATTTTTCAATCTTCATTGTCCAATTTGACTTCTTCCACATCTGATTGGAAATGGCCTAATGGGTGTTTGAAAATAATTTCTTCTTTTGGAGTTATTCTAGGAGCATTTATTCTAGCAACATTTAATCCTGTAGCAAGCGTAAGAGATACAGCTGGTAGATAATACATGGCTTGAGAGATTTTTTTTCTTTCTGTTCAATCATGTCCAGTGCTTAGAGACAGCCTGGACAAGCCCCTACTGTTTTCTTGGCAGGGTTTTTTAGAAGTGGTTTGCCATTGTCTCCATCCTAGGGCTGAGAGGAAGTGACCAGCCCTTGGCACCTAGCTGGCTTTGTGTTTTGATAGGGTTAAAATAGTGTCCAGGTTTCTAGCCTGATGTCTTGATCACTACACCAAACTGGATCTCTTAATAGATGTATATATGTATTGTGTGTGAATTGAATTTAATAGATCTTTAGGCCTTTGTTAGATTATAAAAAAAATAGTTTTGAATTTCATGACAGATTCAAGATTCTACATATTTTGCAGATGATGTTGTCCATACCATTCCATACATCTGATTGTAACATTCCTGTAAAATGTGGCTAAGCTAATAGTAAGTAGTTCATATCTGTTCTTCAATGCTTGCTGTTTCTTTTCTTCTGATGATCTCAATAGAGTTTAAATAGTTTTTATTCTAACAAACTTTGATATCCTGCTACCTGCATCAGTGAGATACATAAATGAAAATGGAATATAAATAGTCTACCTGGTATATAGTTCATCCAGTTTTCAAGTTTCAAAAAAAATTCTTCCTATTTAAACATTTAATCCCAGAGTCTAGGTTTTTTTTTTGCTAGTCTTCTTTGGAGGAATACTATATTCATACTTTTTGTTCTGTAAGTTTCCCCATATTAGCTAGTACATGAGAAATCTCTAGTTGATAAATAAACAGGCTTTGGGGAAGACACACTGACTATGAATAAATATGCACACTTGTTCCCCCACTCCTTATATAATACCTTTATTTATTAAAATCAGCTTTTGATTCCAACCCAATAGAAAGACTCTAGTGGAAATTTCATGCATCCATTGATCAGAAGTTACTTTTCTTAATTAGAATGTTGCATGAAAACAAAGTTACAAAGGTTTGGTTTGGTTAAAAGAGTGGGCAAACCACCAGAATAAGAGACTGCTTGATTTGGAAGGCCATGAATTAAGGTTTGGATGGCATAGGTATTTATGGTACAATAAAGTTAAAGTAAATGTTGATTTTTAATAATCACTTTATTAGACACGCCATATTAAGGAGTAAATATAAAACAAGGTTTTTTACAACATTGCCCCTATGGGTGTCCCCGCAAGAATCTTTTTTTAGAAAAGAAATGGTGGTCAAGACAGACTGGTGCATGTATGGTAAAATAGTATCTTTCAATTCTGGAGACCCCATCCTCAAGTCTAAGGAAGAATTAGAATTAGAAAGTCACCCTTGTCCCTGGTTTACAAAATCAACAAATGAATAAAAGATTTAAACTAGACAAAAAAGGCCATGGTTTTGAGTTTGCTAAAAATGAATTGGAAATCCTACTATATGGTAGTGATGATCATATAATTGCCAAGGTCTATAAAACATTATTAAAATTGAATTTGGAAAATGAACATGTAAAACATTGTATGATCCAATGGGCAGGGAATTTTGGGTATAATGTGATGCTTGAACAATGGGAGACAATATGTGGATAAAAGGTTTAAAATTCACATTAAATTATAACTTAAAAGAAATTTTTTACAAAATGATGTATTGTTGGTATTTAACACCAGATAACTTATCTAGAATGTATAAAAGTATTTCAAATAAATGCTGGAAATATAAATGTAAATAAGGGACTTTTTATCATTTATGGTGGATATGTGATAAGGCCAAGAAATATTGGAGTAAGATTCATACTTACTTAAAGTGAACATAAAGATTAAACCAGAAACTTTCCTTCTGGGTCTGATGGAAAGAGAACTGGGGGAAAATTTGGAACTCTGATTTTATATATGTATTTTTATATATGATGACAGGAAGACTGCTTTATGCACAAAAGTGGAAGGATGCCTCGATTCCTACCATGGACAAATGGTTACAAAAGCTGATGGAATTAGCAGAGATGGCCAAATTGACTGTGCTGAAAATTATAGAATTATTTCTGGTTAATGTCATGTGAAAGAATGAATAGTTGCTATATTTCGCTAGTCATGCTGCAGGTATCTTCAGAGCAAATTGAATTTAAAATAAAACATCCTTATATGATGCTTGCATTTGGAGCCAGTCTTGTGATAGAGCTGATTTGGCTGGATTCATTCATTTTCATGGGAATTTATTGTGGATTTTTTCTAAATTATATCTTATTTTTTCTCACCTTTGAACTAAACTAGCATTTGTTTGTGTCATTATGTGTGTCAGTCTGTCTGTCTGTTTGACTATGTATATGGATGATGAATGGATGATGAATGGAGGCAGACACAGATAGATAAAGATAGAGAGATGGAGAGAGAGATAGAGAGATAAAGATACAGATAAAGATGATAAGCTGTTGAGAAGATGCATAATTAGCCATCAGGAAGAAAATTGGAGCTATCTCTGAACCTGTCATTGCCTAATTTAGAAAATTCCCCTGAATAGAGGGAAATGTCACCACCAACAGCAATCATTATATAGATGAGAGTTAATAACCTTTTCCATAATTATTTGAATGTTTATAGATTTCTACTGATTTTCCAATAATTCTGGAGAATATATTTTATACTATATCTGGCATCCATAAAAATGAAAGGTATATGTCTTTAAGTTAATTAGCTGTCTGAAATTCAGTGGACAAATACCACAAACTTCAGTTTCTTATATTACAAAAGGTTGATTTGTTTCAGTATATTATATTAGATCAAATATTCTATTTAGAGTAGAACCATTAAAATTAATAGGATGCAAATTAATCTTTCAATCTTCGGTGATCAGCGGTGAACTTTTCTGTATTTTCTTATTCAGTAGCAGGCAGTGAAAAGAGAATTTTAAATACATAAAAACAAGCATATAACAAACGTAAAAATGACTGGAAACAGCATGCTACTGTTTTAGATATACAAATAACTACTAAATATTATACAAGAATCATTACATTTAAGGTAGTGGTATCATAATTCTTGGATGCTATGAACATTTTTTTTATTTTAAAATGACACTTAAACAAATTCTTGCTATTTACCAAACAACCTTTTAATTCTGGTTGCCAAGTCAGATAGCAGGATTGTACTAACCCAAACTAAATGCTAATGCAATATGCATACTAGCAACTGATAGCTATGGTGAAAGGTCCAGTTTTAGAATATGGGATTACCAATTTTTTTAAATAATTTCATTAAAACTGTAACTAAGCATCTAGATTCATTTTTAGTTGTAACAGTTTTCTAAAAAAAGATCATTGTGCTCATCTCCATTTCTTTTTTGCAGCTTATATTATGCAGCAAAACGTAATCTAATCAACTGGTAATTTCAGATTCAGAGTGAATGGTATAAAATTAGAGAGCAAACAGCTTTCAAACATTTACTGGAGAAAATGGGAGGGCTTCACTCATGTGTAAGTCAGAACTGAAGACCTTGTTTCTATTTATAACAGATATTTGTCTCTGGCTGATAACCTGATGCTATGCTTTTATTCCTCCTAATTTGACATCTCTCTTTCCAATCACTTTATCAATAATAATAAAAAGGCAAGAAAGAGAGGCTCAGACTGGGCTTTTTAGTGCCTTGCTCTCTGCTACAGATGGGTCCCTCCGATCCCCTGTGTAATCTCTGCTGCCTCAAATGTTGCAAGATCCCCATGGCTCTTCAATTACTTTCTTTGGCCTGTCAAGACTCCAGCATCTCAAATTCAGTTACGTGGTGTTTGGAGCTCCGCCAAAGGCTGGCCTATGCTCCTAATGACAGTCAGCTGAGGGGACACTGAAGGGGCCAGATTTGATTTGCTATCCCTCTAATCAGATTAGGGGAGCAGGGTTTTTATTTTCTCCAAAGTTAGCAGTAGCCAGGATGAATGATAGCCAAAGGATGAGCTGTCAATGTCAACAAAGACTTAAAAACAGAATACAACAACTACTAATAATAATGGGAGAGGGCTGTTATTTATATAAAAAGCTTACCAAAACGGGGAGAAAAACCCTGTTGACTTCATTGCAAGCAACACAAACAATAAAGTCAATTGTTTTGGTAACAACATTCTGTTTTCACTCTCTGCTATTACACAAACTATCCCAGATTTCTAGGCAGGGAAATGTCAACCACAGAAATTCCCTAGAGTTTTTTCATTTTTAAATTTCTTACTTAGCCTTCTTGCTACAGGAAATTAATGTCAGTAGTGGATTTTTCGGGATTTTTGTTGTGGTTGCTCTTGGGTCATGTATCCTTATCACCAGACAGTTTTCTTAGTTTACAAAACTATATAACAATATATCCATGATCACTGCCAAAATGGATTTAGAGTTGGCCAAATGTTTTTGCATCAATTTATTCCCATGCTCCTCTTTTCTAAGATACAGATAGGAACAATGTCCCAAACAAATTCTTCCTGCTAGGAGATTAATATTTCTCTCCTCTTGCGTCCTCAAAGGACATGAGGTCAGGGAGGTAGGTAGAAAAAGGAGAGAGGGACAGAGGGGGGGATCTGCATGTATTTAATCTTTGAAGTGAACAGTATGACATTAGAGAATTTTTACTTAGAATCACAGCCATTTTGTAAATGAAGGGCAAGCTCCAGAATAGCTGCATGACCTACTTTGTTGTCCTGAAATTATCTTTTGCCCAAACTCTTATATATGAAGAACTATATTGGCCAAACATGATTTAATTGTTTTAAAAAATAAGAAGGGATAGCAGGAACCTTGAAATTTCTGACTTACAAACCCTTTCTGAAATCTTGCTTAGAAATCTGCTAGGAGTTATCCAGGCACTTGCCCAGAGTCAATAATGACTTGAAATTTAATCATAGCATTGTTTCTAGCCTTACAGCTATTAGCACCAGTATATTTCCTTCAAATGTGTGTCCTTTTTTCTACTTTGTTGCTAGACCATACTTCCTTTCTGGCAAAGTATAGGCAATAGCTATTTTGGCACCCAATAAAATGTGAGGCCTTAGTGGCAATCAGAATGCATAAATTGAATCCATTTCATTGACTAGATAGAATATGGCAAGATGAAAATTGTTATGTTTCGGGTTCGGACGAGCAGGAAAGACGCCAGGCAGATGAGTACAGAAGAATAGTTGCTTTATTCATAACTATAACTGTACTGAGGGTTAGGGGTATCCATGCAGTATTTATATAATCTTCCATAGTCTGAACAACCAATCAGATTGAACCCATCATTCCCGCCAAGTTGACTGCAGCTCGGACTGGAAAGTCCTATCTGTGTTGTTGGAGAACCGTTAGCTTTCCAGCGTACATGTGATAAGGTATTTCCAAAAGCTCAATACATAACACCCCTTCCCCTTTTAAGGAACAGACATTATAACCCTTGACATTTAAGGATTACGATTCACTCCCAACCTCCAATGCTTAATTGAATGCTTGACCCCATGCAAGGTATAATAATCATTAGGTGACCTTCTCGGATGTGCAGTCTATAGGTTGCATGCAATGAGACTAAAGACAGCTTTGCTGTTCTACCAGTAGTATTACACTACCCTAAGTACAAGTGGACTACAATGAGATTAAAAAACGATTCTGAGAGATGTTCTCTCTGTTAATCCCTTTTCAGTATGCAATGCAACCTATTACATGTTGATTAACAAAATCCCAAAAACAATGGGCATGCTCACAAGCTGGTACCATTTACAATACTTTGTCTTATTTAACAACATAGTCAGCAAGGTATGCCGGTGGCCTGTGAGGCCGTGAGGAACATCTTTGAGTTCCACCCACTTTCTGGTCTACCAACTTATCTGGCAAGACAGGTGTGTTCCTGCTCTCCTGTGCTGGAGAATCTGAGGATGGAGGAATGCTCTGGCTGGTCTCACCCAGTAGACCCACCCTAGAGTCAAAACTTGAAGCAGAGTGAGCGCAGTGGTCACTGTAGTTTGGCTGATCCGACTGATCAGGGGTTCCTTGTTGCACCTCCATGCTGCCTTGGTCCTCTTCAGACTCAAAACCTGCTGTGTGCTGGAAATGCTGATAGGGAGGATAAGAGCTAGCCTGTGTGTCAGCTTGATAACTACGAGAGGGACTAGTACCCCCATACTCACTTAGTGACCGTTCTGGAAATCTCTTCCTCAGTTGGTCCACATGCTGTCATACTAGACGCCCTCCCTCCACCCCTACTGTGTAAGATAGGGGCCCTGTTTTGTCAACCACCTTCCCCGGAACCCACAAATGTCCTGGCCCATAATTTCTGGCCCAGACCAAGTCACCAGGTTGTAGCCCCCTCGGGGGTTTGGGTTGAGCAGCATCTGACGCCACTCTGTCTGGATGGAGTCTGTCCAGCTTAGTGATGAGGCGTCTGCCCCAGCGAAGCTCCGCAGGACTTTTTCCTGTGGCTGTGCAAGGTGTGGAGTGTTGACAAAGTAGAAAGTCTGCTAGCCTGTGGTGCCAGTCACCTGTGACGATGTGCTTGAGTGCGTCTTTGGTCATTCTCACCATTCGTTCTACTTGTCCATTTGACGATGGGTGGAATGGTGCAGATGTGGCATGTCTGATCATGTTTGCTCTGAGGAAAGCCTGAAACTCAGCAGCGGTAAATTGAGCCCCATTATCTGAAACCACGACATCAGGTAGCCCATGTGTAGCAAAAAGATTTCTCAGCACCTAGATGGTCCTAACAGTAGTCATATTGAGGACTGGAACTACTTCCAGCCATTTTGAGTGGCTATCCACTACAGCTAAGAATAGCTGTCCTTGAAAAGGCCCAGCATAATCAATATGAATCCTGGACCAGGGCGTGTGAGTTGCCTCCCATCTATGGACAGGTGCCTGAGGCATTTCAGGTCTTGATCTTTGGCAGATATAGCAACCGTGTACCTGCTCCTCAACAGCCTTATCTAAACCAGGACACCACAGGTAGCTTCTAGCTAATGCTTTCATGCACACTATGCCAGGGTGTCCCTCATGCAAGGACTGTAGTACTCTATCCCTTAAAACTAAGGGAATAGTTGCCCCATAACAAACATCCCTTGTTTGCAGAGAACTCATGCCTTCTGATAAAATAACTCTGGAATTCAGGGCCTGGACTTCTGTCTTGGCATCCCATGAATACCCATAACAATACTCTGCTTAGGATTCTATCTGTAGCAGTTTCAGCAGCTATGTCCCCAGCATGGAGGGGGAATTCAGGCAATTCCTGTATGGACAGTATTTGTGCAGCAGGGGCTGGATCAGGCTCCACAAGGGGTAAGGGTAGCCTACTGAGGCCATCTGCATGACCCATTTCTTTTCCAGGTTTGTGAACCATCTTGAAATTATAAGCAGACAAAAATATGGACCACCTGAGCATTCTAGGTGATAATATGTAGGGGGTTTGCTTATCTGTTGTGAATAAGCCCAAAAGAGGTTTGTGATCAGTAAATACAGTGAATTTCCTTCCATATAAATAATCGTGGAATTTTTTAACCCCAGCCACTATGGCTAAGGCTTCCTTGTCAATTTGTGCATAATTTCTTTCAGCAACAGATGCTATGGGGACTTGCTTCCCATTTTTTTCTAAGTGGCTTAGAACAGCTCCCACTCCATAGGGAGATGCATCATAAGCAATGTAAACAGGTTTAGATTCTATACAATGTGACAGTAGATTTGTCTGACAACAGGCCCTTAAGGTCCTGAAAACTCCTCTCATGTACATTGGTCCAATTCCAGACAGCCTTCTTATCAAGCAGCCTGTGTAGTGGCTCTGCAATGGCTGCCTTGTGAGGCAGAAATGTATGATAAAAATTCAATAAACCCCAAAATGCTTGTAATTCTGCCTTATTCTTGGTACTAGGAGCCGATTTGATGGCCCTTACCTTTGATTCTGCAGGGTGGATTCCACTGGCATCTATACAGAATCCCAAAAACTCTGTTGAAGTGACCCCTATACTGCATTTGTTTCTTTTCAAATTAAGGCCCGCATTGCATAGCCTGTGTAATACAGCCCTGAGCCTACTAGCCAAAACCTCTTCAGATTCTCCTGTGATGAGAACATCATCAAAGTATGGGCAAACACCCTGAATGCCCTTAAGTGTGCGTTCCATAATTTCTTGAAATATGCCAGGTGCTACACTTACGCCAAACTGATTGGCGTCCCAATCCCCCCCTTCAACAGGTTGCAACACTCCTTGTTCCACTAATTTATCTATTTCTGCTTCGATTTTGTGTTTTACTGCAAATGGAACTCTTCTTGGTTTTATTCTGATTGGCATTACATTAGGGTCTAATTTGAACAAAATAGGTGGCCCTGTGTAAGTTCCCAACTTAGAATCGAATACGTCTGCAAATTCCTCACACACAGTTTTGAGGTCAACACTTTGTGTTCGATTGATACCTGTCATCTGGATTCCCAATGACTCAAACCAGTCAAGTCATATGAGACTTGTTCGTTGGCCCTCTACCACTACGACATCCAGGTGCCCTAGAAACTTTTAAAATTTTACTGACAGGGTGGCCTCCCCCTTGATTTTAACATGGGCATTCTGAAAGTCGGTCAGAATAATGCTTGAGGGCCTCAATTTTACCCAGTGATTGCTACGGCTGCAAACATAGTTAAATATCTTGTGTGAAATGATTGAGACTGCTGAGCCAGAGTCTAATTCCATTTTACATGGAATGCCTTGTAATTTGATTGAAAGTTTAAGCTTGGATTTGCCCCTGTGTGGCAGATGCTCCTCTGGCTTTTAAAAACCCCCACACTGGTTGGACCCTGGGCCCCGGTACCTCTCCTTGTCAGCTTCCCCGACTGCTGCTTGTGTTGACCGTCTCTTTTTTTTATTAAAGAGTTTTACACAATTTTTTTTACAATACATATCCCCAAAACCCACCCACCCCAAACCACCCCCTTCCCCCCCTGCTTCCCAGAGCTAAATACAGGGTTATAGATATAATAATCATATTCTAACTAAAAATTATCCATAATATAAAATTAACCAAATTCATAATGTGCTTTAACTCCCCTTTAACATAGATACATACAAAGTACTAACACTAAAATTAATAACAATATCCCTCTAAAATCTACTCATAAGCTAAATGGAACTTTTTAGTCCCATATTTATTCTGAATATAATCTATCCATCTCCTCCAAACTGAAATATATCTTTCTTGTGAATGATCCTTCAAATAAGCAGAAATCTTAGACATTTCTGCAAGATTCGATACTTTAAACACCCATTCTTCTATGGTAGGCAAACTATCCTTCTTCCAATATTGTCCCACCAGTAATCGTGCTGCTGTTATCAAATTCAACATCAAATTGGTTTCTTTAACATCACAATCTACAACAATGCCCAATAAAAACAATTGCGGAGAGAACTTTATCTTTCTCTTAAAAATCTTTTGAATGTTCCACCAAATTTTAACCCAAAAAGCTTTTATATTTCTGCAAGTCCACCACGTATGAAAATAGGTGGCTTCTAAACTACCACATCTCCAGCATTTAGACTGTAAGTTAAGATACATGTTAGACAACTTTTTGGGATTCAGATGCCATCTATAAAACATTTTATAAAAATTTTCTCTTAAATTTTGAGCCTGAGTAAATTTAACATTTCTAACCCGAATTACCTCCCAAGTATCCAACGGAATTGGTTCCTGGATATTTTGTGCCCACTTTATCATACAATCTTTAACTAATTCCATTTCCGAATCCAATTCAATTAAAACATTATATATCCTCTTTATATGTGCACAATTTAAATCTCTAATTTGTTTTACTAAATTTTCATCTGTAATTGTGATGCCAACCTTCTGATCCAACTTCCACCTAGCTTTCAATTGGGTATATTGAAACCAAGAGTAACTTATGTTTTCTTGTCTTAACTCATCTAATGATTTAAGTTGCCAATCATTCCCTTCCAATCTAAGTAATTCCTTATAGGAAAACATATCCAAACTCACTCCCATAGATACACCTTCTATCATGTGTCCAGGAATTCCCCAAATCAGTATTTTATAATTTAGTTTTAGTTTATTAAATTTAACTTATAATAATACTTTTTCCAGACACGTAACAAGGCACTTCTAAGAATATGAGATTTAAAAGCCCTATCCACCTTTTTATCATAAAGCAAATATGCATGCCATCCATATACCAAATCCCAACCCTCAAGGTGAAGCATTCTCTTATTAGTTAAATTAAGCCAATCGCTAACCCATGTCAAGACCACCGCATCATAATACAGTTTCAAATTCGGCGCCTTGAGTCCCCCTCTTTCCCTAGCATCTTGTAAAATCTTAAATTTAACTCTTGGTTTTTTCCCCACCCAAATACATTTATTAATACCCTTCTGCCATTGATCAAGGTTGGCATCCTTTTTCAATATAGGTATCATTTGAAACAAAAAGAGAAACTTCGGCAGAACATTCATTTTAACAACTACGATTCTTCCCGGTAAAGATAATTGTAATTTTTTCCAATTATTTAAATCCCTTTGTATCTTCAACCATAATGTTTCATAGTTATTCTTATATAATTTTACATTTGAAGCTACAATATACACTCCCAAATACTTAACCTTTTTTACTATTTAAAAACCTGTTAATTTAATTAACATTTCCCTTTCACTCATAGATATATTCTTAGATAATATCTTAGTCTTATTACTATTCACCTTAAACCCAGAAACCTTACCATACTGAGTTATAATTTCCATCAAATCTATAACCGATTGTATCGGTTGAGATACTGTCACAACCAAGTCATCAGCAAAAGCTCTCAATCTATAATCATTCTGTTTTATTTTAATTCCTTTTATCATAGAGGACTCTCGAATTTTAATTAATAAAATCTCTAACGTTAAATCAAACAATAATGGTGATAGGGGGCATCCCTGTCTTGTACCTTTTTCAATTTTAAACATTTCTGTTAGCCCCCCCATTAATTATAATTTGTGCAGTTTGTTGTTGATATATAGCTTTAATAGAATGTAGGAATCCTTCTCCAAAATTCATTTCCTCAACAACTCTCAATAAGAATTGCCAATTCAATTGATCAAAAGCTTTCTCTGCATCCAAAAATATCAATACTGCAGGGACTTGGTTGTTCTTAACCAAATATTCAAGCAAATTTACAATTTGTCTTACATTATATTTCATATACCTTCCAGATATAAATCCCGATTGATCACTACGACTCATTTGTTTTAAAACTTGCATTAATCTATTAGCCAATACTTTAGCAAAAATCTTATAATCTGTATTCAAAAGCGATATAGGTCTATAATTTTTAGGTTGAGTAAGGTCTTGATCCTCCTTTGGAATCAATGATACAAAAGCTGTCCTCCAAGATGGAGGAACTGCTCCTCCAGTCTGAATTTCATTAAACAAGAACTTTAAAGGTTCAATCATTTCAACCAACAACATTTTATAATAAATTGCTGTTAATCCATCTGTTCCCGGGGCCTTGCCCACTTTCAACTGTTTAATAGCTAAAGAGATTTCCTCTGAGGTTATTAAGCGATTCATCTCAAGTTGTTGTTCTTTTGAAAGTCTTGGAAAATGAGCTTCCTGTAAATACTTATCTATATCTAAAGCTTGTATGTTTTCTCTAGAATATAATTTCGAATAGAAATCTAAAAAACTCCTCTTAATCAGCTTTTGTTGATAGACTTCTTTTCCTTTATATTCTATTTTATCTATAGTACGTAATTTCTGTTTTTTCCTTAATTGGTAAGCCAACCACCTACCAGGCTTATTAGCATTACAAAAAGTATTATGTCTAGCATAACGCAAATTAGTTGCTACTTGGTCAGCCAATAGCATACTAAATTGTTCTTTCAATAAATGTATTGAAATCCTTAAATTATTATCCAATTGATTCAAAATAAAGTCTTTCTCCTTAGATTTAATCTCTTCCTCAAGATCTATACGTTTTTGCATTTGCTTACGCCTATAAGCATTGTTCATATAAATCAAGACCCCTCTCATATAAGCTTTACTGACGTCCCAAACCATTCCCATCGATGTACCTTTATGCATATTTATAACAAAAAATTCTTTCACAGGTTCTCTACGTTTCTGCAAGAACACCTCCTTTGTAAATAAATTTTCATTCAGTCTCCAGGATCTTCTACTACCATCTTCAGCAAAAAAACTCCAACCAAACAGGACTATGATCTGACAATGTCCTAGGAAAAATCTTAACATTCTTAACCCTAGAGAAAAGATCAGTAGTAATTAAAATAAAGTCAATCCTGGAGAAAGATTTATGTCTATCTGAGAAAAAGTAAAATCTCTGTCTTTCATATTCCTTTCCCGCCATACATCTCTTAATTCCAGATCCTCCTTCAAATAAAAAAAAGATTTGGGCAATTTCGAATTAGAAAAGTTTTTGAAGGATCCCTTCTTGTCTTCAGATGGGTCCAAAACTCCATTCCAGTCCCCCATCATAATAACAGATTTGTAATCCAATTCAATTAGTCTCTGATGTAAAAATTTGAAAAACTTTTGCTGTTGTTGATTTGGAGCATATAATCCAATAAGAAGAACTTTCTTTCCTTGTAGCATTAATTCAATACTAACATATCTCCCTTGTTTGTCCGATTCAATTAATCTAGCCGAAAAATCTTTTCTTAAATAAATGACCACTCCAGCCTTCTTGTCCAGAGCAAAAGATGCAAAATGTGTTCCCAATCGGGAATTAGCCAGATACTTTTGGTCTTTTAATGCAATATGTGTCTCTTGTAAACAAACAATGTCATTTTTATGTTGCTTCAAATAATAAAATACTTTCTTTTCTGTGGTGAATTTAAGCCATTAACATTCCATGTCAGGAACTTCACCATCTCTGGTGACCATGAGCCTTTGGAACATAGCCTGAAGATCACCTGTTGCTCTCTTCAGACGTGCTCCTCCCACAGGCTCTGAAACAGCCACATCTTGCGTAGTTAGACCAGATACAAGCTTCTGTTTTTGCTCTTTTTCCACACGCTTGTATGCAGCCCTAGTCATCCTCTGTTCTTTTGGGTCCTCCTTTAACGCCAAACTCTGCTCCATAATCTCAGCCTGCCGCATCTCCTCAAAAGGCAATGACATTGCCCCTTCACTCAATTGTTTATCTTCTTGTCTTACTTATGTTCTTTTAACGTGAGGAGACGGTGGTGAGCCTGCTTTAAGGACCTTAGTATAAAAATCTTTTGCTTTTAAAATTGTATTCAACCTGTACCTCGTCCCTGCATAATTCACCACAATTCCATTGGGTATTTCCCATCTAAACTGAATTTGTTGCTTCTTAAGCTCATTGGACAGAAAAGCGAAATCTTTCCTTTTTCTAAGAATTTTTGGAGGTATCTCCTTTAAAATTATAATATCTTGGCCTGCAATTTGAAATCTTTCCCGATAAAAAGCCTGGATAATAGAATTTCTAGTTGATCTCCTGGAAAAGTAAATCACTACATCTCTAGGTAAAGTTTTCTGTCTAGCAATCCAGGAATTAACCCTAAATGTCTTATCCATTTCTTTAAGTAATTCTTCAGGTTCGCATTTCAAGACAGGAGCCACTGCTTGTGCCACTTCCCATTCCAAATCTTCTTTAGGATTCTCTTTAAGGCCTCTGATGCACAATGCAAACTCCATGTCTTTATATTGTGAGATGATGACTTCATCTGTTCTATCAATTTTAACCTCTGTTCTGTCTATTTTCTGTTCAGCACTGATGATTTTATTTTCCAGATTCTCCACATACTCCATAACTGAATCCACACGAACATCCAGGCGTTCAATATGTGCAGCCAAGCCCTGAAGTGCAAGCACTATATCCTCCCTCATCTGTTTATTTTGATTAACAAATTCTTCCTTTGTTTCCTTTATTTCTTGCTGTAATACTTGTGTTAATACTTGTGTTGACTGCATCACAACTTGCTGAATGTCTGCCAATGTAAATGCAGGTGGTGGTGGGGAAGATGGTTGTACTGTAGGTTTCATTGTAGTTTGCCCTGCAGCTTGTGGTAAAGGTGAAGAAATAACACTTTTAGAGATTGTAGGGCCTCCCCCACACCTTGCAGCCATCTCTTAGGTTTCGGTTTCCTCTTTCTCCCAGCAGAATCAAAGTTCAAAAAGAAAAAAAAAGAAAAAAAGAAAAGAGAAGGGAGAAAAAATAAAAGTTTTTCTCCCAAAGTTCATTATCCTTCAATAAAGAAAAGGACAAGCTTTCAAATACACAAAATCCATTACTGGGTAGAATCAGTTGCAAATTGTATCTCTTGCTATGTTGCAAAATATAACAATTTTCCAAAACAGTCAATTCACACAAGAAAGCAACATTCCAGCGCCATTTTTACTCCATTTCCATCAGCTTAAAACTTGAAGAAGATAATGAGTCTGAGTTAAAGTTAAAATCCAACTTGAAAATTCAAATCCTCCTGCTTCGCTCTGCCTGCTTCTCAAAGAAAAAAAATACTCACAGTCCCATCTAAGCAGCAGATGTAGTTGTCACGTCTAGTTCCACTCCTTTATGGAGTGAAAGCGTCCTGGGAGTGGAGAAAGCCTGGGCTCCGAGGGAACTCACTCAGTTAGCCCCCAGACTCGTTGGGGGAATCACAGAGGAGCTCTACCTCTACCCAAACAAGCTCGCCTCTCCCTCTTCTCCCGAGGGAGAGACTTCGGCACCATGGGACAGCTGATTTTCGCTGCCTCCGGGCGCTTTAACGCATCCCAAGATCGGGCAGCTTCAGAAACGCCACCATTCGGCACGGCAGCGCTACCGGAACGTGTTGACCGTCTCTTTGACGGGCTCGGCAAACGACCGTGATGTGTCCAGTCCTTCCACAGGACCGACACGTGGCCATCCAGAACCTGCAGTTCACGCGAGCATGGTTGCCGCCACAACCCATGCATCTAGGGAAGAGAAACTGCCTTATAATTGTTCTCTTTTTGTTGAAGTCTGCGTTCTTGTGTTCCTGCTTGCTTCTGTAGCTTGTCTACTTCTGACTCTTCCTCTACTGTGGTTTCGCCGCCATATTTTGCAACCTCGTGGTGGATTGATTCTTCTGTTTTGAGAGGTTTGGTGGTTTGCATTACTTGTACTGCGCCACCGGCTGCTTCGTCAGCCATTATTTCATCTTGTGCCTCCAACAGTGTTAAATTTGGTTTTGCAAATAGTCTCTGTTGGAGGGCTTTATTGTGAAGGCTGCATACTAACCGATCCCTTAGGCATTTTTCCAGGTTGGAGAATTTGCACAGATGCGCAGCCTGGCGCAGGCCTGCGATGAACTCCAACACCATTTCTCCTGGGCGTTGCACTCTCTGATCAAATTTAAATCTCCATGCCATTTCGGACATTCTTGGTTTAAAATGCCCATTCAACTTCTGCTTGAGGTTGGCAAACGATACTGACTCTATCGGCATGGGGGCAAATAGGCTCTCTGCTAAATCAAATGTTGCAGGTCCGCATAAGCAGAGCAGTGTTGCTGCCTTGAGACCTTCTTCAGTGATTTGATTGGCCCGTAGGTAATTTTCAATCTGCCCAAGGTACAACAGCCACTCTTTGGGGTGGTGAATATTGAACTCACAGTGTTTGCCGACCTTTGGCATCTTCTCAACTACTGCGTTCTTGATCCTGCTTCACGAGCTCAGACGGGTAATTCTGAGTGTGTGGCCACTAGTGTATTAATACTAGCCAGCCGAAAGAGTGGGGGGGAAAGCTGCCTCTTCCCACCAGCATGTAAGCCGACCTCTCGTGACTTCAGCTCTATGTGAAGCAGGATCCCATCCTCATCGCCACTGTTATGTTTTGGGTTCGGAGGAGCAGGAAAGACGCCAGGCAGATGAGTATAGAAGAATAGTTGCTTTATTCATAACTATAACTGTACTGAGGGTTAGGGGTATCCATGCAGTCTTTATATAGTCTTCCATAGTCTGAACAACCAATCAGATTGAACCCATCATTCCCGCCAAGTTGACTGCAGCTCGGACTGGAAAGTCCTATCTGTGTTGTTGGAGAACCGTTAGCTTTCCAGCGTACATGTGATAAGGTATTCCCAAAAGCTCAATACATAACAAAAATTATTCACTGAAGTTAGCAAACACCTCAGATTCCAGAGACTTATTGTGCTGACCAAGTCTCAACTCTCTTTACATAATTTCATCCCAAAATTTCATTGCGTTGAAAAAACTAAAAGGAAAGCTTTAAGTAAATAAAAAAAGATTTTTTTTAAAAAAAAAGGATTGGTGGCTTAAATGGCTTCTTTGGCTCAATGAATATATATGATTCAGTGAGATTTCAAGGTCTTCACCAGCATCTCTGTTTCTCCAGCCATGAAAGCACCTTAGCATAGGAGAGAGAAACTCTTTTGGGGGGGAGGGGGAATTTACTTGTGCCTCAACTGTTTCATAGTAAAAGAGTCTCCTTGGACCACAAGATGGATGGCAAATAAATCTGATAAATAAATAGAGTTTTAAAATAATAGGCAAGAGAAGTCTTTAGGAACTGCAGTGTTAAGAGGTCAAACTAGCAAGAAGGCTTGAGGAATTCTGGAGGATGTAAGGCCTCAACTATTATTCTGGATTTGGGGGTAGGGAGCAAGCAAAGAATTGTGCACTATGGAGATAATTACTTTTTTATTATGGTCATAGATCAGCATTACAAATAAAATCATTAAAAATTATAGGAAAAAGGCAATATAATATATTCTGATTAGTGGTGGATTATCAATGGGCAACTGCCTATTTTTACAGACAGTATAATAAAATTTATCCACATTCGGAGAGACTACATTATATGATCTGATAACAGCAAATGTACACTTTAAAAAAATCAGCATTTTCCAGTATTTATAGGTGAGGTGTTATAAATGGGCCTGTGAATCATTATGGCAAGTAAATTATAGTACGACATGAACTGTAGTTTCAATAGACACTTGCCAATAGGGCAGTGATGGCAAACGTTTTAGAGACCGAGTGCCCAAACTGCAACCCAAAACCCACATATGCATCATCGGGTGCTGGATGGGCGTGGCCCATTGGGTGGGTGTGGCTGCGGTGGTAATGGCAGACTGGCTGGGACTAAAAAGTTAAATTAAGCAATTCCGACTCTGAGAGATCTTTTTTTTCCGCAAGAAGTTGAAATTGATTGATTGATTGAACCTTTTATTTTGCACACAGCAGTGGAGGCCTAAAGCGAAAAGGTTTTATAAAAGCCAGCTGAAGGCCTGGTACTGGGGTGACAGCGCACGTGCCCACAGAGAGGGCTCTGTGTGACACCTGTGGCACATGTGCCATAGGTTCACCACCACGGCCATAGGGGGAAAGTCTCAGCTCATATAGAAACTTTTATATCGGCCCTCCAAAAGTGCTGTGGAAGTGCTTTAGAATGTGCTAAAGCTAATGCCCTTCAGAGTTTGGGGACAGTTATATAATATAAATATCTCATTGCTTTAAAAGGAAGGGTTTGACTACTGAAAAAATATTCTTAGGAAGAGCAGACTGGTCTTGTTGGATTTCCAGGTCTTTGAGGCATTATTTAAATGCACTAAGTGCATGCTCATACAACAACATTAAGAGCATTTCCCTGAAAAACTAAGATACTGAGGTTTTTGTGAAATTATCCTAAACCAACTGTGAAGGTAGATGAATAAATTCCATTGAAACCAGAGGAACTGGATAAACTGCATTTATATTACTCTAGTTCTTTTTCTCACCCCAGGATCTATATTCACATTTTATTGTAGCCTTACCAAGTTTCTCTTAATTACTCCTGTATCAAGTTGTCTTCAATATAAATAAATTACAAACAGAATGAAGTAATTGGAGAGCATGAAAAGTATTTTCCTTAAACATTTGAAGAGATTTAACTGAAAATCCAATCATTGTTTATATTCATACATTTTTTTTAGTACAGTGTTTCTATACCACTGAAATGTGTGTGAAAACTACCAAGATAGTATACAATCTTTTCCATGGTACTGGAAAGTCATGAAAACTTTGAATATAATAAGCTATTAGCATCTGGATTGTACTGAGGCAGCATCAATACTTTCAAACTATTCCCAGTTGTAAGATCTATGATTTGCAAATTTTTTGGCTTGCAGATCATAGATAAACCTTTGAAGATTATAGATGTCCCCAATCAGTATGTGCAGCTTGTAAACATAAAAAGCAGAGAGTCAATGTGCAAAATATCCTATTGCAAAGGGATTGAAAACTGGATCTCCATGTTTCTATTGGTTTTTCATTATTCTATTGCCCTCTAAAAACAAGTGCTTTACTCTCCCTTATTTAATATGGAAGTGAAAGAAAGGGACATGGGAAAGACTTTTCATCCAGTTCAAGGTCATCAATGACTTTTGAAGTAAGTAGACCTACTTTTCTCTGATTTGTTTCTAGGCAAGTCAGTACAGTATTTGCCATAGACTATGGGGAAAATCTCCTTTTAATATCAGACCAGCAATCAGCTAGGATAACAGAGCAAACATAATATAGTTTCAACAGCTTCTAGATATTCCATAGCAGCTGCACTTCTATTTTCATTTTTCCTGAAAATAATTAATAACTGAGCAGACTTCAGTAGACAACTTGCTTTGTCTCTTCTATTCCATTCCTATATACAACTTCTGGTTTTCTAGAAACACATATTGTCTCTAGATCAGAACTGTCTTTGAGATCTTTCTCTGTCTCCCTCTCCTTGTCTTTTTACTACAGTATCTATTAAAGGCCGCCAATCTTACCACAATGTAGAAAGAACCCTGGCTTTTTTCACTTGCGCCACATTATCACAGAAAGGTGGATTAGAAGTTATCTCAGTTCTGCTTTCTTTCAGGGCTTCTTGGCAATACAACCAGCAAGATATAAATAAGTGCTCAAAAAAATTAAAAAAGACAAACAGGGCATATATGCAAGCAATGAAGTAGAAGTGTATTAGAAGTATAAAAACTTACAGCAAAAATGGGTAGAGAAACACCGCAAGCTCAGGCTTTCAAAATCAATGTAGCAACACATACTATGGAAATCTAAGACTTCCCAGGCCAATCATACATGGGCCTAGGTTGAAGACCTCTGATATTGAAATCAAACAAAAAGCAAAAACTTATCATTACAAGCAAATCAAAAGTCTAATCCATTAATTTTAGTCATTAACCAAAAGTGCAATTCAAAATCTATGTTTCTCAAAATGATACCCTCCAAATAGATTGGATACCATTCCCACCAACTCTATACAAACCTGTGGCTTTAGATGTAAAAATGATGGAATAAATTGACTAAGACTATATTTTCAAATAATATAGATAATATAGATATGTAAAAATACAGGTATGGCTCTTAACTGAAAAATGCAAAGCTATCCAAAAGAGTACCACATAATTCCATACAAATGTAGTTATCACCTCAGCAAATTATAAACCAGTCTTTTTCAATAGGCAATGAATACAGATCCCAACATAAACACCCTTCGGATCACTAAGTATTTAGGGCAGGGCCTGCCTTATTTTACATAGCTTACAGGTAATAATGCACAAATTAAAACACAACACAGTTAAGAGAATCTATATTCAAATACCAAAGAATCAATTATAACCCTAACCCTTACCCTAACTCTAACCCAAACCAAGATAGTAATCTATCATAAAAATATAAAAAATATATTTATGACAGAAGAAATGGGAGAAGATTTCTAACTGTACTAATAGATGGTCCAATAATATAATAGGAATCAAAGGTGTAGAAGATGAAAGGATCTACAAATATTCAGACCAAAATGTCTAAATGTCATAAAGTGTGGTGTCTTCACATATAAGACTTGTTATTATAAGATTGAAAATCTTGTTTTTTTAAGGTTCCCAATTATTTGCAGAGACCGTTACATGGAAATATATGTATGCAAGATCTATATAGATCAAGGGTAAACCTTCTTTAGGCAAAGGGTTGCATTTAATTTTGTGTAGCATGCTGAGAACCAGATTCTAAAAGTGGGCAGGGTCCAGGGCAACATGGGCTAGGCAGAAACAAAAGAAGATATGTATAATAATAATAATAATAATAATAATAATAATAATAATAATAATAATAATAATAATAATAATAATAATAATAATAACAACAACAACAACAACAACAACAACAACAACAACAACTTGTGGCTGGGCCTGGACGGCTATCGGGTGCGGTCCCTATGGTTATAGGATTATTTGTCTTTGGATTGGTAGTGGCTTAGCCTCCGTGAACCAAGCCAGGCACCTCCCATCACCAATGATGAGAAGAAATTTTAAAAATCCCATACCAGATCGGTCATCGCCCGGGTCAACAAGGACCATGTCAGATGCTATGGCTCCTGGACATCTGTCGAAAAATGAGCCAGAGGGCTCAGTTGTTACTGTTGGGGAACCAGAGTGTACAACTGTATAGCGACTGGAACAAAAGCGCAAAACCTGGACAACCAAAGAAAATCAAGAAATCATCCAATGCTATTACCAGGCAGAACCAACAGTCAGGGGATTTCAAAAAAGAATGATGCAACTGTGGAAGGAAAAACATCCGGAAAGTGACGTAACTAAACAATGATTAATGGATCAAAGACATTTCATCATCCGTAATAAAGTTTTTACAGATGTGCAAATTCAACATCTAGGAACATTGGCTAAAAAGAAAACAACAAGCAATGATGATGAACAGGCTGAAGAAATTGTTCCAATATCTGAACAAACTGACCAACCAGTGGAAGAAGCAGCCACACAGGATGAAGATTCCCCTGTGCAACAACTCGAAAGTGTAGAGCTATGTAATCTAGTGAAAATGCTGAAAGAAAAGATTGAAAACCACATCAAAGAAAACACAGAAAGAAAAAGACTGCCTGCCATCCGTGAAGTGCATAGCAAATGAATGAAAGATCTACTAAATGCTGTGAACAACATTTTAACTTCCATCCCATCCAGTACACTGTATGAAAAAAACCAACTATTGTACAGTACAGCCGCCATTATAATTGCAGAATTGGGTTATAAAATGCCAAAAAAGAAACCCACTGGAACACCAAAGTGGAAAATTTGACTTGAAAATAAAACAAAAAAACTACGAGGAGATGTCAGCAAATTGAAATATTTGAAAGAAGGAAAACTAAAGAATGAAAAACTGAAAAATAGTTTATACAAAAAATATAACCTGGAGGAAAAAAACAATAATGGAAATCATGGAAAAACTAAAACAGCGTGTAATAGCAACAGCAAAGAAAATTGAAAGATATGAAGGACGAATAAAACAATATTGTGAAAACGTCCAGTTCAGAAGAAACCAGCTCCTCTTCTATCAGTTACTTGACAAAAATGAAGTCCAAACTACTGTTCTCCCATGTAAAGAAAAAAAACCTTAAACTTTTGGAAAGAACTGTGGGAAAACCCAGTGGAACATAATAAAACTGCCTCCTGGATCAAAGATATCCAAAAAAAGCAACATAAAACAAAATGAAGAATATTGTAATAACCACTTATACGGTTGCAAAACAAGTAAAGAAGGTCAAGAACTGGAGTGCACCTGGCCTGGACAAGCTGCATGGATACTGGTTGAAACACCTCACCAACCTCCATCACTGCATGGCCACTCAGTTTGATGAAATGCTTCAAAATGCCACAAGTGAAGAATGGTTAACAGCTGGTCGAACATACTTGATAATGAAAGACCCAGAAAAGAGCACAGAACCAAGCAACTACCACCCAATTACTTGTCTGCCAACAACGTTCAAACTTTTTACAAGAATACTGGCAAATTCAGTATTCAATCATCTGATGGAAAACAATTTGTATCTGGCAGAACAAAAAGGAAATTATAAAAAAATCAAGAGGAACAAAAGATCAGCTGCTCATTGACAAAATGGTACTTAAAAATGCAAAACGATGAAAAACAAATTTAAATATGTCATGGATTGATTACAAGAAAGCATTTGACTCATTTTTTGTTGTTAGCTGCGAAGTCGTGTCCGACCCATCGTGACCCTATGGACAATGTTCCTCCAGGCCTTCCTGTCCTCTACCATCTTCTGGAGTCCATTTAAGCTCACGCCTACTGCTTCAGTGACTCCATCGAGCCACCTCATTCTCTGTCGTTCCCTTCTTCTCTTGCCCTCAATCTTTCCCAGTATTAGGCTCTTCTCCAGTGAGGCCTTCCTTCTCATTAAGTGGCCAAAGTATTTGAGTTTTAGCTTCAGGATCTGGCCTTCTAAAGAGCAGTCAGGGTTGATCACCTCTAGGACTGACCGGTTTGATCACCTTGCAGTCACCCGCAACAAGAGCCTCTTTAGTTCCTCTTCACTTTCTGCCATTAGAGTGGTATCATCTACATATCTTAGGTTGTTGATATTTCTTCCAGCAATCTTAATTCCAACTTTTGATTCATCTAGCCCTGCCTTTCTCATGATGTACTTTGCATATAAGTTAAATAGGCAGGGCAACAGTATACAGCCTTGCCGGACTCCTTTCCCAATTTTGAACCAATCTGTGGTTCCATGTCCAGTTCTCACTGTTGCTTCTTGGCCCACATATAGGTTTCTCAAGAGACAAATAAGATGGTCTGGTACGCCCATCTCTTTAATGCGTGTTTGGAAAACTTTGGAATCAGCAAAAATATCTGTACATTTTTGAAAGCAAATATGCAAAAATGGGAAACAGTTCTAACAGCAAATGGGGAGAACATTGGTGAAATCAACATTAGATGAGGAATTTTCCAAGGGGACTCACTTTCACCACTACTGTTCAACATCACATTAATTTCATTGACAGTAATACTACGAAACACAAAACTGGGATACCACATCTCAAGCCAGCATGGCAAGATAAACCATCTACTATACATAGATGTCTTAAAACTGTATGCGAAAAGCCACACTGAACTTGAATCAATACTCAACTGTTTAGCAGCAACATCAGAATAAACTTTGGACTTGGAAAATGTGCTATATTATCCATGCAATGAGGAAAAATGGGAAAAATAGAAGGAATAGAACTGGGAAATGGAAGTATTGTGAAAGCACTAGCAAAGGATGATGGTTACAAATACCTAGGCATATTGGAAGCAGATAACATCTTGAATGGAAAAGTCAAAGAGTCAATGCAAAAGGAATACAGTACATCAGGAGAGTCTGCAAAATACTAAAATCAAAGCTGAATGCTGGAAATATAATTAAAGCCATTAATACATAGGCAGTCCCAGTGATACACTACCCAGCTGGAATTATCAACTGGATTTTGGGTGAATTGGAACAGCTAGACCGGAAAACATGTAAACTTTTTAATATGCACCACGCTCTACATCCACGAAGTGACATCAACAGGTTGTACCTGCCAAGAAGAATAGAGGGCAGAGGGCTACTGCAAATCCACCAAACTATAGAAGAAAAACAAAATTTGAATGACTATGTGATTCAAAGTACAGAAAAATTGCTGCAGGCTGTGAAAACAGAGAGCATTATAAAAATAACAGAAAAACTACAAACTAATGCCATGTAAGTGAAGATACAAAAATCTACCAACATTCCAAATTGCTGACTTTGCAACAACAAAGTTGAAACTGTTTCACATTTAATATGTGAGTGCAACAAAATCACGCAAACTGATTACAAAACTAGACATGACCGAGTTGCTAAACTAATCCACTGGGCATTGTGTAAAAAATATAACTTGCCTTTCTCCGAAAAGTTGTAGGAACATAGGGTGGAAAAAGTTGTCCAGAATGAGAGGGTGAAGATCTTGTGGGACTACCGAATACAGACAGATCGCCATTTGGAACACAACACACCAAATATCGCAGTCGTAGAGACTGCATACAGTTGATTGATATCGCATACAGTTGATTGATATCGCTGTACCAGGAGATGCCAGAGTTGAAGAAAAAGAACTGGAAAAAATTACAGAATACCGCGACCTGGCCATCGAAACTGTGCAATTATGGATGAAACGTGTAACAACAATACCCACTGTCATCGGGGCACTGGGTACTATGTCCAAAAACTTTGCAAAATACATCAAGAAATTGCAGCTTCCTGCAATAACTCCAGCAAAGCTATAAAAAACTGTGCTACATGAGAACATCTTACATTTTAAAGAGATACCTGCTTGATACCTAGGATGCTGGCAGCAACCTGTGTCAACCATTAGTGCCAGTCAATTTGAGTGTTCAGTTGACTGAAGTTCATGTTTAATGAATAAAAGTATGATAATGATAATGATAATGATAATGATAATAGAAGTAAATATTCTGCTTGCAAGGAAAGGTTTCTTTAAAAAAATCTGCATGAGGGGCATGACAGCTCTATTCCATCAGGGGAATATTCCAATACATATATCCCCTCCACTTTGGAAATAGCAAAGAGCATCTAGGAAAACCTGATCACTCATACCCAAGTCATTTTTCACTTAGACTATTGCAACACACTATACTTGGAGCTGCCTTTTGAAATTCAGCTGATCTAAAATGCAATGGAATGCACACAGTTTCATGTTTCCCATGGTTCACTGGTGTTACACCTCTGTTGTACAAGCTGACTATTTCCAGTTTCTTTCTGGGTGAAATGCAGTTCATCAGCCTCAAAGAGCTGTATGGCACAAGGCCAGGTTATTGGAGAGACTACTTCCCTTGAAACCAATTAACTATAGCACTTGATTGGAGGGTGGGCCTGTTCTGGGTCTCTCATCTTTCAAGGTAGATCAGACTAGGAAATCAATATAATATAAGCTAATTGACAACCTGCTTTATTTGCCTCTGTCTGTCAGAACCATGACACTAATATTAATTTTATTTTAAAGATATGGTTACAGAATCTTGAAGGTATGAATGGGCTTCCTCCCCCCGCCCAACCCCATATTTATGTGAACTAAGGATTAGCATATTTGAAATGTTCCTTTTATCTGATTAATCTCTTGATGGCAGTTCTTCTTCCTGTTCCTCAAGGCCTTTCCCTTTATCTTTTTCTACAGTGTAGGAATTTTTTTTCAAAACCTTGTATATTATTTGTGCATCCGATTGAGAAAGAAAGAAAGAAAGAAAGAAAGAAAGGAAAGAAAGAAAGAAAGAAAGAAAGAAAGAAAGAAAGAAAGAAAGAAAGAAAGAAAGAAAGAAAGAAAGAAAGAAAGAAAGAAAGAAAGAAAGAAAGAAAGAAAGAAAGAAAGAAAGAAAGAAAGAGAAAACTTAGTGTACAATTCAGAATTGCCCAAAAGAATGCTGCTAAAGTTGTTGCTGGCCTGGCCTACATATGGTACTAAACCATAAGACAGCTTCTTTGGAGCATTTTATTAAGTCAGCCACTGTAAGATAAATCTTTATTGTCATTTTTTACTATGAGCACACTGACCCACATTAAAAATGAAATTCTGTTGCCTGATATTCTGCTTTGGATACCACGAAAACTCCTACCAGATGGTAACAAGGAAAACAGATCATGAAGAGGATGTTTAGTGTCCCAGACAATCCTGCAGACTTTGCTCAAGTGTAGCTTATACGTAGTTATTGGAATGATAAACCAGAACCAATAGCTTAGAGTGTATAAAACTTAGTTTAGTAAGTGGTAGAACCCTCCACTCATATGCTTCCATAACTTGTTCAAGTAAATGGGAACCAACATTCATGTAAGCTCATTATGCTAAGATTGTGTTTCTTATGTATTGAAATATATAAAGTTGTGTTAAGCCCTGTAAAGTAAAACTAACTTAACTCCAACTGTTTGTGAAGCTAAAATGAAACTAACCTTTAGATGACCCTGACTGTTAACTCCAACTGTTTTGGAGGGAAACTTTGAACATTTATATTTGGGTGGGTTTTCCAAGTATTGTGATTGGTTAAGGCCCTGTGGGCTCAGAGTATAAATTAAAGAAAATTCCCTGCAGTTCTCCAGTTCTAGTTGTCTCAATAAATGATGTTGTAAGTATGCTGGTCTGCTCCTTGCCTACTGAAGCCCACTACGCAATAGTGGTGACAAAGGTGGGATAGCTGCAGAGGAGAGAGCTGCTGCTAAACAAGAGACTAAAATCACTGGATGTCAGACCAGGTAAAGAGCACTGGTGGGACCATGCTCCCCACCCTGCCTGCCATTAAGACACACTGGAGGCACAGACTGTTTGGTTCTGATAGACGAGGACTCAGAGTGATTCACAATGAAAGAGTTTATTGAATACACATAAGTCAACTGTCAACTGTCAAATGTTGCAAGCTTTTATAGTGGAACTGTTTGAACTGTAACCAATCAACGAACACTCTTTTCCCGCTTCTTGTTACTTTAACCAATGATTGCACCTGAATCTCCCGCTCTAAACCCTGCTTTTGCAATCTGCTATTTTCCTTGTTTGCAAACTATTTACAGACACAACACCCCTTACCCCCCAGTTGTTGTTATTTATGTATAAAATCCTTTAAATATTTTGGTGGCCTATGGACTCTTGAAGGGTATCTATTGCTACGGATACAAGGGTCATTCCTATCTGGTTGTCTGCTTGGCTGGTTCCCTCTGTTGGACCTGGACTCTTGGCTTACTGACTCTGACGCTTCCCTGTTACTACTTTGTGGATTTTGTTGTGTTTGAAGATCAGCTGTCACTGGCCTACTCCGAGGGGGTATTTCCCAGTCAATTTGACTAAATTGTTGTTGGTTCCCAGGGGATGAGTTATTTTGCGTTTCTGCTTCCCCACTATCAGGCGTGTTGTTATCAATGAACCTTGATGTAAAGTTCCCCCCGAATATACTTTGATCCCCATCTGTTGGCAAACAACCAATAGTTCTCTTTCTAAGCTGATCTATGTGTCTTTTGCTGATCCTATTCCCTTCCCCCTCAATAGTGTAAGTCAAGGGACCCAATATTTCCGTCACCACCCCTGGGATCCATTTGTCCCCTTGTGCATAGTTCCTGGCCCAGATTAAATCCCCCACTTTGAATGATCTGTTAGGAATGTCCAGTTCTGCACTTGGTAGAAGTCTGTCAGGGTGTAATCTGTCCAATTTGGTGGTTAGTCTCTTTCCCCACCTCATTTCAGCTGGGCTTTTGCCGGTAGCTGTACATGGGGTCGTATGTTGGGTCAGCAAAAATTCGGCCAGTCTTTGATGCCAGTCGCCGCGGATGATTCTCTTTAATGCGTCTTTAGTGGTCCTCACATTTCGTTCAGCCAAGCCGTTGGTGGACGGGTGGAAGGGTGCTGATGTCTTGTGCTTAATCGAGTTGGCCTTGAGGAAATCCTGGAATTCAACAGAGGTGAATTGGGGCCCATTATCAGACACAATTACATCAGGTAACCCATGAGTGGCAAAGAGGCCCCTTAATACCTGTATTGTTTTACCTGAGGTTAATGAACTGACTGGTACTACCTCTAGCCATCTAGAGAAGCTGTCCACTACTACCAGGAAGGTTAACCCTTGGAAAGGTCCAGCGAAGTCAATGTGAATCCTGGACCAAGGATTCCTGGCTAACTCCCACTTATGCGTACGGGTGTGTTGTTGCTCAGGCCTAGAACGTTGGCACAAATAGCAATTGGTAACGCATTCCTCAATGTCATTGTCTAGTCCTGGCCACCACAAGTGGCTCCTAGCCAATGCCTTCATACGTACTATTCCTGGGTGCCCCTCATGTAACTCTAATAAAATAGCTGGTCTGTGGATTTCAGGAATGACCACACGGTTTCCCCACAGTATGCATCCCAAATGAACTGACAGTTCATCTTTTCTTCTAAAATAAGGAATGTACTTGGCATCTGGGTTAGTATTTGGCCACCCACTAAGGACCCAGGCCATAATTCTCTTTAGAATATGGTCATTATTAGTTGCCAGAGCTATGTCTTTGGCAGTTAAAGGCCAATCAGGAATGTCCAGGAGGGACATTATTTGTCCCACAGGGGCAGGGTCTTCCTCAGTGATATTTAATGGCAGTCTGCTGAGGGCGTCAGCATGTCCCATGTCTTTGCCCGGTCTGTATTGGAGAGAAAATGAATATGCTGAGAGGAAAATGGACCATCTCAGCATTCTGGGAGACATGATTTGGGGTGTCTGTTTGTCCGTGGTAAACAGTCCCAATAGGGGCTTATGGTCAGTGAGTATGGTAAAGTTCCTACCATAAAGGTAATCATGGAACTTTTTTACTCCTGCCACGATTGCTAATGCTTCCTTGTCTATCTGAGCATAATTCCGCTCTGCTTTGGTTAGCGTCCTGGAATAATATGCAATTGGTCTTTGTGTACCATGGTTGTCTAAGTGGCTGATAACAGCCCCCACACCATACGGTGAAGCATCGCATGCTAAATAAATTGGTTTATTTTCAATAAAATGGGTTACTGTTGATTGGCTGGAAAGAATGTCCTTCAATGTTTGGAAACTAACTCTATGTTTATTAAGCCACTGCCAAGGGGTCTTTTTATCTAAAAGTCTATGGAGGGGTTCTGCAATGGCAGCTTTGTGTGGCACAAATGTATGGTAGAAATTTACTAAGCCAAGGAAGGCTTGTAATTCAGCCTTGTTTTTAGGTTCAGGAGCCAATTTAATTGCTTTGATTTTATCAGGGGTAGGATGAATTCCATTTTTGTCAATCCTGAATCCCAGGAATTCAGTAGACTTGACCCCAATGCAACATTTTTCCTTTTTTAATTTCAATCCAGCCCTCCTAAATCTTTGCAATACCTGTTCAAGCCGCTCTGCTAATATTTCTTCATTTTTTCCAGCTATCAAGACATCATCAAAGTAAGGGCATACACCAGGTATGCCCTTTAAGGTCCTCTCCATCACTTCTTGAAAGATGCCTGGAGCTGCTGCAATACCAAATTGCAGTCTGTGGACTCGGAACGCCCCCTTGTGGGTAACTATCGTCTGAGCTTCTGCAGCCTCTTCAGAAACAGTTAATTGCAAGTACGCCTGCGCCAAGTCTAACTTGGCAAACATGGCGCCGTCCTGTATCGTGGCGAGGACCTGCTTCACCGTCGGGACCGGGTAAGCATGTTTTTTCATTCCCAGGTTCAGGGTGGCTTTGTAGTCAGCGCAGATCCTCACATCCCCATTAGGTTTGAGGGGTGTGACGATCGGCGTTTCCCACAAACCTCCCTCGACTGGTTCTAAGACGCCTTGGCCTACAAGCTTGTCGAGCTCGGCCTCGATTTTTTGCTTCAGGGCGAAAGGCACCCTACGGGCCTTAAGCCTGATAGGTTTTACTGACGGGTCTAAATTAAATTTTATTGGGGGCCCTTTGTATTTACCAAGAGACCCATCGAATACGTCTGCAAATTCATTGCAGACTGATTCGAGGGTCTTATTTTTAATAATTGAATTTATTCCCCCGATCCAAATGCCCAGGGCCGGGAACCAATTAAGGCCAATTAGACTAGTCCTTTGTCCCTCCGTAACTATTAATTCTAAAACCCCCTTAAACCCCTTAAATTTAACGCTAATGGCAATTTTTCCCTTTATTTTAATTGGGGTTTTTTGGAAATCAGTTAATTGGATTTTTGTTGAACTAAGTGGAATTTTCCTTCCACGTATTTGTTCAATCCTTTCAAGGGTTTCACTGGATATTATTGACACTGAAGCCCCTGAGTCTATTTCCATTTTGCAAGGAACCCCTTGCAATTGGACTATGATTTTTAATTTTCCTTCTGGAAAATTGCTATTTTTTCCCTTCCTACTTGCGATTGACACGCGCCACCTCCCCTCGGTTTGGAATTTTAACCCTCGATCTAGGGGTCTCTTTGCCACTAAAGTAAGGGGTTACCTTACCTTCGGGCCACACATCTACTTCATGAAGGCGGTTGTCGCGTGCACGGCTCCTGCAGATGGCCTGGATGTGGCCGGTCTTTCCACACGCTCTACATCTTGCGGTACGGAATCGGCAAGTGGCACGGGGATGGTTGCCTCCGCAGCTGCCGCACCGGTTGTCATTGTCGCGCGGTCTCGTTGTGGAGTCTCTCCAAGGTCGTTGGGCCCCTGTCGTTTGTCTTTGCGGTGTTGCGGGTTGTTGACGGCGGTTAGGTTCAGGCCCCTCACTTCGGGATGGTTTTGGCGCCAATTTCCCGAATCGTCTGGAGACTTCAGCGATGTCTTCTTCCCACTGCTGGTCCACCTCCCCGCAGTCCACATAGCCTTCTTGGTTGATTTCGGCAGACACTGCCATGCTACTGCGGGGGGGGGGTCGCGATACCCGGTGGATTCGTATGTTAAAAGTTCATCCAGCACTTCCTGCAGATCGCCGGTGGGTTTGGCGATTATTCTGTTTTGCAGCTGCTCGTCTCGTAAGCCCAGTACTACTCGGTCCCGAATTCTTATTTCTAAATTGTCGTATTTACATCGTACAGCGGCTTCCCTGACGGCAGCGACGAATTTTTGTATTGATTCGCCCGGTCTCTGGTTCCTTTTCTCAAAAATGTGCTGCCAGAAGAGTTCGGATCTCCTAGGCGTGAAGTGAACCTTTAGTTTGGCTAAGAGGTCAGCATATGGCACACTTGAGACCGGCTGTGGTTGACATAGTCCAACAGCGATCCGATAAACTGGTGTGCCGCAAATTGTTAATAATGCTGCCGCCTTTTTCCGGTCGTCAGTAATTCCGTTCACAAGCAGGAACCCTTCGACTTGTCCAATGTATTCTTCCCAATCCTCTGGGAAGTTAGGGTCGAATTCTTTCAATGACCCTATTTGCGCTATTCGGAGAATTTTCTTTATTCCGCCGCGGCCGCTCGGTTGACTGTGACACGTTTTCGAATTTGCCGCCTTTGCGCAGCTATTTCGCCCGTTCTCTGGTCTTCTGTCTATTCGCCAATTGTTTGGTTCTGATAGACGAGGACTCAGAGTGATTCACAATGAAAGAGTTTATTGAATACACATAAAGTCAACTGTCAACTGTCAAATGTTGCAAGCTTTTATAGTGGAACTGTTTGAACTGTAACCAATCAACGAACACTCTTTTCCCGCTTCTTGTTACTTTAACCAATGATTGCACCTGAATCTCCCGCTCTAAACCCTGCTTTTGCAATCTGCTATTTTCCTTGTTTGCAAACTATTTACAGACACAACACAGACATACCTGAGGGATCTGTCCCCAGGACTCCTAAGTGCAGCCCAGCTCCAATCGCAACAGTACAGGCATTAACCAGCACCACAGGGGCCTCCCAAAATGGCTAAACTGGGAAGGCTCAACGTGTTCGATATTACTCATCTGGAACAGTGGAGCTCATACATCTCCCGAGTAGACAACTATCTCCAGGCTAACTAGATCACAGATGATGGCCTGAAGGCAGCAACCTTACTATGTGTCTGCAGACAAGCCATGTTTGATATCGCTGAAAACCTGTTAGCACTGGCAAGTATAGAGACTGTGGCCTACGCAGACCTCAAGAAAAAATTAAGGGAACATTTTGAGCCTAAACTCTCAGTAATCGCCTGGTGCCATGCATTTGAGCAACATAAGCAGAGATCCAGGGAATCTGCAGCAGAGTTTGTGGCAGCCCTTTGCCAAGCTTCATGCCAATGCAAGTTCCCTGACCTGGAAGACAGTCTCAGAGACAGGCTTGTTTGCGGCCTGCATAATAGAAAATTACAGCAGCGCCTATTCGCCATACAGAAACTGACTTTCCAAGATGCATTGAAGGAAGTCATGGTGGATGAGGCTGCCAGAGGGGCAATGAAGACTCTCCAGTCACCTAAAACATACACCAGCACCACAGTGATCCACCAAGATCACCAAGAGATCACAGAAGGCTCAGGGGAGGCCAGTGAGAGTGAAGAAATCGATCATTTGTGGAGAGAGCCACCCAGACGGCAATACTCCACAGAGCAAGCAACTTCCCCCAGAGCTGCGCAAGTTGCGGGGGACAGCATGAAAGACCAGAGTGCAGATTCTGCACAGCAGTATGCCATGCCTGTGGAAAGCAAGGGCACCTTGCCAGAGTTTGCAGAGGTCGTCAGCAAAATACAAAACCTGTGACATAGCAGCACAAGGGGAAATGTCCCCTAGGAAAGAACAGAGTTGAATACTGCTCAGGAAGGCATAGCATCCAATGCACAGGGGCTCAACATTCCATCAAAGAAAAGATAAGACTCCAACTAAGACTGCAGGGGGTCCCATGCTCCATGGAGCTAAATACTGTATCAGCCCTGTCTATTATCTCCTCCAGGACCTTCGACCACATTAGCAAATGTAGCCGATGGTGGGTCCCTCTCAAATCATCAAGCTTAGTGCTAACGGATTTCCAGAATTTCCATGTTCTCATAAAGGGGGAAGCTACCATTAGAGTACAATTCAGAGAGTTTGAGGGTCTCCTCAGCATAGTGGTTGTAGAAGGACCATGCACCAGCCTCATAGGACTGGACTGGTTTGTCTCTGTGCAGTACTCCAATGTTTCCATGAGGCAGGCCTAAAACTAAAAAAGGAAAAGTGCCAGATTGGTGTGGAATCCACAGAATTCCTGGTTTTCCACATTGATGCTGCTGGAATTTACCCATCTGAAGCAAAGCTAAAGGCAATTCAGCAAGCCCCCACACCAAAATCCAAGGGGGAGCTACAAGCATTCCTGGGCTTACTCAATTTTTGCCACTCTTTCTTACTGCATAAGCTGCCCTGGCAGAACCGCTACACTGCCTACAGGACAAAAAAGTGCCCTGGGTCTGGTCGAGCAACCAAGACAAAGAGTTCAAGGCAGTAAAATCATTGCTATCCTTGGACTCTGTCTTAGCTCATTTCAATGAAAATCTACCAGTAACACTAACCTGTGATGCTTCGCCATATGGCATTGGGGCAGTACTAAGCCACAGGATGCCAGACTGTAGAGAGGCTCCTATCGCATACTATTCTAGAACATTATCATCGGCTATACTATGTCCAGATAGACAAGGAAGCCCTCGCCACAGTGGCTGGCATTAAGAAGTTCCATGACTTATGTGGACGAACCTTCACCATCTTTACAGACCACAAACTTCTGCTTGGTCTCTTCACAACAGACAAACAGACACCGCAGATCCTGTTGCCGCGAATGTTACAATGGTCCATTTTCATGGCTGCATACTCGTACCGGCTAGTCCACAAGCCGGGTAAGGAAATGGGCCATGCTGATGCTCTCAGCCGACTGCCTCTATTGCAGAATGATCCAGACCCAGACCCAGCTTGTCGAATCCTGTCGATCCAGGACCTGCCCGAAGCACCCCTACATGCAGGGGATGTTGCAGCTGAAACCACCATGGACAGAACGCTTAGCCACATTCTTAACTGGGTGTTAAGGTGATGGCCAGACACCCCACCAGGCCCTGAGTTCCATCACTACGCTTCTTGGAAAAATGAACTGTCAGCCCACAAGGGATGTGTGCTGTGGGGCAGCAGGGTCATCATTCCACCTAGTCTTTGCTCCAGGGTACTGGATTCCTTACACAAGGGGCACCCAGGAATTGTTCGAATGAAGGCTCTAGCCAGGAGTTACTTGTGGTGGCCAGGCCTGGACAAGGACATTGAAAATCAAGTAAGAAGTTGCCAGGCTTGCCAAGAAAGCTGACTGGAGATGCCACAAGCACCAGTGCACCACTGGGAGACCATGCACGCCCCATGGTCTCATGTGCACATTGACTTTGCAAGCCCCTTCCAAGGGCAGGTGTTCCTAATTGTAGTAGACATTTATTCCAGATGGTTGGAAGTGGCACAGGTCTCATCAATGACAACAACCAGGGTCATCCAAGAGTTGTGCCAGCTGTTCACCACACATGGTCTGCCAGATGTAATAGTGTCTGACAACAGGGCCCAATTCATGGCAGGAGAGTTTCAATCTTTCCTCAATGCCAACATGATTCACATGTAACATCCACTCCATTCCACCTGCGCAACCAATGGTCAGGCCGAAGGAATGGTCAGTACCACAAAGGAGGCTCTCAAGCGGATGATGACTGGGGACTAGAACCACCACCTGGCGAACTTCCTCCTGTGTCAACACACAACTCCCAGTACAGCAACAGGTTGCAGCCCAGTGGAGCTGAGGTGGGGCCGCCAGCTCACCATGAAGCTCAACCGACTTCACCCAGACAGAGTAGTGGCAGAAACAGCTCAGCCAAAGCCCCCCAGGAACTTACACCTGGGTGAATTGGTCTGGGCCAGGAACTATGGAAGTGGGGCACCTTGGGTGGAAGCTACTGTAACTAAGATAATGGGGCCCTTGTCATACGAGCTTATGTGTCAGATGCCACATTGATCAGTTATGGTGTGGGCAGACTGGGCCAGTCCCGGGTGAGGATCCTGAAGTTTTATCAGACACACAACAGAATTGTTTTCCTCTGAGTTTGCCTACACCACCTGTGGCAACCTCCGGGGAAATGGAGGTACGAAGGGCCGTAGAGCCGCCGCCATTCTTGGGTGACCAAAATGGCCATCCTGACTGTTCACCTGGAGAGGGATAATACTCCACTTGAATAGGACTCTCCAATAACATTATGGCAGTCCACCAGGATCCCTGAGCCTCAGCCTATTTCAAAGACTATGAATATTGAACAAGCTGAGGATGACAAATATCCTAAGGGGGAAGGGTGTTATGTATTGAAATATATAAAGTTGTGTTAAGCCCTGTAAAGTGAAACTAACTTAACTCCAACTGTTTGTGAAGTTAAAATGAAACTAACCTTTAGATGACCCTGACTGTTAACTCCAACTGTTTTGGAGGGAAACTTTGAACATTTATATTTGGGTGGGTTTTCCAAGTATTGTGATTGGTTAAGGCCCTGTAGGCTCAGAATATAAATTACAGGAAATTGCAGTTCTCCAATTCTAGTTTGAGTCAATAAATGATGTTGTAACTATGCTGTTCTGCTCCTTCCCTCTGAAACCCACTACACAATAGTGTTCACAAAACCAAATCAGTTAAAGACTAGTGGCTGCCTTTCCACAGCATACTAAGCTTCTTTAATGTTAACTTTGGTGGTGAGTGTGTTTATTTTGTGGATTTACACATTCTGCTAAATCACTTTATGATTAGTTATATTAGAGTCCAGTGCCTTGCCTGAAATCAGACAATGCTGTAATTCATTTACCAAGTTGAAAATGTTCCATGAACATAGGTACTGTTTGGGCAACCCAAAATAAATAGCAACAATTACATCAGAAATGCAGTATTTTTGTGCTTAAGAACAATTCAGAATCAGCATTAGTTTCAGCTGCATTTTTCCAGCTTACATGTTCTCCTATATTGTGTGTTCTCTATCTCCCACTTCAGTGACTCAGTAGGTTTGGCAGTTCTAGCCTCCTAACAGTCCTAACCTGGTTTTCTGGGTCTTCCCTATAACATTTTGAGGTTTCACAAACAATTCTCAATCTGAGAACAGGCCAGGAAACCAAGGGGTGGCGAGATGCAGAGCTTATTTCCCAGATAACAAACATAAACCATTTTCTTTCAGAAGTATTAGTCTTTCTGGTGTTACAACAGTTAAGCTCTAATATCAGTTTAGCATACCAGGGACTTAAAGGAGCTTTACAGGGCTGGTCTGTTTTTAAGGAATAAAAAATGGGCCTTCATCAGAAATGAACATAACACTTGTATTCTTGCTGTTAAAGTCTGATTGGGCAAGATCCCTTTTCTTGTCTTTACATTTCTTTAACCATGGATTCTGAAGAGCTAATTCTGATTTACAACATCTCTGTGTCCAGCAGAATCTGATCTGATCCCAGACAACTGTGTCATGTTGCACAATCTGTTATATTTACATAAGAGATTCACATAATTAGATACATCATATCTAAGCTACAAAAATCCGGATGTCCAGTAGAGAACAGCCAAGTGATTCATATAGCACACTAATTCTTTGCTGACCTCTCATGGTCGTGATTTTTACAGTCTACTTACAATGCCTTGCTATAACTACTATGATTTTTTAAAAAATATTATTTATTGAACAGGTCATTGTAACTTGATTTCCACATATTTAAAGATGTGGAAGTTTAAGGTGAGTCAGTTTATATCTTACATTAAAACAAAACAGGTTCCCTGATACTTTAATGTTATATATAAATTTAGCAAAAGATTGCTTGGCAATTTTTCTACTTATTTGTGCTACTTAAATGTCAGCCCCTGTTTTTTGTCTGGACTGCAGCAGGCAATTCCTTTCCATATGTTGTAACTTTCCTTAATGAAAGAATTATATGTGGAAGGTTTATATTTTCAGGAAATAAGGCACCGTGCTTATTTCAGATGCTCCTAAAATCTGAGAAGCTGGTATCATAACACAATTGTGATGCCACCCTTTCAAGAAACAAGCTTGCTGCTTTCTTCATGATCATCTTTTGCCAACATGGTGTCTCCAAGAGGTGTTAGAATTTTAACCATCATCCAGCATGAAAATGTAGATGCACTGTCAGTGAGTGATAGAAGTTCATATATGTCAGAAAACCACTGAGTTACAAAATTTGGCTCTGAGTAATTTTATTTAAATTATTTTCTAGTATATACTGACTAGATGTAAATTGACCTTCAAAATGAAAAACAAGGTAAACACTTGCCCATTGTTAACTGGTAGTGTTATGCTCTTTAATTTTCTACATTAATATACTAGAATAGCTGAATGTTTATAGGTGGGTCCCATATAAAAATACATGAGGAGCATTAAGCAGGTGACCTGTTCTCTCTAGGTTGGATCTTAAACTTAGTCATACTTGGAGTCAATCCATCTAAGTATGATAAAGCCTGAACACAAGTTTACTCATAGAAAAATAAATGGGCCCATAGCTCTTTTAAGTTTGGTAATATATCAACACCATCTAGCACAAAATAAATGAGCTTCCATCCAGCTGGGTCAGACATTACCTAATTGATAAAAGGAACCACTGTGGACCTTTTGCAGAGAGATTTCTGGGAGGCAACAACACACAATCAGGTTCTGTTCCCTTTCACTGTGACATCATTCTGATAGATCCCTCCCATGCACCATGCTGGTTACAAGCTCTCTTTCCTTCTTTGATAAGGTAAAGTGAAAGAAAAAGAGAAGCCTCATTAATAAAACTGAAGTTTTCTGCAGTGTTTCATTTGGAGCATTCCAGAATTGCAGCCTCTCTTGAACAGATCAGATCCTGGCCAGAGCTATGCTGATCTGCCATCAGCAGCTGCAGTTTTTCCACAACTGCTGCTTCTTGGAATCTTCTGAGCTCAGACTTGTGGCACCAGAGTTTCAATGTTGCTAAACTTCGGAGGGAGCTGTTTAGTGCATCAAGCCATCATGCTGAATTCCCACAATCCTCCCACCTTCTGTGTGAAAAATTAAAGAACAGTCACTTTATTTAAAAAAAAATGTTATACTGTTTCCCCAAAGGAGGTATGGGTTAAGAATTTCACTTCATTTTCTCTTCTTTTTCCTTGATAAGAATTTGCCCAAACTTACCATTTTTTCATTATAAAAGGAATGAAAAAACAGAATAATAACATTCATTTATTCTATTTATTTATTAAACTTCTATGTTGCCCATCTTGCTAAAGGCAACTATTAGCCGCTTACAATCAAAATAATTTTAAGTTCAGAGAAAGTGCAGACCTGCCAGATTCATCCATGTTGACTGTTAAATGCTTAATTTTCAAGAAGTTTTGAACCATGTTTGAAATGCTACTTTTTCACACAACCAGTCTTTGAAGCAACTGCATGGCAAGAAGATAAATGATGGACCTCCGTCACTGAATATGTTGAAACAGATGGGTGACAGTTGCATTTTTTCACAAAGAAATGACTATTTTCTTCATAAACTTGATTTGAAAGCCCAGGATGGTTTAACAAATTGAATATGGAAGATGCACCCAAGCAGAAGTGCATCAACAGAAAAGCAAAGATGGAGCAGAATGTATGTATGTCTCTTATCTATAACAATATAGACTTATATTACAGAAAATAAATCTTGGGTGTATGATTTGGAGTAGATGGTTTGAAATCTTGCCCATTCCATATTCAGATTAAATATAAAGCATTTGAAGTAAAGTCTGAAAGATGTCTGTACTACATGACATCAGGTTATAGGTTGAAGTGGCATATCTTGCAAATATACCCTTTGCATTGTGCTTCATTAGATGTCTAGTTGAAAATATAACTATAGTATCTAAATATCTAAAATATTATATTATTATTCAAATATTTGAAGATACATAAATATCTTCACATATAGTTATGCACCTTTTTAATCTGTCCTTTCGAGATACATGTAGCCAACAAAAAGACAAATAAGATGAACAAGTTAGCATCAAATTAGACATGATCAGATTTGCATCTGATGTTAAGCTGTGGCATTCTGAACTATGATACCAAATACATCACAGTTGTTTGGATTTACACAATATGCTGAGTAATAAGCCATGATTTTCAAACCACAATAGTTGAATTCCCACACAATCCTCTGTCAAAACCAATATATAAATATAGATATGTAGGCATGATCCAGAAACCCTGGTCTGTTCAAATCTTTTTAATATATCCCAAGCTAAATGGCCATTTCATAGGTAAAGTAATGATACTACTACAAGAGAATATATGAACTTGACTGTTCACTTGCAGGTGTTTTGTTACCTGACTGAGGAATTCTGGGAGTTGAAGTCCACAAGTCATAAAAAGGCCAAGTTTGAAGACCCCTGGTGTTGGTGTAGTTTTCTCCTTGGTAGTTCCATGTTTAAGGTATTTATTTCTGATTGTATTAATCAGTGCTTTTTAAAAAAAAAAAGTGCCAGAACTCTCATCTTGTCAGGCACAGGAAGCGGGGGCAGTGGCACTGCTGTGGTCACAGGAATGGGGGTGTTGGCGGCGGGCTGCCCCTGGGGGCCAGAGCTGGCACGGCTGGTGCTGTGGGAGTGATGGGGCCCGCTCTACACAGTGGGGCTGCACGGTGCAGGCAACGGAGGCGGTGTGGGCCAGGCACTGCAGGGTGGCCACGTAGGCATGCAGGGCGAGGCGACGGTGGCGTAGGTACAGCACCAGGTAGGCCACCAGCCTGCCTGGCATGGGTGAGCACAGGGAAGGAGTGCACATGGACTCTGCAGAACCCACCTCCCACTCCTTGTCCTCTCTTACTTACCTAGTTGAGATGGTGTAGTTGGGCAACAGGGAGGGGTGCAAAGTTCCTGCCAACTCGCCTTCGCTGCAGACAACTTGCCTGTGCAACGTTTGCCAGCCAGGTCTTTTGGCATGCTCAGCAGCAATTCCTATTGGCTTTTGAAAGTCAATAGGCTTTTGAAAGCCAATAGAAGGAATAGCACAGCTTGTGCAAAAGCTTTTTTGTGTTTGTGTGCAAAAAAAGGTGCTGGAATATCGTTCTGAGTATTCTATGAGGAAAAAAGCCCTGGTTCTTAGACTTATGATATGAATTTACAGCACATAAAGCTTCTAGTTTGTATCTATGTGGCTCCACTAAGATTTCAGAAGGGTGAAGTGCCAAACAGATTTCAGTGATGCAGAGGGGGGGGGCAGTTCATAGCAAGATATTAAACTCCTAGTTATATAGAAAATTAAAGGTCGTGTTCAAATATACATTCAAGTATATATATATTCAAATACACAGTAAAGAATATGCATCAATATTCTTTAGTGTACATAATTAATTTTCTTATCTTATAATATCAACCTGTCAAACTGGCATAATTTTAATACAAAACAATTTGAGCCTTGATATGTATATTCAGGACATATACCCATTCAATTTTGCTAATAATAGTTGGAAAGAAACAAGTAAAAAGATGATCTTCATATGCATTGCAAAACTTATTGGGGGGATTGTCTTTCTTAAGTGGCTCTTCCAAGACAATTGTTTCTTCATCAGTTTGGGCACACTGTTTCTGCTTTTATTCTTTTTAGCTGTAGTTCATGTCACAGTTTGTCTTGTACTGTTAGTGGGTCTATTTGCCTTTCTTTCTATCCTTTTCAGTTAAACAATTTATGCTATCAAAATGTGGAGAAATGTTCTTTATTGGTTGAAATCCTTTGTTACTGAAGTAGACCATGAGAACAGATATATTCCAAACTGATAATAACTCTCATATCTGATGCTTAATAAAAACATTTATTCCATTGTTAGTTAGTTAGTTCCATTGTTAAAAATAGAAAGAACGACAACAAAAAAGTCAAAACAAAACATAGCATTCTTTTCATTTAAGAATCTCTTTTACAGACATGGTAAAACTATATGATTGTTACTGCTCTCTGTTATACAATATATTTGAACTGGAAAATGAAAAGGATGGATCACACAAATAAGGACAATTTAATTCAATTCCTCATAATACTAGAATCCAAAACATACCATGTCAAATGTGGATACAGAATTGAACTATTTTTTTTCTCATATAAGGAACTTTCCCTCTTTTTTCTTTTTTTAAAAAACATGGAGTAGGTTTGAAACAACAGAAGTTTCCGGACGACCACAATCACTACTTGACCACTCAAGGAGAGAAAAAAAGGCAAGGCATCCTGCACCGGGAGCTGAAAGTTACGGAGACTGTTCAAGCAGGTTGCTAGGCAACCTGTTCATGCTTGGCCCTTCTTACCCTCCCACTTTTGAATTAGCCTGTACGGAATGGGTGACATCTGAAGGCCCGTTGCTGCGATGAATTCTGGTCCTCGGCAATCTGGCTACCTCCTTAGTGTGCTGCTGAGGAGAATTTGGCTCTCCAGAACAGTTTCCTTCAGCTTTTCTTTGTGTGTGTGTGTGTGTGTGTGTGCAAAAAAAGGTGCCAGAAAACCGTTCTGAGCGTTCTATGAGAAAAAAAGCCCTGGTATTAATCCCTACCCCTTCATGGATTACTGCCTTGTGGAAAAGAGGCTTGCATAATTCAATGAAGCTATGAGCTACGCCATGCAAGGCCACCCAAGATGGACAGGTCATAGCAGAGAGTTCTGACAAAATGTGATCCACTGGAGAAGGAAATGGCAACCCACTCCAGTATCTTTGCCATGAAAACCCCATGGACAGTACCAAAAGGCAAAAAGATATGACTCTGGAAAATGAGCCCCTCAGGTTGGAAGGCATCCAATATGCTATTGGGGAAGAGCAGAGGGCTAGTACTAGTAGTGCCAGAAAGAATGAAGCAACTGGGCCAAAGCTGAAAGGACACTTGGCTGTGGATGTATCTGGTGGTGAAAGGAAAGTCCGATGCTGTAAAGATTTTTTCTCCCTAGGAACCTGGAATGCAAGATCCATGAATCAAGGAAAGCTGGACGTGGTCAAACAAGAGATGACAAGAGTGAACATCGACTTCTTAGGAATCAGCAAACTAAAATGGACAGGAATGGGTGAATTTAATTCAGATGACCATCAGGTATTCTTGCGAGCAAGAATCCCTCAGAAGAAATGGAGTAGCCTTCATAGTCAATAAAAGAGTAGGAAAAGCAATATTGGGATACAATCCCCAAAATGACAGAATGATCTCAGTTCGAATCCAAGGCAAACCATTCAATATCACAGTAGTCCAAGTCTATGCCCCAACCCCCAGTGCTGAAGAGGATGAAATTGATCAGTTCTATGAAGCGCTACAGCACCTTACAGAACTAAAACCCAAAAATGATGTCCTTATCATCATGGGGGATTGGAATGCTAAAGTAGGAAGCCAAAAGATAACCGGAATAACAGGCAGGTTTGGCCTTGGAGTACAAAATGAAGCAGGGCACAGGCTGATAGAATTTTGTCAAGAGAATACGATGGTCATAGCAAACACTCTTTGCCAACAACCCAAGAGACGGCTCTACACATGGACATCACCAGATGGTCAACACAGAAATCAGATTGAGTATGTGCTCTGAAGCAAAAGATGGAGACGCTCTATACAGTCAGTGAAAACAAGACCAGGAGCTGACTGTGGCTCAGACCAGGAGCTTATCGTTGCAAAGTTTAGGCTTAAACTGAAGAAAGTAGGGAAAAGCACTAGGCCACTCAGGTATGAATTAAATCATATCCCTGTTGAATATACAGTAGAGGTGACAAATAGATTTAAGGAATTAAATCTGATAGACAGAGTGCCTGAAGAACTATGGATGGAGGTTTGCAACATTGTACAAGAGTAGCAACTAAAACCATCCTCCCAAAAAAGAAATGCAAGAAAGCAAAATGGCTCTCTGAGGAAGCTTTGTAAATAGCTGAGGAAAGGAGGGAAGCGAAAGGCAAGGGAGAAAAAGAAAGACACACCCAATTGAATGCAGAATTCCAGAGAATAGCTAGAAGAGATAAAAATGCCTTCTTAAATGAACAGTGCAAAGAAATAGAAGAACACAATAGAATAGGGAGGACCAGATATCTCTTCAAGAAAATTGGAGAGATGAAGGGAATGTTTCATGGAAAGATGGGCATGATAAAGGATCAAAATGGCAGGGACCTAACAGAGGCAGAAGAGATTAAGAAGAGGTGGCAAAATTACACAGAAGAACTATACAAGAATGAGCGTTCCTGATAACACGATGAGGTGGTCACTGACCTCGAGCCAGACATCCTAGAATGTGAAGTGAAGTGGGCCTTAGGAAATCTGAGCAACAACAAAGCTAGTGAAGGTGACAGTATTCCAGCTGAGCTATTCAAAATCTTAAAAAAACGATGCAGTAAAAGTGCTACACTCAATTTGCCAGCAAATTTGGAAAACTCAACAGTGGCCACAGGATTGGAAAAGATCAGTTTACATTCCAATTCCAAAGAAAAGCAGTGCCAAAGAATGTTAAAACTATCGCACCATTGCACTCATTTCACATGCTAGTAAAGTTATGTTTAAAATCCTACAATGTAGACTCCCGCAGTATGTGGATCAAGAACTACAGGCAGGATTTTGAAGAGGCAGAGGAACAAGAGATCAAATTGCCAACATATGCTGGATCATGGAGAAAGCTAGGGAGTTCCAGAAAAACATCTACATACTTCTGCTTCATTGACTATGCTAAAGCCTTTGATTGTGTGGATCACAACAAATTGTGGCAAGTTCTTAAAGAGATGGGAGTACCAGACCATCTTATTTGTCTCTTGAGAAACCTATATGCGGGTCAAGAAGCAACAGTGAGAACTGGACACGGAACCACTGATTGGTTCAAAATTGGGAAAGGAGTCTGGCAAGGCTGTATACTGTCACCCTGCCTGTTTAACCTATATGCAGAGCACCTCATGAGAAATGCAGGGCTAGATGAATCAAAAGTTGGAATTAAGATTGCCAGGAGAAATATCAACAACCTAAGATATGCAGATGATACCACTCTAATAGCAGAAAGTGAAGAGGAACTAAAGAGCCTCTTGTTCCTGGGATGAAACTTAACATTAAGAAAACCAAGATCATAGCATCCAGCCCTCTTAATTCCTGGCAAATATATAGGGAAGAAATGGAGGTAGTGACCGAATTTATTTTCCTGGGCTCCAAGATCACCACAGATGGGGACTGCAGCCAAAAAATTAAAAGACCCTTGCTCCTGGGAAAGAAAGCTATGGCAAATCTAGACAGCATACTAAAAAGAAGAGACACAAACCCTACCAACAAAAGTGTGTATAGTAAGGGCTATGGTCTTCCCAGTTGCAATGTATGGCTGTGAAAGTTGGACCATAAAAAAGGCTGAGCGCCAAAGAATTGAGGCCTTTGAACTATGGTGCTGGAGAAGACTCCTGCTAGTCCCTTGGACTGCAAGGCGATCAAACCGGTCAGTCCTAGAGGAGATCTTCCTTGACTGCTCTTTAGAAGGCCAGATCCTGAAGTTGAAACTCAAATACTTTGGTCACCTAATGAGAAGGAAGGAGTCACTGGAAAAGAGTCTAATACTGGGAAAGATTGAGGGCAAGAGAAGAAGGGAACGACAGAGAATGAGGTGGCTGGATGGAGTCACTGAAGCAGTAGGCATGAGCTTAAATGGATTCCAGAAGATGGTAGAGGACAGTAAGGCCTGGAGCAGGGGTCGGCAACCGGAAAAAGGAAAAGAGCCACTCAGAACCGGTTCCGTCACACAAACAAAAAAGTGGGAGCCGCAAAAAGTGAGCGCGCGCACGTCCACTCACGCGCATGCGCAAAATGGGAGGCACCTGCGCGGCGACGGGTCTCCCCTTTGGAGAGGTGCGCGCCATCCTGTCCAGAGACCTGCCGCGTTCATCAAACGGGGCCAGGCCGGTGCGCGCAGGGGGGAGGGGGCGATGGGGGCTTTTCTCCTAAGAACAGCGGCTTTTAAAAGTGGGAGGGTCGGAGCACTGCAGGCAGGTCCGGAGAGGCGGGGGACGAAGTCCCGCTTGCCTGGAGGGGGGGCAGAGAAGCGAGTTGCTGCAGCCCACCTTGGGCGGCTCCCGCCCTTTGTTCAGGCACCAGCATCCCAAAGAGCACGTCCCTCCCTTCTTTGTCTGCTCCGCGGCTGCCCTGCGGGAGGGGAACAACGCCTCATGTGCCCAGCCTGGCCCCTGGCCCCGGCGCAGGGGGCGAGAGAGGCGGCGTTTGGGCCGGGCCAGAGGATGAAGCCGGACCGTGCGAGCTGCGCTCCCCCCTCCCTCTGAGCAGAAACCCGGTCCTTGCCGCTCCCGAGGATCTGCGAGGATGGGGGAGCTGTCCTTCCCCTCATTTGCCCCGGCGGACGCTCCTGGCGCTGCTGCTAACGGGTGCGATTCCAGCCGGAGGCGTCAGAAAGCCGCCGCCGTCCTTGGGAGAGGTGCGCGTGCACACTCCAAACCGCCGCTAAAGGATAACAATATTGTTTAGTCTGGTTTAAGATACCATAAATATGGTAAAGCAATTACCTCATTAAAACATCATCTGGATGCAGGCAGAGAGAGAGGTATTTTTTTTTTGCCCAAGACGGTGGACGGAATCAGCTGAGCTCCGTGAGGAATCTCGGCAACCTGGCGTCCCAGGGAGCCTCACAGAAGCGTATTTATCTTCTGTGATGGGGAGATGGAGGAAAAGTTGCTAACGGCTGTTTTTAGGCGGCTATACTCCATTATGAGAGCTGCTCCGCGATCCCCGGTCCTTCGGAGGGCCCTCGGTGAAGACCGTTGGAGCCTGGGAAGGCCCGGAAGATCCCAGAATAGCCGAGCCCCATACAGCGCTGACCAGCTGATTGTCGGTGCCGTGGGAACCTCGGTGAAGATCATCGGAGCCTGGGAGAAACCGGAAAAGCTCCAAAAAGCCGCTCTCCATAACCACCCTCCGTACAGCACCGACCAGCTGATTGTCGGTGCCGTAGGAGCCTCGGTGAAGACTGTTGGAGCCTGGAAGGCCCAGAAGAGCCTGGATTAACTATGCTCCAGACAGCACTGACCAGCTGATTGTCGGTGCCATGGGAGCCCTGAAGAAAACCATCGGAGCCTGGAAAGACCCTGAAGAGCCTGAAATAGCCTCGCTTCATAGCCGTGCTGCATATGGCGCCAACCAGCTGATTGTCGGTGCCGTGGGAGCCTCGGCGAAAACTTTTGGAGCCTGGGAAATCCCTGAAGAGCTCATAACAACTACGCTCCATACAGCGCAGGACAAGTCCTCCGTCCCAGCCACGCTCAAAAAAAAAAGTTCCTCCTTAGCCGAGCGCCTCGGGAAACAGCATTTTAAAGGAAATGTAAGCTTGTCATCAACATCTTCCCCTCACAAATCTTCCCTTCCCTTCCAAGCGGGAGCCCCGCAGCAAACGACCAGCGTCGCCATCCCCAAACAATGCAGTTCCTTGGAGCGATGCGGACAAGTGGGAAAGGAAGCCCGGCTTGTGGATCTAATTAGCCATCATTCCCTCTGTTGATGAGGATAACAACAAGCAATCAAGAGAATAAATACCCTAATTAAGGAAGTACACATACCCCACCAACACTGTTAGGATAAGCTACCATACATAAACACTCATTATCACTGATGATGTTACCTAGATAGGTAATGAAATGTCTGTAGGTAAACAACCAAAATCAGAGAGCACCAAGGATTCCACAAGTTGTAATGATATTCAGTGTGTGTAATCTAGGAGATATGTCTATGAGAGTCATAAACCACCTTACTGCAAAGGTTCTAAGTGATGTATCTATTAATGGCTGAATTGGAGCCTTTTCTTACTCTAAGATCCAAAACATAGATTTCAGTGCTGTCTACTCCAGGGCATCAAAATCCAGATGATCATTTCACTGGAACAAAAAACTCCAGAAAATTCTCATGTTTTGCTGATGTCTAAATTGTTTACAGGAAGATCTAATAGCCTTAGTTTTTTCCAACTTGATACCAGGTATACTGGTTGGAAATTCTGAAAATTGAAGTCCAACACATCTGAAAGACACAAGGTTTTGGAAGGTTACTTTAAGGTGTAATGTTCAACAATTTACCATCTAGAATTATTTGAAAGAAGATACTATATAAATCTTTATGTAAGTGAATGGATTTTATTTCATTAAAAATTATATGAGATGCCCTAAACTTTCAGTTTAGCAGTATACATGCATCTAAGAGAATATATCCAGTTACCTGTTTCTATAGAATCTTGCTCAATATGTAGATAATGAGCCTACCATAGGTTGATCTGTTTCTATGCTTATATATTTCATAATTATGTGAATCCTTAAAGATCATTTATAAATAGTAAAGGATTATAATAGTAATAATAATAAAGATATATTTAATGAAGTATGCACATAATATAATGTCCCAGAGATTTAGAAAGCAATCAGTCATGAAATTTGGCTTCCAAAGAATTTCAGTTTTTCTTTTTAATTTAAAATAAGTAAAGCTATAAAAAATATATACAAAAGCATGTGTGCAAAGCTTGTCAAAACAATTTGCTGGGGGGCAGGCCTCCAAAATCTTCCATGGCTCAATCCAAATGATGACTTACAAAAAATAGAATTAATTGTGTAAGTGAAGGTGAACTATTGCACAAGTTATGCAAGTTGAAGAATTTAGCTCACAGGAGTTCTGGACAAAATGGAACACATACATGGATGCTTGAACCTTTCTTTTTCAGAATTGGAATGTTGGAATTCACATGGATTCTGGAGATTTATTTTTTCTGGGGCATCTCTGAATACTCAAAATTCAAAATTGCTGCAGTTATATATCTTGAACCTCACCATACTTTCCATCTAGGAAGTAGGCTTTGCACTTATGTATATTAAATTGCTTGAAGTTTCTTTAAACTGCTATAGGAACAGAGTGAAGAAGAAAGACAAACAAGAGTTTATTTTCATATCTCACTCACTTGACGGGAACATGGCTATAATTCCACAGAGAATAAACATATACATTGGCTAATCTTCCCACTCTGGAGGACAGTTTGTTGAAATTAGTGAAGGGATGCAGACATTGCAGAGACTGCCGATAAGCCTCGTAAGCATTGAGTTTGTTAGTATAAAAGAGAATGAGCATAACTTTGCTGTCTCGAATGACTTTTAAAATATAACATTCCCCCTTAGAACAATCCCTCTACTTACTATATTTATACTGGCAAAATGGAATGGGGGAAGAAATAGTAGCTCTCACACAACATGAAAGTTTGCATGATGGCTACATTGGGTAACAAGAAAGCAAAGCAAATGCATCCAGTACTTGCAAACTACATAACGTTATTTCATTCCAATACATTGTAGGCAGATTGGATAAAATTAAAATGTGATTTGGTTAAAATGAAAAAGATAAAGGCTCAGGCCAAATATGACTCTCTATGACTCCATAGTCATATTCATATAGTTTTCTAGGAAACATCCTTAATATGCATTGCTTTCTTCTAAGATTCAAATAAATTCAGTATTTGCTTCCCACTGCTCTATCATAATTAATGGAGCAGGAGGGGGGGAGGAGGAAAAATGAACATTTCCAAGAAAATATAAGAAAAGAGCAGTGCTTTTTTCTAAAAAAGAAAGTGTCAGAACTCTCATCTTGGCGGGTGCAGGAGGCGGGGGGCGGGGGTGTGTGGCACTGCTGCAGTCATGGGTGCGAGGGGTGTTGGTGGCGGGCTGCCCCCCAGGGATGGAGCTGGCGCGGCTGGTGCTGTGAGAGCAGCGGGTCCCACTCTATATGGCGGGGCTGTGCGGGGCAGGCGAGGCGATGCAGGGCGGCCACTTAGGCACACAGGGCGAGGCAATGGTGGCACAGGTCCAGCACCAGGTAGGCCACCAGCCTGGCTGACACGGGTGAGCACAAGGAAGGAGTGCACATGGACTCCGCAGAACCCACCTCCCACTCCTTGTCCTCTCTTACTTACCTAGTTGAGATGGTATAGATGGGCAGCAGGGAGGGATGCAAAGTTCCTGCCAACTTGCCTTTGCTGCAGACAACTTGCCAGAGCAACGTTTGCTGGCCAGGTCTTTTGGCATGCTCAGCAGCAATTCCTATTGGCTTTTGAAAGCCAATAGAGGGAGTAGCATAGCTTGTGTGAAAGCTTTGTGTGTTTGTGTGTGTGTGTGTGTGTGTGTGTGCAAAAAGGGTGCCAGAATGCCATTCTGAGCATTCTATGAGAAAAAAGCCCTGCTTTTATGTTTTAATCTGATGATTTTAAAAATATTGTAAGTTGGCCGAAACCTCGCCATGTGGATTGCATACGAATATTATATAATCGGTAAATAAAGGTAGAACATATGTTAAATATACATCAAATGATAATATGCTTCCCTACAAAGTTAATTCTTGCTCAATGACAAACCAAGGAGTTAACTCGGAAACACAAGAGGAAAATCTAGAAGAGGTCTGTGCAACTTGTAGAAGGGAAAGTCCCACACTAATAAATTAAAAATCTTTGTGGTCTGCAAAGAAATGCTGGTGGGCTAATCAATGATTTGGTGACTAGAGGAGCATCTACAGTGTTGGGGTTTGTGGTCATGGTAAGCCATGGAGGCACTAGGCAACATGACAGTGGTGGTGATTTTATTACTTTTTTTAAAAAAAAAAAGTCTGTGCTCTGTCCAAGCATGCTTGGTAGGCTGCATGTACAGCATTCAACTATCTAGAGCAGGCATGTCAAACTCATTTTGTTTGAGGCAACTTCTTATAAAAGAATTGCCATTAATTTGTTTTAATAAAATAATTTAAATCAATTTTTCACTTGATTTCAAATTAAATCAGATTGTAAGCTGCCCTGAGTCTTCGGAGAAGGGCGGGATATAAATGGGATTAAAATAAAATAAATAAATAAATAAAAATAAATGAATTATATTGTTGACAATGAGATTTTCTTTTTTAGTACAATTGCCAAATGCAATAAACTGGTTTTAGGTATATGTGTGTACTAATTATTTCAACACCAATACATTTTAACAACATATTCTATTTGTAAATGAATGCAAATGCAAATTATACAATTTTTGTGCAAAAATAAAACAAAATAACAGATTTAAGAGCTGTTATCATTAGTTATACTTAGATAAAAAAATAATTCCATCATCCAAAACTTTGTTATACTGCATTTAACGAACAGATTCTTTGGGATAAAAAAAAGACTGACTACATTTGATTGTGTATCACCAGGGCATTAAAACAAAATTCGAACAGTGTATGAAAAATAAAGGTTCCCTAAATGTCTGCTGGCTATATCTATACATTTTCCTTGATAGCACTCTATTGCCTTCTTTTTAGCCTTTTTTTCAACTTCCCAGCTTAAAAAAGGCAAGGCACCAGGAGCTGAAAGTTGCAGAGACTGTTTAAGCAGGTTGCTAAGCAGCCTGTTCACACTCGGCCCTTCTTACCCTCCCACTTTTAAATTAGCCTGTACTGATCGCATTTCCTTTGATTTGAGCCATCTGAATGCCTGTTGCTGTGATGCATTCTGCTGCTCTGCAACCTGGCTGCCTGAAGAGAATTTGGCTCTCTGGAACAGTTTCCTTCAGCTTTTTTTGTGTGTATGTGTGTGTTTGTGTGTGTGTGTGTGTGTGCATGCAAAAAAAGGTGCCGGAATGCTGTTCTGAGCATTCTATGGGGGAAAAAAGCCCTGGATATATCACATATAATTGAAGATTGTAATTAGTTGTGTGTGCTCGTTCAGCAAGTGTGATGTATTTGTGCTGGCATTTCTAGGCCTCTTTCCATCCACATCCAGAAAAATTTGTAACAAACATTGGAATTCTTAAGGCCATGTTTGGTATTTCCCAGCAATCTGTTACTGGAAGGAAAAAGCAATCCCTGCTGTGTTACTGATCCCAGAGAAGCATTTGCATGTATGCAGGTATCCTTAGGGTGCCATAGTTATGGATGAGAAATATTGGTTGCAAAGTTGGCATTTCTGGATGTAATACAGATATTTTGGACTTATTTTTGTTTCTTTGCATGTTTGATATTTTTAAAAAGGCCTATGCTACTGACTACGCTTATGCACATATGTAACATCTTTTGCTAGGATATATGACCACTGCTTGTCCAGAATGTGAAAAGTGAAAGATTGTGACTAAACAAAATTTTAATGTACAGTTAATACCACCAGAAATTATTTTAGCCTTTTTAATAAATGTTATTATTGATGTTAAGCTCATCATGGAAAACATCATATATTGTTATGTATATACTAGGTTAATTATTTAAAGACTGAAGTGCAACATAATGAGATTCTAAATAATCTATTTTTCAAAACACACAACAGTTCAAACAGTAAAAGTAAAGTCCAAATTAAGAATATTTCATTCTTAAGAATTGTTTAATTTAAAGTAGTTTAGTTTAGTAGTTTAGTTGTAATAGATGGTTAGATTCAAAATAGTTTTCAAGAGTATGTACAAAAGATACTATTTTTTTTCTAGCATCAGCTAAATTAGTCATATTACATTGAGAAAAATGTTTCTCATTTCTTTCCCTGTTACCTTTACTGATTTTATTGCAGAGATGTTAGCATTTTGTTATCTAATTTTACCTTCCAAAAGACAGAAGCAGATGAAAAATGTGAGGTTCTTTCCTGTTGGCTTCTTTTAATTAGCTGTTTTAGATTCTAAAAGTTTAGTTCCTAAAGACATAACCCTGTGAATAATTTTAATGTCCTCCTCTAGTGCAGGCTCTTTTATGACTCAAGGACTTCAACTCCCAGAATTTCTGAGCCAGCATGGCTCAGCTTGGAAACCTCTCTCTTTCCCCTCAGCATGGCTGGCTCAGGATTTCTGGGAGTTGAAATCCATGAGTCATAAAAAAGGGTCAAGATTGCCTAGCCCTGCAATAGCCTTTCAGAGGGAGGTGGGTTTTTTTTTGCAAAAAAAGATGCTGGAATGCCATTCTGAGCGTTCTATGAGAAAAAAAAGCCCTGGCTTGCTTGTGTTCTGTTCTGAGTTAATAAACTTGTTGCTGTTTCAACAGCTTGTCTCGCTTAATGCCTTCAAATTGAAAATACAACAGTTTGTACAGTACTTCATTATCACTCACAACTTCTCACAAATATCAAGGAAGTGGCCTCCTTACTATTGAGAACATTAATCAAAGGGTCTCCTGGCTGCTGCCATTAGGTGGCTATATAAAAATGATAGATGATTAGATAGATAGATAGATAGATAGATAGATAGATAGATAGATAGATAGATAGATAGATAGATAGATATTCTTTAGGTTGCAATCAGATTTACGTTTTATAGTTATATAGTAATATCTTGTATTTTATACTGTAGCAAGACTTGTCTAAATTAAACTAATGGGAAGTTAGATGCCTCTTTTGACTCAATAGCTAGCTTCCCAACTTTCCTCATTACAGTCATTGTATCATCGGAGTTCGATGAATAATAGATTTTTTAAAAACCCAATAAATAATAATCTGGATGAGATGACTGGAGGCCAGAATTATTTTTGTATCTTGAATAATTAGCTTGTGGGCCACAATGTATAACGAAAATTCATTTGTAGACCATCATATTAAGTTAGGGGGGAGGTTTGTGTGAATGTAATTTTAAGCCAGTGTTGATGCCTTGTGATTACCTGGATAAGTCCATGCAGTTTTCTTGTCAAGATTTTGGAAATGTTTTGCAATACCTTATTAGGATTGAGACAGAATAACTGGCTCAAGGTCACCCAGCTGGTTTTGGGTCTAAGGTAGGTTCCCCCTATTATGCCTACATTTACAACTTGCTCACATTTGTTGGTTAAGGCTGTCAGGCATACTGATGTGCAGTGAGTTAAATTCCTAACTTGGGCATTTAATTAAGAAGGATATGTCTGCATTTTGAGGGGGATCAATCTCAATTTAATCTCATTAAAATTGGGACCTTAATGAAGGACTTAGTGAATAATAGCACAGTTGAAAGTATGCAAATATATCCAGTGCTTTTTTGGTAAGAAAAATGTGCCAGAACTCACATCTTGTTGATCTTTTATTTAAAAAATTATATATTCAGCTCTTAACATAAATTTAATTTATTGTATTTAAGGCAAAAGATTTTCAATTCACTAACGATTTTTAAAATAAATAATTTACCTTTTGCACGTAGTCAATCACTGTACACACACCCACACGTCAGTTGTGTAACGAAATATAACAGTCGCCACCTGCAGTAAGCACTCAGCGCACGACCACATGGCCAATCACAAGCCAAACAGTGCCACAAGCCGAGCAGCCTATCACAACCAGTGCGGACGAAGTATGCATGCATCGGACTCCACACACAAGCAGCCTGCATGCACCATTTTAATGATTTTGCCACCCACCTGCTATGCTTGACAGAGCGATTCAAGTCCACATGGACCAAACCTCAAATTTTCAAAAAATACTTTTAAAACTTGGAAAATCCACCGAAAAAAGTTGCTGGAACACCATTCCGGCGCATTCTATGACAAAAAAAGAACTGAATATATCTAACATAAAAAAATAATTATTCTGATTGTGAAGAATGAAAGATGAAACAATACTGAGAAGGAGGAGCAAGGACAAGAGGACTATTCTTTGTTACTACTTCTTTAATTTTAAGACATTCAGAATAGGAAGGAGAGATGTGAGATGTGATGTAGATTATTTCATTCTTGCAAAGAATCTTGTTTGGATTTAATATTTTTCTTTAGTTTCAGGCTAGCTTGGAACTGAGTTAATCCAGCAGTATTAAGTAGACAATTTGCAGGCCATAATGTTTTAGCTGTTTTTGTATTTGGTTAAACTGTCAAAGATACTGTATTTCAAGTTCTGGCACCCTGTATTTCTTCACCAAGTGAAGGGAAAGCAAAATTTTGCTAGTGAGATCGAAAGAATTGTAAGGAGAACACTCTGTCCACAGTCCCTTAATTGGTAAACAAGTGCTAATATATAAACTAAATTAATGTAATAAATTAGTATGGTTCTTTAAATTTCCAGTACTACCTATCAAATAGGCTCTCAGTTTGTACCACAAGAGTGAGAACTGTAGTTGCCAAACTACAACTCATGATTCTTTTATCATTACTTTTTTTGGATTTGCTAGAAATTATCATTCAGCATGTCAGAGGGTCCACACATTCCCCATAAGCCTATTATATCAGGTACACCTGTTATAATATTCTGTTCCTTGTTTGCCAATTGAAACCATGGCTGCTTTGAACCACATATTAGGAGGCAACTTCAAAATTTTGAAAGTTGAAATATTTCATATTATTCTATTCAAAGAGCAGAATGGACAACTTCATACATGTACTGCATTTAGGCATACATACAGATTGGAAACAATTTTTTAAAGTCCAGAACAAACTTGTAAACAGCCTCATTTGAAATATTTCATCTCAATGATCAACTCATGTAGGCAATCACTAGAAGTCAACCTTGACTTGGAGTCATAGAATAGCATATTAAAAAGTTGACTTCACACAACATGTTAAGTCATAATAGGATTGATGACTTAGCATAACATATGAATACAACTTTTCTAATTAAACATTAATTAAACTAATTAAACATTCTTTGTGTACCAGTTATTATGCTTCATCAAGAAAGCATAAATTTTAAAATGATGGCTTGATGTGGTATATGAACCCCGTTCCCTACAAATTATGGCTGATTTTGCCCTGGCTTTGCACTTTGTGTCTGATGCGAGGTCTTTTGGAATAAATTGATTTATGTATATTCAACTGCACATGGTACTGTATATTTTACCTCAGTTAATTGCTATGTATGGTGAGAAATTAAAAATAACATACACTGTGATGTATCAGTGAAATGGTATAGAGTTTCCTGCCAGAGCAGGGGGTTGGAGTAGAAGACCTCAACTCTGCTATTCTATTCTATTCTATTCTGTTCTGTTCTGTTCTGTTCTGTTCTGTTCTGTTCTGTTCTGTTCTGTTCTGTTCTATTCTAACAAGAATGATCAAACTGACACCACTGAATTCACAGGTTTGTGTTCTTTTGGAGTCTAAGATACAATAGGTTCACTATCCCTTAGGTGTGGAAGTGACATTGTATAAATTAATGTACTTTGGTCAATCTTTTATTTTAAAGCTTATTTTTGGACTTCTATTTCTGTTACATGATTATTTTTACCCTGTCTAAACTAGTCAGACTTAGATATTTTGTTTTCCTATCCAAAAATTAATTTTAAAACATTGCTGATATGCCATTAAAATAATTAATAAGGATCATATATCCTGAATTTTCAGTCTTTAAGTTGTAGTGCTGCTTTCTAAGTCTCCAGGGCAGTGGTAATCTAATTAGGACAACAAAGACCAGGTCCATTTGGTGAGAAAGAGGGAGGAAGGTAGTGAATTTGTTAGCAAGCAAGTTAAGGAAAAAGTCTGGATTGATTGTGTTATTACCACTGAAGACACACTCTGAAAAGATCCAGGGAAGAAAGGCGGATGATCTGAAGTACAGTTTAACATACTCCTTGGTTTTGCAAACTGTAGGAAACAGATATAATGACTGCACTACAAGCAATCTAGTGACAAATCAGTGTTTCCAATGCTTCATTTGCAATCTAATGGCAAATGATAGGGACAAAATCCCAAAGAATCTAAAAGAAAGTATTTGTGTGCAGGAGATATTTGCAATTTAGAACAGGGCTTTTCAACCAGTGGTATGCGTACCACTAGTGGTATGTGAGCACCTGGTTGGTGGTACACAGTGTCGCCTTCCTCCCCCCGCCTCCCCCGCCTTCCCCCCCACACACTCCACTCCTTCCCTGCTCACTTGCTGCTGGAAAACATGGTGCTTGGCAGCGGCCTGCAGGAACCCTACAGAGGGCACACGCAGAGCGAGGACCCGCCCTCCCCAGGGACTTGTTGAGCAGCAACTGGATTGATTTCTGATCGGTGCTTCTTGGGGGCACACATGGCCAGGAAGGTGCATCAGTGTTCCAGGTACCTGTAAGGCGATCAGCCTGCTCCTCCCTCCTCACCCACCAGCCCCAGGAGAGCCCCGCACGAGTGCCTTGCCGGCTGCCAAACCCTGCCTTTCAAGCAGGAGCGGCCTTGCCCTGCTTGCCCTTGGCCACCTCCACGGGTGCTGCTCTAGCGCGGAGAAGGCAAGGCCGGTCCCCATTTGGCCCACCAGCCCTGGGAATGCCCCGCGTGAGTGCCTCGCCGGCCGCCGAACCCTGCCTTTCAAGCAGGAGCGGCTGTCAAGCCCCGGGCTTGACAATCAACTGAGGGGGGGGAATCCGTGCAGCAACCTGGCTACCTGGCCTGCCAGCTACTCGTTGCTCCGCTGATCAGCTGGGAGGCTGAAACTTGGGATTTGAGCCACCGACAGAGCACAGAGCAGGGAAGAAGCACGAAAGCTCGTCCCGAAGCCTCGCATTGCTGGAAGCCTGCTTGCAAAAAGCGGGGTGGGCGGCGGCAGCTGCTCACAGTGCCAGCCAAGGGCAAGCAGGGCAAGGCTGGTATCAAGCCCCAGGGTCAACAATCAACCAGGTGTGGGGGGGAAATCCATGCAGCAACCCGGCTACCTGGCCTGCCAGCCGCTCATTGCTCTGCTGATCAGCTGGGAGGCTGAGACTCTGGATTTGAGCCACCGACCAGAGGAGAACACCCCTGATCAGCTGGGAGGCTGGGACTCCAGATCCGATGTCACCCTGTTATGCCGCCGCCGCAGGCTTCCAGCAGCAGGAGGCTCCAGGACAAGCTTTGGAGCATCTTCCCTGTGCTGCGGTCTGTCTATGGGGGCCGCTTGGGAAAGGTGGAAGTGCAGCTGTGGTCCAGGATGGTCAACCGCTCCGAGCCCTGTCTGGCCGACTTTGTGCCTCCGTCCCTCAAGAGCAGCTGGTTGTGAGTTGCTGCTGTGTACTTCCCCGAGTGTGCCTCAGCCCCAGATCTCCCCCCACCCGGGACTCCGGCTGCATCTGCAGAAGGCAGCGGGGCAAAGGGCACTTTGGCATGTCTTCCATCCCTCCCGTGTGAAGGGTACCTTCCTGCCCCGCAGTCCACAGCAGCATTGTTGGCGTGCATGGATCAACTGTGAGCGAATGCAAGGTGTTTCTGTTGCTGGAATAAAGCTTATTAAATGAGCTGGCAACCTCCAAGTATCGTTGATAGATATTCCCCAACTTTCCTTGGGTGCTTCATAAAGAGTTAAGTGGGCATCAGGTTTCTTGGTAAAAATGGATTAGGAAGGAAGGAAGGAAGGAAGGAAGGAAGGAAGGAAGGAAGGAAGGAAGGAAGGGAGGGAGGGAGGGAGGGAGGGAGGGAGGGAGGGAGGGAGGGAGGGAGGGAGGAAGGAAGGAAGGAAGGAAGGAAGGAAGGAAGGAAGGAAGGAAGGAAGGAAGGGACAATGGGAGAGAGGGAGAGAAATAGAGAGGGAGAGAAAAAGGGAGAGAAAGAGAGAGAGAAAGAGGGAGAGAGAGAGAAATAGAGAGAGGGAGAAGGAGAAAGAGAGGGAGAAAGAGAGAAGGAGAGAGAGAGAGAGAAAGAGGGAGAGAAAGAGGGAGAGAAAGAGAGAAAGAGGGAGAGAAAGAGGGAGAGAAAGAGAAAGAGGGAGAGGAAGAGAGAGAGGAAGAGAGAGAGGAAGAAAGAGGGAGAGAGAAGGAGAGAGAAAGAAAGAGGGAGGGAGAGAGAGAGAAATAGAAAGAGGGAGAGAGAGAAAAAGAGAGAGGGAGAGAGAGAGATTAAATTAATATTTTATTTATTTATTTTTTATTTTAATTCCATTTATATCCTGCCCTTCTCCGAAGACTCAGGGCGGCTTACAAGCTTAGCAGTAGCCTTCATTCTATGTATATGCCTGCTTATTAGGGCTTTCACACACACCCCAAGCGGCATTATTACAAAGTCAGCTTAATTGCCCCCAACAATCTGGGTCCTCATTTTACCTACCTCGGAAGGATGGAAGGTTGAGTCAACCTTTAGCCTGGTGGGATGCGAACCTGTACTAATTGCAGGCAGCTGGTGTTACTTAAGGAGGCATTAGCCCACTGCTCCACCAAGGCTCTTTAATAACATGGTGGTTAAGTGAATCTGGTTTCCCCACTAACTTTGCTTGTCACAAGGTTGCAAAAGGCGATCACATGACTCTGGAACAATGTGACCATCATAAATATGAATCAGTTGCCAAGCATCCGAATGTAAATCACATGACCCTGGGGATGCTGCAATGGTCATAAGTGTGAAAAATGGTCATAAGTCACTTTTCCAGTGCCGTCGTAACTTTGAACAGTCACTAAGCAAATTGTTGTAAGTCGAGGACTACCTGTACTTTATCATTTTTTATTTTTTTATTTTTGGTCAAGTTTTTGACGCCTTGCTGGGCAACTGGTGGTACTTGGACATTACCTTATCCTAAAAGTGGTACAATGGGTGAAAAGGTTGAAAAGCCCTGATATAGAAGCTGAGTGAAAGAGGAATGTTTAATTATACCTCACTCAATTATTTTTTCTTGGAGCTTTCTCTAGTTTCTCAGCCCATCTTTAACCAACGTGACTCTAAGGGATGAAATTTTGTCTGACTGAATCTAGCAGTTATGAAGGAGAGTTAGGCAAGCAGGAACAGGAGATTGATTAGCCTTTTCTGCCCTATCTCCAAATTGGCCTTATCTCTGCAAACATGGATTTGGGGACTCATGCTACCTGGGATGATGCCTCATTTCACCTTAAGGCAGCCTTCTAACTTTGTTGACTTGAACTTTAGCACCATTGAGCTTAATGGCAGTCAAGAAGTATTTGGAAAATTGTACAGAATGGGAGACTTGTATGAACTGGCACATTTCTTAGTAATTCTGTGTTAGATTCTGATGGATGATGGCCTTGTGTGCGTTTGAAATGAAAAATGCTGCAGGTAGAAAGCTCCTGCTTCATCCTTATCCTCAGTGTTGTGCTCTTCCTATAATATGGCTTAGACTACATGGGAGAAAATTTACTTTATGATAGTACTCATATGTGTACATTGTACTTAGAAACTGTGCAATTTCAAATTCTACCTATCTCTTTGGAAAGAAAGACAGAAAAATTCTAATTCCTTTTGAAGAGAATGAGACATTCATTCAATTTGATTTAGGGCAGAACAATCAGTTTCATGAAATTTCTGGTGCTGCATATTTTTCTTACTTTTCTCCCATAATTTTCTTTGTAATATTTCATGTTATACATGAAGTGACATAATCCTGTTTGATTCTCTGCCCTATTGATGATAAACAGTGATCTGAGATGAGAGCAAAATGTTACAATTGTGTCACACGTTATATGAAACTAAGCAGAAAGGGGGGAAATGGTAATCATTCTCGAGCAGACAAGTCCAGGTTTGGCTTGCCTGAGCCATATTAAGTGAAGAGGAATACTCTTGGGCTGCATATAAAATAATTAGTATTGTTAATGTAAATAAATTGTGTAATAATGTCAAAAGTTTACCATCCTGTGGGTTGTCATTAATAGTTGTCCTGGGCTGCATGTGCCTTGCAGGCTGCAGGCTGGACATGCCTACTCTAGAGCCTTGAGTAATGTTTAATTTTGCCATTAATGAGCTTTGAGTCTATCATAGTCAAAGTGTTATGTATTGAGACAAATTGCTTGTAAACTGTTGTGCAATGGTTAACTGCTGTTATTGTTAAACTCCAGACTGCTTGTCTCCGGAGCTGTTAGTTTGCATTTTAGGTGGGAATTGCCGTTTAATCTCATTGGCTGCCGACTAGCAGCAGTCCATATAAATAGAAGCTAAGCAGCAGTTGGGGCTGCTTCTGTTGTTACCAAAATAAACATGTTGCTATTTTACCGTTCTGCCTCGTCAATGCCTCACCAAACCAGGAACAGAACACAAACAGTAGCAGTATTTTTTTTAAAAATTGATGAGAAGTTAAGATGCATCTCTATAAATATGAAGAGAACATCTTGGGCTTCCTTGGACATGCCCCTGATATGTTTTTGACTGATTAGAAACTTGAATCTTCATATGAAGGTTTTGCTTTACAGATGACAAATTTGCATTTTCATAGCAACAATTTTATCAAACTGATCCATGTAAAACTATAGAATTTCTGATCAAAAGTCCCTTTCTTGGAATCATATCTCCTTGCTTCTAATGTGTTTCAGTTTAGAGATGAACATTTGGAAAGGCAGTGGATGAGATCATTGCTAGAGTGCAAACATGATATGAAAATGACAGGAAAGTAGGCTACATCAGTCAGTGCTTCTCAGACACTTTCCCCATGAACCAAATGTAGATGTGATGTTATTTCCTTGTCTTGGCTGGCTATTATAGTAAAGCGTCAAGTGTGCAGATAAGAACCTAAGACTTGTAGCCATCAGAATGTGAATGTTTCAGGTTGACTTTACATTCCTATCTTTTTTTAAGAGACATACAAGATTATAAACAAGGATTTTAAAAGTGGCAAAATCTCCATACTTTTGAGAAAGAGTACATTGAATCTATTTGGCACATCTCCAAGCAAATAAATTATTATTTATTTCATTTGATAAAATGCTTGGAGAAGGGAAGTTTATTAAGCACAAATTCATTTAGGGGTATGAAGTGGTGCTTTGAAACAGAGTCATATCTGAGATTTTGCTAGCATACAGTCTAGTGGCCATCTCACTTCCTTACCACATAATTGAACTGGAGCTGTTTTGACATTTTATTTGTTCATGTTACACAGTACACACTGTGGGTCTGTGTCAGGAGTAGGGTATGGGTAGTCTTGCTCATTCTGCTATTACAGACAAAACTGTCTTGATGAAGTTTGGGTTGAAAGTTGCCATTACTTTTTTCAAGTTGTTGGTTTTGTTAGGCCTGCTAGAATAGTTTATCCAGAGATCTACAGAACCTGACAGATTATTAGGAGAATGATCTTAGTGGGAGAAAGATTGATACGGCTGGCATTCTGTTAAACCTTGGTATGGAATTCCGAGACAAAAATATCTATCAGCATAATTGCTCCAAGCTTGCTCTTTGATACTATCAAGTCTAGTGAACAAGTTACAAAACAGGCTGGAAATCAATTAGATAATATGATGTAGTGAATAGACTAAACCAATGATATGACTGTATTTTCTCGATTGCAATTTGTTTATATTTCTTCTTTTCCATTAGGTTTTTACATTACTATTCAAAAGAGTTTTTTTCAGCTGCTAAAGGAGCTGTAAATATCTGGTCCTAATGCTTGAACTAGGTTATGTTTTTGCAAGGATTGTTATGGGTGAGGTTCTTCATATTTACCTTGACCTTGATGCTGGCCATTAAACCATAGCTATATTCAGATAAGATAGAGACCCTTCAGGTGTTAAAGTAGTACAATCCGGGGCTTAATTTATCAAAAATATCCCTTCACAGTTCTGTTTTGAATGTGAGGCTGAATGCAGGGGCTTATGAATATAGAATAAATGAACCGCCCCTGTCATGTTCTATGTATGCAAAATTTCTTTCCATCTCCAGTAATTCTATTAGTTTCAAGGGTACTATTTTCAGAGTATTACCTATATAATGAGCAATGGCTGCACCAATTCAGACCTTTTTACCTGAAAAATCTAAAATTATACAGATAAGTTCCTGAAGGCCTATAAGCAACTTTTTAAAGGCAGTTTTGTTAGGCTTAAAGAAACACAAGGGGAAATCAGCAAAACTAATTAAAGATAAGAGAGATAAGATATCAAAACAGAAGACCACCAAAGAACTGAGGTTCCCCAAAAGAGGTGTGCCATATCTCTTGCATGTATTCAAACTAACACTAGACTGAAAACAAGCGTGTGAGTTTTCTAGTGTTTTGGTAGCCTTCCAGTGGCTGTATGGATTTTTGCAGTCTAGAAATGATACACCAAAAAGAAACTGAAATGGACAAACAGATAATAAAGATGAATCATAGTAAATTCTTTTTGTTTGATTGAAAAATCCTGTTGACACAACAGGAGATCTACTAAACAAAATTGTTGATTTGGGTGCCAATAGTACATGTTTTTACAATGAAAGAGACAAAGTGTCCTTCCATTTTTGTGCATAAAACAATCTTGCTGCTGTCAACATACATAACATTAAAGTTCCAAACTTTGATTCCCACCATGGATGAATGGCTCCAAAAGCTGATGGAGTTAGCAGAGATGGCTAAATTGACTGCTTTGATTAAAGAAAAAAGAACACAATTACTTTTGTCTTGAGCATGTTGTCTGGACTGAGTTTGATCCTGTTTCCACTGATGATGTGGACAGGATCATGGGGAGGCTGAGCTCCACCACCTGTTTGTTGGATCCGTGCCCCTCCTGGCTGGTTTATGCGGCCCAGGAGGAGACACGAGGCTGGTTCCAGGCAGTAATAACTGCTTCTTTGAAGGAGGGTGTCTTCCCCACTGTCTTGAAGGAGGCGGTGGTGAGACCCCTCCTCAAAAAGCCTGTCCTGGACCCAGCTGTTTTAAATAACTATCGTCCAGTCTCCAACCTTCGCTTTTTGGCAAAGGTTGTTTAAAGTGTGGTGGCGCATCAGCTTCCTCTGTTCCTGGAGGAAACTGATTATCTGGACCCGTACCAATCGGGTTTCAGGCCCGGACACAGCACGGAGACGGCATTGGTCGCACTGGTGAATGATCTCTGGCAGGCTCGGGACAGGGGTTGCTCCTCTGTCCTAGTCCTATTAGATCTCTCAGCGGCTTTTGATACCATCGACCATGGTATCCTACTGCGGCGTCTCGGGGTTGGGAGTGGGAGGCACCATTTTAGGTTCTCCTACTATCTCCTGGGCCGCTCACAGTCGGTGTTGATGGGAGGGCAGAGATCCACCCCGAGGCCTCTCGTTTGTGGAGTTCCTCAGGGGTCGGTTCTCTCGCTTCTCCCGTTCAACATCTACATGAAGCCGCTGGGTGAGATCATTCATGGTTTCGGGGTGGGGTATCATCAGTACGCTGATGATACCCAACTTTTTCTCTCCATCCTAAACCAACCCAGCGATGCCCTCGCCGTGATGTCCCGTTGCCTGGAGGCGGTCCAGGTCTGGATGGGGAGAAACAGGCTTCGTCTCAATCCTGCCTAGACTGAGTGGCTGTGCATATCGGCATCTCGGGTTAACCAGACTATTCCACCTTTAACGATGGGAGGTGAGGTGTTACCCCCCGTTGATAGGGCTCGCAACTTGGGCGTCCTCCTGGATTCACGGCTCAATTTTGAAGATCATATAGGAGCCGTAACCAGGGGGGCTTTTGCCAGCGGATAACACCCAGGGGGAGGGCCTTCTCAGTGGGTGAACCTGCCCTCTGGAACCAGCTGCCCGTGGAGCTTAGGACTGCCCCCGACCTTCGTTCATTTTGCCGGGACCTGAAGACCTGGCTCTTCGAGCTCTCTGGCCCAGGCTGAGAATTTTAATTTTAATTGGGGTTTTATTTTTTTCAGGGATTGATGTAATTTTTTTAACTGTTTTAACTTTTGTATTCCTTGTTTTAACTACCATATAAACCACCCTGAGTCCTTCGGGAAAGGGCGGTATATAAATCCAATAAAATAAATAAATAAATAAATAAATAAATAAATAAATAAATAAATAAATAAATAAATAAATAAATAAATACATACATAAATACATAAATAAATAAATACTTGGAAACCACTTCTGGGATTTATGCTTGAGATGGGGAAAAAATGAAACTTTGATTTTGGGTTATACCTATTAGATAGGTTTGTTGTTATATAAATGGCTAGTTTATATTATTATGTAAAAGTAAAAAGTTGAGTTCTGATGTTATTGTCTTATTCTACTACATCAAAGGGAGTCAGAAGTGAATGCCTTTTCTTTTTTTTCCCCTTTCCTTACACTTTTTCCTTCCCTATTTTTCCTACTATTTTCTTTTGTATTTTTATATTTTATATTATAAACTAATAAAAAATGTTGTTGTCTTTTAAAGGCAAAAGCTAACATAACAAAAGGAATGAAACATTAATAACTGATATAAATCTGCAAAATATTAAAACACTGCTCCAAATTACCACGGCTCTCAGGTTCATACTGCTGGATTCTTTTGAAGGAAAATTTGGACAAATCATTTCATCTGTAGGACTCTCTTAAGAATTAGCAGTGAAGAGTCCGTGGCAAGGCACTCTGTAAATGTGAATGTATTACAGAAAGTGCCTTTTACTTTTTAAAAAAATTCATCCAGCAGTTTGAAAAGAAAAGGAAAAAGAAAAGCTTCTTATTGATCCTAGAATGCAAACAACTTAAGATGGAGAAGACTGTCTCTCAAGTAACTTAGTCTCAAATGATTTCATACTTTACAAATAATAAATATGTTACTTTTACTGTGGAGAAAATTTAAGTCCTGTAGCACCAGCATGTCTGTAACGTGTTCAAGATACAGATAAAAAGGGAAGGCTGTTTCTATGCTTAAAAAGCAAATGATGTAAACATCATTTTCATGCTAAGAAGACAATGGGAATGCAGAAACAGAATTTGTAGATAAAGATGAATATAGGACCATATTTCTAGTGGTTTGCTTTTGATCTAACTACAGGATAGCCAACAGAGGAATGAGTCACCAACTTTAATAAATATGATTTTCCACTCCATTCTACAGTTTGAGACAGGGATATGTCATACTTCTGCTTGTGATCATGGTCATGAATACTAGAAAGATGCTTGGAAAAACCATATTCTTATAATATTGCTTCTTAAATTTATTAGGATGTATAGATCCAATCCAAATGTGTTTACTTCTAGAACAATGAGACAAATCTTGATTAATTTTTCATACTGATTTTAATAAAATCTAAAGGCAACTAAGTTAGTTGGATCCAAACTATTGAAAATAAAGAACATTGCATGCTTTAAAGAATTGCATAAAATTCTACCATTATGGTGTACCTGTGCTCAATTTCATGCATGATGCAAAACAACCTAAATAGAATTTTACAGCTTCAAGATCCATACCTCCCCAGGTTTCTTGGTTCTTCAGTGGTTTCACCATACTTCTTATATGAACTGTATTCACTGCCTTCTCAAAGTATGCCAGTAGTGATGAGTGTTAAGAGGGAAGGATCACCATCCATTGCTTACTATGAATTGGATGCAGCAGGACAAACTAATGAACAGTGCTAAAGTAAATGGAAGTCACTTGGGGCCTCTTGCTCAGACTTCCTACTCTCTGACTTCAATGTGAGTCTGACCATTTCATAAAATGGTCTTCTAGTTGTTTCCACCATCTTTACCAGGTATCCAAGGTAATAACAAGACGGCAGGAAAAATATTATTTACAGTTGTGCTTCATTTTGGATTTCTAAGGAAAATTTGCCTGATTCTCCCACTTGTTTTTTCAATGGCAGGTTAAATTATTTTTTTTCTGCTAAAATATTAAAACTTATTTTTTTTAAAGCTTTTCTTTTTATGGTATGAGTTTGTATTCTAAGGGCTTTCCTCCCTTGAAGAAACAAACTATTTGTATTGAAGGATGGTATACAAATTTCTAAAATGTCAGTGAAATAATATTGAGCAAATCTAGGATTTAACAAGTTTGGAACTTTTTTCTGTAAAAATCAGAATGAAGTTTATCTTATAACAGGGGAGCTACAAATGAGTTAGACAATCAATTTGCAGTTAATATCTTGGATAGGATGAAGATTCCTTCTGACAGGAAGACCCATCAGCAGAAGTGATAATGCTGGATCTTTATGGAAAGAACCACTTACATGATAAGAAGTCCTGATGATTCCCTTCCTCGTTTACAGTTATCACTTCATTTTGATAGATCTGCCATGAAGAGCTGACATGGATAAACAGAACAAAAGTGATGGTAAGTGTATGGTTTAATGTCCTGCTACCTCTTTGGTTATTCACACCCATTGTCAAAATCAAGATTAGCATGAAAGCTGCCTATGAATCAGAAAGTGGGATATAAATCAGAGAAATTACAATATAACAGCCAACTCTACTTCTGTCACACCCAAATACATGAAAATATAATTACAATATATATGATTGGGAAACTTTGTTCTGCTTTTCATGAAGGAGAGGAAAAATGATCTGTAGAATAGTACTATACATGCAGTATTATATTTTTATGGATTCCTGGATGAAAATAATACCAAATAAACATTGATGAAGGGAGTTGCAAGTTTTGTGTCATGTCTTTTCTTATTTTTCTTTTCAGCACCAGGCAATATATGATGTTTTCCATGATGAGCTTAACATCAATAATAACATTTATTTAAAAGGCTAAAATAATTTCTGGTAGTATTATCTTATGTTAAAATTTTGTTTAGTCACAATCTTTCACTTTTCACATTCTGGAAAAGCAGTGGTCATGTATCCTAGCAAAAGAGGTTACATATGTGCATAAGCGTAGTCAGTAGCATAAGCCTTTTTAAAAATATCAAACATGCAAAGAAACAAAAAAAGTCCAAAATATCTGTATTACATCCAGAAATGCCAACTTTGCAACCAATATTTCTCATCCATAACTATAGCACCCTAAGGATACCTGCATACATGCAAATGCTTCTCTGGGATCAGTAACACAGCAGGGATTGCTTTTTCCTTCCAGTAACAGATTGCTGGGAAATACCAAACATGGCCTTAAGAATTCCAATGTCTGTTACAAATTTTTCTGGATGTGGTTGGAAAGAGGCCTAGAAATGCCAGCACAAATACATCACACTTACTGAACGTGCACACGCAACTAATTACAATCTTCAATTATATGTGATATATCCAGGGCTTTTTTCCCATAGAATGCTCAGAACGGCTCCAGCCCCAAGGGATAGCCCGCCACCAACACCCCTCACACCTGTGACCACAGCAGTGCCGCCTGCCTCCTGTGCCCGGCAAGATGAGAGTTCCGGCACCTTTTTTTTTGTAGAAAAAAAGCACTGAAGCAAGCTAATGGCTGCTGTGCAGCTATTTATATGGTTGGCCTCTAGGCAGCGACCAGTAGGTTTAAAGTAGCAGTTTCCTGCCCCAAACCTAATTATCAGCCTGGAGACAGCAAGTCTGGCTCAGTAACAGCAACCATTACATAACACAGAAAAGTAGGTCAGATATTAAGCAAGCGATCAGACATTAAGCAAGTTATTTTAACAAAAATGGGCAATATATTACGCAAACAATAAAGAAACCAGCCGAAACCTATCAAAGATGCTACCTTGAACTTTTGTATTTTACAAACCTATTTTAATGTTAAAACCACACCTCCTGAATATTTAGTTCAGCATTAATAAGATCATACTAAGCATAGGTTATTACATGGAAGCTGCTGTACATGTGTCCAATGTCAGCAATGTATTAAATGTCCACAACCAATGAATGAACTCACCCAAAAACCCAATATGTTTGAATTTTATATAAAATAATTCCCCACTTTTCTAAGCTGATCTTCTCTTGGCTGACTGATTAGCAAAGTGTCCTATTTGCTTGTGCACACAAATAAAGTTTATTTTTCACTTCACTTTTCTGGTTCAGAGTCTATTTGGGTTGAACAAACTGCCAACTTTTCTGGCTAACAGTTTTGGCAAGCCAAAGCCAGAAGAGTCTGTCCAGCTTGAGTTCAAGATAGTGGCAGGCCTAATCACATTTTCGCTTATATCAACTCCTTGTGTTTCCCTTCTGCCCAAAGACTCTGCAAGTTATCTGGGGGGGGGGAAGAAAGGCAGAAATGTTAAGAGACAAATTCCAAAGGTGTCAGAACAGCACCATTCTTGGTGAATAGAGCTTTTTTTTATTGCCCAATTAAATCCTCAGTGAAATGGACAGTGGGACCAAACAAAGGGCTCCAGTATTCCAAGGTATGGGTTTTGGCCAGTTTTATTTGTCCAAATAAATCCTCACTAAATAGGACAGGGGAGAGAGTTTGGGAATAAGACTGGGAGGCCTGTGGAAAGGCTTCAGTATTTTGAGATGTGAGCTTTGAATACAGTCAGGGTGTCTAGGAATGCAACTGGGAAGTTGAGGCTTTAGTATTTTGAAGTAATGGGTTCTGGCCACAATAAAGAGACTGATAAAATGATGCTATTGTGTGTTGAGTCATTTCCAAGACTTGCGGGGGGGGGGGGGAGGAGGGCGGAGACCTTCTAACAAAATAAAAGGTCTTATTCAACATTGTCAAAACAATTGGTTGTATTCTTCTTTGGAAAGTAAAGGCCTGTGGTGATGAAAGGTAATAGGAAGAAAGTATTGGCAAATGAGGAAGTATTTATGTGTCCTCCCATCTGCCTCCTCTGGATCCTACTGCCCTGATGCCACAACCACAAGATAATTCAGTGGAAATGGATAGTTCCCTATTTTTAAAATAGTGGTCCTGTAAGACAACCATCCGTTCAGCATCTATGGATATTCTCAGTCATCTAGGTCATGTTTGTCCCAATGATGATTTTTAAGAGGCAACTGCACTTTCTTTGTTTTTCCTTTTCTTCCAAGAAGCTACTTCAGTTCTGATTGAATGGTAGGGAATGGAAGAAATTTCATTCCTTGCAATCATTTGGTCATTAGCACTTTTTCTGAGAGTTGTCGAGGGAACTGCTAAACCTCCAAGTGGCCTCAACAACTCTCAGAAAGAATGCTAACAATCAGATGATTGCAAAGAATATAAATCCTTTCATTCCCAGCATTCAGTCAGAGCTAAAGAAGTTTGGATGAACAGTGAAGCATCTTTAAAAAGAAGTCCAGTTGCCTCTTGAAAAATCACCTTTGGGATAATCTGTTCAGAAGGCTAAGAATAGGCTGGATATAGTTTATTTTACACTCATTTTTCAATGTCTGAACTTTATAACTGGAAAAACAAATGTGCTCCTATGCCCAGAGAATCCTGAGAAAATGGCTATTTTATTTGCTAGTATTTTACAACTTATAACCACATTTGGGCAGATATACAGACCCAACTTGACATCTTGTTGACACTGGATGAAAGGTGGATGATTGTGGAGAAGGAACATTATAAGGTACAGAACCATGACAATGATGATATCCTGTTCCTATTAGTGGACCCTCAATAGGACCTTCAAGTAGCTCTTGACATGGGTCCATTGAGAGCCTACTGGACTCAAGTTTTGGGGGCTCTTTAAAATGGGGTGCCTAAACAAATTAACTTATCTCAGATGTATGAAGTTCATCAACAAAAACATGAAAATCTGAATGCTTTCCTTCAATGCATTCATGTAGCCTTTAAAGCCCTACTCGGATTTTGATCTTGAAGATCCAGACATTTATATGGTTAATTTAATATTTATAGTTCAAAGCTGGGATTATATTAGAAAAAGAAAACTGCAAAGGCTGATGGAGCAATGCCGACCTCTTAGTTAGTTGATATTGCTTATAAGTCTTTGCTAATAAAGTAATGGAGAAGGAAGATAAGCAAAAGAGTAGACAGCTTTTCCTAGCTGATACATTGAGACAGGAAGGGGGAGGTAGAGTTTTCAATGCAAGAGGCAAGTGAGGAGGAGTTAGTAACAGGAGAAGGAGATGGTAAAATTGAGAGAGAGAGAAAGTACAATAGATAGCAGAGGAAGTCTGTATTGTGCAAGAATCAATGTGTTATTTGCATATTGGAAAAAGGAGTGTCCAGAAAGAAAGTAAATGAAGGAAATGTACACAACAAATGAAGACTGATAGGGCCCAAGGCAAGCAATATCTCATTAAATTTGAGACTAGACAGTGGCTACAACTCATGATCCAAAACTTTTTGCAATATGAAATGATCAAAAGGAGGACAGCCCCCTTTCAGTATGTCAATCCTACCCACCCAGAAACATGATGGCTCCTTTAGACTTGTACGGAACATGGGGGAATGAATGAATAGGGTCACAGTCACCGTACTCTCTGTGCTCTTTGAACCTGTACACTTTGTTAATACCCCTTAATACAAATACTACACTGTGCTTTATTTGAAGAATACTTTTTTTGCATCCCAATAGCAGAAAACAGTCAAAAATACTTTGCTTTTGAGGAGGAAGACCTAAATATATGGGCCAATGTGCAAATATACTGCTCTCCCAAGACTTTAAAAACAGCCCTACTATCTCTGCGATTGCATTAGGGAAGGATTTAGAGAAATGATGCCCCTAAAGGAATGCACTGCTGCTGGTCCTTCAATATGTGGATGACCTCCTGTTGGGGCTTCCACCAAAGACAATTGTAAAGAAACACTATTGACATGTTGAACTGCCTAGGTTAGTACAGCTATTGGGTATCTCAAAAATGGGGAGCAACTAGTCCACAAATCTGTGGGACACCTCAGGTTTCATATTTTACCGTGATCAAAGGCAATGGCTCCAATCTGTTGTATGGCTGAACCTAGGATCAGTAAACATCTTCAAGGATATCTGGGGATGTTTGGATTCTGCTGAATTTCTATCCCAAATTATGGCCTCAATGTAAAATCACTTAAAGCCACAAAAAAGGGAGATTATGGAGTTTATGTGGAGTACAGAATGCTGTCAAACATTTACAAAAATCAAGGAACTGTTGTCAATCGCTCTTGCATTAAGACTCCCTGATCTTACCAAGCCCTTCTCATGCATGAGATCTAGGAGTTGCAGCTGGAATTCTTACCAAAAAACATGGGTGCTGGGAACAGGTGACACCTTATTTCTTTTAACAAACAGACCTTGTGGCGTCAGGATGGCCTGCCTGTCTACAAGTGCAGCTGCTATCAGACTCCTTGGTAAAGGAGGAGACAAAATAGCTTTGGGACAAACCATGCAAGTTCAGGTCCCACATGCAGTCGTGGAACTTTTGGAACATCAGGTTGCTCACTGGATTACAGAAGTAGGTTGGCGAAATACTGAGCCACCCTTCTGGATAATCCAAAAGTGAGCCTGGTAGTGGGTGCAAAGTTCAGTCCTGCCATTCTTTTATCCCAAGTGGAACAAGATGTTACACATGACTGCATGAAAATAATAGATCAGGCTTATCCTAGCAGACCTGACCTGAAAAGTCAACGTCTTCATAACCCAGATGAAAAGTTTAGATAGATGGAAGCAATTTTATGCAAAAAACGGGAAAAGAGAGCTGGATATGCAGTAGTCACATTGCGAGATGTTAGAGAGGCCCACCCTCTTCCTCTTAACACCTGCTCAAAAAGCAGAGCTGACTGTTCTGAAAAAGCCCTACAATTTGGTAAGGATAAAAATACTAACATTTATGCAGACAGCAAATCTGCGTTGCACGTTTTGCATGCATATGGAACCCTATGAAAGGGAAGGGGACTATTAACTGGAAAATGTACAATGATTAAACATGCAGAAGAAAATTTAGTCTTATTGGAACTAGTGAAACTACCTGCAGACATAGTTATTATGCATGTTAAGGCCCATTCAAAACAGGACACACAAATATCCAAAGGAAATTGGAGAGCAGATGAGACAGCTAAGGCTATCTCACACCCAACCTTTAGAGAAATAGCTATCTTTAATTCCAACTTCCTGACAGTCTTATTTGCGCCTCAGCTGAAGAGATCCAATCAAATTTGATGGGGGCTATATTGATTCCTGGAGGATGGTATGACTTACCTTACGAAAAGCTTGTTCTCCAAAGAACTATGGCCCAACATATGATTAAACATCTCTATGACATGGCTCACACAGAAGAGAATACCCTGGAAGATTATAGGGTGCAGTTGTTTGTGCGCCTGGGAATGTATGTGAATGTTGCCCGGGTTGCTCAAACTACATGAGATCCCAAGAGAACAACCCCAAAGGAGGGAAGAAGCCCCTGCATGGAGTTCAGAATCAGGGAGCAGCCCCAGAACATTTTTGGGTAGTCAACTTCACTGAGCTACCAAGAAAATGAGACTCAGTGATGTTTTGTTGTTTGTTGATAACTTTTATGGTTGGGGAAAATGCTTTTCACATCAGAACAAACAAGGCTAGGGAAGTTGTGGAGGTTTTATTGAATGAAATTATACTGAGATTTGGGGTTCCTCGGGTGCAGGGGGTATCAATTCTGACAGTGATATGCATTTCATCACCAGAATAGTTCAGGGCATGGCCACTACCTTGAACATTATCTGGAAGTAACACTCTGCTTATTGATCCCAGTCTGGTGTAGGGTAGAATGCATTAATGGGTTACTAAAGAAAATAGTTGGCCAAAATAGCCCAAGAGGTTCAACTGCTATGGAACCAGGTTCTACCAATTGTGTTGTTGTGATTTTGGATCACATCCAAGAGAAAGATAGGAGTCAGCCCATTTGAAATCTTATATCGCCAGACATATTTCAGAATTTGGTCCCCCATAATTCTTGTATTCATCAGATGGATGAAAGGATTATTAAAAACTAATTAGTCCAGTTGTCTGCTGCTCTGTCATCTCTTTCTCTTCATTTACAGTTTAACCAGTGTAGTGATTGGACCAAAGTGTTCATCCTTTTAAAGCTGGTGATTTGGTTTTGGTGAAATCATTGAATCATACAGATGATCCTTTGCAACATAAGTGGAAAGCCCCTTACCAAAGGCTATTATCAACTTCTATTAGGATAGAAGGAATGAAGACTTGGATCCACCATGCCCAAGCAAAAGAGCTGATCTACCTGCTGAACCAAATGATATAAATTTCATCACTGGCCAGTGGACAATGCTATCATCAGACCCATTGAATGATTGAAAATTGCTTTTTCAGAAGAAATCTCCAGCTTGACATCTTGATGGACCTATAGAAGTGTTGGCCTTTTCTGCTGACTGCGTGGCATAAGACCCTAGGCAATGTGTACCAGTGGTGGTTGTCTTACAAGAAAGAAATCGGCATGGTATCCAAATGAAATGTATCATTCAAGTTATTGTGGATCCTTCCTATAGAGACATTGACTTAGCACCTATACAGCTTGGATAGTATGTTTTTCTTGTTTATCTTTTTTTCTCTTTTACACAAAATAAACCTTTTGTGTATTCCTAAGTGTGATGCTTTCCAATATATTTCTTATCTTTGAATAATTAGTTGTCTGGCATTCATTTTCCTTTTTTGGGTTTCCATGATGAGTTTTGCTTTTGGATGCACAAACTGATCCCACTTTGGGGGCCCTTTTGGCCAACACACTTCACAGCTTTTCTTGGGCTTTCACCCATCTGGTGGTGATTCTGAAGAGGCTTCTTTCTTTTCACCCTTAAACATCAAAGGGGGGACATGATGACAGCAGCCAGGAGGCCCCTTAATTAACTTCTCAGTAGTAAGGAGGCCCTTCGATTGATGTTCTTGAGAACAAAGCAAGCTGTAAGTGATAACAAAGTACAACCAATAAGGAAACTAGCAGAAACCTACCAAGGACATTGAGTTGAATGTTGGTGTTTTCCAGACTCATTATAATGTTAAAATAACACTTCCTGAATTGTTAGATGAGCATTAATAATATCATACTAAGGATATTATGGATTGCTTGTGCACCATACAGTATGTTTCATGGAAGCTGGTACACATGTGTGCAACATCAGCAATGTGTCAAATGAATACAACCAATGAACAAACTTACCCCAAACCCAATATGTTTGAATTGTATATAAAATAATGTCCCCCTTTTCTAAGCTGATATCAGCGAGGGGCCCTCTTTGATGTGCACATAAATAAAGAGGACTTTTTCACTTCACCATTCTGGCTCAGATTCTACTTGGGCAAAGGGACCACAAGTTGAATGGACTGCCACCTTTTCCAGCTAACACACCCATTGCACAGAACATGACTCTCAGTAGCATGTAGTAAAAAAAAATAAACACTGACAATTAAAGAACATTCTAGAGTTAAGAGTGCCAATCAGTATTCCTAGTAGCAGAGTAAAAGAGAAATTATTGTTATCGACAATGAAGCCATTTTGCTGATTTATTTCTTCCTTGAGATCCCTATACCTGTTAACACAACCATGTGTTAAAGGACATCTGGAAGAATGTCAAGGATGAAACCAGTCTCACTTCAGGGGCAATATTGTTTCACAGGGTGGGTGCCACCACAGGGAAGTACTGTCTCTTTTGCATGTAAGACCCACAGGATTCCTCTTTGACCAGACATGATGGGATGGGTTGATGTAGTAGAAATAGCTATAGGTAGTCCCTCAAATAATCTGGCTCCATGCCATGAAGGTCTTTAAAGGTCAAATCCACCTTTAACTGAATCCAGAGGCATACTGGCAACATGCACTTTTAAAAAAAAAATCCCATTTATATCCCGCCCTTCTCCGAAGACTCAGGGCGGCTTACAATCTAAAGCACAAATCAATGTACTTAGCAATAGCCTTCATTCTATGTATATGCCTGCTTATTAGGGCTTCCCCCCCCCCCAAGTGGCATTATTACAAAGTCAGCTTATTGCCCCCAACAATCTGGGTCCTCATTTTACCTACCTCGGAAGGATGGAAGGCTGAGTCAACCTTGAGCCTGGTGGGACTCGAACTTGCACTAATTGCAGGCAGCTGGTGTTACTTAAGGAGGCATTAGCCCACTGCTCCACCAAGGCTCCACTTTGCTTTAGAGCAGGGGTGTCAAACTGCCGGCCCGCAGGCCGGAGCATCATACAGAAACCGCGCCCATCCTATTTTCGGCAATGGGGAAAAGTTCTGATACGTCGCACAACGTCATGTGACATCGCGAGTTTGACATACCTGCTTTAGAGGTATAACATCCTGATCTAGAAGCACACATAAGGGCCTGCCCTGCTACATTTTGCATCAGCTGAAGCTTCTGAATATTCTTCATAGGCAGCTCCAAGTAGATCACATTGTAATAAACTGTCTGGATGGTGATCAGGGTGTGAGTGATTATGAGCAAAGTCTCCAAATCCAGCATTGGGCATAACTTGGTGCCACTACTGCCGCCTACCTTCCAAGCAGGAGTCACAAGTCTACGAGGACTCCCAGATTGTGAACCATGACTGTCTGGGACAGTGCAATCTTATCCAGTACCAAGATAGCATATTTTCTGAACCAGAGGACTTCGGAATCCAGAGCCATTCAGTCTTGAAAGAGTCCAATAGAGGCTTGTTGTTCCTCTTCCAGGCCCTCTAACTCCAGCCACCTGGATAGGTGTCATGGTGAGCTCAGATTCAATAAGGAGACTAACAATGACCAGTGAACTGTACCTACTTTTGACACATAAATTACCACCTTTCTGATCTGATTTTGCCACACTCTAACAGTTAACACCTTTCTCAAAACACTAACTTTGTTTATCTATAATAGCCTGTCCTTATTATCTCTAAAGGAATGCTTCAACTATTTTCCAACTTGAATATAGCACAAATACCAGCAGCATGGCTGCAGGAAGAAACTGTTTTGATTGCAGAGAGACAAACTTTTGTGAACTTACCCAGAATAATCTGCAACACATCCAGCTTTATGACTTCAGTTATATGCAAGTAATGATCCCTAGTTCAGCCTTCTAACATTTTTCTGATTTGAAGATTCCTTATTGCAGAGGTCCGCAATCTTTTGGGCACCACAGACCAGTTCTCTGGAGAGAGGTTTTTCTGCGGACAGGAGAAGGTGTGGTTTTGTGTGCTGCTTGCATCTCGTGGATGGAACTTTGCTTGTTTGTGCAGACCGGTTGCTGGCATGCTGAGGCCTGGTACTGGTCCATGGACCAGGGGACCCCTGCCTTATTGCACTCAGCTATCTTCAAGTTGAAAACTACATTAAAAGTCAGAATGGTGCCAGTAACAGGCTGGAGGCTAACAGTTCTTAATCAGGAAAATGAAAAGAATGAAGAACCAAGCAGACTAAGTCTGTATCTTTTTGTCTTAAAACTTAATTATTTACAAGAAAAACATGTTCTAAAGATGAAAAACACATGGGCATGATCGGCCTGTCTCTTCCTTCTCTCCAAAATACCATGGTGGACTTTGAGGGATAATTTAATATTTAGATTCAGCTGGTGTTTCTAGAGTTTAGCTTAACAGAGAATTTTGAATACTGCTTTTCTTGGGAATAATTGGTTCAGTTTTTCTAAAGGTCAAATACAGACAAAGCAAAAAATTATTTCACTAAGAGTATACTTACTCGTTTCATGCTGGCCATTTCTCAAAATTTTGTTAATTTCTTGATGGGTGTCCTTTGGGGAGAGAGGCATATTAATTATAAAGTAAGGCTACACAAAGCTCATTAGATTTTTTAAAAAGTATAATTAATACAAATCAATCAGGGATCCCCAATATTGGTCTCCTCTCATTTCAGCCCAAGTAGAAATGCCTTAAAATTAGTCCTAGAACTTCCACCCTATGGTATCTACAATTTAGCTCCCAGGTTTGGAACCACCAAAGAACAGAGACCATATAAAAAGAGCCTATGGCTCTAAAATCCTGCCTAAAAGATAGCAGGAAGAAGGAGACTTGTTCCCTGCTTTCAAACTGGTTGTTATCAAATTGTGTTGGCCCTTTTTCTTTCAGTCAGGATGTTATGCTACTCCTAATTAAAAAAACAAAAACCTGATGTGAGCCTAGTCATGCCTAAAGTTCTGCATTGTTGAGCAAATGGTTTTATGCTCCCTAAATCATAAACCATTACCTTGAATGCTCTTTAATGGATATGATCACAAGCTTAGGCCTACAGAATAACTTGTCAAAGTGACAAGTTCTTGGATACTCTAAATGCAGCAAATTGGTTATTGTTTGTTAATATATTTATACCACTACAGGGTTAGAGACTTGTATTTCTTTCTTACCTGGGCCGTTTCTATTGAGCTCTCCCTCCCTCCCTCTCTCTCTTTCTCTGAAAGACATACACTATTGCTTTAAGCCATCATTGTTTTTTAGAGTATGAATTGATGATTCTTTTTGCATATACTTTGTAAGGCTGACTTAAGTAAGTCTTGACAACTCTGTTCCCCCAGGGAGTAGACTAAAAGTATTGTTTAGAAATCTAATATATGGTTTATTTACTCAATTTGTGCTGAGCTCTACAGTTCTTTCAGGCCGGCTTTGTTGGCCCATTACTCTATTAATGCTCCATTACTGAAATTAGTGTTGTAATTGGAGGAATGGGGGAGGGAAAAGAGGAAAGGGACACTTAAAAAGAAAAAAAAAGGAGCAGCTCTACTTTAATCCTATCACTCATTAAACCATCAGGAAACTAAATCCTTTCCCCACACACACACATGCTTGTACTTAGAGACACTCCTTGAGACAGTGCATTCACATGGATGAACAACCAGCAAATTGCACTGCCAAGCAAATCAGTATACATTTAAATCTGAAGTCTACCCTGGTGATGAATAGACAAGAGAAATACAAAAAGAAATATCTCCAGATTCAAGAGAACAGATAGGGTGAATAATCCAAAACACACTAAAGAGCCAACATAAAATTTTACTGAAAATTGGGTGTCAGTTGATGCATCAAAACCAAAGGCTTATATTTATATAGATAAGTTTATGCTTAGAAGCAAATAAAAATATAAGAAACACTGACATAATATAGGACAGTAGAAATAATGACACATGTGTTTGCTCAATTTGCTATCCAGATATTAATCAAGAAAAGGCAACTTCCCTCTTTCCCTTTTTATGAAGAAAGAGAATTGACAGCCCTTCAACTGGAAAATTTTTCTGTGTAGACTGAATTACATGTTCATCTTAATTTTACCAATTTGCTTCTGCTGGAGTAGAAATTGCAATTAACTCAGTTGCCCATGACCTATATAAACTCAGATTGCTACACGTTATTAGGACTTGTTACTAAGACAAAAATAAACACCAGCTTACATAAAGGTTTCATATAATCAGATGTTCAAACATGTTAACATATATCTCTTTGAAATGAGAGAGCATGAGATACCACAGTACGTGGCTGACAAGATCGAACTTCAATCTGTAATGCAGATGTTCAAAAGCTAGTGATAAATGGACTAAGAGATAACTTTTTACAATGCCTAAATTAACCTCATAGATGGACAGTGTTAATATGTGAACCCAACTGTAAATGTGTTGAACCATCACATACAATGATATTAATAATTCTGTCCAATATCCATCTAGAAATCTAATGTGCTGTAGTTTTGCTATAGTCACTATTCTTATAATAGCAGTTCTATTGTATATTAATTCTTGAATTCAATGCAAGTTGCAATATTTTCTTTTGCTATTTTAGTTGTATTCGTTGCTATGCTCATACAGTTCCAAAATACACTGAATAATCCCTATTTTGTTCCAAGTGATTTTTATCATGGTGTTTTAGAAAACTGATGAAGCCTCTTTGTATTCCTATAAGACTTAAATATGAATTAGCATGCAGTCAAAGATGATGTGCAATACTTTGCTATGTCGTGGATTGAAAGACTTGCCTGTATTGATCTCTGGAGATAATCACTATGCAAGTACTGCCAGTAGGTGCAATAGAAAAGTACAAGTAACTGAATTCTACATTTATTCTTCCCACATGAAATCAATAGGTCATATTGTTTGGAAAGCATTATATGGCTTTAATCTGCAATCATCCTTGTCAGACTTAAGACTTAAACCTATTTTCATAAATAGGTTTGCCGAACTAAAATTTCACGTATGAGTGTGAGCTGTGATTCAGGAAGTGCCTCGTTTAAATTTTGTCCCTGCTAAATGCCTAGCAGAATTGGAGACAAATTAACTTTTTTTTTTTCAGGATAGCTTAAGATGGTATGATAAAAGTATTTCTCCATTTGTTTTCTATCATGTCTTTAATAGGGTTGTTCTTGCAGCATCTTGCTCTAAATAAATGAATAAATAAATAAATAAATAGTTCATCCAGTGCTTCATTTGTGGGATGTAGAGGGCACAAACTTATGCTATTCTACACATTCATACAAGGTGACTAGTCCTCAGCTATGGGGAACCCCTACACAGTGTTAAATGACTTCAACAATAATAGCATTTTTATTCTTTCTCAAGTTCAAAGCTGCCAATTTAACCTATCCTGCATGAGGGAGTGAGAAATTTCAGGAGGGACAAAGAGAAGAGGAAACAGAAACTTCTCTCTCTTTTTTTTTTAATCTTCTGACTTGGAACACCATGCGGACTGGACTTAGAAGTTATGGTGAAAGGGATCTGTAATGGTACCCACAGAAAAGAAATACAGCATCTTGCCCAATAACTACTCAAAACCTGGATCCCCCCATTGCAGCAATATTTCCCAGCCATCAGGAGTATAATAACAATAAACTTTCTCTTCACTTATTTGACAAACCTGTTTACAGTTCAGAGAGATAAGGAAAATGGCCGTGCTCTGTGTTGATAAGTGCTAATGAGATGACTGCTGGCCATAAAAAGAAAATCCACATAGTTGGAGTTACACTTTTAATATTCACATACATTGCCATAGCATGGGATAAGAGCAGAAGTGGCTCCTGGCCTTTTAACATTATTTGTGAATAGAGTCATACACTGAAGTTCATTGAACTCCTTTTATTCATTATTATATTTACACCCAGATTTTTCTTCCAGAAGTACAAAATACAGTAGCTAACATGGCTCTCCATCTGCATTTTGGGTGTAGCAGAGCCTTAGCAGATTGGGCTGAGAAATAATAACTGGCTCAAGATTTCCCAGTAATTTAGGACTTTGTGAAGATTTGAACCTGGATAGGACAGCATTAGGTATGATATTCTAACTCTGCACTACATTGTTCTTATTACAGATACACAGTATCAGAGAATTAAGTTTATTTAACTCCACGGTATAAATTTATGCTGTACAACTAGTTGCCACTATCACCTAGGTAATATAACACATCTTAGAAGCAACAAGCTGAACCCAGTGATTTTTACCAAACCCAGAGAGCAGCAGTTAATTTCACAGATGCAAGCAATTCATTAACAGAAAAAGGGAAGCAGCCATCCTAATAGAAAGTGACTTGAGGACTGTTTGATGCAAATAGCCACTTGCAGCTGCCACCCCTGAGGAGGTTAGTTGAAACAATGCATTGACAGATGGAAAATCAAACTGTATATTAATTTGATAGTCACTTATAGCCCAGCAGACAGTATTTCTTGCTGTATCATGTACATTGTGATCTACTGCCAATAAATATAACACTACATGATAACTGAAGAATCACACATATTCAATTAAACTAAGTTGCCAATTGTATTACAGCAATATCTGTTAAGTATCTGAGCCCAAACACAAATTATTTAAGTCTGAATCTAAAACAGTGACCTAAAACTCAGAGTTAAGATCAGAAATAAGCCAATGAACATTAATTCATTTTCATATATTATAAAGACAATAAGGTATTATTTGTTTAATGGCCACAATTGAGTCCAGCAATTCGGTTATTAAGTGGTTAAGTAAAATTGTGACTATGCTTATGAACAGCTTTCATTTATTTTCCTATAAGCTACAATGGTCATAAATGGGAGTATTGATTGTAAAGTTATTTTTTCATCACCATTGTACCTGATAATGGTCACTAAGTTAAAGTAGTCTCTAAACAAGTTTATCTGTAAAGCAGTAGCATAGCTATTTTCCTATGCTTCCAGAACCTTCCAAAACTATTATATCTGTTTTATCAAATTTAAAATGGGACCATAAATCTATGCTATATGGACCGATCATACCTAGGTACTTTTGCTTTTTTTATGGCTAAGGAGCATATATAACAAGGACAGTCACTCCAAGCCAACAGATCAGAGTAGGAACTGCAGGGAGTTCTGAGTCAGGACAGGTAGAAATCATCCTCTCTATCTCAGGTATACTGGTTTCATTCAGAACAGAAACACTGAAACCTAAATCACAAGTTTGGGTAACAATAGAGAATGTCATAACAAACCCAGTTTTTTGCAGCAAAAGTGAGGAATATGAAGCATTACTGTTTGGACATCTGACAAAATGATGGGCTCACCTTCCAGTTGGGGAACCTAGGATGTACTTCCCTTCTACCGTTGAGAAGCACAGAAAAACTTCTTTAAAGCATGAGATAGATCAAGTCTTATGGAAAATGGTAAATCTTTATATCCCTTGACATTAATTACACATTTAGTGCTTGCTAACTCTGTTAGGGTTTTTGTTCCGCTTTGGAATGTAGTACTTAGTTGGTGCCCTCTTCAATCAAGAAACATCCTGCTGAAGCAACAACATTCAACATTAGTTTTATTGCACTTTCTGTCACAATTCATAAAGAATTCTCAATACCAGTGCTGTTCTGGACTATATCAGTGATACCTGAATAAAAGCTAAACAAAAGCAAACTACACATTGAACTACATGTTTTTGAAATCATTTTTTATTTTCAGCATTAGATATAGGGGAAAAATTTTTAGGCATCCTCACTATATTTGCATAAAAATATTTATTAGTGTTGATAAATGGGATTTGTGTGGAACCACAAATATGTCAAAGGAGAGAAGAATATCCACATAGCCTATTTACTTCATTGTGCATTAGCTCTGTAAGAACAACAAATTAAAAATAACAGTACAATATACTACCAACTGCACAGTAATGCATGTCAAGTTTCAATCATGTATTGTGAAAATAAAAAGTGAAAAATTCAAAAGATGAAACTTAAGGTGAGGAAAAAAAACTTCTAATACATGTGTTAAGATGCTTTGTAGTTTCAGACTTTACAGGTAAAAGATTTTCTTAAGCTATGCACACTAAATGGAAATTGAAAAAAGCAAATATATCAGATGATCTGCTTGCAAGATCTCGATTGTGGCTGGCAACTTTTCCTGACCTCTCATTTCCCTGTATGCTTTTGTGCAATCAGACAAAGCAAATGGACTACTACAACACATGTGATATTACCATGAGATGCTTCAGAATCTGGCAAGTCTTATCTGATAAGTTATTTTTATCTAGGATAATAAGGATAGCTATGGGTACCATGTTGCCAACTCCTGCCTTAGATCTAAATTACTCAGGAAGTTAATTTATGGCCCATATGAACTCTTAGAAAAGTATTTTGCTTCAGAGCTGAAGAAGCTTCTTGGATGAGGAACGAAATGTCTTCAAAGAAAAACCAAGAAAGTCCAGTTGGCTCATGAAAAAGCACCTTTGGGATATTCTGCTTTGAGATTCCACAATGCACATGTTTGTAACCAGGGCTTTTTTTGTCATAGAACGCTCAGAATGGAGTTCCGGTACCTTTTTTGGATGGAACCTTGTAGGGTAGGCAAGGCAGGTTGTATGACGTGTGTGAGTTCCGGCACCTTTTTCTTTTACAAAAAAAGCACTGTTTGTAACCAATAAATAAATGTACAAACTGTGTTACATTCTTACGTTCCTGAGCCATTTAAGACCAAAAATTGAAGCAAAAACCTTGCAAAGTGCTTGATATTATTTCTCCTTTCTCACTCCCTACTTTGTAATGTAGAAAGTAGTTTGACATCATTGCATTCTGTTCTATATGACAAGGCTGAATGTGAAGATGAAGAGCTTAGTGATACCATACTGTAAATTATTTGTCATACTAGTAAGGTAAATTAGAGGTACAGAACAAGAGATCTTCATATACTTTTAAATATGTTTGGGGATACAGCATTCAATTTACGCTTCCAGAATAAATAGAATTACAGGGATTTCAATGTATGTGCTTTAGTGGGCTAGGTGATAGTGACTACAGTCATCACACATTGATGGCAAATCAAGTAATGCACTTATATGTGCTGAGGTACAATTGGTACATGGCCACAAAAGAATTTCACCCCTTTTGAGTCCACCTCAAACCCAATATCTTATATCAATTGGTTCTTCACAGGTTCACCAGGTATGGGGGAATCAGATCACACAATACCAAATGATGCTTGGGTTTGTGCAAACTATCTGTTTATGAGAGCATGAAGTCATCTGAATTGTAGAGTGGTTTCTTTTGGGGAGAAAGCATAGCTAAGTGATTAAATTATCTTAATTATTATCAAGTTTCTAAAATGGAATGGTTTAATTAAAAGAAAAAAAAGAGAAAACTGAGCTGAGGAATGACAAAAAAGTCAATTATAGACCCCTGAGAAAAATACTATACTTTCTATACATTGTTTCTACAATTTATCCAAACATTTCTTTAATTTTTGTGTTTGTCAGTGCAAAAGTAACCTCACAATCTTATTTATTTGGAAATAAATGGCATTAGGACTCACTGGATAGACCTCTGAATACATGGAAATGGAAATGGGCTGGTCACATAGCAAGAAGAACTGAGGGCAGGTGGATCAGTCTAGTCATAGAATGGATCTCACTTGAAAAAAAAGTATCCACGAAAGAGACCTAAAACAAGATGGATCAATGACATCAGCAAGTATTGCGAGCCCAATTGGCAAAAGAAAGGCTCAGAACCATATAGGTTGGAAACATACAGAAGAGGCCTCCATCCTGCAGTGGATAGACAATGGCTAAGATGATGATCATGACAGGTGAGTAAGCATAGACCACATTGCTATTATCTACTGAGATGCTGAAGTCTAATTTTAAGTCTCTCTAGAAAGAGTGCAGAGAAGAGCAACAAAGATGATAAGGGATCTGAAGGCTAAACTGTGTGGGGAATGTTTGCAGGAACTAGGTATATCTAATCTAATGAAAAGAGGAACTAAGGCTGATAAAATAACAGTCTTCCAATATCTGAGTGGTTGTCAAAGAGAAGAGGATGGGTGATCTTTTCTCCAAAGCACCTGAGAGTAGGACAAGAATTAACGAGTGGAAGATTATTAAAGAGAGATCCAAGCTATAATTAAGGACAAAATTCCTGATGGTGAGAACAATTAATCAGTGAAATGGCTTGCAACCAGAAATTGTGAGTGCTCTATCATTGGAGGTTTTCAAGAAGAGACTGGACAGCCATCTGTGTGAAATGGTATAAGGCAGGGGTCAGCAACCTGAAACAGTAAAAGAGCCACTCGGAACCGGTTGCCTCACAAAAGGAAAAACTCGGAGCCACAAAAAATGTGTGCACATGCGCATACATGCGTGCATGTGCAGAACAGGGTTTGACTGAAGAGTGGAGCCAAGGCGAGATATGCACCTACCCTGCATATTTGAATTGATTTGTTGAACTTTTTTAGTCCCACTTTTTTTTTTTGACTGCACATGGCAGAGGACTGGGAGCCGCAAGAGACGGCTGAAAGAGCCGCATGCAGCTCCGGAGCCGCGGGTTGCAGACCTGTGGTATAAGGTATCCTGCTGAAGCAGGAGGTTGGACTAGAAGATTTCTAAGGTTATACAAACCTGTTATACTCTCTTCCATGTTCTAATACTTGTATAGCCAAAACTAGGATGTGAAATGATATAAATGTCCATATTTCCTAAAATTCCTAAATTTCATTCTACTTCATTAGTTGATATTTGTAGAAGAAAGGAAGCAGAATGCATAGAGCAATCATGTTCCACTTTAAAGGCAGAAAAGGGGGACAGTCTGGAAGAAGCAACTATGTATCTTTCATCAAGCTCCAGACTAAAGTTTAGTAAAATATGCATTTACATGGATATTTTTATAAATGCATATCTTCAGGAGAGGACATATGCTTATATTTATTTGGATTTGAAGCAACATAATATGAGCATTTAACATCTTCCAAATTATTCCCATATAAATGGCAGCTTTGTATGTCAGAGAGAGAGCAAGCTTTTAATCTTCTCTAAGATTAAAAAAGTGGTTTTCTTTGTTTACTTTAAAAATATTTTGTATTTTGAGGTGTTAAACTTTTTAATTTGAATTTTAATTTAAAGGAAAATAGATGTTATTTCTCAAAAAAATGGTGAAGGAATTATGTTGCTGATTTTCCAGTTGCTGAGGCTCCAGAAGTTCCAGAAAAATGGGGATTAGAGGACCAGATTACTTACCTTTGTGATGTACAAAATTATATTTAACCTCACTCCTAACTTGGCCCCTATATGCCTTTTCCTGGCTTTGTTATCTCATCCCCAACATGAAACTACACTAGCAATAAGCCTAAATTGCCAGATCTGAAGGGATAATTTTCCATCTGAAGAACATATTTTTTTTAAATTCCATTTATATCCCGCCCTTCTCCGAAGACTCAGGGCGGCTTACAAGCTTAGCAGTAGCCTTCATTCTATGTATATGCCTGCTTATTAGGGCTTTCGCCCCCCCCAAGCGGCATTATTACAAAGTCAGCTTAATTGCCCCCAACAATCTGGGTCCTCATTTTACCTACTTCGGAAGGATGGAAGGCTGAGTCAACCTTGAGCCTGGTGGGATGCGAACCTGCACTAATTGCAGACAGCTGGTGTTACTTAAGGAGGCATTAGCCCACTGCTCCACCAAGGCTCTTTTAAATTTATATTTCTTAAATTCTTAATAGTTCACAGCATAAGCATCCTGTTTGGAACAGCTACTTTTCTTCAAAAAAATCATGATAATAAGGGGAGCAAAACAGAAACCACCCTTCATGGTAAGCAGAAAATGGGGAACCCCTATGAAAGTACACCTGAGCATTGAGTTCAGTGGAAGCTTTGTCTTCCTCCTTCCCTAGTATATTTCATCTCAGACGCCTCCTTGACAGGATTAGTGTCGCTCTGAGACACTTTCAGAGAGCTATGAAACTGGGAAGGTGGAAGGGAAATGGGGGTGGGGGTGGGGAACAGAGGTTATTCTTATAGCTTTTCACAGTCAAACCAGAACCAACTGCTGGTAATGTGAGAGTGCTACATCAGGCGCCAAATGGATAAGACTGTAGACAGCAGGGCCAAAATGCTGATCCTTGCCAGCACCTGCAGATAGGAGACAAATAATTGGCACATGTTAAAAAGAGAGACAGAAAGAGAGTTGTTAGATGTCCGTCTTTTCTAACAGTGTCTGGCAGGGGTCCCTGCAAGGAATTTAATCAGCCAGAGTTGTTTAAAATGGGCTTTGAACAACAAGTCCTGCACTGTTAGTAATGAACTTCATATCATCTGCAACTCCTGTTTGCTGACGACATTCAATTTGTTAATTCTGCAGCTGGTGATAGGGGTCAGATAAGAAAGTGACGATTGTTTCTTGACGTTCCAACCCCTGCTCACATCTTTCTAATTAATCCTTTTAGAAGCAACCAGCGACAGAGAGGTGTGGAGCTGAGGGAGGAGAATGTGAGAGCAAAAGAGGAAAGCAGACAGAATTGCTAATGCTGCTCTCTGCTTATCTGAGTGTCTGAAATGCAAAAGGAAAGGGAAGTTGTGCAGTGTAACTTGGAGTGCTCAAGGAAGCAACAGATTTATTTAGGTTTTAAAACTTGATGAACACTCTCTATTGCATTAAATGTGTTAGGAACATCATGAGATAAGGTACAGCTATTACATACATCTGCCAACGCAACCCTCCAAAACTGGACCAGGGGAACAAATCTGACCTCCAAAAAAAGTCAGTCAAATGCTAAGGGCCCAATAGGTCATTTTCTGAGGAAGTGAGGTTTGTAGTCAAGGATGGAAATGGGAGTAGGACATTTCCCAGTGGCTTCCAGCTCCTATCTCTTGCTATTTTATCACATTTTGATATGTTACTTCCAGGCATTGTTGCATGCTTTTGTGTGATTAGCTATGAACATGCCTTGACTATGTTTCTTCATAACTTATGCTACCTTTGCATTAGTCTTTATTCATCATAAAACTTTTTCCAATCTTAATATACCTGAGGAATGAGGTTTAAAATGAAACGTCATTAAATATGACTGTAACAAAAGAATTGTGGCAATCTCTTCTGTGATCCAGGGTCATTATTTGTAACTGGATGGCCCACCTGACCTGACCATTTTCTCCTGGCCCACATTCTATAACTTGGCTCACAGTTTCTGTATAAAATTTGCTGGAATCTTAGGCTGATTTCATGTCACATGTTTGGGGGAGAAATTATGAATTAAAATAGTACTGAGAATGGTACTAGGCAAACCTCAATTTAATAAGACACTGCAATATATAGAAATGAATGACTCAGGATATGCTACAATACTTACATATATATACATGTATATGTGCCATTTCCCATATTTCTCTTGTGGATTGCCAGATAATGTAAGAAGGCCTGCTGGTAACAAGGAATCACACAGTAATTCTAAGAAATTGATACTGCAAAAGTATTGAAAACTGTCAGTTAAACTTACCTTGGCAGTCAGACAAATTGCAGTGATTGTACAATAAACAATATACTAATATTTCCAAAGGAAGTAAGCTGGTGAAGTGATATTTTAGATGCAAATTTATTTCAGGACAATTCAGTTTAGGAGCACTCTGATTTTCCTGTAGTATGAGTCCAATCCTCAGGGCAATTTTTTTCTAAGTTTTCTGAATTTAAGCCAAGTTGGGGGACATATAGTCTTCCAAATACTGATGGACTAAAACTCACATCTTATTGCAAGTTGAAATCCAAGAATAACAATAAGCTCTGAGCTTAAAGAAGAACTTTTTTCACAGGAATAGTAACAAAACAACTGACACTTTAGACCAAACCTAAAAAGGGACCGGCAAATTCAGATGTAAAAGGCTGGCAGTTTGCAGAACCTGGAGAAATAGGAGCACTCTGTATAGTAACACCCCTATCTTCTAGTAAACTTGCCTTAGCCAGGTTTTTCCATATCCCAAAACATTGTCCAAGATTGCAGACCAAGAGCTTTAAATTGCTCCCAAACTATATTGCATTCAATATTGTACCACATCTATATCTGGAATAGCAACTTTACAGTTTCTGGTTGCAAGTCTAACCCCTAGGAGATAGATACAGTCCTGTGGCTCCTGTGCTTATAGCAAACAAAAATCAATATTTTAGCACCCTAAAGTGGGCACAGTGGAGGATAGAACTTGAAAAGATGAAAAGGGGATGAATAGTTAAAAACTTTAAAGTGGGAAAGTTCATATGGGAATCACAGAATTGTTGACTGCATTCAGAGTCAATGCTGGAAAACTGTCCTTCACACTTCAAATATACCAATACCCACATAAAGAAATAAAATCTCATAGGAGCACCAACAAACCCTTTTAATGCTGCTAGAATGAACCTCTGGAGTTCTGAAAGAAATATATTTAGGTCAGGATTGGGTAACTATGACAACTTTATGACCTTTGGACTTCAACTCCCAGAATTCCTGAGCCAGTCATGCCAGCTGAGGATTCTGGAAATTGAAGTCCACAGGTCGCAAGGTTGCACAGGCCACACCCATCCTGGCTGCGCGAAGGCAAAAAACATTGCGATACATCACAATACATCACATGACGTGATCAAGTTTGACACCAATGCTCTAAATTATAAGTGCCAGTAGATGATGTTGATCATTATAATCATTGCTACCACCATCATCTAACTTTCTATGGTCCAAGAATGAAATTACATCTAGTCTAACTTGGGAGAAAAAAACCTAATTATTCCAGTGCACCTACTGGATGTACACTGAATTTAAATTGGCTATAAAAGCTAAGCTCAATAAGATAGTACTGTTGCAATTGTGTAAGTTAGTACAACTTTCACAATTAAAGCTGTTGGAGTTCCAAGAGTCCCAATTTTTCAGGAAAGGGAAGTATGCCCTCCCCCTGATAGGTACATAGACAATTGTTGGTTTTTTTTAAAAGACACAAGGACAATGTCTCCCTTGTTTTCCATTCCATTTGTTAAAAAAAAATTCTACAATATCCACGCTAATGTATTTCCCTCTTTCCTCGACCCCCTATAGTAATCATATTAATAGAAGGCCTTTATTACTGGTTAATGGAATTCTTTTAAAATCAGACAAAGTTCAAAGTAAACTGTTTTTCATTGATCGCATGAAGTATAGAGCTCAACCAGTCTATTTATGTTGTAAGCAAATTAAAAGCCTTAAGCCTATATAGCAAGGCCACATAATCTCAAGCAGAAAAATCAATTTCTTGCTATCCTCATGGGATGTAGATATTTCCCCCCCTCTTTTTCTGATAAAGGAACACTTTCAATCTATTTTGACAAAGAAGTTAATTAATAATAGAGTTTGGAGTTGCTTTTTAAATCATATTTTGGTGGCAACTATATCTAGTTTAGTCTACGGGGGGGGTGGGGGGACCCAGCACTTTTTATAAGAGAATTCTACTCTTCCAGACTGCACTTCTACATCCAGTAAGATGCAATCTTTCATGGACATGATTATCTTAGCACTTAAAAGTGAAGGACTGGATCAGAATTTTTTCCACTCTGGAACATCTCAATATCCCTGAAGGTATTTTGTCAGATAGGATTCTTAGCGATATGCAAAATGCTAAAAATGGAGATCATTTCAAATTCACAGCAATCTATTTTAAAAAGACCATTGTTTTATTTTTCAAAACGGCCTATTTTCATCACTTAGAAAATATTCTGAGTTTGGAGCATGCACAGATCCTTACTTTCTTCTATGTCCTCATCTATGGATCCTTTATTGCTTCTTAAAGGCAAAAAAGATGACATTGTTCTATTCCCACTACTGGCCCATCTGAAATATGCCCCACTCCCAGGTTTTCCAGCTTTAATTCAAAGCAACTACTTTACGATTTGGGCTGTCTTAGGCACTTCAGAGCAGATGATCCCTAGAACTTCATTCCATTCTGGTAACAGAACCAGTTCTGATTGGCTGCAGTGATGCCATGCCCTCTTCTCTCCAGCCATTTTTTCTGGGATGCTGGATTCCTATGCTCCCTGCTATTTAGCAACTGATGTTTTAATAATCTTGTAGCTGGTCCAACAACAACCCATTAAGTTAATGAACTGTGTTCAACCATAGACAGTCAGGCTCCATCCAACCTGTACATCTCCCAGCGCATACTCTTTCAGCTTCTGTCCAGGGTGCATTTCTGCTCCTTCCTCCTTTCTTCCTCCTTCCTTTATTTCTTAAGCATATTTATGCCACTTTGCTTCCATGAATTTTCAGTTCTTCCTTGTTATAAGATGACTATGGACTACAAAGGAAGTAGAAATGAAAGACCCACCTGTTTCCTACTGCTTTGCTGTGACATTGGAGCTTTAATAGTATCATAAAGGAAAACAAGAGGAAAAAATAAAGGGAAGGGGGTTGCATTTAATGTCAAAAGATATAGTGTCATCCCCAATGGGAAATGGGAGACCCGAAGGGAAACAGGGAAGAGATGTTACCTAGGAAGTGATCAAATAAAAGGTGGAGGAAGCCCGCAGATGCATAAGAGCAGTGAAAGAAACTCAGAAAGGATCTTCCTCAATTTATCAAGCTGTAGTAAGTAGTGATGAGAGATTTGTATTTTCTGACTTTGTTAATGTGGCCTTACAATAAAGTAAAATTAGCTTATCTGATCATGTTTCCCTTTCTGGTCTACCTGAGAAGGCTGACACTGGTAGATCTTGACTTTCCCTGCAAAAACAGGCCTTTCACAATAGGAAACTTCGGCACTGGCAAATATTTACAATGGTTGCAGAATCTCACAATCACGTGATCATCATTTGTGTGCTTCACAACTGACTTCTGATAAGCAGAATCAAGAAGGAAACAATATGATTGTAAATCGCTATCATAAGTTGTCTCACTTAATGACTGTGTCACTTAGGGATGAACCTCTGGTCCCAATTGTAGTTGGTAAGCAAGATTACCTTTACTACCAAAGTGATTAAAGTTGCATGTTACAACTGCAAAATAGCAGTGCACTCAGAACAATTGTTTTAATTTTGAAATGGAATATTTAGAGTTTACAATCTGAATGTGAAACATAGTTGAAGAGGAATGTGATTTTTGCCAATGAGAACTCCTTTTGTAAAATGTATCGATCAGAGGACAATTTTTTTTCATTGGTAATTTCAGCAGTTATATACCAGTTCTTGGCAGGTCAAATTAATCAGGGGGAGTCCTTTTTTTCTCCTTTTTTATTTTTCCTTCCCCATTTCCTTCTTGCCTAGCACATACTGAAGGAGGAACATTTGCTTTTTAGAATACTTACTGTAATTGGGACAAAGGTTGTGGACTGCTACTCTGATTCACAAGAAAGGGGACATTTGGACAATATGCAATTCTTCCTCAAGAGTTCATTGGTCTCTAGTTCTTAAGAAAGAAAAAAAATTCTACAAATGTTATTAAAGCACCCAACTCATGTGTAAAATAACTGCTTTAGGTAATATTAAACATTTAAATAAGCTTTTATATCCAAATCAGTGTTTGCCTCCAGATCCAAGAAGTCGGGTGGGGGGGGGGGCTGATCTGTAAATGAATCGATAACAAACCAAGCAAAGAAATGTTCCACATATATTTTCTGTGCTAATTAAAATCTTTGACATCTCCTGCATGCTGCATGTTAAATGCAACATTTATCTCGACTTTAAAATAAGTTCTTGCCTGTAAAGCTGCTCAATAGATCCCAGTAGGAGATGTTGTATCAGTGACAGCAGTTTGAATTCCAAATGAAATATTAGGTATTGCTGCTTTTATAATATTGCAACTGAATAAAACACACGATAATGCAGAATAGGTTAAAAAACTGTCCCTTCTCGAGCTTCCAGTTTGCGCGTGCGGCGCTTCTGGACACACAGGAACAGTCAGCTTCCTGCCGTCCGTTCTTTCTCTTTCGGAGGACCCTGAAAAGGGTCAAAAATCGCCCTTCATGGGCAACTACCACAAGGAGGCCTTCCCTGCGATTGCGGAAGGGTGGCAGCCCTCCTCTTGAATCCGGGACAACTCCTTTGGCCTGAAGAAGAAGAGACTGGCCATAAAGATGGCCAATCATTAAGCCACTCCCTGCTGATAGCCAAAAGCACTACCTAGCACAAAGAAGCAATCTGGAGGACCTGGGTTACAACTAGAAATATATTAATTTGACTATTTTGACTATCTGATAATTAATGGAATCAGAGAGGGAATCCTTGTTGATGCAACCTGAACTACTTACAACTTGTTATTTGTTATTTTGACTACCCAACCACCATATTGCTTCAGATGTAAATATTAAAAAATCAATAAAACTTGTATTAAAAATTGTCCCTTCTCAATAGCTGCTGATTTCCAGTGTTATTAGATTAAAATATGCACATACTCACCTTTATGCACCTTATGAGATGCATACAAAATTGATTCTCCACAAAGTTAACATTGTAAGCATAGTTTTTAAATCATTTACTAAGATATCAGATGAATCCACTTCATTTTTTTGGCTCTTTATACACCTGTATGCAGAGATTCCTTCCCCTTTTACTTTCCTTGCTCTATTTTGTTTTGCTACAGCACTGATATATTGACTAAATATGACAAAAACTTACTAATACCAACATGGATCACACTTCTACATTTTACAATGACATAGAGCCATCGGCAGGAAAGATTTTGCTTGGCAATTCAAATATGTACCAGTGATAGCACAAAAATAATGATTCCATTAGATAATAGTTTTATAGGGGTTATAAGCATGGACAAATACATTCACAGAAAAGCTCTTTAAATCAGGGCTTTTCAACCTTTTCACCCATTTTACCACTTTTAGGATATGGCAACATCCGAGTACCACCAGTCGCCTAGCAAGGTGTCAAAAACTTGATGACCAAAAAAAAAAGGAAAAAAAGTGATAAAGTACAGGTAGTCCTCAACTTACAACAGTTTGCTTAGTGACTGTTTGAAGTTACAATGGCACTGAAAAAAGTGCCCCCCAAGCCACAGCCGAGCAAGACACCTGCCTGCCTGCCCGGCGGCGCTCTTCCTCCTGTCCGAGGTTTGCATTGTTGAGGATTGGCAGTGGGGGTGGGGTGGGGGTGGGGTGTTTGGTTTTTATTTCCCCCCCAACTGCTAGGTGGTTGCAGCAGGTTTTGGTCACTTCACATGATTCTGGGACACTGTGACTGTCATAAATATGAATCAGTTCCCAAGCATCTGAATGTAAATCACAAGACTCTGGAGATGCTGCATAATTCCAGCTGATCGGTGCTTCTAGGCTCAGCAGAACTGCTGGGATCAGCACCGAGCTCCAGCTGGATCCTGGTGCTGATCCTGGTGCTTCCACTGAGTCCTGACAGCCCTGAAGAAGTGCTCATCCTGGCGCTTCCACTGAGCCCTGACAGCCCTGCAGCTCCAGCCATCTCTCGCTCAGGCTTGTGCGGTGCTGCTACCGGTTCAGCTCATTCCCCTCCCCCACTACCACTTTTCTAGGATGGTCACATACCACCTGCCAGGTGCCAATGTACCACAGGTGGTACCTGTACCACTGGTTGAAAAGCCTTGCTTTAAATAGCAATATGATTCCTTTACTGACAAAACAATTGCATTTGCTGTAAGAAAAAATGTCAAAAACCATCTTACAGCAATTTCCTTCTTAGGTCCACCTGAGAAGTCACAACAATAAGAAAACTTTGAGTTTCACTGATCTCATCATCTGGAAAAATGCTGTAAAATGAAAACAGTTTGCAGGGAATGGAAAAGACTGATCAATTTTTTTTGTTTTTTTTAAACAAGTTTTATTGGTTTTCCAATTTAAAAACTATGTATTTAGAAAGCATCATGGTACCTGGGTTATTCAATTGAATAACAGAATTTTCAATACATAGTTCGGGTTACATTATCATATCATCCTTCTCTATTTCCCTTAACATTCAATGCAACGTGTTTAAACTAACAAATTTCTAAGAATAGCATGGTCAATTCAAGAAAAAATTTATCAGTCAATTTCAAAGAAATATATCCATGTCCTGTTATTAAGTTTTATCTAATTTTGATATTAATTATAGTATTCAAATTTAACCTTTAACATCCCAAATGTTATTCACAACCCATATTTCCCTTATTTTATTACATCAAAGATTGTAACGTCTAACATACACAAAATAGTTATCTGGCTAAAAAGGTAAACATTAAACTAAAGGTAAAGGTAAAGGTTCCCCCGCATATGCGTGCTAGTCGTTTCCAACTCTAGGGGCCGGTGCTCATCTCCATTTCAAAGCCGAAGAGCCAGCTCTTTTCCGAGGATATCTCTGTGGTCATGTGAACATAGACAATGTTTATTTCATATCCTAATACATCACAAGTTACCAATAGGACAACCTATATTTATCAATCTACTTCTGCTTATACATAACCAAAATTTTAACATCAAATGTAGGCTCCATAAGCCAAATTTCCATTATGCCAATTTATAGATTATAATGTTTGAAATAAGCCTTATAAGTACTTAAACACATTCTAATTCTATCTCGTAAACATTTTCTATTTCAGATCCTAATAAGTCACTGATCACTAACAAAATGGCCTATAATGATTCTCTAGGCACTCATTTTTTTAAATCTAACTCTAGGTTTCTTTTTTTTCCAGTCAGGTTTCCAAAGCCTTTAGATTGCCAGATAGGTCTTCCTTCGCTCTCATGCGTATTATTTGCACCAGAGGGGGCTATCCAACCATCAGTAAAACACAAAGGTTAAACCATTTATAATCATTATATTGATGCCCTGTTGATTCCACTCTCATTATTTGCTCTAATGTCTCTGTCTGCAGTTCGGTCTGGATTCTTCTTCCCTCTGAGTTCATCTGTTTTGAGTAGAAAATCTTATCCGGTTTTATAGTTAGTAGTTGACTGTCCAGGGTTTCCACAGGCTGTCTTTGTTGGTCTTCGGCATCCTCTATGTTGGCCTCACTATCTTGCATGTACTGTAGTATATTTCTAGAATTGTAGGCTCTTTATAAAAGGTCAAAAGTTGAGTATTAAGCTTTTCCATAGTTTGTTGTTGGTCTTTAGGGTTGTCTGTCTTAATAGTTCCTTGTACTTTTAAAATTGTAGGTTCTTTGAGTGGAGTCAAATTTTAGATATTAGTTTTTTCAGTACCTTGTTGTTGCTTATATTTCTCTGTCTCAATAGTACAGGTAGTTGCTTTCAATTTTGTTATATTCTGAAGTGTGAATTCTTTGGTTGGAGTCTGGGTTTCAGTTTGTGAATTAGAGTTGGCACCTACATTTTTCAGTCTGGAGATAGACATCTCTGTGACTTTATAGATTATTTCAAGTATAAGCTTATAATCAAGTGAGGTCTGTGGCTGATCAGTCTCCATTTTGAAGTAATTATAGATAGTCCCTGGTGGAGGCTAATTTTCAAACAGAAGTCAGTAAGTGTCCACCTCCACGGGTCTAGGCTAAATTCATCTCCAGCTGTTTCAGGTTTTTATCTTAATGCCAAGGTCAGTCCCAAAGTATAAACAAGATTGTTTGCCAATAATATTCACTTAGTGTATCAGGCTTGGCCACTAGATGTCCCTAGAGTACATAAAATCCTTTTCAGACAGAGTAGATTTTATTAATTTTGAGTCTTTTTATTTATTTCTTTTTGTCCCCTTTTTAAATCAAATAGATAGAATGGTCCATTTCTGTGAGTTTAGGAATTTTGGGGCAAAAATAGAAAGGCAGTAAGTCCAATTAATTAGTATTATTTAGTTCCAGGCTTTCTTTTCTCTCCCTCTCCCTCCCTCCCTCCCTCCCTCCCTCCCTCCCTCCCTCTCTCTCTCTCTCTCTCTCTCTCTCTCTCTCTCTCTCTCTTATTGTTGTGACTTCTGAGGAAATAAAAGACTGAGCAAGGCAGTCTTTGTATTTCATAAACTTGTTAGAGCTTCTATGTCCTAGTCCAGTGGTGGGGAACCTATGGCACACGTGCCACAATCCTAGGCCTTCAACTGGGTTTTATAAAACTCTTTTGGTTTAGCCCTCCACTGCTGTGTGCAAAAAAAAAAGGTTCAATCGATTCAATTTCAACTTCTTGCAGGAAAAAAAAAAGATCTGGCAAAGTTGGAATTGATTGATTGAACTTTTTAGTCCCACCCAGTCTGCCGTTACCACCACAGCCACGCCCATCCAGTGGGCCACGCCCACCCAATGGGCCATGCCCACCCGGCACCCGATGACACATAAGTGGATTTTGGGTTGCAGTTTGGGCACTCAGTCTCTAAAAGGTTTGCCATCACTGTCCTAGTCTCTGTTTCAGTACAATAACAACAAAAATTCAATAATTCTGGACTAAGGAGAAGTTATTCAACTAACTTATTCTCAAACCAATGTGTGAAACTATATAATATATGAGTGTGGGTAGACTACTTTAGAATCACATTCCATTTTTAATTTTTTTTAAAAATGAAGAGTGGAATTTAGTTTAGTTTGGGTAGTTAAAAAATAACAGACAGACTTAAAAGGCTCCTTGATTTTCACCTCCATTTCTCTCTGGTGAATCATTTTTCTGTAATTTTTGGCAGCATTTCTGTGAAGTGAATAGCACTTCATGGATTTTCACTCACTATTATCACAAGGGAATGATTATACTTTCCAATCTGTGGCTGACCCAGAATCATCTAATCTAGAAGTTCCTAGTAAGGTAATTCTTAATATAGTCAACAGAGTTGCAACATTGAACTGGAATTCCATAAGTCTAGCAGACTGAGAAAGGTTTTCTCCTACTTCATTACAAATTACAAAAATTGGTTTAGATGTCAGAGTCAAAAATGTCTTTGCTGCACTGTATAGTACATCAGAAGCATTGTATCATAATGTTTAATGTAGGCAGAATTTAGAATGTCTAGGCTGAATTCCCAGAGATTGTAGGATGGAAATAAATTGAACCTTCTTGAGTATTCCAATTTTTTAACCAGTGGCATGATGTTCTAGCAGTTTAAGGTTTTCTTTTATTAAACTAAAAACTGACATCTTCCTTCTAAATGTATAGTAGTATTTGTATAATGACTTAAAACATTGATTTCATACCTTCTTGTTTATTATCTCATTGAGAAACCCATCCATGAACTAGCTCCTTAGTGGACAAAATGAATGAGGTTTCTCTTCTAATGGACCTGTGAGTGGACCACATTTTATAATTTCTATTCCTGGAAACATAGCTGCAGTGACTAAAGGCATGAGCTTCTCCTAAAACTGACAGTAGAGGTAGGTACTTTTATTTTTTTTCAACAAGGCAAATTACAGATTATCTGATTTCTGAAATTTAATGCCTAAATGGGTTATGATAGTAGTTTAGCAATCCTACCTTCTTTAAGATTGTTCTTAAAGGGTATTCTTATGTATATTGAAAAAAAGACTGAGAGTTCTCGATGGACTTGAGCACTGAACCCTATCTAACAAAATGAAATTCAATGTAGAGAAAAGTAAGGTTTTACATTTAGACAAGAAAAACTCAATGAACAAGTACAGATTAAGTGAAACTTGGTTCAACAGTAACTGTGACAGAGATCTCAGAGATCACTTAAATATGAGCCAGCAATGTGCTGCAGCCACCAAAAAAGCCAATGCAATCCTAGGCTGCATTAGGAATAGAATCAAGATCACGTGAAGTGGTAGTACCACTTTATAAGGCCTTGGTAAGACCACACTTGAAATACTGCATCCTATTTTCATCATCACAACATAAAAAAGATGTTGAGACTTTGAAACAGTACAGAAAAGAGCAACAATGTTAGGATATTTAATTTAGTAACTGGACAAGTAAAGTGTAAATTGTAAAGTAAAATGTAGTTGATTGGTTGGAGAGTGCTAGCTCATACATGAGGCAATCTACACTAGGATTGGTTGGTGTGGCTGTAAAGCAGGAATTTCTCTTCTTTCAATGAGAGAAGCAACCTAGAACTAAGGAGAAATTTCCTGGCAGTGAGAACAATTAACCAATGGAACACGTTGCCTTCAGAAATTGTTAGTATTCCATCACTAGAGGATTTTTAAAAAAACACTGGGCAGCATTTGTCTGAAATGGTATAGCATCTCCTGCTTGAGCAGGGGATAGGACTAGAAGATTTCAAAAGTCACTTCCAACTCTGTTATTCTGTTTTAATAAATGTTTTGGTACTACTGTTTCTTGAATTCCTTTATCTCAGCAGAAAAACTTCCAAGATATTGTATTTAAAGCTAAAGTATAGAAAATATTAACTTCCAAATCTTGATCTCCATCCATAATTTCTACCCATTCAACAAAGAAACCATGATTTTATGAATCTCAAAACTAACTTTCATTTTAATTATTTTGCAATCTCCCTTTGGCGAATTTCCATCTTCAGTTCAGGATGTAGATTGATTATATCATTCACATTATATATCTCACTTTATCTCCTATATCTCCAAACAAGGACTGGCATAGTTTGCTCAGAGCAGTAAAACCGTAGAACTATTTTTAATTTTTCCTTTCAAGAGGCCATCATAAAAACTTTCCACACTTCAAAGGACATCTGATGCATCTGGAAGGGCTTCCAAACTGATTCTGCAAAGAGCACAAAGACTTCAAAAACAGTATCTGTATGCAGTGCTATTAAATAATGTTGGGTTTCCCTGTGTTAGGGAAGTTTCAGAACCATGTCTCACACCTTCTTGATGATTCTTTTGTTATGTCTTTACTATCATGTTATCCTTATACATGATACAGAATAGAATATTGAGTTTACCATCAAAACTGTTTAGAAAATATTTGCTTTTAAGAAGATTGTATATGCTGCTTACCAGCAATAAATAATAGATTCATTAAAATGTAGAATCTCTAGTCTTTAGGTATTAAGATGTGGAAGTGAAGTGAAGTTTAGAACTTAAAGACCCTTCTGTTTTAGATATATAAATGTATAATCCCTAGTAGGGCATAGAAGAAACCAATAATAATGAGTTATTAAGTGCTAAAGAAATAAAGAGGTGCAGGAAACAGGTCAAACAAACAAACTGAAACTGGTATCTGCTGGGTCAAATCAGTTAAGATTATACTGTGTATATGGTCAGCACAACATTAGCTCCACCCATTTGGTATGTTTCACAGACTCACAAAGTGCAAGGGCTTCAACTGCACCTCTGCACCTTTGACTTATTTGTTTATTTGTCTATGGAGAGTCTCAGTCATCCAGATCATGGTTATCCCAAAGGTGCTTTTTCAAAAAAAAACCTTTGTTTTTCCTTGAAAACTTTTTGCTTCTTTTCCAAGAAGCTACTTCAGTTCTAACTGAATGGTGGAGAATGAAAGGATTTATATTCCTTGCAGTTATCTGATTGTTAGCACTCTTTCTGGGCTTCATTGAGGCCACTTGGAGGTTTATCTATGCCCTCAGGTTCATCTGAATAGTTGCAAATAAATGTGGAACCTTCTTGGGACTGCTGAAAGGGACTGTAGTAAACAGGAGGTAGATGGTGTCATATCTCCCTGCCTCTGTTGAGAGAGGACTATTCAGTTTTAATGTAGATGGCCTCTTTGACCCCTCTTTTAAACCAGTTGACCTCTCTGTCCAGAGTGTGGACTTAGCTGTCTTTAAAAGAGTTTAATAAAATTGAAGATTTCTTTGCATTTATTTCTCTGATTTCTGGCTCCTGTCTTTTTTTATTCATAGTTAATCCTTTACATGAAATGCAGATTTCTCCAGTATCTATGGCAGACATGTCAAACTTGCGACGTCACGTGACATCACACAATGTATCGGGATGGTTTTTCCATTGCCAGTAATGGGGTGGCCATGGCTTCCGCGTGACGCATCTGGCCTGCAGCCGGCAGTTTGACACCCCTGATCTATGGGATATAAGAAGGAAGGGAGAGAGGCAAGGAATGAAATTATAGTGTTCAGTAATGATAATTATAGGTATAAGAATGATTGTACTTTCACACCTGCATGGTCAAAACACAGGAAGATAATATACATAGCAAAAAACCATGGTACTCTTTATATGTACAAAAATATCTGGAATTCCATGTATAGCATAGGAGAGAAAACAAATTTTAGGTGAGACTGAAAGAACCACCTATCTAGAAACAACTTAGATTCCATTTCTTCACTATGATGGATGTGAAACAAAGCAGCTCAGATTCATCAACTTTCATATGTTTGTACTTATTCAATCACATTTTGTAATGTTATTATTTTAAGTCATCCAGACTTCATCTTTTGAGTTATTGGGGGGGGGATCAGGCTTACCTTGGCTGAATTTAATCATGGTTTTAATCCAGTTAAATTTAATTGAATTATATTAAATGTATCCTGCAATTTTATACATACTGATTTGTATGTATACTTAGCTAAGTGAAGTCAACATGTAAGAGCATAGTTTTGAACATTTACTTTAATTCTCATTGATGTAGAGCAGGAGTAATCAAGCCACTAGTTCACAGGCTCAAAGTAGCCTGCAAAACAGTTTTATCAAGACTTCAGCAACCCTGCCAAATTAAATCAAGATATGGAGGAAATATGGTTCACATGTTCATTTCTATTTATTTATTAATTTTAAAACATGTATCTCATTCTTAAATTAATAAGGGTTTCATATTTACTTACAAGTCTATAAAACAGAAATAATTCCTGCCATAGATTAGTGGTCTCAAAAGTCATCAAAGGGAAAACAAGGTGAGCAAAGTAAAAGAAATATGTAGAGGGGAGTTTCTTGATTCTTAATATTTTTTCTCAAAATATTATATATCTCTGTGAGAAGAGGGAGAGAAAGTTCAGACTATATTCTATACCCATCTATATTTAGATATGATGCTTTGTTACCTAATACAACTACTTGATGTTAGGTGGCACCAGCAGTGTCACTTTTGATGTTACTGTATATGGTTACAGGTAGTCCTCATTTACTGACTGTAATTTATCTGTCATTTGTCTGTTTGTTTAACATTTACTGTATATAGCTGCCCATTTTATAACAAAATCTGGTGGCTCCTAGTCAAAAGTTTTAAAAAACATAAACCTCACATTAAAATTATAAAAATCAAACACATTAAAAACAAAAGGTGGTACTAAGTGAAGCTTCTAATATGCAGTCTCCTCATCTTATCCCAGTGCTTGTGGGGAAAGCCAGGTGTTCAGGGCTTTATGAAAAGTTAGGAGAGCCTGCCAAACTTCAGGGTGTTCCATAGGGCAAGGGTTGCTATGGAAAAGGTCTGCTTCCTAGTTCCCATCAGATAGCAATATTTAAGGAAAAGTATTAGGGAATGTCCACTTAACCTGATAGAATGGGTAGATATCCTTAGGAAAAGGCAGTCTCACAAATAACCTGGCCATGTGCCATATAGGGCTTTAAAAGTGAAGACCAGCATCTTCAATTGCACCTGAAAAGAGACTGGAAGTCAATGCAGCTTGTGCCACAGAGGTGTTAATGGGCCAACCTAGTGCACCCATCACTGTAGTACTGATGCGTTGTAGACCAGCTGAAGTTCCCAGGTGTGCTTCAAAGGCAGCCCGTGTAGAGTGCATTGCAATAATCCAAAGAGGAGGTGACCAAGGCATGGGTGACTTTAAGCAAGGCCTCTCAGTCCAAGAAGAAGTCCAACTGGTGCACTATATGGATCCTAGTCATGGTTGCCATTGTTCCTTGAACAGAACTCCCAAATTGGAGCCAGATTAATATGGGAAAGTGCCACTATGTCCAGAGTCAAATATGAAATATCATCTGGGTAGTGGGGTGGGGTAAAAACCCATAGTTGCTCTGTCTTGCCGAGGTAGAATCAAAACTAATTACTCCCCATCCAGACCCTTACAGCCTCCAGGCATTCAAGTAGCACTGTCACAGCTTCACCTGTCCAGCTAAGGTGGAGATATATAATTGGGTATTGGACCCCAAACATTGTCAGCTGACCTTCCCTAGAGGCTTCATGTAGATCAGACATGTCAAACACAAGGCCCGGGGGCCAGATCCGGCCCGCGAAGTGGTTTCATGTGGCCCGCGAAGCCATCCTGGAAACAGTGAGGGAACGGCCCCCACTGCCTTGGCCCTGGCCCAGAGGCCCTCCTCCTGCCAGAGACCCCCAGATCTATCCCACTCCTGCCCAGGCCCACATAGGCACCCTTGATGTGAATGATGTAGAGCTGGCCACGCCCACCCAGTAGGCCATACACACTCTAGCCATGCCCACCCAGCAGGCCACGCCCACCCTGGCCACACCCACCCGGCCCCTTGAGGGCAACAGCAATGCTGATGCGGCCCTCAATGAAATTGAGTTTGACACCCCTGATGTAGATGTTAAAAAGCAGTGATGAAAGATTCAAATGTGAGAACCTCACACTGCAGAGGTCTAGGGTTCAGCCTCTCTCCGCCTACTACCACCAACTGCAACAAGACATAAAGAAAAGATTAGAACAATTTTCATTAATGAAATGTCATGTGACCACACTGGTCTTACAACATCAGTTCTTCTGCAGTCAATAAATGAATCACTCTGGGTCAACAAGCATAGTATCACATGAGTGACTTGCAACTTACTGCTGGCTTCTCCATTGACTTTGCTTGTCAGAAGCTGACAGGGAAGGTTGCAAATGATCATTACAGGACTGTGAGGACTTTTCAATGGCTGCAAATTTGAGATATATACCTACTTTTTCAGTGCTGTCATAACTGAATGGTCACCACACAAAACAATGGGTGAGGACTACTTATATAGTTCTTCTGTTTAACTCTAAGCAATGCCCTTTGAAAAATTAAGGGGCCCTTGTGATTACAGAGGCTATCCTCACCCACTACATAATTAAATATCAGAGCATCCAGGACATAAAGTTTATTCTTAACTTCATTACTATTTCCATGAAAACAGAATAAATTCAATTCAGACAATTCTACAATCAGGCACCATGTTTTACATCCAGTATAGGCTGTTTTTCAGAATCCTAGCATTAGTGTTCTAACCTCATTTCTGTAGACTAGTGGAAATGTTTGAAACTATATTTTCTTTTAAAAAAGAGTAAATAACAAAACTAAAGAAAAAAAATATAAAAGTTATAAAAGAAAAAATGGAAACAAAAAGAAAAAAACATACAAAACATATATTTACAGACATATAAAGAGCAATAAACTCAAGCCATGGTTCATTACTATTATCCATGTTCGATCTACATTAATCAACTCTGCATACTGCTAAAGAATAGGAGCCATATGTTTACATTTCTGATGCTGAACAATAAGTCTTTAATTGTTGGGTGCATTTTATTTGTCCAGATGTCTATTCCATGTGACTCAGATAAAATATAAACACCTGAAAATATTAAATCTCAAGGATGAGTTAATATGTGTAATTTCTTCTTACCAAGATTAGACAGTATTTACACTGCATCTCCAACCACATAAATGCAATAAGATTTTTTTTTCTTGCTGAAAAGGATGTGATCTAAAAATGTATTGAAATTTGAGAGTGGAAATTTGAGTTCAATCTCTTTTCTTTTTTATTGGTTAAATAAAATATACAAGGCAAAAAAAAGAAATCGTGTACAGTGTGCACTCACACACACACACACAGAGAGACAAACACATAAACACCACACAGACATACACACACATTCCTCACATTAAAATAATTTGAAAAAAACCCTTTTAATAACTGAGCTTTCATCAATCCACTGTTGACGTTGTCAAAGTATGAGCTAGTAGCAGGAAACACTTGTTTTTTATAGCTGTGCAGATATTAACAATCTAGTCATGGATCACATGACCCATCTACCCACTGCTCGTTCTCCCATAGTTGGCTGCATTGATCATAGTTTCACCATGCTTGCTAGTATCTGCTTCAGTTTTGACATTTTCCCTCCCCCCACCCACCCCGCCTGTTGGTCGTGTCAAGCCTGAGTATGACCATAAGAGCTATGCCTTGCTTGATGATGAGGAGTGTGTATCAGATCGTTAACAAAGATCCGATGATGTCACTCAGAAACCAACAGCAGATAGACTCAGGAGGCAAAATAAAATCCATGAAGAAGATCTCAAAGCAATTCGACCTAAAGACTCAGCCATGGCACAGATTTATGGATTACCCAAGATTCATAAAGCAGTGGTCCCATTACAACCCATTCAATCATTCAGAGGTACCCCAACTTTTGGTCTGGCCAAATGGCTGAGCGGACAGCTCCAGCATCTGGTTGAAGACACCACAAACACAATAAAATCCTCAGAGGTTACAATCGGTAAATTACAATCGGTAAGGTTGGAGGAGGATGAAATTATAATATCTTTTGATGTGACATCCTTATTCACCTCCATCCCTCAAGATTTGGCCATCTCCGTAATAAAGGTCCTGTTACAGAATGAGGAGCCACATCACTCCAATCTGCCCAGTACAGAAGACTTTATCCAGCTGCTAAATTTTTGCCTCAAAACATATTTCATATTTCGTGGTACCATATATGAACAAATAAAGGGTACGCCTATGGGGTCCCCCATCTCAGGGGTCATTACTGAAGCCATACTGCAAGAACTGGAACACAAAGCAATGGTCGACTACCAACCCAAATTTTGGGCCAGCTATATTGATGACACATTTGCCGTCATTAAACGCTGTGACAGCATCAGGTTCATGGAGAAATTCATGGCAGAAGAGGAATCCAATAACACCCTGGCTTTCCTAGATGTGCTGGTTAGTCATCAACCCAGTGGTATCCTTTCTACTGCTGTCTATCGAAAGGCCACACATACGGATCGGATTCTGCATAATGAGAGCAATCACCCTATTGCACATAAGATCAGTTGCATTTGAATGTTGTTTAAAAGGGTGAATACCCATTGCAGTACAATAGCAGCGAAAATTAAGGAACAGGCATATCTCCATCACATATGCAGGCAAAATGGGTACTCAGCGAGCTTCGTTCAACACTGTTGCAAATGTCAATCCATTACAGACCAATGACCGGTGCTTGGGTCATGCTTCCATATATCAATGGCGTATCTGAAGCAACCATGACATTAACATGGCACACAGCCCCAGCCAGATCCTGCACACGAGAATAATGCACCCAAAGGAACCACTATCCAAAGGCAACATGTCATCCATAATTTATAGAATCAATTGCAACAATTGTTATTGCAATTACATTGGGGAAACTGCAAAATGCCTCTGGACCAGAGTTCATGAGCATGAACTACCGGTCAGATGACACAAACAGCGTTCCCAGGTATGGGTGCATATGGCTGAGAATGATCATACATTTAATTTGATCGGGGCTGAGGTAATCGCCCAGGATTCCATGAAAGATGGCTGCTTACTAAAAGAAGCCTGGCTATCTGATTGATATTCATCAATTGGCACGTGGAATTGTTTCCAGCATATCAAGCATTGAGAAAACATGAACAGCTGCACAGGGAATTGGAGCGTGCAAATCTCTTACCACCCCTATGCTGGGTGGACAGAAATACGAAAGATCTGGGTCGCTTACCCATGGAACGGCAGGGTGTCACAATGAATGGGGAGGTGGAAGTATGAGTAGAACCCACTACAAGACTAAGAGAAAGACAGGAGAACAACACAACCGGGGCAAGACATATGACAGGAGGACCATCGGCAGACACACCTGCACAACAGGCTGACAAAATAGCAGCAGGAGTGATCTGGTAACAATGCCGAACAGCCACACACTATAGGATAGACATGACCAACAGGCGGGGCAGGTAGGAGAGGAAAAATGTCAAAACCAAAGTGGACACCAGCTAGCATGGTGAAACCATGATCAATGAAGCCAACAATGGGAGAACGAGTGGCAGGTAGATCGGTCACGCGATCCATGACTAGATCATTAATATCTGCACAGCTATAAAAATATGAGCGTTTCCTGCTACTAGCTCATACTTTGATGACATCAACAATGTATTGACAAAAGCTCAGTTATTAAAAGGGTATGTATGTATGTTAAGCATTCAGAATACACTTGTTTAGTCCCAGACACAGGACAAATCTTATTTCCTGTTTCAGCCTAGCCCAAGGCCATCTACAGGCAGTAGCCACAGCAGTGGCAGCTCATATTTGTGTAAATTTTTTGGCTTGCTAACAAAGAATAAAGGGAGACCGATATGATCATTTCAAACTTATTTGTTCTCATCAGTCAGCCATATCCTTCTGAGGCCCAGGTTCGAATCTCAGAAGGGTATGGCTGACTGATGAGAACAAATAAGTTTGAAATGATCATATCTGTCTCCCTTTATTCTTTGTTAGCAAGCCAAAAAACTTACATACATATATGTGTGTGTGTGTGTGTGTGTGTGTGTGTGTGTGTTTGTGTGTATGTATGTATGTATGTATGATATACCGTATGTATGTATGTAAAGGGTGTTTGGACAGCACCCTCTGTTTTGTTTCCTCTCCCTCATCTCTTTCCCAGCCATTAATTGGCTATGTTTCATGCCTTATTTTGGACATTATTACCCATTTCTCTTTCGATCATTTAAATTGTTGTTCTTTTTTTGGTAAATATTTTATTAGAATTTTTTAACATAACATAAATCATTATAAAACAGAATGTTGTCTGGGTAACATTTATAAGACAGTCCTTAACAATTAATTTCTATAATCTATATTACATTACATTAAGACAGTTTTATTTGCTTAACAACAGTTCAATATATAGTTTCAACAATCCTGTGTATCGTTTTAGTTGCCTTATCATAAATCTTGTCACCATGTTTATTTTAGCTTATTTCTCCCCCCCAATTTCTAAATATTTTTACAAGTGACGGTCTTTTTAACACTTAACTATATTTAGCTTGGTTGATTTCATTCTGTTTTTTCCATACCCTCTCATATTTTTATATTTCCCAATCAATAAGTAAAAAGAAACAAAAAGAAACAAAAAAAGAAAGAAGAGCAGCTTATTTCTCCTTCCAAATTTTAAATGTTCTTACAAATAACAATCAGTTCAACATTCAACTATATTTACATTAGTGGATTTAAGTACTAGACTACAAAAAATAACATATGAAAATATGTATTTCTCCTAATTTAATATACATTTAATATTCCCTCAATTTCTCATTCTTTTTAACCATAGCTAAGAATGTATTTAATCTATTTAAACTTTGAACATTCCATTCAATAGTTCTAATCACCTAATCCTTTAAATCTCATTCAAAACACATTTTTTATATTTTTCTTATCATCACATTTAAGTAGCTAAAACGTTTGCTTTTGTTTAAATCAATTCAACTCAGAAGAATAGAAAAAACCAAAAAAACCCCAAAACACAATTATATTAATTTAGAGGAAGAAAAAGAAGAAAAAATTTCCCTCTAAAAGTAGTATATTTCAAAATTTTCCCATTTCTTAGCCATATTCAAACAAATGTTTCTTTTTGAAGTATTCTTTCTGGTAAATTCCATCTCTTTCCTGATATTTCATTTTAACCTTTTTTCTCTGGTCGTTGTCTTTCTTAATCAACATGTTTTGCTGCATCATTTGTTTCCCTAAAGGGAATTTTTTCTCATTCTTTTCCTTATCTTCAAAGTTGTTTAGACGTATTAAAATATTTCCCAATTGAATTAAATCATAATTTTTTATTTTATATGATTCCATCTTCAAGTCTCTATCCTCAAAATTATATTTAATCATCTCTGCTATATTTTCCTGAAAAAGTTCTTGAAGTGAAATTAAGTTGAAAATGAGTTGATTCATACTCTCAAAGTTCTTCTGCATTTCCTTATTATTTAAAGTCATTGTCCTTTGAAATTTTTGCTGCTTATCATATAGTTCCTTTTTTGAAATGAGCATTTTATAAGGTTCCTTCTTTGAGTCTCTGTCTTCAGAATCTTGTTCAGTCACCTCTACTGTATTTTCCTGAGAAATTTCTTGGAGTGAAATTAAGTTGAAAATGAGTTGATTCATACTCTCAAAGTTATTCTGGATTTCTATGTAGTTTAAAGTCATTGTCCTTTGGAATTGTTGTCGCTCATCACATGTTTCCTTTTGTAAAGTATTCATTGCTTCAGCTATGTTATCTTTGTTTAAACAGGTGCAATTTCTGAAAGCTTAAAAGTTCAAAGGGAAGGAAAAAAGGGGGAAAATCCTCATCCACCATTGCTCATTTTTCATGTCTTTCTAGTTGTTTTCTTTCTCTAAAGGGTAAATTTCACCGCTCAACTGAGAGAGAGGGAGCAAAGTCCCCCTCCCCCTTTCCTTCTTCGGAGATCTCTTATTTTGGGGATTTTCTTCTTCAGGAAAGTAGGTAGGATAGAGAAAATCAGTATTCTTACCCAGATTCAAGCATGCTGTTTATTATTTCGCTTAGTTTAATCGCTTATGACTTCCGTTGCTTCAGCTATGACTGGACATGGCGTTAGCCAGCCTTTTCTTCTGTTGGTTTCTGGGAGGCTTCTCCTGGACTGTTCAGAGAGACCGCCATCTCTCCTAAGTCCCTGGGATTTCCTTCCTTCATTCCACCCCTTCAGGGTGGATTCTGGCCCCTTAGGGTCCCCAACAAAAAGAAATTTCAGCCGGAGGATCTGACGTTTCGAATTCTCCAACTACTCCACTGAAGACAGGAACTGGAAGTCTTAAATTGTTGTTCTTATTGTTACTATTAAGAACAGCTTTTAAAATAAAAATCATATTCTGTTTCAGCTTCCTTTATTATGTGATATGTTATATATGAGAGAACTATTACTGCTTGAATTGATTAGACTTCTGTGAAAGTACAATATTGTCAGTTTTTCCACTGTAGTGTATTTTTCCACTTTAGTCTCCCAATCCTGCACTGATAGCAATGTTTCTTTCTTCCAATGCTATGCAGGTTGACTCTAATTGTTGTTACCACATATCTTCATAAATTACTGGACTTTTCATTTATGTTCTCTGGGATTGTGCCTGATAAAAACAAATGTGCTTTAATTGAAATTTTATTTTCAGATTTTGGGTGATGTTTTGATGTATTTCTTTAGCGTAGTTTTGGGAATTTTTTTCACGTTAACTATCACATATGATAAAATGTTCCTTCTTTGTTGTAGTGCTTCCAATATTTATTGATGTGTAATTCATCAATCTTGGCACTTGTTGATGGAGTTGTATATAATATATAGAATATTTATCCCAATTTTCCCTCGGTTTGTTGCTTGGTGTCAATTTTATTGATTTTCCCCCCAATTATCCATTTTTATTGCTTCTTTGAAATTTTTTATTCATTTTGTAATACATTTTTGAAAAAAATGATTCTGTCTCCATATCCTAGATAAGTAACACTTTGTCAGACTTCCGGTGGCGACGCGGCGCCGAAGACAGCCACCTCCGGGCTGTCCGCTCCGCAGCTGTGTTTTTCCATCGTAAACAGCGCCGATCAGCTGTTTAGATGGATTTGAAGCCCCCTCCTCGGGAGAAGAGGAGGGGGTGAGGCCCCAGGTAGGGGTTGAGCTCTCCGGGGCCGCCTGAACTGAGAGTTTGGGCGGCTGAAGGATTGAGCCCCCCCGAAGCCTGGGTTGCTCCGAGCTGCACAGTGTCTCTGCTCCGTGATTTTTGGAGCAGAGCCAGGCGTTAGCAACCACCCCTGCCAGAAGGAATACTTTTGAGTATAAAGATGCAGGCAGAGCGGTACAGGAGGTCAAGGTGATGTGGACTTTTATTTTTACTCTCTAGCTCAACGGATTTTATAGCTTTAAAGTGAAAGTGCGCAATAAGTGAAAGTGACGAAAGATGGCGGCCAAAACTTCTAAAGCTCTTTGGAATGCGGGGTTTTCCCCGGTGCAACAGACCTCGTTGCAAGCTTTGCTTCCTCCTGTACCTCCTCCGGCGTTGACGCCTAAGGATTTACAAGATGCCCTTGAAAAGCATTCACAATTAATATCTGATATGATGGATGAAAAGTTGAAAAAGCTGGAGAAGTTGGAGAAGAAGATGGAAGAGAAGTTTAGAGCAATGAGGGTAGACATGTTGTCTATGATTGAAAGTGTAGCTGAATGTGTGCAACAGCTGGATGCAAAAGTGGAGGATCTCAGTCAAAAGAACTCTATATTAGAAGCAAAGGTATTAGAGAATGAAAATATAAGGGATAAAGTGGACGGAGAATTGAGCCTCACTCAGTATCATCAGATGCAGTATGCTATTAGAATTAGGGGCTTAAAGGAGAATTCTAAAGAAGATTTAAAGCAGCTGATCTCTGAAGCTTTGGAAACGGTATTGGGCCAGCCAGCATCTGAAATTGAGGGAAGTATGGATAAAATTTTTCGTGTTAATTCATGGATTGCAAGACAGAGGAAGTTACCCAGAGATGTGGTGGTCTATTTTACAAAGAGAGTAATTAGAGATGAAGTCATTCAAGCTGCTTATGATACTAAATTGGTAGTTGCTGAGCAAGAAGTCTTGGTTTTAAAAGAGATTCCTCCAAAGATTTTAAAGAGAAGGAAAGATTTTGCATTTCTTGTACAGGAACTTAAGAAATGTGATATTAAGTTCAGATGGGAGATTCCAGTTGGACTGGTGGTGATGCATGAAGGTAAAAGACATCGTTTTGTTACTGTGGCCCAGGCACGTGATTTTTATAGCAATGTGTTAAAAGCAATCCCCCTACCACTTCTGGAAGCTGCAAAGGGATATGGTGAGGGAAAGCTTCAAGAAGTTGCAGATAAACAGACAGAGGAGAATGGTGCTGGAGGGGATCAAGTTACAGTCTCATCGGTTGCTGCAGGAGAGCAGAGGATGCCGCGTGCCGCCCTAAGACGAGCGAGACGAGAGCAAGAGCAAGACCAGCAGAAAGTTATGGAACCTCCAAAGCGTACTTACAGTGAAGCTGTGGGAGGGGCGCGGTCTAAAGAAGTTGAAGGGGTCATTTCAGATATGCTCCAAAAGCTTTGGAGTGTCAAGATTGGTGACTAAATTTCTAATTAGAATGTCAATGGATTGAATTCATCATAGAGGAGAAAGAAAGCTCTTTAATATTTAAAACAATTTAAGACTGATGTTATCTGTTTGCAAGAAACGTATATTAGGGTTGTGGACTAAAAGTATTTGTACGCAGGCTTCTAATCAACAACAAGTTGATTTTTCTTAACTTACTATAAACAAAGGTTACCTAATTGGATTATAATTTTTTTAAATTTTTTATTTTATTCTTATTGGAGATTGGAATGGTGTCCTAGACGTATAGATGGATGATCTGGAACTGCGAGATATTTGGCGTGATATATGCAAGAACTATTTTTGATTATAGTTCAGTTTGGTTGGAGATTAATAAGGTTAATAGAGATAGGCGCTTTTGGTGCGTAATTGAGAATTTGTCTAGAGAATAGAGAAATGTGGGAGAATGTAAATAGTAGATGAAAGTTTTTTCTTTGAAATTAATATGAATAAGGATTGGGATTAAGAAATTTTATTTAGCATTTGAGTAAAATTCCTTTTCTGTTTTCTTCCTTTTTTTTCTTATCTGTAATATTATTACTGTTTGTAATCATTTTACATGAGCCAGAGGGTGATAGAATTAATAGTTTATTGTTGATAGCATATGGATGCTTATGTTTGTTTTTCGTTTTTATACCCTGTATTTAGCTCTGGGAAGTCGGGGGGGGAGGTGGGAATAGGGGGGAGGGATAGGGAGGGTTAGATGGGGGTGGGGGAGGGGGGATTAAAGTTAAAATGTATTGTAAAACTTTTTAAATAAAAAAAAAGTAACACTTTGTCCTAATAAATTCTCTTGATTTTGTATAAATATTTCAAAATTTTGTCACCCTCAAAGTACAAATACAGACTTCTAACACTATCAACACTTCCTTATTCATTTGGTCATTGATTGCTATTCTTTAACTCTTTTTAGCAAACCTTATGGATGATGGACTGATGTATTTAATTATAGTATAATATTACCTAATCATTGCTATCAATTTTATCATTAGTATCTTTAAAGACTTATTTCCACAATCAAGCTGCCGTGTTATGACTGAAAATGGCCATGCAGACTTCATTGAAATTACTATAGCGGTTAGACAAGGCTGTATTCTATTACCATTCCCTCGACTGTTATATGATGAAAGTCATGCATCAGGAAAGGCACTCATTATTCCTGGTAACCTGGATTTTGCAGATAATATTGCCCTACTTGAGGAAGACAGAATGAAACTACAAGAAGTGAGACTGCCTTAGGTGAAGAAGCAACCAAAATTGGCCTTAGGATAAGTGCTGAGAAATCAAAGACCATGTATATGAGCTCCACCACATAGATACAGGGAATCACATTCAGATCACAGTGACTTGAGGAAGTAGAGAGGTTTAACTATTTGGGTAGTGTAATCAAAATAGAGATGCAGAGATGGACATCAAGTGCCGCATTGGAAAAGCAACAGCTGCTTTCCAGAGGATGAATAAAATCTGATCCTCAGTGTCTGTATCACTGAAATTCAAACTCTATTTGTTCAGCTCTACAGTGATCCCAACAGCCATTTACACCAGCAAGTCTTGGAACATGTCAGCAAATATTAACAAGAGACTTAATGTCTTCTAACAAAGATGGCTTCACTGAATCCTAGGTTTTGCTATTTTGACCATATGAAGAAGTATTCCAAAATATTTTTTCCTGCAAATTACATAATATTTTTTTTATTTAAAAAGTTTTACAATACATTTTAACTTTAATCCCCCCCTCCCCCACCCCCACCCAACCCTCCCTATCCCTTCCCCCCATTCCCTCCTCCCCCCCGACTTCCCAGAGCTAAATACAGGGTATAAAATCAAAAAACAAACATAAGCACCCCTATGTTATCAGCAATAAACTATTAGTTCTATCTCCCTCTAGCTCATGTAAAATGAATACAAACAATATTATTACAAATAAAGTAAAAAAGAAAAAGAGAAAAACAAAAAAAGCTTTACTCAGAATAGATTTTCTTAATCCCAGTCCTTATTCATATTAATTTCAAAGAAAAAAAAATAAACAAATTCTCAGTTACGCGCCAAAAGCGCCTATCTATTAACCTTAATAATCTCCAACCAAACTAAACCATAATCAAAAATAATTCTTGCATGTATCACACCAAATGTCTCGCAGTTCCAGGTCATCCTTGAGTTCAAATAAAAAGAGTAAAAAAAAAAAGGGTTAAGCAGTCTGTAAGACAACTTATTGTTAATTAGGAGCTTGCATACCCATTCTTAGTTCAACACACACTTTTAGTCCATAACCCTAATATACTTTTCTAACAAGCAAATAACATCCATCTTAAATTGTGTTACATATTAAAAAAAAACTTTCTTTCTCCTCTATGATAAATTTAATCCATTAAGATACTAATTTAAAAATTTAATCAGCAAATTACATAATATTGCTGCAGGTGGAAGACTCCAACTTGCAGATTATATTCTCCGCAAGAAGAACAATCAAATCCCCAAGATGGCTATGAGATGGACCCACTTCTGATGCTTAATGACCAAGAGGATGCCCTTGAAATACATGATGAAGAACATTCATGGAAGACTTAGACTCTAAACATCACATGGCAGGATGCTGTAATATTCACCCAAGACTTGAAAATGCAGGAGATCCCTTGCTGCCTAATATGCTACAAAACATGGAAGGAACTAATTCTAAAATATCATATAATAACATAAGACATATTAATTAGATGAGCAATAAATATCCATTAATTTATACTCTTCTATTCCAACCATCATTAGTTATGCACCATCCAAATATATTTGATTGCGCCAGGAATTCTGGAATTTGAATTGCCTGCCTATCTGATGGGCATCATGTAACATTGCCACATTCTGAATATGAGAGTTATTTCAGTTATTTAGACATGTCCTAGAAACAATTCTCCTCCTACTCCTCCTACTACTACTACTCCTTTCTTCCCTTGTATTCTAAATAAATTGATTAAAAACATTCTTAACATTTATCAAGTCTATAAAAAATCAGTTCCATTGATTAAGACAATATGGGAGATGAAGAAATAGCCATCATGCTCAAACTGCAGTTAACACACCTTTGAATGGACACTAAGTTTACATATTTCCTTTTATAATCATTTTCAGAAATTACTTAACTGTTTTTCAGCTCTTAGGAACCTTTGCATCAAAACATTTTTTGATAAGTTTCCTCCAATCCTTAGCAAAATAAGATTTAACTACAAGTTTTTTAATTTATTTTTTAAAAAATTAATAAGCAGCAAAAGAATGGTTAAAACTTTGATTTTAGAAAGTTACAAATGGATTAAAGGTCCATATAAATTTGAATTAAGATTTTGAAATTAATTATAAGAATTCTGTCCATGGGAAAATGCTTTTGTTTTGATTTTTTTTTAAGTAAGATTTTAAAAATTGGACACTGGAGGGAAGTAGAAATTATAATTAAAGGAGAACACTCACTAAACTTACAATTATAGAATGAAGCAAAATATTTTCACATTAGAGATAGTGAAGAATATTTTTGAACAATGTTAAAGGCAAAGTTTCCTTGTTGAGTCTTGTCCTACTCTAGGGTGTAGTGCTGATGTCCATTTCTTGGCTGAGGGACCCAATGTTGTCTGAAAACATTTTATATGGTCATGTAGCCAGCATGACTACATGCGAAAAGCACATGGAATGCTGTTACCTTCTCAGCAAAGTGGTACTTATTAATCTACTCACATTTGCCTGCTTTTGAACTGCTAGTTCGGCAGGAACTGGGGCAGGAACGGGAGCTCACTCAATCAAACAGTACTCCAGTTTTGAACAACGGAGCCAGATTTAATTTTAAGAGTATCTGCTTCTATAGAGAGGCTGTGTATAAAAGATGTTGTGGAAAAAGAGCAAGTTTTAATGATAAGATTCTGATTTGAAAATGGATTTTAAAAAGACTGGCCTCAAGAATGACATGGAAAAAGATATTATGCCAGACATACCAAAGAAACTGGCTGAATATTTAACAGGAATTAACCATCCAAGAGAATGACCTGATATTTTTCCTATATTGGATTTACAAAAAAGGTTTGTTAATGTACATTTTTGTGAGAAGGGATAAAGAAAAAAAATGAAAAGAGTCATGTTTTACAACAACACTTGAAGGGACTAAAGATCAAGATAGCTAGAAATAAAACAAAATGTAAGGTTAATTTATTTGATCAAGATAAAAATATGTTGTTGTCTCTGGTAACCCTTAATAGACTTTTGCCAACATCAAGACTGAAATGATAAAGCTTAAAGCATTATATTCTTATTTTTTTTCTTTTCTGCACCTATCTTTTTCTTTTTATTCCTTTTAAATTAGTTTTTCCTGTTGCAATTGTAAACTTTAATAAAATTACTACAGGTAGTCCTCAACTTATTACCACAATTGAGCCCAAAATTTCTATTGCTAAGTGAAAAAGTTGTTAAATGAATAGTGGCCCATTTTGCAACCTGTCTTGCCACAGTTGATAAGTGAATCTGGCCCTGGGAGATGCAGCCATCATAAATATGAGTCAGTTGCCAAGCATCTGAATTTTGATCACATGACCATGGGGATGCTGCAACGGTTGTAAGTGTGAAAAACAGTCATAACTCACTTTTGTCAGTGCCATTGTAATTTTGATTGATTATTTAAAAGAAACTGTTGTAAATCGAGGAGTACCTGTATTAAGAAAGTCTCCCAGTGATGCACTTGTTGCTACTGTAACTGAGTCTATCTACCCTGTTATAGATCTTCCTCTTCTTCTGATTGGCTCCGTATAATCTTATAAAATCTGTATAGCTTTATAATGTATAATGTTACTTTACATAAACCACTTAAAGGAAAATCCTGCATTTAATTTCTCCCCACCCCCACCTCGCCCGTTGTAATATGTTTACAACCAATGCTGGAGTCTCCCTGGATAGACTCTCTGGCAAAGGGTATTCCTTTTATTTTCAGTCCTGCTCGTAAAGCAGACTACTTTTGTCTACTTGGGGACATGTCAGTCACCTTGGATTAATATAACTGAAATGAAAGATAGAAAGCTTTGCAGAATGCCCAACACTAATAAATATGGCAGATGAAAATATTACTGAAAAAAGAGCATTGCTTACATTGTTTGAAGTTTTCATATTTGATTTGCTTCAGTTCTATAGTCTAGATCAGCAATTCTCAAAATTTTAAAATCTTCCAAAAATATTTTCTTTGATTTTATAATTGAACTCAAAATAGCAAACAAACTAGTAAGTCTTTAAAACATTGGGGCTGCCTCTGTTTTGATTGTGTTATGCCATTGTTCTTGGCAGTGCAAGTGCACATTTTTATGTTTTATAGTTTATTTTATGTGCTGATATATATGAAGTGAGATCACTTTTCCTCCATTCTGCAAGTTTGCACTAATGGAATAATAACTTTGTTGTCTATCTAAAATAGACTGTATTTCATAAAGCCTTACATCAGTCTTCCAGAGGATCCAAATGCAGTTCATTCTACAAGAGACAAACTGGTATGATATATTACCACCACCTAGTGGTCATTAAACAAAAATAAAATCTCCTGGGTTGCCAAGTACCTGTCTTTATAAAATCATTTTTAAAACTTCAGGAGATATTTTAATTTCAAAATATTAAATTTTGCATTTGAAGGGATACTTGTACTCTCTGGGAAAATAAAAAAACACGTTCAGGAGAACCAATAAGTATTCCTAGAATGGATTAGAAAGTTGGGTTATACTATAACCATCACCGTCCTTGGCATTTTTTTTCTCTGCAGATTTCAAATTGCTCAGCATCCTTCTCATGCTGGAGCTAGATACAATATTCCAGGTGTATTCTGCCCAGTGGAGCATAAAAAAGGGAGTCATCACTTTTCATACTCCTGACTCTACTTTTCTGTTTACATGGACTCTTTTAGCAGCTGCAGCCCTGCTAGTTCATACTTAATCTGTAATCTAATCTACAGAGGCCCAGACTCTTTTTACAAATACTTTTGCTGAGCCAGGAACTGACCCATCTTGTATCAATGTATCTGATTTTTTCCAACCTAAGTGTACAATATTATACTTCTAACAACTGGACTGCATACTGTTGGATGGAGCCCAAGATTCAAGTCAATGAAGAATGTTACAACAGGCACCATATAAATACCACACAGAGAACAGCACACACTCTGCTAGAAAGAATTTTCCTGGAGATGGGCCCCAGCACAGAAGGCAAAAACCTCTGGTCCCGGTGACTGACCCAGATTGGAAGAATGTTCTAAATATTTGCTCTGGCTTCTGAGGTACTAGTAATTCCCTTACCTTGCGTCAACTGCAAATTTGATAGACTTCCCTTTTCTCCACTTGTCGAAATCATTTATAAAAATGTCGGTGAGTGCTAGCCCTAGAAGAGAACTCTGGGTACCTCACTATATACCTTCTCTTGTTCATGTAGACAACAATTCACTAAGAATCAAAACACTTAGTGAAGTTATTTAACCAACTGCAAAATTCATCTTGGGCTGGGACTAACCATTCCACAGAATTCCATTTTATCAGGAAAACAGCTATGGTCAACTGACTTACAAATGTGAATTATGTCACTCTTGCCCCCATACCAGGACTTCAAGTTCTCCCTGTTTGTTCCTCATGTTTTGCACATTGATGTACAGGCATCTGAACACTTCAGTACTGCCCTTTTTAGTTTGCTTGCTTCATCCGAGATGAAACTATGTGATGAATAATCCAGGGTCATGCCATGCAGGGTATTAATACAGTGAGACGTAGTTATATCTGATTATCTGCTGTATTCTTTTCAAGTGCTGCATACAGCTACTTTTTTCTACTAGTTTGAAAAGAGAAGGTTCAGGAAATCTTTGAACTCTGCCAAAACTGAAAAGCATGTGCTGATACAAAAAATATAAAACAACTGGCAGACATCCTATAGAGCATGGTATTTGGATCCCATTCACCTTGGTAGGTAACAATGAATAAATAGGCTTATTTATCAATTTGTTCTGGCATTTATACCATGTTCTTCTATACTAAAGGCCTGTTCAAGATTGCATATAGAAAAATAGGAAAGAAAAATATACTTTTTTCAAAATTTTGGCAAGAATTTACTACAATAATGAAAGGACAATAAAATATAATAGGCACAGCAGATAAAATATGAATTAGATACTCTCATTTTACAAAAGTTGTCAAAATACAGCTATCTGAAAGCAGATAATTGTGGGAGGTAAATTTTTTCTTTCTATTTCTGTTGGGTTAGGAAAACAAAAGCAGTCTTCTAAAAATTAGAAAAATCTTAGAAGGGCATTGCATTTTTCCTGTGCTCATTTTCTTTTTCCTGTAATATACACATTATCAGGAACATACATGCCTTAAAGGTAAAGGTAAAGGTTCCCCCGCACATGCGTGCTAGTCGTTTCCAACTCTAGGGGCCGGTGCTCATCTCCGTTTCAAAGCCGAAGAGCCAGCGCTTGTCCGAGGACGTCTCCATGGTCATGTGGCCGGCATGACTAGACGCCAAAGGCGCACGGAACGCTGTTACCTTCCCACCGGAGTAGTCCCTATTTTTCTACTTGCATTTTTACGTGCTTTCGAACTGCTAGGTTGGCAGAAGCTGGGACGAGTAACAGGCGCTCACTCTGTTACGCAGCACTCAGGATTTGACCCGGCAAACTGTCGAGCTTCTGATCGACAAGCTCAGCATCCTAACCCACTAAGCCACCGCGTCCCTTATACATGCCTTAGTGTACTGGGAAAAAAACAATTAGCCAAACCTCCCAGGCATAATTTGCCTCTTCTCAGTACATATCAAAAACAATATATAAAATTCCACCAGTGTGGACACTAGAATAGCTCAGATTTTATGCCCAAGATTGAATTTTAAATTCTATTAAGCAAAAAAATTAAGCTAGCCTCATGAGTTGCAAAGATAAGTCCTCTGAATTATATATCCAGAGGTTTGTTTCTCTTTTTCTTTGGTTATTGCTTTCTTCCATCCTTTATAATTTGTTAATCCATACTTTTTTTTATTTCTAATATCTTTATCCTTAATTATTTGCTATTCCCATAACTGCTATGGATATCAAGACAAAATAGGGCTTTTAATTATAGCAAACTTATTTAATTTATTTATAAAACCTGAATGTCAACAAATCAAAAATGTAGATTTTTAGCATTCAGAACTGTAGATAGGTGTGTTTTATTTAATAACAACTATGATACTTAAGTATTTGTGACTTGGAACAGATGCATCCTAATTTTCAAACTATTATTTAATGATAAAATCTCACACAGAGAAATTTTCTGGAAATTCAATAGCGTTTTGAGAAATATCATGGATTGTAGCTGTTCTGGCCAGTACTTTTTATTTTTATTCTCTGGTCTTCTACAATGGGAGCTGTCAATTGCCTGCAATGGGAGCCTGAAGCAGGAAAGCGTGTAATCACAACAAAGATTTCTAGTCATGTTTACCATTCCTATCCAGCTCTCTTACTTTAATTTCTCATGTCAACAGATTTTTTTTCAAAGCACCAAAGCAAATTTCATCTGTGTTAATGTAATCCTTTAATAATACTGCTACCTTGCAAGTTACTGTGAACTTTATGTGAAGCTACTTGGCCAGCATCAGTGCTCAAAGAAGGGAAGAGGAAAATCTTCCTTACAGAGCTCCACCTAAGCATTTGATTATCATTCTGAAAGAAAACTAATCTTGAGAATCCACACACACAAAAAAGAAGAATCTGTGCAACCCAAGCATTTCCCCCAAACAGCTGAATGTGAAACTGCATAAAGATGTTTACTGACAGACTAATAAACAAATGGATCCATCTCAATGTAACCTTGACGAATGGCGCATCCAGGTGTTTTCAATAATGGCCATAAGCACTACAACTCAGAGTATTTCTGATTCCAGTATAATGCATTATTAGGCCATTAGAGGCTGAGGATCGAGGACCATTTGTACTCAGGCCTATCAATAATGCTGCTTCCCAGCTTACTTTTAGACCAGGGGAATTAGTCATACTGATATTCTATTTAATAAAAACCTAAAGAAGCCGCATCAAGAATCGCATTACATTTTAACAGGGTTACAGCAGCCCAGGAGGACCACAAGTTTAATTTTCATAAGAGCATTCATTCCTCAATTATGTCAAACATGAAAATGTAAATGGCAAATTTAATGCTAACAATATCCCTCAAAGCACATTGGCAGGTAGCAGCCATTATGTTGAACAAATGCAGGCAGCATAGCAAGCAGGACCAAGAAGGTTTAGCAGGGAAAGGAATCAACAGCAAAGTTGAGTTTTACCAATTAAGCTGCAGAGGCGGGGGCAGAGATCATCCAATATGCATGTGGACAGCAAAGTTTCTTTTTCTCTTCCTCCTGAAAGTATTTACTGATGGTGCAAGGCATAATTAATTTGGGTTGGTAGCAACAGCCAGAGAAACACATAATAAGCTTCTTGACATTTCTTTAGATAAATGGAATGCTTCAATTTTAGGCTGCAGTCACTCTGTTTTATAGGTTGGCTTGTGTCTTATGTTTTTCCCTTAGCTTGGATCCTCTTTACCTTCCAAGCCACTGACAGCCAATTTTATTATCAATCTCTACTGTTGTGACTATGGTTATAAGTAAGATCTTGATATCACCAAAGCCACATTTTTATCTGCTGTGTTCAAATGCTTTTATTTTCTCATAATTCTTAGCTAATTTTTAATTTTATTTTCTAACTGCTTCAAACCCATTGGGTTTCAATTTGTCATAAGATGACCCAGGACTTTTTTTTTCTCAGACAACCCTGCTGTCTCTCTGGAAATAGTTGCAACAACCTAGCAAGTCATTGTTGTCCATTGTCTCAACTTAACATAATTTCATAAGATAAGCAACTGAAAGTTAGAAGTCCCAGAGTAAAACAAGATTGTTTATTCAATTTACACAATCTCTGATTTTGAAGTTGGAAACAATACTAGGGTAGTGCCTCAGACAGAGATTGTTGAGCAGTCTTATGCAATCTTATATAAAGCCAAGGGAGGCAGAAAAATCTCTTGACTGCTTTTGCCTGAATCAATGGTTCACAAACAGAAGAATGGAGGGACAAGTTTGAAAAAGTGAGTTCTTAAGGGAAATATTGAAATGGCCAAAGAGGATGTTTGTTAATTACAATTTCTGAATTATTTAAGGACAATCCTTACAAAATATTAGTATACTGTATTCTGTCTCTGTGATTACTAAGATATAGATTAACAGAGCTAAATCTCTCTTTTCTATAAAAAACCCCCAAATCTTTGCACCAGAAATTAAAAAGTAAGAAGGAATTCCTTGCAAATTCTGTCCTCTAACTGTCAAAAAATTAGGTGGATTTCCATTTCTGGGCTGTTGTGTTTATTAGCAACATTGCCCTCTATGTTCAAAATCAAAATTGTTTCATGTTCAGCTAATGACAACCAAAGTTCATCAGCAAATTTGTAATTTCACAATTCCCAATAATTTCCTGGCTGCCCCACAGTCCTTTGGGAGCAGCCTCAACAGACACTGTCAAAGATGGTTCCCAGATTGAGGGAAAAATCAGAAAGACTCCACCTTAATGTACACAAAAATATATTGCTTCTAAACTGAAAATAGTTTAATTACTGGAATTTTGTAATGTCATCATATCCATCTCAGTAAATGTTGCTCAAGAGAACTTGATTCATGCCCTTGCAAAAAAAAAATACTTTCAATTTAGGCAGCTCTCAAAGAACCCCACTGAGACCTCTGGTGTATCTCACACAGAAATATCTCAGGTATAGATTTAAGTGCCCCCAGTTCTCATTGAATATGATCTAAGATCCAATTGGACTGGCCCAGTGGTGGGATTCAACAGTTTGCACCACTTTGGGAGAACTGGTAGCTAATTTTTTGTTGCCCAGGCCCAGAATGGACTTTTGGAAGTGGCATCCACACAGAGAACCGGTTGTTCATATTAAGGTACCTTTAGGTATCTTTAGCTTAGGTTTTGAAAAAAGACACTTACTGAGAATCTAGGTAGGACAACTCACCATAGCCAACTCGCTGTGGGACAACTCACTACTGGAAAATTTTTGTTAAAGGAAATAATGTCAAAGAAACAATGGGGATAACATTTATTGCACTGAGTTATCCTGTGTGGTATTGTCCCTCAGCGAGTTGTTCTCCAGTGAGTTGGCTGCAGCAAGATGACTACAACGAGACAGCCATGCTGGGTTAGACATGGCAAGATGGCTGCAGAGACGTGGCCTCAATGAGTTCTCCTATTCCACTTACTGACCCCCATATATTCTGGCAACAGCGAGTTCAGATGAAATGAATGGCTGCATTTAAATACACTAACCTGCAAAGTGTCTATGTAATATAAGTGGAAGTAGTTTAAGTTGTTCATTTTTTATTTAAAAGATAATGATTTTATCTAATTTCTTGATTCTCAGACAGTACAAATGTGTCTGTGATACTTTTAAGAAGAAATAATTTTTTCAGGACATATTTCTGTCTTACTTTAGTTATAATGCAGTATTAATGCTTTCCAATTTAATGGAAAAAAATTGATTTCAAGTTTTAGTTTGTTGCAGCCATTCCTTGTCTTTGATTATAAAAATAATAATGTGACACAAAGATATTCATGATCTAGTGGTGCAAAATTTACATTTGCATTTAAATTTATACCTTTTCTAGGATAAAAGTGTTCAGTTCCTCCAAACTTTCCTCACCATAAAGAAATATGGTGAGATTTGTGAGATGACCTAGTTGTGGGCTGCATGGGAAAGTTTAGCTGTGAGGGGCAAATATTTTGGTTTAAATATTTTTTATTGTAGCTACATGTTGTTTTATTTTATGGTTGTGAAATGTCCAGAGTTTGGTATAAAATAAAATAAAATAAAATAAAATAAAATAATAAAATAAAATAAAATAAAATAAATAAAATAAAATAAAATAAAATAAAATAAAATAAAATAAAATAAAATAAAATAAAATAAAATAAATAAAATAAAATAAAATAAATAAAATAAAATAAAATAAAATAAAATAAAATAAAATAATAAAATAAATAAAATAAAATAAAATAAAATAAAATAAAATAAAATAAAATAAAATAAAATAATAAAATAAAATAAAATAAAATAATAAAATAAAATAATAAAATAATAAAATAAAATAAAATAATAAAATAAAATAAAATAAAATAAAATAAAATAAAATAATAAAATAATAAAATAAAATAAAATAAAAAAGACTTTGCCATAAACACTGAGATTATTCTCAATTATTTTTCATTTCCTCTGTCTAAATATGCTGCAATTTCTTTCTTCAAATGTAACAGAGGAAGTAGCCTCTTACATCTCACATGAATTATTTTAATCTGGAAGGATCAATTATGCTGCCAGAACAAAACTTTGAGGCAGAGTCCTAGGTGTGGAAGTTAAATTGAGAGCCAAAATTTCTCAGGAAAACAATGTCACCCAGCTTCAGGGAAATGCAATGAGGGGGGGAATCCATGGGAAGATTGGAAAAGAAGAAGCACCAGAATTAAGCTTCAGTAGATATAAAAATTGTATTTTCACCCTGACAGAGAAAGCAATCATCTATCTGAGTGATTTCAATCAAATATGTACAAAATAGATTCATATCTAGATGTACTGTGTCATGTATTAGAAAGTCTTCAATTGAGTTGGGATCTAAGAGCTGCATCAAGACAAAAAAGTTTGAAAATTACTGCTGATCAGTAGTGTTGAATGCTACTGTACTCTATACCCAAGATAAAGGATTAAAATAGTCTCATTTAGCAAAGACAGCATTGCAAATTAGCTAATTTTATTACTTTCATTACATTCCTTATCTCTTGCTGAATGAAATTGCCTCAGGGTACCAAGATAAAAGACCTCTCTGCTGAAAGATGGCAATTATTTGAAATGGGCTGAACTCATTTTGAGTAATACTCAAATCCTATGTCTGGTGGTTAAAGAGAAGAAAGCTGTAACAGAGGAAAGAGGGTTAACTTTTAGAAACATCTCAGCTCATTTCTAATAGCTGACTTTAAGAAATGGATCTGGGAGGATTTATTGATTCTTCTACATAATTATACCTTGTTGGATATAATCAGTGCTTTTTTTCTAAAAAAAAAAAAAGGTACCAGAACTCTCATCTTGGCGGGTGCAGGAGGCGGGGGTGGGTGGGGCGGTGCTGCTTCGGTCACGGGTGCGAGGGGTGTTGGCGGCAGGCTCCCCCCCAGGGCCAGAGCTGGCACGATTGGTGCTGTGGGAGCAGCAGGGCCCGCTCTATATGGTGGCGCTGCGCGGGGCGGGCAGTGGAGGCGGTGTGGGCCAGGCAATGCAGGGTGGCCACTTATGCACGCAGGGTGAGGCAACGGTGGCACAGGTCCAGCACCAGGTAGGCCACCAGCCTGGCTGACATGGCTGAGCACAAGGATGGAGTGTACATGGACTCCGCAGAACCCACCTCCCACTCCTTGTCCTACCTAGTTGAGATGGTGTAGTTGGGCAGCAGGGAGGGATGCAAAGTTCCTGCCTACTTGGTTTCGCTGCAGACAACTAGCCGGTGCAACGTTTGCTAGCCAGGTCTTTTGGTGCGCTCAGCAGCAATTCCTATTGGCTTTTGAAAGCCAATACGCTTTCAAAAGCCAATAGAGGGAGTTGCATAGCTACTGCAAAAGCTTTTTTTGTGTCTGCAAAAAAAGGTGCCGGAATGCCATTCTGAGCGTTATATGAAAAAAAAGCCCTGCTTTTATGTTTTAATCTTATGATTTTAAATATATATATTTTTCTATTGTAAATTGCCCCAATATGTAGTTCCCATATTAAAAAAAAGGGAAAATAATAGATCCAGGAAACTACAGACCTATCAGCCTGACCTCAATACCTGGGAAGATTCTGGAAAAGATAATCAAACAACAAATCAGCAAACACCTTGATGCAAACAAAGTTATTACTAAAAGCCAACATGGGTTTGTCAAAAACAGATCATGCCAGACAAATCTTATTGCATTCTTTGAACAAGTGACAAAACTAGTGGACCAGAGGAATGCTGTAGATATAATTTACTTGGACTTCAGGAAGGCATTTGATAAAGTAGATCACAACCTACTACTTGATAAGATAGAAAAATGTGGGTTAGATAGCATTACCACCAGATGGATTCATAGCTGGCTGACAGGCCGCACTCAGTGTGTGGTCCTCAATGGAACCGCATCTACATGGAAGGAAGTGTGTAGTGGGGTGCCCCAGGGCTCTGTTCTGGGCCTAGTGTTCTTCAACATCTTCATCAAGGGGAAGGGAGGGAGGTGTTGGGGAGGGTTGGGGAGAGGGGAGGGGGTTGGGAGGGGTTTTGTTTTGTTAAAAAAAAATATTGTAAAACTTTTCAATAAAAAAAAAACAATTTGGATGAGGGGATAGATGGGGAACTCATCAAATTTGCAGACGACACCAAGCTGGCAGGAATAGCCAATACTCCAGAAGATAGGCTTAAGATACAGGAGGATCTGGACAGACTTGAACACCGGGCGCTATCTAACAAAATGAAATTCAGTTGTGAAAAAAGCAAGGTTCTACATTTAGGCAGGAAAAATCAAATGCACAGTTATAGTATAGGTGGTACCTTGCTCAATAGTACAGATGAAACTAGAAAAAATAGAATATTGTGCAAAAGTTCATTTATTTCAGTAATGCAACTTAAAAGGGGAAACTAATATATGAGATAGACTCATTACATGCAAAGCAAGATAGTTCAAGCCGTGATTTGTCATAATTGTGATGATTATGGCGTACAGCTCATGAAAACCCCAAATCCACAATCTCAGAAAATTAGAATATTACATGCAATCAATAAAACAAGGAGTGTACATAGAACAATATCGGACCTCTGAATAGTACAAGCATGCATATGTACTCAGTACTTGGTTTGGGCCCCTTTTGCAGCAATTACTGCCTCAATGCAGCGTGGCATGGAAGCCAGCAGCCTGTGGCACTGCTGAGGTGTTATGGAAGACCAGGATGCTTCAATAGCGGCCTTCAGCTCTTCTGCATTGTTCGGTCTCATGTCTCTCATCTTTCTCTTGGCAATGACCCATAGATTCTCTATGGGGTTCAGGTCAGGCGGGTTTGCTGGCCAATCAAGCACAGTAATCCCACGGCCATTGAACCAGGTTTTGGTGCTTTTGGCAGTGTGGGCAGGTGCCAGGTCCTGCTGGAAAATGAAGTCAGCATCCCCATAAAGCTCGTCTGCGGAAGGAAGCATGAAGTGCTCCAAAATCTCCTGGTAGATGGCTGCGTTGACCCTGGACTTAATGGACCAACACCAGCAGATGACATGGCTCCCCAAATCAACACAGACTGTGGAAACTTCACACTGGACTTCAAGCATCTTGCAGTGTGTGCCTCTCCATTCTTCCTCCAGACTCTGGGTCCTGGTTTCCAAGTGAGATGCAAAAGTTGCTCTCATCAGAAAAGAGGACTTTGGACCACTGAGCAACAGACCAGGTCTGTTTTTCTTTAGCCCAGGTAAGATGCTTCTGACGTTTGTTGTTCAGGAGCAGCTTGGCAAGAGGAATACGACATTTGAAGCCATGTCCAGGATCTGTCTGTGTGTGGTGGCTCTTGATGCACTGACTCCAGCCTCAGTCCACTCCTTGTGAAAGTCTCCAACACTTTTGAATAGCCTTTTCCTGACAATCCTCTCCAGGCTGCAGTCATCCCTGCTGCTTGTGCACCTTTTTCTTCCATACTTTTCCCTTCCACATAACTTTCTATTAATGTGCTTTGATATAGCACTTTGGGAACATCCAACCTCTTTTGCAATTACCTTTTGATGCTTTCCCTCCTTATGGATGGTGTCAATGATGGTTTTCTGCACAACTGTCAGGTCAGCAGTCTTCCCCATGATTGTGATTCCTATTGAACCAGACTGAGAGACCATTTAAAGGCTCAGGAACCCTTTGCAGGTGTTATGGCTTAATTAGCTGATTAGAGTGGGACACTTTGAGCCTAGAATATTCCACCTTTTCACAATATTCTAATTTTCTGAGATTGTGGATTTGGGGTTTTTATGAGCTGTAAGCCATAATCATCACAATTATGACAAATCACGGCTTGAACTATCTTGCTTTGCATGTAATGAGTCTATCTCATATATTAGTTTCCCCTTTTAATTTGCATTACTCAAATAAATGAACTTTTGCACGATATTCTAATTTTTTGAGTTTCACCTGTAGTAACTGTGAGAGAGATCTCGGAGTCCTAGTGGACTATCACTTAAATATGAGCCAGCAGTGTGCTGCAGCTGCCAAAAAAGCCAACACAGTGCTAGGCTGCATTAACAGAGGGATAGAATCAAGATCAAGTGAAGTACTAATACCACTTTACAATGCCTTGGTAAGGCCACACCTGGAATACTGCATCCAGTATGTAAAAAAGATGTCGAGACTCTAGAAAGAGTACAGAGAAGAGCAACAAAGATGATTGGGGGACTGGAGGCTAAAACATATAGGGAACGGTTGCTGGAATTGGGTATGCGTAGTTTAATGAAGAGAAAGGTGAGGGGTGACATGATAGCAGTGTTCCAATATCTCAGGGATTGCCACAAAGAAGAGGGAGTCAAGCTATTCTCCAAAGCACCTGAAAGCAGGACAAGAAGCAACGGATGGAAACTAGTCAAGGAGAGAAGCAACCTAGAACTAAGGAGAAACTTCCTGACAGTTAGAACAATTAACCAGTGGAACAACCTGCCTCCAGAAGTGGTGAATGCTCCAACACTGGAAGTTTTTAAGAAGAGACTGGACAGCCATTTGTCTGAAATGGTATAGGGTTTCCTGCCTGAGCAGGGGGTTGGACTAGATGACCTCCAAGCTCCCTTCCAATTTATTATTATTATTATTAAACCTCGCCATGTGGATTGCATACAAATATTATATAATCAGTAAATAAAGGTAAAACATATGTTAAATATACATCAAATGATAATATGCTTCCCTACAAAGTCAATTCTTGCTCAATGACAGACCAAGGAGTTAACTCGGAAAGGCAAGAGGAAAATCTACAAGAGATCTGTGCAACTTGTAGAAGGGAAAGGCCCACACTGATAAATTAAAAATCTTTGTGGTCTGCAAAGGAATGCTGGTGGGCTAATCAATGATTTGATGACTAGAGGAGCATCTACAGTGTTGGAGCTTGTGATCATGGTAAGCCATGGAGGCACTAGGCAACATGACTTTCAGGGCAGTGGTGGTGATTTTATTACTTTTTTTAAAAAAAAGTCTGTGTTCTGTCCAAGGCTGCTTGGTAGGCTGCATGTACAGGCCTGGTCTAGAATTTATTTTGGAGCATTCATCTATCAAGAGCAGGCATGTCAAAATCATTTTGTTTGAGCCAACTTCTTATAAAAGAATTGCCATTAATTTGTTTTAATAAAATAAGGTTTGTATTATCCTGTATAAGCTAGAGAGTGATGGATTTTAGAGTTTATGGTTGTTAGTATATGGTTGTTTATGATTGTTTTTTTTTCTATACCTTGTATTTAGCTCTGGGAAGTCGGGGGGGGAGGGGGGGAGGGGTAGGGAGGGAGGGAGAGGGGAGGGGGAGGGGGGACTCTTAAAGATAAACTGTATGTTAAAACTTTTCAATAAAAAAAAATAATTTAAATAAATTTTTCACTTGATTTCAAATTAAATGAATTATATTGGTTGACAATGAGATTTTTTTTAGTACAATTGCCAAATGCAATAAACTGGTTTTAGGTATATGTTACTGGAAGGAAAAAGCAATCCCTGCTGCGTTACTGATCCCAGAGAAGCATTTGCATGTATGCAGGTATCCTTAGGGTACCATAGTTGTAGATGAGAAATATTGGTTGCAAAGTTGGCATTTCTGGATGTAATACAGATATTTTGGACTTATTTTTGTTTCTTTGCATGTTTGATATTTTTAAAAAGGCATGTGCTACTGACTACACTTATGCACATATGTAACATCTTTTGCTAGGATACATGATCACTGCTTGTCCAAAATTTTAATATACAGATAATATCACCAGAAATTATTTTAGCCTTTTTAATAAATGTTGTTATTGATGTTTAGCTCACCAGGGAAAACATCATATATTGTTATGTATATAATAGGTTAATTATTTAAAGACTGAAGTGCAACATAACTAGATTCTAAATAATCTATTTTTCAAAACACACAACAGTCCAAACAGTAAAAGTAAAGTCCAAATTAAGAATATTTCATTCTTAAGACTTTTTTAGATTCAAAATAGTTTTCAAGAGTGTACAAAAGATACTATTTTCTTCTAGAATCAGCTAAATTAAATATATTACATTGAGAAAAATGTTTCTCATTTCTTTCCTTTACCTTTATTTATTTTATTGCAGAGATGTTAACATAAGAAATAGATTATTTTGTTATCTAATTTTACCTTCCAAAAGACAGAAGCAGATGAAAAATGTGAGGTTCTTTCCTGTTGGCTTTTTTGAATTAGCTGTTTTAGATTCTAAAAGTTTAGTTCCTAAAGAAGTAATCCTGTAAATAATTTTAATGTCCTCCTCTAGTGCAGGGTAGGCAACCTTGGCTCTTTTATGACTCAAGGACTTCAACTCCCAGAATTCCTGAGCCAGCATGGCTCAGCTTGGAAACCTCTCCCTTTCCCCTCAGCATGGCTGGCACAGGATTTCTGGGAGTTGAAGTCCATGAGTCATAAAAAAGAGCCAAGATTGCTAGCCCTGCAATAGGCTTAGGAAAGCCAATAATGGAACTGGGGTTTTTTTTCCTGCAAAAAAAAAAGGTGCCGGAATGCCGTTCTGAGCATTCTATGAGAAAAAAAGCCCTGGATATAACTGTAATTCTCACTGTGTTAAAAAATAACTGCATAGTTAATCCACTATGTTTAGAGAAAAATTGTTTTCTTCCCTCTTCTCTTCTTAAAGATCTAATGTTATTTAACTTTGGATACGTTCCCAGAGATTAATTGATTATGTGCCATCAAGACATTGTTGATTCATAAAAATTTTTATAACAATCTATCCCTAGTCTGGTACTTTAGGTCTTCCAGTGGTATACACATTGCTACTGGCCATCCTCTTCTTCTTTCTAAAGGAAATCAACCCTGACTGTTCTTTGGAAGGACAATGCTGACCATACTGAAGCTCAAATACTTTGGCCATCTAATGAGTAAAGAGAACACATTGGAAAAGACTCCAATGTTGGGAAAGAATGAAGGCAAAAGGAGAGGGGATAGCAAAGGATAAGATGGTCAGATAGTTTTCCTGATGAAATAAACATGAATTTGGACAAACCTCGGGAGACCAGGGAGGACAGGGGAGCCTGGCTGTGGTCCATGGGGTCACAAAGAGTCAAACATGATTCAGCAACTGAACAACAATAACAAATCCTCTTCTTCTATTTCTTTCCACCATTCCTAGCATTTAGAGCTCTTCTCCAGAGAATTGGGTTTTCATTTAGGGTGTCTGAAATTGTATAATTTGAACCTGGTCATTTGTTCAAGTGAGAACTCTAGGTGAGAGCTTTGATGATCCATTGGTTTGGATTCTTGGCTTTCTACTGTATTCTCAGGAGTCTTCTGGTGAGAATTTTACTATTCTCTCAGATTTCTGATTGTAGAATATAACAAATATTTTTTCCACACACATGTCCGATTAATTTAACAAACCTTGACAAGGTACAAAGCTGGTATGTACCTTGCCAAAGTCTACATTTTTGAGAAAGAGATCAGAACAGTTACTGGTTGATAACTGACCTTTAATTCTATTAGTCTTTAGCCTAGGAGTTTTGCCCCTATACTAATACAGCTCTGGACTTGATATGTTTAAGAGACCTCTAAGGATACTGATGTAGTACAATGAACACTAAAGCTAAACAAATTGTTCAAGATGGGTGGTTGGTGTTTTTTTTAAAGACCATATATAAAACCTTTTTGCATTGTTAGTGCTTCTTTTTCATATTTTCATATTCCCACTGCTGCTTCAGAAACTGCCCCATTTGCTGTAGCATGTGTATCCATGCACACTTACTTTGCTTCCCCTGCCAACCCCAGCAGCTGGCTTTCTGTTTCTGAAAAATATCCAAATGAAATTCTTCCAAGAGATATTGCGAAGTAGTATGCCATGATCTAATATGATCTAATATATTTCCTCTTAAGTGATCACACCTTCCCCTTAACCATAAAATCTGGGCAAAAGAATAAAAACCTGATACCAATACAGGGCTAAACTCATGAATTCTGTACTTGAGTTGATTCTATTTTCCTTTCAGGGTTGTTGTTTTAAAGCCATGTGAGAGCCATGTGAGAGGCTGTCAGTCACCAGCATGAGAGACCTGCTTGGACCTTTGTTTGTGTTGGCAATGTCCCATGAGTAACTTCACACAGAGTCCCTAGCAGTACTGGCATGTGGGTTATCACCACTCACCTCTCAAGACATCTTAGAATAATAAACCAGTAATTGAAAGGCAAGTTTAATGCTGCTGATGCAGTGAACCAAGACTGTTGAATGATTAGCACAGCAGGCAGTGCAGTGAAGGTGCTGAAAGAGTCTATTAGTTTGCTTAGTCTCAGTCAGCATGAAGTATTAATACAAGCTCTCTGCAAACAAACAGACACAGCCAAGGAGCAAAGTGGGTAAGATCAACTTCTTCAGCACTTTCTGTCTGGACCTTCCAACCAGAAGAAAAGGTAACAAGAAGAGTCAACATGAAAGGTCAGATTAATAATTTTTGTCTTATACTTAAAACAAATGATCATCAATAAACAATATGTTTCATGCCAATGTATTATAATATAATTCAATAACAATCAAAATGTAATTGTGATTAATAATTACAACAGCTATTACATACCATGACTATTAGTATTATTAATAGTTATCTGTAATATTTAATAATATTATATAAAATAATAATAATAATAATAATAATAATAATAATAATAATAATAATAATAATCCACAATACAGTGGATTGTTGGTATTTTTTTCTTTCAGTTCTAAAGTTTAGGATATTGAAATCTCTTTGGAACTTAGTTCAACTTTATTGCCATCCCATTCAGTATTCTTGACAGCACTTCCAAAGGGAATCCCCATTGTTTCTTCTGGAATCTATTTTTACTTCCTAGGGTGACCTACAGTTTTGCTAATTCCTATTGATCTTCCACCAAATAGTAAATAGGTGCAATATTATTTAGCTTTCAGAGATCAGCCAAGGTCAACTAGATTTTTCCACCATAATAGACCAAAATGTTAGAGATTAACATCAAAAAAACCCATGTTCTTTAAGAGAGGAAAAAAAGCACAAGATAGTTACACTTTTGTCCTAACATTGCACTAATATGCTAAAAACCTAAAAAAGAGTAATAACATGTGCAATAGATTTAAACTGGTTTAATAAAGATTCCTTCTCTCAACATCAGAGGAAATCTTTAACGGAAATTTCTCAGTTCATCCCCCAAATTATGTGTCAGAATCCATTTATATCCCATTCATAAAACTCTATCTGTATGTTTCTAAAATCTTATACCTCCCCCTGGATTCTGCCATTTTTCCAAGGAGGAGAAGAGAGGATGTGTATTCAGCCTGCCGGGAGGTTGTCTTGAAAGACCAGGGGAAGAACCTTTGAACTGAGAACAACAAAGGAAGTGGGGGGAAGAGATCTGGTTTGTATCTCCGATTAGAATCTCTAAAGGAAAGGAGCAATTGTTGTAAAAACATGAGAGTTTTTTTTAATTTTAATTCCATTTATATCCCGCCCTTCTCCGAAGACTCAGGGCGGCTTACAAGCTTAGCAATAGCCTTCATTCTATGTATATGCCTGCTTATTAGGGCTTTCACACACACCCCAAGCGGCATTATTACAAAGTCAGCTTAATTGCCCCCAACAATCTGGGTCCTCATTTTACCTACCTCGGAAGGATGGAAGGCTGAGTCAACCTTGAGCCTGGTGGGATGCGAACCTGCACTAATTGCAGGCAGCTGGTGTTACTTAAGGAGGCATCAGCCCACTGCTCCACCAAGGCTCCACCAAGTTCCCTCTTTCCCATGGAAGGATTTGACACCTGAATTTTAATTGATCCAGGACAAACCAGATGGCTTGGAGGGAGGGGGTTCGACCCGGGGACTCTTTAAAAAGCACCAAACTGTAACACAGTTCAGATCCTGTTGAGAATTCCCATTACCAATCATGTTTCAGTAAAAGCTCCTTTTGGACAATTCCTGTTTCAAGAGTTCGTTCTTTCCTAAGATGTGGATTGGGGTGGGTCCTGACATTATGGTTCATTGGGCCTTTAATGGAAGCTCCCAAGGCCAAGGTATTTCAATACACAAATGTTTGATATGTATAGAGAAAATTTTCCACTGTTATTTTTTGTGAGCATGGAACATTTTCTATCTTACAATTCTCCCTTACTCTTGAAAAATATTAGCTGTAGCTTAACATGTTTAGATCTTTAATTAGTATGCTACAATTAACTTGTTTTCTGTTCTAATGCAGACTTTTTTTTATAAAGAATGCCTACTACATGAAGACCAAGAAAAATAAACACATACACACACAACCCACATAATTATAATTGTTTATTATTTTTCTAAATCAAATAATTTTTGGTCACTTTGAATCTGACGATGTAGTTTTGCACAAACCTATATAAGCACCGATATTACTAACTTCAGTGAAATTTATTTTCAGTTAAAATCTGAAGCTTTCGTGCTCTTCTGTATACACGAGCAGGTGCATTTTGCATGCACATACTCTTAATTCATTTAACCAATTTTATAACCTGCCTACAGTTTGGCAAACTCTGAGCAGTGTAGAAGTAAAATTCAGAGTAGAAAACCAAAATATAACATTCCAAGTAAATTGATCCCCACAGGTGCCACCTCTCAGTCTCTCCCTTCTAAGGAGAGAGTTGCTCCAGAGAGTAGAAACTATTTCAGAAAAGAACTTCTACTTAGTCCATTCTGCTCATCCTTTGAGGGCATTCTCACCTTATCTAGAAAACAAAATCAGGTAATCAGATCTATTTCAGGCAAGCCATTGACTGATATATCCTGACGCAGTGCCTTAAAGACTACTAATCACTAGTACTTTGATTTGGCTCTGGTAGCTCATTGGCAATCAGTGCAGTGGCTTTGAAGTTATTGGTGTTATCTGAGACTGGCAAAATTAACTTGCCAGTAGTCTAATAGTCATATTTGCTACCAGTTGCAGTTCTAGGCCATCTCCAGTCCCATCAAGGGTTACAGCAGTAAGCTAGTTAATAAACAAAATAAGAGCCATTAACATCATGGCATGTTGGTCCAGGTGCAGCTTAATATCTACATGCAGATGCCATTCATCTGCCTTCACATAGATTAAATCTGGCAATTTCAATGACCCTTAAACGTTACCTCAGCAAAAATGTTCTTGTAATTTACCCTGACAACATTTCAAGGTATCTCTCAAAGGCAAACGATAAGGCCAAAAATACAGGCCTCATAGCTGTATGAAGCTCATAAGTTCTTATCGCTAAAGATGCTGCTACATTACTGAAGATGTTGCATGAATCCTTGCCAGAAGAAACTACAAGATATAGGCGATACTTTTCCAGCTACAACACCAAATTCTATGAGAGTATAGGAAGCATAAAAGCTATGAGTAAGTCAAATGAAAGATATGTAAGACATTTTGAGAAAAAAGTAATATTCCATGCTTTTAAAAAGATTATGTTATTTTAACATAGGCAGAGAGGTATGCCTTAGGGCTTTTTTAATGAGTAGCCCCAAGACAAACATAAAACAGAACAAGTTATATATTCTATATCACACAATCAGTGGGTCAAGTGCATAACAGAAGCATTCCCCATACTCTACAAGATTATGGACGTAAAGTGTTTTGCTGAATCATAATATATATGTATTTATACTTTCATACCCTGAGTGGAGCTATGTGGACAGTGCTGGGATACAGCCCAGAAGCAAATCTGTCACATTGCTCTCTAACTCCTTATTCATGTTGATTTTTCATTTTTGTTTTTCAAATCCAGGCAAGGCTCATTTATGCAAATGAAAGATTCTCAGATGAGCCATTTGAAATATTCACCATGTGATCTTGAGCGCACATCTACAGGCATGCTTCTAATGAAAACAAATTTCCCCAGAATTTAGAAATAGAAATATAAAAGAGAAGGAGAGTGCCAAACAGTGAAGCATTTATTAAGCTCTCTCCCTCTGGTGTGTGTGTGTGTGTGTGTGTGTGTGTGTTTTGAGATTTGTAAGGACAGAACTTTTAAAAAATCATTTCTGATGGACTAAGGGGAATCTTAAAAAAATATAAACTGATTTCATACTTAGGTTTTTAAAGGAAAACAAAATTAAGCTTTTAAAATAAAACTTTGAATTATACTATAGAATTTAGAATCTTATAAGATAGTATTTTAACAAGTGTTGAATGGTTAAGACAAAAAAAATTCTAACAATTGGTGATTTGCTAAGATGAAAACTTGAATTTACTGTTAAATCATAAGAATGATTTGTAATGAACAATGTAAGTTTTGTAGACAAGAGAATTATTCTTTACTGAAATAGGGAATTGTAGATTACCCAAAAAGTAAGCTTTCTTCTGTATATTATAGGCCACTGGAGAGTATTTTATTGCAATTAGGTAAAACTTAAAAACAGGATTTTGATATCTATTAGTCTAATTACATTGAAAACTTTCTTAATTGATTAGGTCATATCTAGAAATGTACTATCTTGATCACTTTGATTATGTGAAAACTAAGGGAATCAGAGAGGGAATTTTTATTGATGCAACCTGAACTATTTACAAACAACTTGTTATTTGTTACTTTTCACTACCCAACCACCATAATGCTTCACAAGTACATGTATATGTAAATATTGAAAAACAAATAAAACTTGAATAAAAAAAGAAGAGAAAAACTGGGCCTGCTTTTCTGCCTTTAAGATCCTTTGGGGAAATATAACATTCTGCCTTTTTAATATTCCCCCAAATATTTCCTTCTCTGGGCAGGGGGGAGGCTGACTTCCCACATTTATAATACTTTGGAAGATGGACAATCATAATCTTGTTTCATAACAGGATAAAATTATAGGCTATAAACACTAAAAAGGGAGGGGGATCTCTGTGCAGTTCATAAGCTTTAACAATTACCATAAATTTACTTCTACTTGAAAGATATAGCTATTCTAGCTATTCTCTGGAATTCTGCATTCAATTGTGTGTATCTTTCTCTTTCTTCCTTGCCTTTCACTTTCCTCCTTTCCTCAGCTATTTGCAAAGCTTACTTTCTTTTGAATCAAACAAATACCATTTTATTCCTGTAGCTACAATACCAGAATAATGTTAAAATGTGAAACTGCAGATGCTTTATCTATTTCTTAAAGTATAAATTAGTCTCCCCCATTTTTTTTTTGCTATATCTGAAAAAAATACTGATCTGCACACATGCTCTTAATACACACAGAGAGAACAGAAAGCTTTGCAATTAGGCAATGCTTAAATCAAACAGGTGATTAACACAATATTTTCCAGCATAATAAAAAGGACAGAAACAATTAAATACCACCCCTCACTCTAATTATAAGCATATACTTAGAATATTTTAAACAATATTTTAACATCTTATGGAGCAGAGTATAGAAATGGTAATAGACCCATTTTTAAAGCACCTTGGGATTTTTTTTTCACCAAGAAGTGATTTAAATGATTAAGTCAAGCTGCCATCAGAGTTTTCAGATTGTCAGAGTAAATGACCCACTTTATGATTTTTTTTTACTATCCAAGTAGATTGACTAGGAGAGAAGAATATAACTGCAGAATGAGATAGTAGTTTAGGAGGAGCAAACAAAAGGTAATACAATAAAACATCAGGGGAAAAAAGGAATCACAGGTAAATAGATGTGCGTGAATCATTATTCAATCAGCAAAAAACAGTGAAGCTTTCCAGATAACTAGGTTAGTCATTTCCATGAAAAAGGAATATTTTCTGGCTAACTTTAATTTTTTAAGATCTTTATTTAAAATAAAAGTATAATCATGGAGATTTAACTTTAGAACTTGAAGAGAACATCAACCAATCTGAATTTCACATTGCTGCCTCTAAACTGACCAATAGCAGAAGATTTTCCCTGGCTCATTTATTTACTCTGGCATCTTTGGAGCAAACTTTGCCATATATTCTCCTTCCAGGATATGTCACATTCATTTTGCTGATTATTAACTAAATAAACTTTTTTCATCACAGAGTGGCAGAAGGTACAAGAGGATCAACTGTCCTTAAAGTGTCACTAATCAATACAGAAAGCTAGATGAGGATCAAAAAAACGAATTAGGATTCCATGTCAGAAGCTAATGAGAAAAAAAGCTCAACATGGGTAATGTATTGGCCTTATTTGTTTTAATTCACTTGCTTAATGTCTGACTGTTTGCTTAATGTCTGACCTACTTTCTGTGTGTTATGTAACAGTTGCTGTGCTGAGCTTGACTTGCTGTCTCCAGGCTGATAATTAGGCTTGAGGTGGGAAACTGGTACTTTAAACCTATTGGTCGCCGCCTAGAGGCCAACCATATAAGTAGCTATGCAGCAGCTATTAGCTTGCTTCTGTCCTGTTCTGAGTTACAATAAACTGGTTGCTGTTTCGTCTCACTTAATGCCTTAATGCCTCAAGAACCGAATATTTAACAGGTAATGTAATAATAATAAAAAAATAAAATAACAACAACAACAACAACAATAATAATAATAACGTTGGAAGGGACCGTGGAGGTTTTCTAGTCCAACCTCCTGCTCAGGCAGAAAACCCTATATCATTTCAGACAAATGGCTGTCCAGTCTCTTCTTAAAAACTTCCAGTATTGGAGCATTCACAGCTTCTGGAGGCAGGTTGTTCCACTGATTAATTGTTCTGTCAGGAAATTTTCTAGGTTGCTTCTCTCTTTAATTTTATTTTATTTTATTTTATTAGATTTATATACCGCCCTTTCCCGAAGGACTCAGGGCGGTTTACAGGGTATTTAAAATCAGCAATACAAAATACAAAAGTTAAAAAACAATTAAAAAAGATTAAATTATCCCTTAAAATAAAAACCCCAGTTAAAAATTCTCAGCCTGGGCCAGAAAGCTCAAAGAGTTAGTTAGTCTCCGTCCATTGCTTCTTGTCCTGCCTTCAGGTACTTTGGAGAATAGCTTGACTCCAGTGGTGGGATTCAACCAGTTCGCACCACTTCAGCAGAAACGGTAGCTAATTCTGGAAGTCCATTCTGGGTAGGCCCAGAATGGACTTCCAGAAGCAGCATCCACACAGAGAACCAGTTGTTCAGATATTTGAATCCCACCACGGATTGACTCCTTTTGTGTTGCAGCCCCTGAGATATTGGAACACTGCTATCATGTCACCTTTGTCCTTCTCTTCATTAAACTAGACATACCCAATTCCAGCAACCGTTCCTTATATGTTTTAGCCTCCAGTCCCCTAATCATCCTGGTTGCTCTTCTCTGTACTCTTTCTAGAGTCTCAATGTAATTAAAATAAACTATTTATGTAATCAAATATGATTATATAAATACCTGATGATAATGTGGAAACAAACAAAAAGACAAAGAGAGAAAATGAAAAGAGAATCAGGTGTAAAAGGTAAAATAGAGACAAATGGCCGCAAGTCTAAAACTGTTGTCTGAAAAGCAGCAATCTAAAAGTGCTGAAGTTAGGAAGGGGTAAGAATAATTAAAAAGATATGTTCAAAATAAAAGAAAAATAAAGTAAGTCATACTATTTAGATATGCTCAAAATAGAAAGAAACGAAGCACATCATTACAACATCTGCTCAAGTGAAGATGGGAAAATGCTAATAAAATAACAAAGAAAAGGCAGAGTTACATAACTTCTATGTTTGTTCATTCTTCTCCAAAAAAAAAAAAAGATAAAAGGGCAGTCCTGGAGCTTGAGACTGATTGAAACATGATCCTGGAATACATCTTTACTTTGTATGTGTTTAAGTCTCCAGGACCAGATAATTATGTGGCTAAATTGTTAAGTGTTATCCAGGAAAATCCCTAAAGAATAAAGCACCACAAGCCTGGAAGAGGGCAAATGTTGCTTTTTCCTTCATAAAGAGGAAAAATAAAAATCTGCGAAATCCCAGGCGAAAGAAGAATCTAGATATTTATTGTGCAGAGTCAATCCAAAGTTAGTTTGATTCTGATAGTTGGGAAAATTCTAGAATATTGTAAACACATTTATCTTTATAAGCAAATTGAAAACAATGCAGGAATTATTGGAAATTAATGGAATTGTTGAATTCTTTAATAAATTCTGAGCAAGATATAATATATTTTGTCTTCAGCAAAGCCTTAGACAGAATATTCCATTATATTCTGATTAGCAAGATGATTAAACATGGATCTGAATAGCATACAACTAAATAGCAAGCTAAAAAATTCTCTAAATGAACATAAATGTTACCTAATGGGAAACATATCAAGAGGCCTTAAGGATCTCTCCTGGGTCTTCTTCTTTTAATTTTTTAATTAATAAATTAAGAGATGGGAGAGATTTTAAATTACACATATAGGAAAAAATATAGTTAATCCTAGAAGTCTATGGAGATTTTCACTCATCCAGGTCATACTTGTCCCAAAGGTACTTTTTCAAAATGCAACAGGACTTTCTTTGTTTTTTCTTGAAGACATTTCACTTCTCATCCAAGAAGCATCCTCAGTTCTTTGGGGCTAAATCCGAGAAGGCATAAGTAAAATTTAAAATATCTTCATACATTGGACAAAATAACAAAGTACTTTGTATACTGTAGCTATGTTGTATGTTGGTATTACTACTATACACTATTTCAACATATTCCTTCCATCTTTCTTTGATCTATTTTGAATCAATTACTATCTGTCCACTGACATTTATTAGCATACCATTTCAACATTGGAACCTCATTCTGTATCCAGAAATCTTTTGGAAGACTTGTGTTTCCATGTCTGTTTCTTCTTCCATGTCTTTACAGATGTTGTTACAATATTGTTTCTTGTCTCTTCTGACAGTTTTCTGAAACTGACAAAAGAGTTTCTTCCTGAGATTTTTGTCTTTTTTGGCTTTGGATTCTTTTATTTTTTGCAATTTCAATGTTTCTTCTGACATCTCATTTAACCTGGACAACATCAGCAACCAATCCCAGAGACACATCATTAGTATTCTTTGTTGTTGTTGTTGTTAGTTGAGAAATCGTGTCTGACCCATCGTGACCTATGGACAACATTCCTCCAGGTCTTCTCTTCCTGACAGTTAGAACAAGTAACCAGTGGAACAACCTGCCTCCAGAAGTGGTGAATGCTCCAACACTGGAAGTTTTTAAGAAGAGACTGGCCAGCCATTTGTCTGAAATGGTATAGGGCAGGGGTAGGCAGCCTCGGCTCTTTTGTGACTCGTGGACTTCAACTCCCAGACTTCCTGAGTCAGCTATGCTGGCTCGGGAATTCTGGGAGTTGAAGTCCATGGGTCGTGGAGGAGCTGAGGTTGCCTACCCCTGGTATAGGGTTTCCTGCCTGAGCAGGGGGTTGGACTAGATGATCTCCAAGGTCCCTTCCAACTTATTATTATTATTATTATTATTATTATTATTATTATTATTATTATTATTATTATTATTATTATTATTATTATTATTATCTTCTAGAATCCATTTAACTCACGCCTACTGCTTCAGTGACTCCATCCAGCCACCTCATTCTCTGTCATCCCCTTTTTCTATTGCCCTCAATCTTTCCCAGCATTAGGCTCTTCTCCAGTGAGTCCTCAATTCTTTGGCGCTCAGCCTTTCTTATGGTCAAACTTTCACAGCCATACATTGCAATGGGAAAACCATGGCCTTGACTATACACACTTTTGTTGGCAGGGTGATGTCTCTGCTTTTTAATATGCTATCTAGATTTGCCATAGCTTTCCTCCCCAGGAGCAAGCATCTTTTAATTTCTTGGCTGAAGTCCCCATCTGCGGTGATCTTGGAGGCCAGGAAAATAAAATCTGTCACTACCTCCATTTCTTCCCCATCTATTTGCCAGGAATTGAGAGGGCCAGATGCCATGATCTTGATTTTCTTAATGTTGAGTTTCAAGCCCATGTTTGCACTCCCCTTCTTCACCCACATCAAGAGGCTCTTTAGTTCCTCTTCACTTTCTGCCACTAGAGTGGTAACATCTGCATATCTTAGGTTGTTGATATGTCTCCTGGCAATCTTAATTCCAACTGTTGATTCATCTAGCCCTGCCTTTCTCATGATGTGCTCTGCATATAAGTTAAATAGGCAGGGTGACAGTATACAGCCTTGCCGGACTCCTTTCCCAATTTTGAACCAATCAGTGGTTCCGTTCCAGTTCTCACTGTTGCTTCTTGACCCACATATAGGTTTCTCAAGAGATAAATAACATGGTCTGGTACTCCCATCTCTTTAAGAACTTGCCACAGTTTGTTGTGATCCACACAATCAAAGGCTTTAGCATAGTCAATGAAGCAGAAGTAGATGTTTTCCTGGAACGCCCTAGATTTCTCCATGATCCAGCATATGTTGGTAATTTGATCTCTAGTTCCTCTGCCTCTTTGAAATCCTGCCTGTACTTCTGGTAGTTCTCGATCCACATACTGCTAGAGTCTGGCTTGTACGATTGTAAGCATAACTTTACTAGTATGGAAATGAGTGCAGTGGTGCAATAGTGTGAACATTCTTTGGCATTGCCTTTCTTTGGAATTGGGATGTAAACTGATCTTTTCCAATCCTGTGGCCACTGCTGCGTATTCCAAATTTGGTGGCAAATGGAGTGTAGCACTTTTACTGCATCATCTTTTAAGATTTTGAATAACTCAGTTGGAATACTGTCACCTCCACTAGCTTTGTTGTTGCTCAGATTTCCTAAGGCCCATTTCACTTCACATTCTAGGATGTTTGGCTTGGGATCAGTGACCACCCAATCGTGGTTATCTGGGATGTTAAGCTCGTTCTTGTATAGTTCTTCTGTGTAGTTTTGCCACCTCTTCTTAATCTTTTCTGCATCTGTTAGGTCCCTGCTATTTTGGTCCTTTATCATGCCCATCTTCCCATGAAATGTTCCCTTCATCTCTCCAATTTTCTTGAAGAGATCTCTGGGCCTTCCGATTCTATTGTTTTCTTCTATTTCTTTGCACTGCTCATTTAAGAAGGCGTTCTTATCTCTTCTAGCCATTCTCTGGAATTCTGTATTCAATTGGGTGTATCTTACTCTTTGTCCCTTGCCTTTCACTTCCCTTCTTTCCTCAGCTATTTGCAAAGCTTCCTCAGACAACCATTTTGCTTCCTTGCATTTCTTTTTCTTTGGGATGGTTTTAGTTGCTACCTCTTGTACAATGTTGTGAACCTCTATCCATAATTCTTCAGGCCCTCTGTCTATCAGATCTAATTCCTTAAATCTATTTGCCACCTCTACTGTGTATTCATCAGGGATATGATTTAGTTCATACCTGAGTGGCCTAGTGCTTTTCCCTACTTTCTTCAATTTAAGCCTAAATTTTGCAACGAGAAACTCATGATCTGAGCCACAGTCAGCTCCTGGTCATGTTTTTACTGACTGTATAGAGCTTCTCCATCTTTGGCTTCAGAGCACATAGTCAATCTGATTTCTGTGTTGACCATCTAGAGATGTCCATGTGTAGAGCCGTCTCTTGGGTTGTTGGAAAAGAGTGTTTGCTATGACCATCATATTCTCTTGACAAAATTCTATCAACCTGTGCCCTTCACCGCAACAAGGCAGTAATCCATAAAGGGGCATTAGTAATCTAAAAGATGAAAATACCAAAGAGGATTTTATTGGGCAAATATTAAGAGAGTTAACAGAGACAGATATTGCCAATCCATACCCCTAAAGAATGCCAAGGGATGGACTTCTAAATCATCAATTATGCAACAATCTCATGGGACTTTTGGCCATTGCCAAAGTTTAAATTGTCCAGAAACTTATTTTTCTTAAGAGACAGAAAATACAAACAATAACACCTGCAGATGCATATCTGGTCAATACCTTGAGAAGTGACCATGATTTTTCAATGTTAGGCAGTTAATTTATTTTTTCCTCATCATTTATCAGATGTTCTATATTAAAGATCCTCCTTTAGCAGATGTGGTCCTCTTTACCTTAATAGCTATAAGTAAGAATATAAATATATGGCAAGCACAAGTAATTAACAATAATCATGTTGCAGTCACAAAACTCACTAAGTAGCCTCTGTGTTTAAGTGCAAACAATTACACTTACATTGCTTCAGTTAGTTAAGTAACCATTTCTGCACAAGTATTTTATATATATACAAAGGGAAAAAGGGATCCACACCACTAAAACTTTTCCAGTCTTCTTTGGTGCCTATGCAATATTAACTAGTGAAGTTACTTGTTTTTTATTCAATTTCTATAGCTACTCCTCTCAAACAAATGACTTTGGAAGATGGACAATCATAAACTTGTTTCATAACAGGATAAAATTATAGGCTATAAACACTAAAATGGGAGGGGGAGCTCTGTGCAGTTTATAATTACCATAAATTTACTTCTATTTTAAGATAAAGCTCTAAACTTAATAATATTTCAAAATTTCCAACAAAGCTAACAAAAAAAATTCAAAATCAAAAGAAAGCATCTGTCACTGACAGGTATTTTATATAGGACTGTTATTACATTTCTGGGGCAAACCTTATGTTTTGAGATGTATATTACAAACAGAGGTTACAAGAAAGGGACTCATTCTTCTTGATCTATTGATTTGCTCAGTACATTATGCATTAGTAAGTGTTCAGAACCGCAGGTAGTGTGTGTTTTAAGGGATGAGGAATTTTTAAAAGGTCAAAAAAGCAATTGAGAGGAAATACAATTGTGTGCAATTATATTAAAGAGCAGACTTATACCACTTATTTCATCGGTGATTAGTTACTGAACTATATTTATCTGAATTGGAGTTGATTCAGTTATGCTAATGCTGAAAATGAGCAGTTCAGTTCTGCTTGGTTACTTGAAGTTCAAAGCATTTCTATTTTTATAGGAAAGCCATTACAAAGTCAAATAATATTTTTAAACGTTAGAAAACTCCCAGTTATATTATTTTGTACAATGCACTGAACTAAATAAGACACCTAAAATAGAAACCTAGCCATTATTATTTATTTAGCCTATGAGGAGAACATAACAGAAGTAAACATATATAAATAGTCCATGTAATTATAAATAAAACATCTATGGGGTATAGCAGTGGCCTCATAACTGGATGTTCAATTCAGCTATCCAGGCAATCGCCTCTGGTGTTGCTTCATGCAGTTCTTCTAGGTAACCAGAGAACACACATCATGGGCAAATTTGCACAGTATGCTTAATAGTTTGCATATCAGTATCCACAATTGTAACAAGGGGAATCTTTTCGTCCCAAATGATACAGGGAAGAGGCGCTTCTTCCAGTATTATACCTGATTCTGTTCAATTTTTGCCCAAACAAAGCAAGGCAGGTGAAAACCAGGTGGCTTGTAGAGGGATCACTAATGGTCAGGTTACCAGAAGGTATTTGAACCATGCCTCTCTCCAGGCATTCTAGAGTTAAACTGGGTAGATGTTATGTGAACAGCTGTTTTTCAAGCTGGCCTACAGGATTTCAATCTTGTGATAGGCTATACATTGTTCTGGTGAATAGGGATGGCCTTCTTGTTCAGCATCTTTGACTATAGCTGAATGACAGCTTGTTGTCTTCTAATATGGGGCAGTATGATTTTGCTAAGTACTGGTAACCAGTGCACAGGAGTGGGAGTGGGATGCAATGTGCCAGAGATGATATGCATTGTCTGGCACAGTTGGAGAACCATTTTGGTGTGGGTACTATTAAGCCACATGCTGGCACAATATTCAGGTATGGAATAAACCATAACCCAGGTTGTTATTCATAGGGTATTAGCATCAGCACCTTTGTCCACTTAATTGTTGCGGCTTTTCAATTTTGCAGCTACTTTTTCCAGGTGTTGTCAGAAGGTTAGTGATCTGTCCATTGTTATCCCCAGGTACTTCAGAGAGTTTTTACATTGTAAAATATAGTTCTGGAACTTCACTGAAGGCTGGTAATTTGCATATCTATTATGAGGTGGAATGTGGCTATTTCTGTTTTTTGTTAGGTTTGGTTGGAAGCACCATTTTTTGAAGTAGTCATCCAGCTTTTGGAGATCATGAGAGAGGATGTCCTCTGCATTACTGAAGTTGGCTTTTTGGATTGTGAGATTAATATCATCAGCATTAATAAATTTCTGAGAAATAGTTTCAGGCAGGTCATAGATGTACAAGTTAAAAAGAGCAGAATGGCACTGATCCTTGTGTAGTCTATTATTCAACTTAAGATATCTGCTTGTATTGAATTCTGTGAAAACTTAAAATAACCTGTTACTTAACATGTTGTTAATCAAGGCAATGGTGTTACAACAAGGTATAACCTTGATTAGTTTGAGGAGAAGTCTTTCTCTCTAGACAGTATTGTAGGCCACCGAGAAGTCAAGAAAAACAGACATTTTTCATTTTCCTTTGGAATCCATACTCCAGGTAGGAAATTAATGCAAGAACTTGATTGCTACAATCATGTTTGGGGCAAAATCCAGTTTATTCTACTTGGATTACACATTCTACTGCTAGATCTATTCTGTTTAATACAAGTCTTTCTAAATATTTATAGGTGATACAAAGAAGAGAAATTGGCCTGTAACTTTGGGGAACGTTTGGATCCTTCCCTGGTTTCAAAATTGCAATGATTTTGATCTTCTTGGATATAAGAGGTAGCCATCCATAATGTTGTTGTTAGCTGCAAAGTTGTGTCTGACCCATCATGACCCTATGGACAACGTTCCTCCAGGCCTTCCTGTCCTCTACCATCTTCTGGAGTCCATTTAAGCTCACGCCTGCTGCTTCAGTGACTCCATCCAGTCACCTCATTCTCTGTCGTCCCCTTCTTCTATTGCCCTCAATCTTTCCCAGCATTAGGCTCTTCTCCAGTAAGTCCTTCCTTCTCATTAGGTGGCCAAAGTATCTGAGTTTTAGCTTCAGGATCTGGCCTTCTAAAGAGCAGTCAGGGTTGATCTCCTCTAGGACTGACCAGTTTGATCGCCTTGCAGTCCAAGGGACTCGCAGGAGTCTTCTCCAGCACCATAGTTCAAAGGCCTCAATTCTTTGGCGCTCAGACTTTTTTATGGTCCAGCTTTCACTGCCATACATTGCAACTGGGAAAACCATAGCCTTGACTATACGCACTTTTGTTGACAGGGTGATGTCTCTGCTTTTTAATGTGCTGTCTAGATTTGACATGGCTTTCCTCCCCAGGAGCAAGCGTCTTTTAATTTCTTGGCTACAGTCCCCATCCACAGTGATCTTGGAGCCCAGGAAAATAAAATCTGTCACTACCTCCATTTCTTCCCCATCTATTTGCCAGGAATTGAGAGGGCCGGATGCCATGATCTTGGTTTTCTTAATGTTAAGTTTCAACCCAAGTTTTGTACTCTCCTTCTTCACCTGCAACAAGAGGCTCTTTAGTTCTTCTTCACTTTCTGCCATTAGAGTGGTATCATCTGCATCCAGAATGTAGTATGAAATTAAAAAAGGAGGCAAGCCAATGTTTAGTTGCTGTCCATAGTTCTTCAGTGGTTCTGGATACATGCCATCAAATCTTGCAGCCTTATCATTATGTAAAGAATCCAGCCCTCTCTGCCTTTCTTCTGGTGTAAATGGGCATGAATATAAAGTATGTAGAAGATCATGCTTCAATAGTTTAAGTTCAGATCTAATTTGTTTGCCGAATTTCTTATATCTTGTTGTTCTTGAAGTAGAGACGAGATGGTTAGCTATGGATTCCACTCTGATGGGAATAATAGTTGCCTGCATCCATAAGCATTCCTTAAGCTATACATGCTTCCTGGGTGGTGCTAAATGGGTGGAAACAATCAGATGCAGCCATATTTCCCTTTTTGGGACTCACAACCATGACAAACAAAAGTGCATAAAATCAAATAGCCCTTTTGGAAATACACACAGAGACTTTTGGCCCCAATTTAATTATCTGCCAGCTTAACATTGAAGGCATCAACAGAGCCAAAGTGAATACTTGGCCAAGATCCAATGGATTATTCTGTTGACAATCTGGTATTTCAGGAAACACACATGGAGGATGTTTGGATATAGAATAATAACAGTATTAAAGGTAAAGGTAAAGGTTCCCCCGCACATGCGTGCTAGTCATTTCCAACTCTAGGGGCCGGTGCTCATCTCCGTTTCAAAGCCGAAGAGCCAGCGCTCATCCGAGGATGTCTCCGTGGTCATGTGGCCGGCATGACTAGATGCCAAAGGCGCACGGAACGCTGTTACCTTCCCACCGTAGTGGTCCCTATTTTTCTACTTGCATTTTTACGTGCTTTCGAACTGCTAGGTTGGCAGAAGCTAGGACGAGTAGCAGGCGCTCACTCTGCTACGCGGCACTCGGGATTCGACCCGCCAAACTGCCGACCTTCTGATCGACAAGCTCAGTGTCCTAACCCACTGAGCCACCGCGTCCCGTATAACAGTTTGCACAACCCTAAATACAGAATTGCGATTTATGTCAAGGATGATATTGACAGTTATAATCTCTTTCCTTCAATTATTAATTCAACTACCAATCAGAATGTATTTTCTATATCCATAGAGTTACAGAATATTATTATCAACCATCATTAATATTTTCAAGCCTACAATGGACTATTGGTCAGATTCTGTTTTATCAATGCCTATGGGAGATAGTATGATTAATCCTTGGTGATTTTAATAGCCACCACACATCTTGGTGCTATAACTAATGGATAAGAATGGGAATAGAATATTTGATTGAATGGAAATAAACAATCTTATTCTTACATATTATGCTAAAGATAGAAGCACATTTTATTCTACTCGTTTATTCCCCAGATCTTTGTTTTGTATCCTCTGGAATAGTAAAATCATCCTCTCAAATCCAGAGACAGGTTTTGAACAATTTCCCACAGTTAGCATAGTCCTATAAACTACAAAATCAGACTCCAGATCCCAGTAATTAGGTCCACCTCAGTGGGTTAGGATGCTGAGCTTGTCGATCAGAAGGTTGGCAGTTTGGCGGGTCGAATCCCGAGTGCCGCGTAACAGAGTGAGCGCCTGTTACTCGTCCCAGCTTCTGCCAACCTAGCAGTTCGAAAGCACGTAAAAATGCAAGTAGAAAAATAGGGACCACTACGGTGGGAAGGTAACAGTGCTCTGTGCGCCTTTGGTGTCTAGTCATGCCAGCCACATGACCACGGAGACGTCCTCAGACAAGCGCTGGCTGTTCGGCTTTGAAACGGAGATGAGCACTGACCCCTAGAGTCGGAAACGACTAGCACGTATGTGCGGGGGAAACTTTACCTTTACCTTTACTAAATCTCATCAGAATTTCCAGAAAACAGATTGGAATACTTATACTAAGCACACTGATGTTAACATCAGATGGATCAAATCAGTCCTTAAGAACCACAACAGATTTACTGGCTTATACCAGCATCAAATTCCTGGGTGTGCAGCTAACAAGTAGGCTGGTCGCTCAACAATGAGACACTGGTGAAGGGGGCACAGCAGCACCTGCAGAGAGTGGTGAGGATGGCCGAAAAGATCATTGGCAGTTCCCTCCCTCCCATCCAGTGTTGCTTGAGCAGGGTCCATAAGATTAACTGGGACACTACACATCCTCTTCATGACCTGTTTTCCTTGTTACATTCTGGGAGGAGGCTTCGTGATATCCGTAGCAAAACATCCAGATTCAGCCATAGTTTCATTCCATACAGCATTAACCTTGTGAACTCTCAAGCTTCCTCCTTGTTATATAGTCAAGATGGACAGTGTTTAATATTTATTTGTTATGTATATGTAGGGGTGTGGGTCTATACATATGTTGTATATGGTATGTTTAGGTGTGTGTCATGTATGTGTTTCACTTTGAGAGCAGTCAACTAAATTTCATTTTTGATGTGTGCCATTGTGCCCTCAGTAAAAAAAAATGACAATAAAGGTTATCTTATCTTATCTTATCTTATCTTATCTTATCTTATCTTATCTTATCTTATCTTATCTTATCTTATCTTATCTTATCATCTTATCTTATCTTATCTTATCTTATCTTATCTCACCTTAGCTTACCTTACCTTACCTTAACTTACCTTAACTTATCTTATTCTTACCTTACCTTATCTTATTCTCAGAGGCTACCATAAAGCTTATATCCCTGGATGGACTGAGAAGACAAGTTGCTTGTGCACCAAGTTTGAACAGGATGATAATCTGGAAAAAGCAACTGAGTTGCTGAAGTCCCCAGAAAGAGTCAGAAAACCAAAATGATCCAGGACTGTAGAAAATCTAAACTTTACACAGGAAAGCCTGGTCCCTTATCTGAAAATTGGACTCATCAACCATACTGTCAAGAAAACATTCTACCCAGCCATTTTTCTCATATTTTGTTCATCTGTTAATTATATTCCTGAATTAGGCTTAAATATTTATCATCCCTCTTGGAAAGAACAGCCCACTGGAATTTTAACAACAGATTGTCATATTTCCTCCTGGGGCCAAATTCCATATTATATGTAGAACTGCTAAGTTAATAGCTAAGACAGTGGGGTACCTATAATGGAGGTTCATTTATCTAATTACTGTCTCTTTGTATTAATGCATATAAAACAATCCCTTTATTTCCCCCTAACTTATTTCAAAATTAGATTATGTACTATTTTATTTTATTTTATTAAGACTGCAAGACTAATCAATCAATAAACTATTACCTAAAATAGAAAATATACTGCTCAAAAAAATAAAGGGAACACTTAAACAACACAATGTACTGTATTTAATAGTAGGATGTCTTATCTTGTGTTCCCTTTATTTTTTTGAGCAGTATAGTTTTTAGATTTTGGAGTTGATAGTGTAGGTATTGTTGAGGATGAGGATGAGGGGGGAGGATGAGGGGGAGGAAAAGAAAAAATGTTTCTATAATAATATCAGCACTAAGTATTAACTAGCATTTGAATATATTTAGAACAATGGTTCTTGAACTGGAGATAATCATCCTCAAGGGAATAATTGAGGCATATCCTGGGCATGATGGAACAATTTATAACTGCTTTTATATGAGTTGAGGGTCTAGTTTGGGACCAATGCTGTTGAGATCCCTGTATAAAATAACATAGTATGGTTGGTTAGTTGGTTGCTATTTTGTTTTTTGTAGAGATAATTATAGAGTAAAATATAGGCTTATAATAACATTCTTGGACAGGTCATCAGTTTTATTCCCATATTTAAATAATATCCTACTTTATAAATTAGAGTTGAATCAGAAATCTCTTAAAAGAATGTGCAGTACAAACTTACACATTTACATCATAGTTGGAAAAAATGCCCTATTGAAATATGAATTTTAAAGCTCACATCTAAATTCTTAAATATATAGATCAATTAATACTGTAATCATAAATACACTCAACTGAGAATAAAATCTGTTAAATATATGTATAGAATTGCAGTTAGTGTTTCTGTTAACTTTGTATCCCAAAATCCTATAAGACTAAAGGGATTGCAGTGCCCTTTTTCCCCTCTCAACTTGGGGAGTGGGGGGAATCATTCTGAAACTTAATTTTGGAGAGAAGAAATTAAAAAACTTGCAAAGCCCAAAAACCTCACTCCCTTGAACATAGCTTCATCTTTCCCTAGCTCTGTTATACATTCTGTTAACAAATAATTTGCATATATTTGTATAAGAATTGGAAAGAGGGGCACATAACTAAGTCAGAATATCAGCAAATAGCCCGTGCCTGCAAAGATGAAATGAGGAAAGCTAAGGCTCAAAATGAACTAAGGCTTGCAACCAAAGTCAAAAATAACAAAAAATGTTTCTTTCAACATATAAAAAACAAGAAAAAAGTTAAGGAAATGATTGATCCATTAGTGGGGGAAAGTGGCAAGAAGGTGACAAGCAATAGGGAGAAAGCAGAACTATTTTCCTCGTTTTTTGCATCTGTCTTTACACAAAGGGAAAAAACAGTCCAACCTACCAAAACCAGTGCCATAAAAAACAGAATAGAAAAGCAAGTTAAGATAGGCAAAAAAAATGGTAAGTGAACACCTGTCCAGCCTAGACGAGTTCAAATCACCAGGACCAGATGGATTACACCCCAAAGTTCTCAAGGAACTGGCAGACGATCTCAGCACCACTGAACTATATTTTTCAAAGATCCTGGAGCACTGGGGAACTACCAGAGGGCTGGAAGAGAGCTGATGTAGTTCCCATCTTCAAAAAAGGGAAAAAATAGATCCAGGAAACTACATACCTGGGAAGATTCTGGAAAAGATAATAAAACAACAAATCAGCAAACACCTTGATGCAAACAAAGTCATCACTAAAAGTCAACATGGGTTTGTCAAAAACAGATCATGCCAGACAAATCTTATTGCATTCTTTGAACAAGTGACAAAATTAGTGGACCAGAGGAATGCTGTAGATATAATTTACTTGGACTTCAGTAAGGTATTTGATAAAGTAGATCACAACCTACTACTTGATAAGATAGAAAAATGTGGGTTAGATAGCATCACCACCAGATGGATTCGTAGCTGGCTGACAGGCCGTACTCATTGTGTGGTCCTCAATGGAACTGCATCTACATGGAAGGAAGTGTGTAGTGGGGTGCCCCAGGGCTCTGTTCTGGGCCCAGTGCTCTTCAATATCTTCATTAACAATTTGGATGAGGGGATAGATGGGGAACTCATCAAATTTGCAGACGACACCAAGCTGGCAGGAATAGCCAATACTCCAGAAGATAGGCTTAAAATACAGGAGGATCTGGACAGACTCGAACACTGGGCGCTATCTAACAAAATGAAATTCAATGGTGAAAAAAGTAAGGTTCTACATTTAGGCAGGAAAAATCAAATGCACAGGTATAGTATAGGTGGTACCTTGCTCAATAGTAGTAACTGTGAGAGGGATCTCGGAGTCCTAGTAGACAATCACTTCAATATGAGCCAGCAGTGTGCTGCAGCTGCCAAAAAAGCCAACACAGTGCTAGGCTACATTAACAGAGGGATAGAATCAAGATCAAGTGAAGTACTAATACCACTTTACAATGCTTTGGTAAGGCCACACCTGGAATACTGCATCCAGTTTTGGTCACCACGATGTAAAAAAGATGTCGAGACTAGAAAGGGTACAGAGAAGAGCAACAAAGATGATTGGGGGACTGGAGGCTAAAACATATAGGGAATGGTTGCTGGAATTGGGTATGTGTAGTTTAACGAAGAGAAGAGTGAGGGGTGACATGATAGCGGTGTTCCAATATCTCAGGGGTTGCCACAAAGAAGAGGGAGTCAAGCTATTCTCCAAAGCACCTGAAAGCAGGACAAGAAGCAACGGATGGAAACTAGTCAAGGAGAGAAGCAACCTAGAACTAAGGAGAAACTTCCTGACAGTTAGAACAATTAACCAGTGGAACAACCTGCCTCCAGAAGTGGTGAATGCTCCAACACTGGAGGTTTTTAAGAAGAGACTGGACAGCCATTTGCCTGAAATGGTATAGGGTTTCCTGCCTGAGCAGGGGGTTGGACTAGATGACATCCATGGTCCTTTCCAACTTCTTATTATTATTATTATTATTATTATTATTATTATTATTATTATTATTATTATTATTGTTGTTGTTGTTGTTGTTGTTGTTGTTGTTATTGTTATTGTTATTGTTATTGTTATTGTTATTGTTATTGTTATTGTTATTGTTATATTCCACAAGTAGTGGTTTTCTACAAATAGTGGTATCCCTGTAGCAACAAGAGATCCATTAGACAGGGAGTTCATTTTTCATTCCTATTTACCTTTCTTTCATTGTATTTATAAACTATTCAATATGTCCTTCCATTTATTTTGCAAAATGTTCTTGCAAAATCACAGAACATAGTCATTTTAGATTCAAATGTTCTTTGAAAAATTGTCCTAAATTATTCCTGTTTCCTGAAACAGTTCAAGTACTTTGGTGATTGAATTGATTCTTTTGCTGTTTTTCCCCCCAAAATGAATCTCACCAAGATATTAAGCAAACCTTGAATGATTTATGCATCCCATCGGAACTGTCTGAAATTGATGATCTTGCATATTTTCCAAAAAGAACAAAACATTGTTTCAGCTGAGGTTGGTTTTCAGCTTGAAAACTCATTTGAAAACTAGATACGTAGTGATTGAGACTCTCTATGCAAGAGTTGAAAAGGTATTGAGTAAACTGATTGGCACTTTTCCAATTTTCAAATTCAAATATTGGCTTTCAATCATAGTATTATCTTAGATGTGTTTAACACACACTGATGCTGTTCAAACAAGCACCCACCACACATTTAGACCTCTAGCTGAAGGACCACACACATGGTTTCATTTTTCTACCTTTCCTTCTACCCTTCAACAGCCTTTACATCACATCAAGCACTGATCCAGTCAGAAAAGAAAAATCAACATCTCCATTTCCAATTACCAGAAGCATTTTTTTCACCAATGCAAGGGATGAAATGTCTTTTGAATCTCTGCCCTAAATTAATTGAAGACTGCACTATTTTCACCTTAAATTCAGGTTTTTAAGCCCAGTTCTTTTATGGCAAATTATGTCCAGCATTTCCAAAACATCTGGCAGGGCCTGTTATTGGACACCTGCTAAAGGTCCACAGTCCAACCAAAATCAACCAATGAGTCCTGGAGTTTGCAGGTATTATATCATTTTTTTTATTTTTCTGTTCTCCCGAGTATGCAAGTAATGATGAAAGAAATAGAAAAATGCAGAATGCTCCTGTTTATTTATTTACTTACCTCCCACCTTTATTTTCACAAATAACTCAAGGCAGTGAACATATCCAACACACCTTCCTCCTATTTTCCCCATAACAAAAATGCTGTGAGGTGAGTTGGACTGAGAAAATGTGACCAACCCAAGGTCACCCAGCTGTCTTTAATGATTAATGCAGGACTTGAACTCATGGTCTCCCGCTTTCTAGACTGATGCCTTGACCACTACACCAAACTGGCTCTCTATTTGTTTTCTTACTCTACAGAGTTTGTGCACAAACAGAGAGGAAAAATAAATGGGCAAAAATAGCTTTGATAAATCTACTTACTAAACCACAACAAGGATAGCATTGTTATTCATTTGCAAAAGAAGAAGCCAGCTAAACAGGGCTGTCAGAACCCATTCCTATTTCATTTCTATCCCCTCTGACCCAAAATCAAATCTCACTTTTCCCTGGGTTCTGCCATACTCCCAAGGGGGAGGGGGAATGTGCCTGTGGGTTTATTGCCTCTGCTTCCTCTATCTGCTACAATGTAACATTTTGCTTTCATTTATTGCCTCTGCTTCCTCTATCCACTACAATGTAACATTTTGCTTTCCTGCATTATCTCTCTCTGAACTTTCTCTCCCTAAACTGTCAGGTAGAACAAGGGAGGGAATAAGGAATGTAACCTCTGTACCTGGTTTATTTCTATGCTCTCAGAGGAAGGTATGAAGAGCCGTCCAACCATCACTGTGTGAACCGGAGACAGGCCGATGTTATCTCCCCTTTTCCCATGATGGACCTAACACCTGGGGATTGGCCATCCCACACTGGCCAGATGAACTATGGGGTTGGGTCTTGCTTGGGGATACCTTAACCTATCGCTCTGCACGGGAAATCTCAGATCCTGTCTATTATGCCTGCTATCAACTACTCTTAATAAAAGTTCCTGTTGGAAGAAATTGTTTCCAAGAGTTCTGCTTTCTTAAGATGTGGGATTGAAGTGGGTCCTGATAAGGGCAATCCTTTTGTCAGTTGAAAACATACAACTTGGGTGTTATTGCATGACACCTGGGCCTTCTCCCTGCTCCATCACGTCTAAGTCTGTTTAGCTTTTTTTTCTCTTGCAACTGCTGGCAGGCACATCCATTTATGCAAGACTCAGCTCGAAAGCTAGTAAAGTCAGTCTTTCACAAGGCTGGAAAAAAGACTATCCTTGAGGAAGATTGTCTTTGCTAGTGTAGCGGGGCTGGCTGAAAGGCTTTGGGGGAGCCTGCCCAGGGAGAGGGAAGCTTGGACAGCTGCCACCGGTTTTGGGTGCTGCAGCCATAGATTGGACAGAAGGAAAGAAAAAGGAGGAAAATGTTGTGATTCCTCACCAGGAAGTGGATGTGGCAGCTGAGTCTGAGGAATCAGAGGAGGAGGAGGGACCTGGAGTGACATTAGAGTCAGAGGAAGGCTCTGAGGAGCTCCAAGACTTATAGTCAGACAAGGAGCCTGGCCCCTCTACTCACACACAAGCTGAGACACAGCTGTGCTAGGAGCCTGAGTTGGACAGTGATGAAGAACAGTTGGGACAAATACAGGATGCACGAAAGCACAGGCAAGAAAAACAAGTTGAACAGAGGAATGCAATGGGGCAGCTCCAAAAACAAAGAAGAAGGGATTAGGAAGCCATGCCTTGGTTGAATTATAAAAGGGAAGATGTGGGGAGGTGCTGGTTGCCAAAGGCAACTGTTTGTGTTGAAGATTGAGTTTCTATGCAGTGTGATTGTTTGCCTTGGACATTGACTCAGGTCTGTGAGAATAAAAGGGGTTGTTTTTTTCTTGAGATTCCTGCCTGTTTCTTGGAAGAGGGGTTTCTCCTTGTGAGCATAACAAGGACTCACGTAGACTGGGACAGAACAGAAAGAAAGGCTTTGTGGGAGCCTGCCCAGGGAGAGGGAGACTCAGACAGCTGCCTCCAGTTTTGAACATGGTGGGCATGGATCAGGTGGAAAGAAAGAAAAAGGAGGAAAGAAAGGAAACTACATACTTTTTTGGGGATGCAACCGGTGCCAGAAGGGGAAGAACAGTATGAAGCTTGGATGGAGCAGGCAATACAAGCGGTTGAGGAATGGGATATACCAGACACCGAGAAAAGACTAGTTAGAGAGAGTTTAAAGGGCCTTGTTGCAGAACCTATTAGAAGTTTAACATTGAGCCAGGGATATTTTACCCTGCATGACTATCTTTTCTTATTGCATGATGAATTTGGATGTGCCAAGACAGTCTCTAGCTTACTGTTCCATTTGGAACACCTGTATCAGAGGAGGGGTGAGAAGCTGTCTGAGTATATAAGGCACCTGAATAGACTATTATATCAGGTCATGGAGAGGGGAGGGGATTAGATCCAACCAAATAAAGGTTGAAGCTAGAGGGAATGTTTGGGGATATCATGATCTTATAAGGAGAGTGTGGGCAACTAAGGTAGGGAAGGAGGCTAAGGAGGCTACAACCGAGTTGCTGGTAGGACAGCTTTTAGGCCCAGGAATGGGAAAGGCTAGGGAGGATGACTATTGGTTAACAATGATGCAAATCCAAATACTGGATTTAACTAAGATAATGGCTTCCTGGATGGTAATGGGTGGCCCACACCCAAATGGAGGTCAGGCTGGGCCAACTGATGGGGGAATGGGTCCGTCTGCCCTGGTTAATAATTCAATGAGGCCAATGGTTTGTGGGGGTGTGAGGCATTATAGGCGTGCATGTACAAAACCATACAAGATCAGGGAACCCAGTGCAGTCGGGAAACTGTCAAGAGCCCCCAGTGAGGGAGTTAGCTGGGTGCCCAGTGATATCAGTCAGCTACAACAAGAGAGAATTCCCTTGGAAACCCTTGCCGAAAATGGGAGTGATGGGAGTACCCCTGTTAATAAGAAACCTCAGTCCACTTGAATTGACAGAAGCTGGAGCCATGGGGCCCCAGCGACAGTCTTTGGAAAAGCAGGTGTGGATCGTTGAACCAGACACTGGGTTTCCTACTACTGGGGCTCCCCAGCAGCTGGTGGACCCTTCTCCAATGGTGTCATTGCAGGTGGAAGGTATTTACACTAAGGCCCTTCTGAATTCGGGTGCGCAAGTCATATTATTATATAGGGATTTTTATGACAAATATTTGACATATATGCCCATACAAGAAATATGCCCATTTGAAGATCTGTGGTATTGGGATTGAGAAATTTCCCTATGATTGATATTTACCCATACAGTTAATGTTTGGGCCTTCTATTACCGGGTATACCAAGACCTTTGATGCTCTGGCTATTGTGTACACTCGCCCCCCAGGAGTTAGTCAGGGTTCATTGACTGTGGGGATGAACACCAGTTTGGTTAGGTGGTTACTCACCCCAGTTGTTCCCTTGGGGGATCACCCGATGGCAAAGGATGTTCACCCGGCACTGCAGACAGTATGTCAGAGTTTGGCACGGGAGCATCAGGCCCCTGCAGAGGGGATGGGGCGGTCATGGAAATTGGATAGGAAAAAGAGGATAATACAACCTGGGGAAGTGGTGTGTCTGAGAGCCTCCATGTTAAATTGGGAACAGCCTGACCCATATCTCATTCTTGAACCTGGCCCTAAGGGATGGAATGGTGGAGTGGAATTAATTCCAGAGGTAGTCTCCACATGGGTCTTACGGCAGGCAAAAGGGCAGATCTCGGTTGGGGTTCAGAATATTATGGACCTCCCTGTATGGCTGAGGGATTGGATGTTGTTGGGGCAGGTGAGCCCAATTGGGTCTCTGAATGGTAAGGGAGAGACTGAGGGGGAGGTTTTGATGGATCAGTTTTATCCCAAGAATACAAAGCTTTCTCCTGAGTGGCAGGAGAGAGTGAGAGACCAGCTTTGGAAGTGGAGGTGTCTATTCTCAAGAGATTATTTCAATGTGGGCTGCACTAGGAGTGCCCAGCATGTAATCTGACTGAGGAAGGATAAATCTTTTAGGGAGAGATCTCAGCGTATCCCCCTAGTGATCTAGATGATCTTAGAGAGGATCTAGCAGAGCTGAAAAAGACTGGGGTCATTAGGGAATCCCAAAGTCCTTATGCTTCCCCTATAGTGGTGGTCCAGAAGAAGAATGGATCCCTGAGGATGTGTATAGATTATTGCACTCTTAACCAGAGGACTATCCCTGATCAGTATACAACTCCCCAGATAGAGGATGCCCTGCAGTATTTGTCAGGGGTGAAGTGGTTTAGTGTATTGGATTTAAGGAATGGTTACCATCAGATCCCCATGCATCCAGAGGATAGGGAGAAAACTGCATTCATCTGCCCACTGGGGTTTTATGAATTTAATTGAATGCCCCAGGGGTGTCAGGGGCTCCGGCGACTTTTCAAAGGCTCATGGAATGGACAGTGGGGTATATGAATCTGATAGAAGTGGTCGTCTACCTAGATGATATTACTGTCTTTGGTGAGACCCTTGAACAGCATGAGGAGTGTTTGGAGAAGGTATTGACAAGGGTCCATGAGGAAGGGCTGAAATTGTAATTGGAGAAATATTAATTCTACCAACTATCTGTCACTCATCTAGGTCATGTTGTCTAGGCCAAGGGAGTGGCAACGGATCCCGCCAAGCTTGAAGCAGTTGTTTCTTGGCCTAGGCCCCAGAATGTAGCTGAATTGCTATCGTTTGGGGGATTTTGTTCATATTACCAAAGGTTTGTGGAAGGATTTGTGAAGATACCTCACCCGCTCAATGAATTGCTAAAGAATGAGGAAGTAGAGAAGTGGTGGGTTGTTTGAATCCGGTCCATAAAACCAAGGGACCCAGGAAGTCTCAGGAATCTATTCAGGCAGAGTGGACCGAACGATGTGAGCAAGCTTTTGGCCAATTACGAACGCCCCAGCCCTGGCTTATGCCAACCCTAATCGGCCATATGAGTTACATGTGGACACCAGTCAGGATGGCCTTGGGAGGAGTTATATCAGGAACACAGTCAACAGCTGAAACTCATTGCATATATCAGCAGGGGTTTAACCTCCAGGGAAAAGAACTATCCCGCTCATAAGCTGGAATTTTGGCACTCTAGTGGGCGGTTGTAGATAAATTGAAGGATTATTTGTATGGGGCAGAGTTTGAGATTAAGACAGATAATAATCCACTCATGTACTTGCTCACAACCACTAAACTTGATGCCACAGGGCATCGATGGTTGGCTGCCCTTTCCAGATTTAGGTTCAGTTTGAGATACCACCCAGGTGTGAGGAATACAGATGCAGATGCTTTGTCAAAGAGGCCCCAGGATTCAGGGGCAGGTGTCAGCGAGTGGATACAATTGCCCCCTGATGGCATTCAAGCACTCTATCGAGGGATTGAGCATCAAGCTAGGGGAGCAATTAGGGCTGAATCAGTGGGGGTTATTAGTGCAGGTGTTCCCAAATTATAGTGTAATCCCATCCAGGTCAGAGGGGAGGGTAGGTTTGCTCTGACTAAGAAAGATCTGAGGAGGGACCAGGCAGAAGATCCCCTCTGTGGCCTGGTCAAAAGAGCTTTGAGAAGTGGTCAGTGGGAGGTTTTATTTGCCGATTCGCTGAGAGGAAACTGAGTGCTGTATAAGGAGTGGGATCGCTTACAGCTTCACGATGGAGTGGTTTATCGGAGGGGCCCTTTGGATGGGCCTGAAGAAAGGTGGCAACTTTTGCTTCCAGAGAAACACAGGGAAGCAGTGTTGATTGCACTACACAACGAGCACAGGCATTTGGGGCCAGAAAAGACCTTTAAGTTAGTAATAGACCGATTCTATTGGTCCTGTATGATGGCGCAAATCGGGGTCTATTGTAGATCTTGTCTGCGTTGTGTTCAGAGGAAAAACCTACCTTCCAGGACTGCACCGATGGGCCATTTGCAAAGTTATGGGCCCTTGGATTTGGTTTGCATTGATTTCCTTTGTCTGGAACCGGATGTAAATGGGTAAGGAAACATATTGGTCATGACCATTTTACTCGTTATACTCAGGCTTTCCCAACAAAAGATCAGTGCACCATCACAGTAGCCAAAGTATTGGTGGAAAAGTTTTTTGTACATTATGGGCTGCCTCAGCAAATACATTCCGATCAAGGGAGAGACTTTGAAAGCAGGCTGGGCATTCGGAAGTCCCATACCACCCCATATCATCCACAAGAAGATCTGCAGCCTGAGAGGTTTATTCGTACTCTTTTGATATGTTGGGGACACTCACTGAAGAACAGAAGCAACACTGGATGCAACATATTTCTACCATTGTGCATGCGTATAATAGCAAGAGGAATGATGCCATCGGGTATTCCCTGTATTGGTTGTGTTTGGTAGGGAAGCCCACCTGCCAGTGGACATGGCCTTTGACACCTCAATGGATGAGACCTCAGTTAGGTCACATCATAATTATGTAGATAGATTGAGGAAGAATTTGAAGGGGGCTTATAAAAAGGCCGCAGAAGCCACAGGGGTTTGGGAACAGCGGAATAAGAGGAACTATGATTTGAAAGTAAGAGTTCAGGATTTCCAGTCTGGCGATCAGGTGTTATGAAGGAATTTGGGCCCCTCTGGGAAACACAAACTGGCAGATTGGTGGGGCTCCCAGTTGTATGTTGTTAATGAGAAGCTGCTGGGCTACCAGTGTATCGGATACAACCAGAGGGAAGTTCAGGGCCTGTGAAAGTGTGGCATCAGAACCATTTATTGCCCTTGAATGAGGCAGTGCAAGTCACCCAGCCAGCCATTGCAACTGAGCCCTGTATAGTGGGAAGGTTAGGAACTAGGGCAAAACCCGATCTGTCTGTAGGAAGGGAAACGGAAGACTCTGAAGAAGAAGAGGGTTATATAGGTTGGTTGTGGTCATTGGAGGATATTGGGATCATACCTCCCACTGTGTATAGTGAGGTTGAATTAGAATAATCTGGGCCTGACATTCTAGAACCCATGCCAAGAGCTTGCAAGTGGGAGAGGACTCCTCAAAGATTTGAGGGAAGGGGATCAGCCTGGGGGATTATTCGGACAGGAGGGGTCATTGACCCTGGAGATCACAGAGTTAGGGGAGCCATTAGAGATGGATCGGGTCACTTCCCATGGGGCGTAGTCACCAGCATTAGAGGAGGTGTCACTGGTCCTGGGAACCCCCAGGGATGGGGAGTTACAAGGGAACAATGCCTGCTATATTGCTGAGCCTAAAGTGCAAGAGACCAAGGCAGGTGATATGTCCAGTAAAGAGACTAACATATGATGCCCTGGGCCATAATATATAGAGAGAGTGATGCATATTGTGTAATGAAGGTTGATTCGCTCCTGGATAATATAGATGTTTAGCAGAAAGTTCGCTATTCTTTGGGGGACCAAAGAAACTGCTTAAGTGGGGGGAGTGTGTAGCGGGGCTGGCTGAAAGGCTTTGTGGGAGCCTGCCCAGGGAAAGGGAGGCTTGGACAGCTACCTCCAGTTTTGGGCACGGTGGGCATGGATTGGGTGGAAAGAAAGAAAAAGGAGGAAAGAAAGGCGGTGGGGTGGTTGTTGTTGTCAGGGAGAGACCAGGTGAAGTCAGAGAGGGATTTGAGGTTTTAGCTGATCCCTCTCTCTGAAGGAGAGGGAAGGAGAGAGTGAGAGTGAGAGGGTGGAATTTTATTGCTTTCTTTCACAAGGGGGGATATCCTGAGCGGAGGCAAGAGAGAGAAAGAGAGAGAGAGAAGAGAGAGAGTTGCTGGGGTTGCTAAATTCAGATTTTAACAATAAAGAGAAGGGGCAGGAGTTTTGATGCCGACAAGACCTGGAACTGCGAGCAACGACAGAAGAGAAGGAAAGGCTCGTTGCCATTACTTTGGGGATTAGCGCTCCCCCAACTTTGATTACTGTTACTTGTGCAAATTATAGACATTGTGGGGAGTTGCCCTCGCAGGGCAAGCTGTTACTGCAGAATGCTGACTACCTTCATTCAGGTTCCCAGCATTGCCTGGAGCTGGGGTTTTCCCCACCCCTTTGGTTTCCGAATGGTGGCTGTAAAATTATTTATTGCTGCTGTGGCTGCTGTGGCTGTTAAACACTGCTACGCGTTGACTATTGGGGTTAGAGGCTGGTCATCTTCATTCCTTTTTTTTTAATTGAAAAGTTTTATAAAGGTTACAATATTATCCCATCCCCAACCCCCCCTAAACCCCCCTCCACCTCCCCCACTTCCCAAAGCTGGTTACAGGGTTACAAATATATAGTAATCATAATCTAACTAACATTAATCAACTATATAAATAACCAAATACATAATACACTTTAACCTGCCTATAACATAATTACAAACACTCTAAAATATCCAACTTATAAAAAAAAATTAAATTATAACAATCTAAAATTTACTCATAAGCTAAATGGAACTTATTAGTCCCATATTTTTTCTGAATATAATCTATCCATCTTCTCCAAACCGAAATGTATCTTTCTTGTGAGTGATCCTTCAAGTAAGCAGAAATCTTAGCCATTTCTGCTAAATTTGACACTTTAAGCGTCCACTCCTCTATAGTAGGCAGACAGTCCTTCTTCCAATATTGCCCTACCAATAACCTCGCAGCTGTTATCAAATTCAACATCAAGTTAATTTCTTTAGTATCACAATCTGTAATAACACCCAATAAGTAGCATCCAAACTACCGCATCTCCAACATTTGGGCTGTAAATTGGAATATATACAAGACAGCTTTTTAGGATTCAAATGCCATCTATAAAACATTTTATAAAAATTTTCTCTTAAATTTTGGGCTTGAGTAAATTTTACATTTCTAACCCAAATTACCTCCCACACATCCAATGGAATCGGTCCTTGAATATTTTGAGCCCACTTTACCATGCAATCTTTTACCAATTCCGTTTCCGAGTCCAATTCTATTAAAGCATTATAAATTCTCTTTATATGGGCTCAAGTTTGATCTTTGATCTGTTTTACCAAATTTTCATCCATCAGTGTCAAACCAACCTTCTGATCTAACTTCCACCTAGCTTGCAATTGAGTATACTGAAACCAAGACTGTACGATATTTTCTTGCTTTAACTCGGCTACCAACCTTAGTTGCCAATTGTTCCCTACCAATCTAAGTAATTTCTGATAAGAAATCATATCCAAATTCACACCCATAGATACCCCCTCTATTGCGTGTCCAGGAATCCCCCAAATTGGTATTTTATAATTCAGCTTATAATAATACTTTCTCCAAACACGCAATAAAGCACTTCTTAAAATATGAGATTTAAAAGCCTTATCAACTTTTTTATCATAAATCAAATATGCATGCCACCCATATAATAAATCCCATCCCTCAAGATAAAGTATACTTTTATTGGTTAAATTAAGCCAATCACTAACCAGTGTTAAAACCACTGCATCATAATATAATTTCAAATTAGGCACCTTAAGTCCTCCTCTTTCCCGAGCGTCTTGTAAAATCTTAAGTTTAACTCTCGGTTTTTTCCCCGCCCAAATAAATTTGTTAATACCCTTCTGCCATTCATCCAAATTAGCGTCTTTTTTCAAAATAGGTATCATTTGAAACAAAATGAGAAACTTTGGTAAAACATTCATTTTAACAACTGCAATTTTTCCCAACAAAGATAATTGTATTTTTTTCCAATTATTTAAATCCTTTTGTACTTTTAGCCATAACATCTCATAATTGTTCTTATATAATTTCACATTAGAAGCTGTAATATATACCCCCAAATATTTAACCTTTTTCATAATTTCATAACCTGTCAGTTTTACTAACATATCCTTTTCATTCATAGTCATATTTCTAGATAATATTTTAGTCTTATTATTATTTACCTTAAAACCCGAAACTTTCCCATATTGTATTATGATTTCCATCAAATCTATAACCGATTGAATCGGTTGAGATAGTGTAACAACCAAGTCATCCGCAAATGCTCTTAACCTATAATCATTCTGCTTTATTTTTATTCCCTTTATTTTAGTTGATTCCCGAATTTTAATCAATAAGATCTCCAATGTTAAAACAAACAATAATGGTGACAGGGGACACCCCTGTCTTGTACCTTTTTCAATTTTAAATGCATCTGTTAAACCCCCATTAATTATAATTTGCGCCAATTGTTGTTGATATATGGCCTTAATAGATTGCAAAAATTTATCCCCAAAATTCATCTTATCCACAACTTTCAATAAAAATTGCCAATTCAACTGATCAAAAGCTTTTTCAGCATCCAAAAATATTAATACCGCAGGGACTTGTTCTTATCCAAATACTCAATTAAATTAACTATTTGTCTTACATTATATTTCATATATCTTCCAGTTATAAATCCAGACTGATCGGTATGAACCGTCTGTTTCAAGACTAGCATTAATCTATTTACCAATATTTTTGCAAAAATCTTATAATCTGTATTTAAAAGCGATATAGGTCTATAATTCTTAGGCTGAATAAGATCTTAATCCTCCTTTGGGATCAATGATATAAAAGCCCTTCTCCAGGATGGAGGCACCTCCCCTCCGGCCTGGATATTATTAAATAGTTCCTTTAAAGGTTCTACCATCTCTGCAAGTAAAGTTTTATAATAAATTGCTGTTAAACCATCTGTACCAGGAGCCTTACCCACTTTTAACTGTTTAATTGCTGATATAATTTCTTCAGAAGTAATTAAACAATTCAACCCTTCCCGTTGTTCATATGAAAGCATAGGAATATGCGCTTCCTGTAAATATTTATCTATAGCTAAGGTTTGTATATTCTCACTAGCATATAACTTTTCATAAAAATCCAAAAAACCCTTTTTGATCAAATTTTGTTGATATGTTTCTTTACCCTTATATTCTATTTTCTCTATAGTACGTAACTTCTGTTTTTTCCTTAATTGATAAGCTAGCCATCTACCAGGCTTATTTGCATTACAAAAAGTATTATGTTTCACATATTGCAAATTAGTTGCAACCTGATCCGCCATTAACATATTAAATTGCTCTTTCAACAAATTTATTGAAATCCTTAATCTCTTATCTGATGGATTCAAAATAAAAGCTTTCTCCTTCAATTTAATCTCTTCTTCCAATTATTTACGTTTTTGCATCTGCTTACGCCTATGACCATTGTTCATATGAATCAAAATCCCCCTCATGTAAGCTTTACTGGCATCCCAAACCATTTCAATCGGTGTTCCTTTATGCATATTCAAAACAAAAAACTCTTTCAAATAATCTTTACATTTCTCTGAAAGTACATCATATCTAAATAAATTTTCATTCAATCTCCAAGATCTTCTTATCCCATTTTCCCTCAATAGTTCCATCCATACAGGACTATGATCCGACAACGTTCTAGGAAAAATCTTAACATTCTTGACTCTGGGAATAAGATCACCAGTAATAAAAAAAAATCAATCCTAGAAAACGATTGATGCCTATCCGAGAAAAAAGTAAAATCTCTGTCCTCCAAATTCCGTTCCCACCAAATATCTCTTAGTTCCAAGTCATCTTTCAAGTCAAAAAAACCTTTAGGCAATCTAGAATAGTTAGGAGAATTTTTAAAAGACCCCTTCTTGTCCTTACTTGAATCCAAAACACCATTCCAATCACCCATCAAAATAACAGATTTATAATCCAATTGAGTTAGTTTATCATGTAAAAACTTATAAAACTTTCTTTGCTGTAGGTTAGGAGCGTATAATCCAATAATAAAAATTTTCTTGCCTTGTAACAATAATTCAATAATAACATATCTTCCCTGTGGATCAGATTCAATTAATGTAGCAGATAAGTCTCTTCTTAAATAAATAACCACTCCACTCTTTTTATCTGGAGCAGATGCTATAAAATGTAGTCCCAACTGGGAGTTAATCAAATACTTTTGATCTTTTGCACTAATATGAGTTTCTTGTAGGCAAACAATATCATTTTTGTGTTGCTTCAGGTAGTGAAACACTTTCTTTTTTGTGGTGAATTTAAACCATTAACATTCCATGTCAAAAGCTTTATCGCCATCCTCAGCGACTTGGAACCTCTGGAACGCCACCTGGAGATCCACAGTTGGTCTCTTTGGTCGCGCCCCTCCCACCGGCTCCGTAGTAACAGGGCCTTGTATCATAGACCCAGAGTCCATCTTCTTTTTCAGTTGTTCCTTTTCTCTTCGTTTGTGCACAGCACGCGTCATTCTCTGCTCTTTTGGATCACCCTTTAACAGCAAACTCTGTTCAGTGGATTCAGCCAATTGTGCCTCTCCAACAAACTGTGCTAATGTGCCTTCAACTTGTTGTTTATCTTCTTCCACTCTCTTAGGTAATGGAGATGGTGGTGAACCTGCTTTCAGGACATAAGTATAAAAATCTTTTGCCTTTGCAATCGTATTAAGCCTGTATCGTGTCCCTGCATGATTCACCACTATTCCAATAGATATCTCCCATCTGAACTGAATTTGTCGATTTTTGAGCTCATCAGACAGAAAACCAAAATCCTTCCTTTTTCTCAACATCTTGGGAGGTATTTCTTTCAGAATTATAATATCTTGACCTGCAATTTCAAATGTCTGTTGATAGAAGGCCTGGATGATCACATTTCGAAGTGACCTCTTAGAAAAATAAATCACTACGTCTCTAGGTAAATTTTTCTGCCTTGCAATCCAAGAATTGACCCTAAATATTTTTTTCCACCTCCCTTGATAACTCCTTAGGATCCCATCCCAAGATGGGAGCAATGACTTTAATCACCTCTTCCAATAAATCCTCACGAGGGTTTTCTCTCAACCCTCTTATTCTCAAAGCAAATTCCATTTCTTTATACTGTGAAATAATCACCTCATCCTCAGTTTTATCAATTTTGTTTTCTGCTATAGCAATTCTATGTTCACGTTTTTCACTATTTTCCACAACTTCATCCACACGATCATCTAAATGTTCAATATGTGCAGCCAGTCCTTGAAATGCAAACAAAATGTCTTCTCTCATCTCTCTATTTTTAAATTCAAGAAGATCAGCTACCTCTTCCTTTATTTGTTGAGTCATTTCTTGTGCCTGCAGCTTCAAAGCATCCTGCAAGTCTTTAAGTGTAAGTGCTGGTGGTGGAGGAGAGGGTGGAGGGGATCTAGGCTTTGAAGTGGATTGCGTTGCAGATTGAACTACAGGTGAAGAAATTGAGGTTTTAGAAACAACAGGAACTGCCTGCCGTCTTGAAGCCATTTTCCAACTTGCTACAATTCACTTTCTCTTATCACTTTCACTTTCCCTCTGGACTTCAAAAAAAAAATAAAGTCCAAAAAAAAGAAGAGGAACCCTTAATAATAATAAGAAAAGCAAAATTCTTTAAAACTCTGGAATCCAATATATTGTTAAATTTTAACAAAATCTTCGTACTTTATTCTTTCAAAAAGAAAAAACATTTGGCGCCATCTTTTCTCTTTCTCTTTCAAGATCTAATTTATGCATGGAGAAGATTAAAGCACTCGAGTTAAAGTTCTGAATACTTGCAACTTTACTCCTCCTGGTCAGCTCTGTCTGCTTTGAAAGCAATCATAAATCACTATAATCCGCAGATGTGGATGCAGCGTCTGGCTTCGCCACTGCACGGAGCAAAGGTGTCCTGGACTCAGAGAAAGCCTCGGACTACGTGGGAGCTCTCACCCTCCGACCCCCAGATAATTCTGGGAGGTCTTGGGGAACTCTACCACTATCCGAGGAAAGCTCACCTCCCCCTCTTCTCCTGAGGGGGAAGTTTACGAGCCACAGGACAGCTGATTGTTGCCGTCTCCGTGGATTTAACGAAGCCTCAGGACGGGCAGCCAGAGAAAAGCCACCATTCGGCGCAGTGTTGCCACCGGAAGTCTGGTCATCTTCATTCCTGAAAGCCCCCCCCCCTTGACGATGAGAATCTGCCACCTCCTCACTTCACATGAGCTCCCGCTGGAAAATACACTTTATTAACACCTCAAGAGCGCAGCTGCTGAGTGCTATGGAGGGGAATGTGGCTGGAAGGGCTTGGGCTTTGGCAGCCTCTGAGGGGGTAATGCTACACTAGCTTTCTAGCTGAGACTTGCAGTGGCTTGGCATGCCTATCAATAGCTGCAGGTAAAGGGAAACATAACTGTACCTACACAATGTGGGACAGGGGGAAGGCCCAGGGTTCTTGGGAGCAGCGGGTGGTGGGAGGGAGCAGCGGGTGGTGGGAGGCCACAAATGAGTGGCCCTAGCCATCAAGGCTTTCCTGTCTGTGATCGGTTTCTGCACATCAGTGGAGATATGATGGATGTGTGATAGGACAAGGAGAAGGCTCAGGCCTTTAAGGAGTGTTGGGGAGGATAGAGGATGCCTACGTGCTGGTATGCCTAGTTGGCTGAGGCTTCCTGATGCATATTTCTGCATAAAAGTGGGTGCTGGATCTCCCAGGGCCTCCCCACCCCTTGAGGCACCTCTTTAACAACCTGCATCATTGTTCAATATCTGCAACAGAGAAATTAGGTTTATGGTGATTGAAGGAGGTGATCATATGGGTAACATGACTTACAATCAAAATTCTCATCTCAATTGTAGTTGTAAATTCAAGGACTACTTGTATTTCAAACAAAACCATCTGGGATTTGCTCTGGAGGTCCCTTCTTACCAGTTCCACCCTTTCCCTTTGATTACTTTTTTGTGCTGGGCATCCTGCTATGAAAGATTGTCCCTTTAGTGTGGCTTTTTATAGGTAGTGAAATGCTGACTACCGTATTTTCCGGCTTATAAGACAACTGGGCGTATAAGACGACCCCCTACATTTCCTGTTAAATTATAGGGTTTGGGCTATACTCGCCGTATAAGACTACCCCTCTTCCAACGCACACTAAATAAAAATTAAAAAACATCAGATTTGATTTTAATATGGTAATTTTAATTCAAATGCTTATGACATGCAGGTACTTAGGAAAACTGTCACTTATAAACATAAGGCTGTTTGTCATCAAACATGTAAACATAAAACAGTGCAAGTGGATTAAACATAATAATAATAATAATAATAATAATAATAATAATAATAATAATAATAATAATAATAATAATAATGAAGAAGAAGAAGAAGAAGAAGAAGAAGAAGAAGAAGAAGAAGAAGAAGAAGAAGAAGAAGAAGAAGAAGAAGAAGAAGTAGTTGTTGTTGGAAGGGACCTTGGAGGTCATCTAGTCCAACCCCCTGCTCAGGCAGGAAACCCTATACCATTTCGGACAAATGGCTGTCCAGTCTCTTCTTAAAAACTTCCAGTGTTGGAGCATTCACCACTTCTGGAGGCAGGTTGTTCCACTGGTTAATTGTTCTAACTGTCAGGAAGTTTCTCCTTAGTTCTAGGTTGCTTCTCTCCTTGACTAGTTTCCATCCGTTGCTTCTTGTCCTGCTTTCAGGTGCTTTGGAGAATAGCTTGGCACCCTCTTCTTTGTGGCAGCCCCTGAGATATTGGATCACTGCTATCATGTCACCCCTCACCCTTCTCTTCGTTAAACTACACATACCCAATTCCAGCAACCGTTTCCTATTTTCCTAATTCACTTTTTCACTTTTCCTAATTCACTCTAAAGCTTTCCCTGCGCAGAGCCTTAAGTAATACCAGCTGCCTGCAATTATTGCAGGTTTGCATCCCACCAGGCTCAAGGTTGACTCAGCTTTCCATCCTTCCAAGGTAGGTAAAATGAGGACTCAGATTGTTGGGAGCAATAAGCTGACTTTGTAATAATGCTGCTTGTGGGGTCGGGGGTTGAAAGCTCTAATAAGCAGGCATATACATAGGATGAAGGCTATTGCTAAGCACATTGATTTGTGCTTTAAATTGTAAGCCGCCCTGAGTCTTCGGAGAAGGGCGGGATATAAATGGGATTAAAACAAAAGGACCAAATGGGAGATCCGCTCCAGGTTTTCCAGCCAGCCCGCCCAGTTCCTGAGTCAAATGTGTCCTTAGAGCTAAGCAGCTGCTCTGGCTATGGCATTCCCCACCTGCCTTTCAAGTTGCTCTTGCATTCCCCACCTGCCTACAGCTGCTCTTCAACTTTAGAAGGAAAGATGCCCAGACCCCAGCCTGTAAAAAATCACAGACTGCAGCTTCTACTCCAATTGGCCCCGCTTTCCCTGAGCAGACTAAATGGAAGATCCGCTCCAGGTTTTCCAGCCAGCCCTGTTCCTAAAGTTTCAGCACCCGGCGTATAAGACGACCCCTGACTTTTGAGAAGATTTTCATGGGTTAAAAAGTCGTCTTATACGCCAGAAACTACGGTATTTCTTCTCTTTTAACTAGATCTCATTAACAATAGTTATGTCAAGTTTCCCTACAAGCCCAGTTCACAAGTGAAATTTTTTACCAGTTCTCAAAATAAATGTCCACAGAAGGCAATCTTATTATTCTGGCTAAAGGATGAGAGTCTAAAGGAAATCTACAATCACTGTGGCCGAAATAGAGACACACTTATTTATTTCAACATCAGTATTCTTGATTGGAAAATCCACCAAGGCAGAATTCTGTATCTCAACCATCACAGATTTTCCTCCCCCAAACTGAGAAATCATTCATCTCTTTGGTGTAAAAACAAACTCTCCTAGTGTGACTACAAACTGAGCTAACATGGAAAACATTTCCTCAGGGTGCTTACAGAGAATGGGCTTTGTCCCTGGACATTGTATTTCATTTCAGTTGAGAGCTGTGAGATCAAGCTGAGGCTGGGAATCTCACCCTCCTCCTTCCACCCCCACCCCCGGTGATGAAAGCCAAGCATTTAGCTTTGAAGGAGAGGATTATTTCTGCCAAATGTTTAACAGTAAAAAATATAAACAGCCTTCTCCAACCTGGTGCCCTCCAGATGGTTTGAACTTCCTCTTTTTATAGGGGTTGTTATCTAGCTGGTTCACATGAACAGGTTCTTAATTTTTTTCCGCTAAAAGGACATATCATCTTTTGTCATTCCACAACAAATTAAGTAAGACACAGACACAGACACAGACACAGACACACACACACACACACATATATACACATATGTATATATACACATATACATATACATATACACATGCATACATACATACATACATATATATATATATATATATATATATATATATATATATATATTTGTTGTTGTTGTTGTTGTTAGCTGCAAAGTCGTGTCCGACCCATCGCGACCCTATGGACAACATTCCTCCAGGCCTTCCTGTCCTCTACCATCTTCTGGAGTCCATTTAAGCTCACGCCTACTGCTTCAGTGACTCCATCCAGCCACTTCATTCTCTGTCGTCCCCTTCTTCTATTGCCCTCGATCTTCCCCAGCATTAGGCTCTTCTCCAGGGAGTCCTTCCTTCTCATTAGGTGGCCAAAGTACTTGAGTTTTAGCTTCAGGATCTGGCCTTCTAAAGAGCAGTCAGGATTGATCTCCTCTAGGACTGACCGGTTTGATCGCCTTGCAGTCCAAGGGACTCGCAGGAGTCTTCTCCAGCACCACAGTTCAAAGGCCTCAATTCTTTGGCGCTCAGCCTTTCTTATGGTCCAACTTTCACTGCCATACATTGCAACTGGGAAGACCATAGCCTTGACTATACGCACTTTTGTTGACAGGGTGATGTCTCTGCTTTTTAGTGTGCTGCCTAGATTTGCCATGGCTTTCCTCCCCAGAAGCAAGCGTCTTTTAATTTCTTGGCTACAGTCCCCATCTGCAGTGATCTTGGAGCCCAGGAAAATTAAATCTGTCACTACCTCCATTTCTTCCCCATCTATTTGCCAGGAATTGAGAGGGCCAGATGCCATGATCTTGGTTTTCTTAATGTTAAGTTTCAACCCAAGTTTTGCACTCTCCTTCTTCACCCGCAACAAGAGGCTCTTTAGTTCTTCTTCACTTTCTCCCATTAGAGTGGTATCATCTGCATATCTTAGGTTGTTGATATTTCTTCCGGCAATCTTAATTCCAACTTTTGATTCATCTAGCCCTGCCTTTCTCATGATGTGCTCTGCATATAAGTTAAATAGGCAGGGCGACAGTATACAGCCTTGCCGGACTCCTTTCCCAATTTTGAACCAATCAGTGGTTCCGTGTCCAGTTCTCACTGTTGCTTCTTGACCCGCATATAGGTTTCTCAAGAGACAAATAAGATGGTCTGGTACTCCCATCTCTTTAAGAACTTGCCACAGTTTGTTATGATCCACACAATCAAAGGCTTTAGCATAGTCAATGAAGCAGAAGTAGATGTTTTTCTGGAACTCCCTGGCTTTCTCCATGATCCAGCGTATGTTGGCAATTTGATCTCTAGTTCCTCTGCCTCTTCGAAATCCTGCCTGCACTTCTGGTAGTTCTCGATCCACATACTGCTGAAGTCTAGCTTGTAGGATTTTAAGCATGACTTTACTAGCATGAGAAATGAGTGCAATGGTGCGATAGTTTGAACATTCTTTGGCACTGCCTTTCTTTGGAATTGGAATGTAAACTGATCTTTTCCAATCCTGTGGCCACTGTTGAGTTTTCCAAATTTGCTGGCAAATTGAGTGTAGCACTTTTACTGCACTGTCTTTTAAGATTTTGAATAGCTCAGCTGGAATACTGTCACCTCCACTAGCTTTGTTGTTGCTCAGCTTTTCTAAGGCCCACTTCACTTCACATTCTAGGATGTCTGGCTCGAGGTCAGTGACCACCTCATTGTGATTATCAGGGACGTTAAGCTCATTCTTGTATAGTTCTTCTGTGTAATTTTGCCACCTCTTCTTAATCTCTTCTGCCTCTGTTAGGTCCCTGCCATTTTGGTCCTTTATCATGCCCATTTTTGCATTAAACGTTCCCTTCATTTCTCCAATTTTCTTGAAAAGATCTCTGGTCCTCCCTATTCTATTGTTTTCTTCTATTTCTTTGCACTGTTCATTTAAGAAGGCATTCTTATCTCTTCTAGCTATTCTCTGGAATTCTGCATTCAATTGGGTGTATCTTTCTTTTTCTCCCTTGCCTTTCGCTTCCCTCCTTTCCTCAGCTATTTGCAAAGCTTCCTCAGACAGCCATTTTGCTTTCTTGCATTTCTTTTTCTTTGGGATGGTTTTGGTTGCTACCTGTTGTACAATGTCACGAACCTCTGTCCATAGTTCTTCAGGCACTCTGTCTATCAGATCTAATTCCTTAAATCTATTTGTCACCTCTACTGTATATTCAACAGGGATATGATTTAATTCATACCTGACTGGCCTAGTGCTTTTCCCTACTTTCTTTAATTTAAGCCTAAACTTTGCAAGGAGAAGCTCCTGGTCTGAGCCACAGTCAGCTCCTGGTCTTGTTTTTACTGACTGTATAGAGCTTCTCCATCTTTGGCTGCAGAGCATATAGTCAATCTGATTTCTGTGTTGACCGTCTGGTGATGTCCATGTGTAGAGCCGTCTCTTGTGTTGTTGGAAAAGAGTGTTTGCTATGACCATCGTATTCTCTTGACAGAATTCTATCAGCCTGTGCCCTGCTTCATTTTGCACTCCAAGGCCAAACTTGCCTGTTATTCCAGTTATCTTTTGGCTTCCTACTTTAGCATTCCAATCCCCCATGATGATAAGAACATCATTTTTTGGTGTTAGTTCTATAAGGTGCTGTAGTGCTTCATAGAACTGGTCAATTTCATCCTCTTCAGCACTGGTGGTTGGGGCATAGACTTGGACTACTGTGATATTGAATGGTTTGCCTTGGATTCAAACTGAGATCATTCTGTCATTTTGAGGATTGTATCCCAGTATTGCTTTTCCTACTCTTTTATTGACTATGAAGGCTACTCCATTTCTTCTGAAGGATTCTTGCCCGCAGTAGTATACCTGATGGTCATCTGAATTAAATTCACCCTTTCCTGTCCATTTTAGTTCGCTGATACCTAAGATGTCAATGTTCAGTCTTGTCATCTCTTGTTTGACCACGTCCAGTTTTCCTTGATTCATGGATCTTACATTCCAGGTTCCTATGGAGAAAAAATCTTTACAGCATCGGACTTTCCTTTCACCACCAGACACATCCACAGCTGAGCGTCCTTTCGGCTTTGGCCCAGTCGCTTCATTCTTTCTGGCGCTACTAGTACTAGCCCTCTGCTCTTCCCCAGTAGCATATTGGACGCCTTCCGACCTGAGGGGCTCATCTTCCAGCGTCATATCGTTTTGCCTTTTGGTACTGTCCATAGGGTTTTCATGGCAAAGATACTGGAGTGGGTTGCCATTTCCTTCTCCAGTGGATCACGTTTTGTCAGAACTCTCTGCTATGACCTGTCCGTCTTGGGTGGCCCTGCACGGCATAGCTCATAGCTTCATTGAATTACGCAAGCCCCTTTGCCACGACAAGGCAGTAATCCATGAAGGGGATATATATATATAACATATATATATATATATATATATATATATATATATATATATATATATATATATATATATATATATATATATATATATATATATATATATATATATATATATATATATATATATATATATATATATATATATATATATATATATATATATATATATATATATATATATATATATATATATATATATATATATATATATATATATATATATATATATAACATATATATATTCTATTAAGCAAAACATATTGTTGAAGGTGGATGAGCCAGCTGGAAGACTGGCAGTGGGTAGCAGGAATACATGGGAAAGATAGGGTGATAGGTTGAAAGGAATATCTATGGAAGCTGCAGAGACTATGGTGATAGGGAGGAGCGCATTTTGTTTATGTATTAGTTGTCCAATTCCAATGAACCCTGTGGCCTAATTTAAACTGCTTATTTATCCTCACTGATATTCTTTGCATTTATCCCAGATTTCTGAATCCTTCTTCAAGTATGATGCTCCAAAATAGTCAGAACAATTGAGCTGAAGGCAGGGGTATCTGCAGGATAAGGTTAAAAATAAAAAGTCAAGATGGCAACACATAAGGAACAGGGCAGTGCTTCAACTGCACCCTCATGGCTATCGTGTCTGATTTACCCTATAGTCACCTTTGGCTAATGTCAGCCAAAGAGAATAATGACATTATTAATTTCCATGACATGGAAACTATTATTGCAGTCTTGGTGTAGCTGTTTGGTAGTTATTGCTGGCAACACTACCTTCCTGGGCGGATGTAATAATAATAATAATAATAATAATAATAATAATAATAATAATAATAATAATAATAATAATAACAACAACAACAACAACAACAACAACAAACAACAACAAACCACCACCCCCACCCCCCAGTGAGGCACTCCCTTGACGTGGTTGTGGGGCTTGTGTACTCTGAAGAAGATGAGAGCTATGCCAGAGGCTCAACCATACCGGACAGGTCTCATCAGAGGAGTCAGACAAAGAGTGTCTCTCCCATAAAAAATATGGTGAGACGTAAATTTCAGAATGGACCTATTATCACATGTGGTGAAAATGTCTAAAAGCTCAAAATTTTGGCACCTGATAAAGAATTGGCTTGAAAAGATATCATTACAAAAAATTGAACTAAAACCGGAAACCTTTCTATTAGGGATTATCAATGATGAATTCAGCAAAGGATCTTTATATTTAGTACTGCACATTTTAACTGCAGCAAGATTAGCTTACACTCAATAGAAAAGAAAAGAAACCTTTACTGAAGAAGAAATAATAAGCAAAATCCTATCCTGTGCTGAAATTGATAGGTTAACATTAGAGATCAAAAATAAAACCAAAACGACTATTATGAAATTTGGAACAATGTGTACAAATGGCTAGAGTTAAGGAGGAATGCTGGGATGAATACCAACTGATTAGTTTATAGTTTAGAAAGCTTTTACTAGCACTTATTACAGGATGGAATTGAAAGATACTTAGTCACAATGTAGATGAATGAAAGAATGTTCACTAGAAAACTCATAGATGTTATATGCCCTATGTACAGTCACTCATGCGCTCGTGACCTCCCGGATAGACTACTGCAATGCTCTCTGCATGGGGCTGCCCTTGAGGACCACTCGGAGGCTTCAGCTGGTGCAGAATGCGGCCGTGCAAGTTGTGATGGGGGTCTCCCGATACTCTCATGTAACGCCTCTTCTCCACGAGCTGCATTGGCTTCCATTTGCCCTCCGGGTAAGATTCAAGGTGCTGGTGATGACCTATAAAGCCCTAAATGGCATGGGTCCGGATTATCTTAGGGAGCACCTGCTGCCAGCGTCAACTTCCCATTGTCCTGTGCGCTCCCACAGGGAAGGCCTCCTCAGGGTCCCACCGGTCAAGGAGTGCCTGCGGGTGATTCCCAGGGAGAGAGCATTCTCGGTGGGCGCTCCTGCCCTATGGAATCAGCTGCCGGTGGAACTCCGGATCGCCCCTGACCTTCGTTCGTTTCGCCGGGACCTAAAAACCTGGCTATTCGAGCTGGCCGGCCTGGACTGAGGGGTTTTTTAAGGTTTTAAATCCAATTTTAATGTGTTGGGGCTATTAATTTAATCGTATTTTAATCTGTATATTGTATTTTTTTAATTTGCCCTGTACACCGCCCTGAGTCCTTCAGGAAAAGGGCAGTATATAAATCAAATTCATTCATTCCACCAGGAACTGAAGACCTGGCTCTTTGAGCTCTCTGGCCTGGTCTGAGCATATTAATTTGGATTTTAACTGTTTTTAACTGGGGTTTTACTGCAACTTTTATAAAATTCTTTTAAATTGATTTTAAGTTTTGTAATTGTTGTATCTGTTTTTAAAAACCTTGTGAACTGCCCTGAGTCCTACAGAAGGGCGGTATATAAATTGAATAAATAAATAAATAAATAAATAAATAAATAAATAAATAAATAAATAAATAAATAAATAAATATGCACATTTTGTTACAATGTAGAAAAATTCATTTCTTTCTTTTTTCTTTCTTTCTTTATATAAGGTAATACTAATAGCAGTGTTGAAGCCAGGGAAGTTGTAACATGTCCACTTTTGTTTTTAATTGTATATTCAATAAAATTGTAAAAATAAAATAAAAATAAATAAATTTCAGAATGCCATACCAGCTCGGATGCTGCCCTGGTTAACAAGGTCCACACTAGATGTTGGAGTTCCTGGATATCTGGTAAAAAATGGATTACAGGACTCAAGACTGTTGGCTGAGCAACCAGGGCCAGCAGCTGCAGAACTAATGGAAGAAAAGGTGTTTACCCATCGCAAATATACAGTGATTGAAAACAAAGAAATAATGATCTGTTATTACAAATCAAGTCCAACAAGAAGAGGATATCTAAAATGAATGCACCAGTTCTGGAAAGAACAACATCCAGAATCAGAAATAGCAGAACAGAGACTAGCAGATCAACACCGATTTATAATATGAAATAAAGTATTCACATAAACAGAATTTGATGAACTGCAAAGGTTTACCCAGGGCAAAGAAATCAAAGGCTTGCCAGAAGTAATTCAGAATGTAGAGGCAAGCCAGGGGGAGTTGGCAGTGAAGGAATCCAGCAGAGATATACAACTGTTCTCATTTGGAAACCAGGCACCTCTTCCTCAGGAAGAACAAAGCCCTCTAACTAAAGAAATAAAAGAATTGAAACAAAGTATAACTGAGTATCTAGAACAGCACCAAAACAACAGAATAAGGCTGCCTGCATTGAACCTTGTTCCAAAGAAACAGCTAGCACAAGCACTAAAAGATGCAAATACTCCAATATCAAGTATAAGCACCAATTCATTGCAAGAAACAAACCAACTAATGTACAGCACAGCTGCAGTTATAGCTGAATACCTGGGATGCAAAATCAACAAAGAAGAAAAACAAACAAACAGTGCATCACAAAAATGGAAGGTTAGACTAGAAAATAAGATCAGCAAGTTAAGATCAGATGCAAGCAAGCTAGAACAGATGAAAGAAAAGAAGCTGAAGAACAAAAAGACCAAAGAATACCTAATCAAGAAATACCACTTAGAAACAAGGAAGATCAAGGAAGCACTGGAAATAATAAAGCAGCAAATAACAGCTATAGCCAGGAAAATCAGTAGATATGAAACTCAAATTGCAAATTATAGGCAGAACCTCCAATTTCAATCCAATCAGAAACGTTTCTATCAATCCATCAATGGAGAAACTACAATGAATCAGTCAGTACCTGACAAGGAAAAAACAGTGCAATTCTGGAAGCAGATATGGGATAACCCAAAGAAACACAACAAGGATGCGACGTGGTTAAAAGAGGTAGATGCAAATAAAACAGAAGCTGAAATGAAAGAACAAGTAATAACAACAAAAATGATAGAAAAAAAGCAAGGAAGATCAAAAATTGGTCAGCACCAAGTGAAGATGAACTGCATTGGTTTTGGTTGAAACATCTGTTATATACCCACTCATTTCCAAGCAGTTCAACAATATACTAGAAGGAGGAGAAATTGAAAAGTGGCTAACAATTGGGAAAACCTACCTAATAACAAAAAATCCATCAAAAGGGGCAACACCAGGCAACCACAGGCCAATTACCTGCTTACCAACAACTTTTAAATTGCTAACTGGTATGGTAGCTGATGCAGTACAACAGCATCTAGTTGAAAACAATATCTTTCCACCCGAGCAGAAAGGAAACCACCCCAATAGCAGAGGAATAAAAGATCAACTCCTAATAGACAAAATGATCTTGGAAAACTGCAAGAAAAGGAAGACCAACCTGAATGTGGCATGGATTGACTACAAAAAGGCATTTGACTCTCTGCCACATGACTGGATAATCAAGTGCCTAGAAATAACAGGAGTCAGTAGAAATATCAGAAAATTTGTGCAAAGATCGATGGCACAATGGAAGACACAGTTGCAGGTCAATGGTGAAAGACTGGGAGAGGTTAATATCAAGAGAGGAATATTTCAAGGAAATTCATTATCACTGTTTCCTCTGTCAACAATACTGAGTAACTCAGGACATAGCTATCAAACATCAAAAACATCTGCCAGACTATCTCACCTCCTTTACATGGATGATCTGAAGCCATATGGAAAAACATCATCTGAAATATAATCACTGCTGAACACTGTCCTTATATATAGCCAAGATATTGCAATGGAGTTTGGCTTGGACAAAGGTGCCACACTTACTCTCAAACAAGGAAAAATAGTGAAAACTGAAGGAATAAAGAAAATAACATTAAGAGTCTGGATGAGGAAGATTACTACAAATACTTGGGTATCCTTCAAGTTGACAACATCAAGCACACTGAAGTCAAGAAAAGATTAGAGGTAAATACATCAAGAGAGTGAAGAAGATCTTAAAATCCAAACTTAATTGAGGAAATACCATGAAGGCAATCAACACCTGGGCAATTCCAATCATTAGTTACACAGCTGGAATAGTGGACTGGACTCAAGCAGAACTAAAAGCAATGGATAGGAAGACCAAAAAAATAATGACAATGAATCATGCCCTTCATCCACACTGTGACATTGAAGACTCTATCTACCAAGGGAAATAGGTGGACATGGAATGCTGAAAGTACATCAAATGGTTGAAGAAGAAAAATGGCTTTGGAAGAACATCTGAAGGATAATGATGAAGATGCACTGAAATTAGTATATCAGGAAGGCTTACTGAGTACTGGAGAGACCAAACTAGCTTACAAGATAGACCAAATGAAGAACAGAATAGAGGCATAGGAAGACAAAGCACTACATGGCCAGTACATTTAAAAAAATAGCTAGGAAAGCAAATAATAACAAGACCTGGCAATGGCTAAGAGCAGGAAAGTTGAAGAAAGAGACCGAGGAGCTAATTCTGGCTGCACATGACCAAGCCTTAAGGACAAATGCATACAAAGTCAAAATTGAGAAGACAGCAACAGACAGTAAGTGCCGCCTATGCAAGGAAGCTGAAGAAACAGTGGACCATCTGCTGCAAGAAGATCGCACAGACTGACTACAAGCAGCGGCATGACAAAGTAGCAACAATGGTGTACTGGAAGATCTGCAAGAAATATCATTTGCCTGTAAGCAAGAACTGGTGGGATCATAAAATAGAGAAAGTCATAGAAAATGATAAAATTAAACTGCTCTGGGACTTCAGAATTCAAACAGACAAGCACCTGCAACATAACACCCCGGACTTAACAATTGTCGATAAGAAAGACAAAAAAGTCTGGATAGTGGACGTGGCAGTGCCTGGAGAAAGCAGAATAGACGAGAAAGAAGTGGAGAAGATAACAAAATACAAAGTCCTACAAATAGAAATAGAAAGACTGTGGCAAAGGCAAGCAAGGGTAGTACCAATAGTAATAGGTGCCTTGGGTGCAATCCCAAAACAACTAGAGCACCACTTGAACACCATTGGCATTGACAAATTCACCATTAGTCAATTGCAAAAGGCGGCCTTACTAGGAACTGCTTCCATCCTGCAACAATATCTATAATATCAAAGATCCACAGCTGCCTATCCCAGGTCCTTGGTAAGGACTCAATAGGTAGACAAAAATGCCAAATCCAGTCTGAACATCTGGCTGACTGTGCAATGATTAATAATAATAATAATAATAATAATAATAATAATAATAATAATAATAATAATAATAATAATAATAATAATAATAATAATAATAATAATAATAATAGAGTTGGAAGGGACCTTGGAGGTCTTCTAGTCCAACCCCCTGCTCAGGCAGGAAACCTTATACTATTTCAGACAAATGGTTGTCCAGTCTCTTCGTAAAAACCTCCAGTGATAAAGCACCCACAACTTCTGACGGCAGGTTGTTCCACTGATTACTGTATTTTCTGGCCTATAAGACTACTTTTTAACCCATGAAAATCTTCTCAAAAGTCAGGGGTCGTCTTATACGCCGGGTGCTGAAAATTTAGAGACAGGGCTGGCTGGAAAACCTGGAGCGGATCTCCCATTTAGTCTGCGCAGGGAAAGCGGGACCAATTGGAGAAGAAGCTGCAGTCTGTGATATTTTACAGGGTTTATAGGGTTTCCTGCCTTAGCAGGGGGTTGGACTAGATGACCTCCAAGGTCCCCTCCAAATTATTATTATTATTAATTATTATTATTATTATTATTATTATTATTATTATTATTATTATTATTATTATTATTATTATTATTATTATTATTATTATTATTATTATTATTGTTTAATCCACTTGCACTGTTTTATGTTTACATGTTTGATGACAAACAGCCTTATGTTTATAAGTGACAGTTTTCCTACTAAGCACCTGCATGTCATAAGCATTTGAATTAAAATTACCATATTAAAATCAAATCTGATGTTTTTTAATTTTTATTTAGTGTGCGTTGGAAGAGGGGTAGTCTTATACGGCGAGTATAGCCCAAACCCTATAATTTAACAGGAAATGTAGGGGGTCATCTTATACGCCCAGTCGTCTTATATGCCGGAAAATACGGTAATTGTTCTAACTGTCAAGAAATTTCTCCTAATTCTAGGTTGCTTTTCTCCTTGATTAGTTTCCATACATTGCTTCTCATGCTGCCTTCAGCTGCTTTGGAGAATAGCTTGACTCCCTCTTCTTTGCGGCAGCCCCTGAGATATTAGAACACTGCTATCATGTCCCCCCAATCCATGTTTTTATTAAACTAGACATACCAAATTCCAGCAATTATTCTTTATTTGTTTTAGCCTCCAGCACCTAATGCTCTTTGTTGCTGTTCTCTTTCTAGAATCTCAACAGTAGAGTCTTTTACTCTTTCTAGAGTCTCAAAATCTTTTTTACTTCATGGTGACCTGACCTCTTTTGAAACCTCTGTATCCTTTTCTAAATTTACATCCCTTATAATTGAATCATCAACCAGAAGGTGGCTTCTCTTTTTGGATGCCTTGCTCTTCTTGCATGACTGATGTGTAATACCTGATTCACATTTTCCCCTGTCCAAAACAAGTTCGTCTCAGACTATGATGCCCTGCTTATTTGAATTATCATCACAACTACCTTGACCTGTCACCTTAGTGTCCCTATTATGTCAGCAGTTATGCAGGGACACAGCGAAAGCTTTGTGTTTATAGTTCACAGGTCTCACCCTGCCAGATCCCATGGTTGTCCATACTGCCCTTCTCCTGCAGGATCTTGTGGTAGAGGGGGTTGATAGCTGATAGCAGCTCAATAGAGCAGAAGGGCTGAACTGGACACCTAATTTCTGCCTGAAAATCACAGATTACAGACTCTGGATAAGTAATGTGTCCATGTAGACTAGTAATTTGTTTACAGATAGGACAAATTTGAAAAGAGTGCTATGAAAGACAGCTGCAAAACAAGTATTGCAATGAGCTAAGCCATGCATTCTTTATCTAGCATCCTCCATCTTAATCATGTCTAAGAAAGATAGGACCACTCCTACCTCACTGACAAATATAGAATAAAAAATATGAAAATTAAATAAATTCTATACTATTACCTTCTGGCCCTGAATTATGGGTGTGTGACTAGAGACATCACTTCCTGCTCCATGGGGAGACAGATCTCTCTCACAAACAAGACATAAAAGTACTTTATTGAAAAAGAGGAAGTAAAACCATCATTTTCTTCTTTTAAGTACTTACTTACTTACTTACTTACTTACTTACTTACTTACTTACTTACTTACTTACTTGCCTGAATTTATAAATAGTCACTGACAAGACATTCAGTGGCAAAAGAAATAAAGCTGTAGAGCTGCTCAAAACAGAGGACATAGGTCTATCAGCGGAGCTTTTGGGGGTTAGGAATAATGACAAAAACAACATTACTTTTGTGCTGATGTAACACAAACTCTGCCCTTTTTGTTTTGCAGTGTGATATTCCTATAGTACAAAAGGAGTGCTATTTTCATTCTGATATTCCTTTCATGGTTTGATGAAATTTTCAGATCCTGCAAATGTATCTGCAGAAAGTGGTTGAAAAGTGATTACTGGAAGAAAAGAGATAAAGGAGTATACATGGTTTTGAATAGATGGGTAACCTTTCATTAAAGTGCTTTTTCAAGTTGCAAAAGAGCAGATAATCTACTGAAAACATATAGAAAGCATAAATATTAGAGAGTCAAATGTAAAGCTCAACACAACTAGACAAATCAAAAATCAAATTCCAATGCAATACTTCATTTGTACTTCTTTTCTTCCAGATCCTTTGATTTTTCTAGAAGAGAATATTCCTTTTTCTCTTTAGAAGAGGTGAGGCTGGGTTGAACTCTTTCAACTATGTGCTTAGATACCTGTCTCAGTCAGGAAGATTCTTTTTGAAATTAATGTTTCTATGTCTGGAAAATAGTGGTGAATTATGTGAATGCTAGGTGACGTTAAAACAGATGTATTTGGAACTTGTTCCAACATTCTTATCATGCATACTATTCTCATATCAGATGTCTTCAGCATTAAATACCTATATTTGATTAATCATTAAGTAAGGGACTTCACAGTTCTCTCTATTAAATTTCATTCTGTTATTTTCAACTGAGTTTTTTTATTTTTTTAGGATTTTATTGTATATTGTTCCTGATTTTAGAATATCATCTGTCTGTCTGATCTATCTATCATCTATCTATCTATCTATCTATCTATCTATCTATCTATCTATCTATCTATCTATCTATCTATCTATCTATCTATCTAATCTATCGAGTTCTGCATGGTCTGCAAATTTGATAAGTGTATTCAGCAGTTGGTCAAAGTCATTAATAAAAATATTAATAATTAATAATAGGTACAGGATTTAATCCTGTAGGACTTGATAACTCTTTCCAGTTCTAGGAGGAACCATGGTTGAAAACTCTTTGACTATATTATTCAACCCAAATGTAAGCCTACCAAAGAAAATTCTATTTTACTTATGCTTAACTAGTTTTGTACTTTGAATATCATATGTATTTCTTTATAAAAATTGCTGAAGCCGAAATATATCGTGTTCACAGGTTTCTGACAATGTGCTAAGACTTGTTCTTAACAAATTCAGACTGACTTCCAAAACAGGAACTCAATAGAGAAAGGGATTGCTTGCTTATTTTGCAAGTGTCCATTTTTGATAATATCTTCTATAGTTTTTATCCAGCAAATGTAATCCCGAACTCAGCAAAACAAAAGAGAAAAAGTAATGAGGAAATATTAAACACATGCATTATCTTGCAATTGTCTTCTGATAATGATCCCCACTTCTTCTTGGCACATCTGAATTTTTATTAGGCATGTTCTTTGGAAAAGATGATACTATAGAAATTTTGGAGTTCTTGGTGCTCCCAGAGATTGGTTGTTTTCTTGCAGGCTTTTCATTATCCAACTGGTTAACTGTCAAACTATGAAGATTTCTTGCGCTGGGACAGCTGTGCTGCTTATAGCTTGCCAGCAGTTCCAAGGGGGGAGAAGAATGTATTGAATGCACTGGTGGTTTCTATCGATATGTGAAGCAAGGTCGCAGAAGACATATTATGCCAAGAAGACAGATTCTTCTTATAGCAATGGCCTGAAGATTAATTGGACAATGTAACCTGAACTGTCAGAGAGGGGTGAAAAGGTTTTACTCTTTTAATTATTTTTCTGGCACCATATTGCCAGACCTGGTTTTCGTTCATTAGTGCCGGTATGCTGTGCTCAATAATTTAATCTCAGGTGTGATTACTTCGTTGGGATCATCAGCTGGAACCATGACACTAAACCAGCTCTCTACTAAACTCAATTCTAATTAAGGGGTCCTGATCCCCTATACCCCCTCTGGCGAATTCCAGAGGGGTAGTGATGACTCAGGGGAAGATGGCCGAGATGGAGCAACCAGCTAAACTTGGGTTGGGTCGATCAATGGGAGCCCAGCAGGAGATGTGGGAAGCTCCAGGGCCCAGTCAGACTCGATGCACCCCAAGGTGAAGGAGGAATGGAAGGAGCTGCTACCAATCCTGGAGTGGATGGGTGGAACAACAACTTTCAACCAGCTGGAGCTGGGGAAGTGGCAAGATGGGGAGTGAAAGGCAACTGAAGCTGAATTCCCCCTGTACTATCCCTGAGCTGATCTTCCCCATGAGCAAAGTTGGTGGGAGTGGAGAGCCTCATAATGGCCAGCCCCCATGGAGCAGTACTTGCCAGCGTGTGGCAGCCAGTTGGTGGAACAAATGAGGCAAAAGTTCAACAGCTTGGAGGTACATTCAGGAGAATTGATTCAGAGATTGGATCCAAACCTCCAGATAGGGTCTGGCCAGGTCTCAGTACTGACACCAATCCCCTCACCCCAGTCTCCATCAGGAGCCATCAGGAGCTACAGCAGTAGGAGGGACTGCTAGCCTGCAGCCCAGAGTTTCTCCTTGGCTCAGTCTCAGCCTAAAACCCAGAACCCACAGCTTTCTGCCAGAGGCTGCCCTACCACCTTGAGCAGCTGGCTGGTGGCCACCAGCAACCCAGATGTATGGCACCCAGATATGGATGTATCCCTATGACATGGGATGGCTGCCAGGACCCTGGCCCACTCTGAAACCACCACCATTTCCTCCAATCAAAGCCACTTTTGATAGAGAAGCTGGCTTTCTTCCTCAACTAAGTCTGGACACACCTAGACTGGTTTGGAGGAGAGTACATCAATGATGAAGCTCGGGTAGGTGCAGTTGTGCCAACCTTGAAGGAGAGATGATGGAGTCAGTGACAGCTCTCCATGACGAGGGAGCCCCTGAGCTAGCAGACTCAGATGCATTCTTGGGAGAGATCAGGGCCTGATTTGGTGATACCACGCAGACCTGTCACACAGAGGCCGAGGTTTGCAATATAGAGCAAGGAAGCAAACCCATGGCAGAGTACATCAGGGAGGTCACAAGGCTTACAGGGAGACTGAGGCATTGGCCAGAGCAACTCCTGACCCACTACTTCAGAGAGTGGTTGAATTGCAAATTGTACCACACATGCTTGCCTAGAGGGATACCAGACTGACTCAATGACTGGTACCAACTGGTGACGAATGTGGAGCTAGACCTGATGGAGAACAAAAGCCACAGGAGATTTGAACCACACCCAAAGAGGAGCCAAGAAAAACGCATGCTGGGAAGAAAGCATCCACTGGCAGCATCTCCTGCCCATGCTGAGTGTTTCTGCTGCAGCCAGGAGGGCCTTTGGGCAGCAATGTGTCTAGCACCGGCACCCAGGGCAGTTCCTGCATCCCTGCCTCCTCAGAAAGCCAAAAAGCTGCCAAAAAAGGGGGAAAGAGAAATTGTGCATGGCAGCCTAAGTTGTTGAGATCTCGCTCCCCCCGCAAAAAAGTGATGAGGAAGGAACTCCGACTGATGAGGAACTGCAGAGGAACCTCTATGAAAGTGACAGCAAGGGAGAAGATGACCCAATGGTGAGTGGACCATTCAGCCCCCTCGCAGCTAAAGTGGACATTGCAGCACCCCACTCAGGGGTGACAGGGGTGGTGAAAGCCCTTATAGACTCAGGCTGCACCCAATGCCTGATTAGTCAGCCTGCAGTGCGAAAATTAGGGCTGTGAGTGAGAAAGCCCATGAAATTCAAGCATGTTGATAGCACTCTGGTGGGAAGCCTAGCTGCCTCCCACTTAATGGAGCCAGTGCAATTAAAATTTGGGGACCATCAAAAACTGATTCATGGTTGCCCCTAAGATGGCAGAAGAAATTATCTTAGGGTTAGTCTGGCTAGCAAACTGGGGACCCCGGATCTACTGGGAGAAAGCTTCCAAGTGGATGGTTATGAAGAGAAGGAGCCCTAACCTCCCTAAGAGAGAAAAGGAAAACCCCAAGCCAGGGAGGGAGGCAAGAAAATCCCTCAAGCACAGTGAAGCAGCATCAGAGCAAGGGAAGGATCAGCAACCAGTCCTCAGAGAGTACCAAGACCTTATGAAGGTATTCAGTGAAAAAGACTGTGACATGCTGCCCCCTTACTGCCCAAGGGACTGCGCAGTAGACCTAAACTCCTGAAGCTGAAAATGTACTCCATGATGCCCAGAGATGAGAGTGCTAAGAGACTACATGGACAAAAACTTGGCAAGGGGTTTTATCCTAGTGGCAAAATCCAGGGTGGCAGCCCCCATCTTATTTAAAGAAAAGAAAGATGGGTCACTGAAACTGTGCATAGATTTTAGGGGAATTAATGCAGTGTGCATGGAAAATATGTACCTCCTCCCTCTCATGAAAGATATTTTGAGACACTTAGCCAAAAGGAAGGTCTTCACCCAGTTAGACATGAGAGAGGCATACTACTGAGTGAGGATCAAAGAAAGCAACAAATGGAAAACTGCCTTTAACTGCCTGCTAGGGAGCTACCAATTTATAGTGATGCCTTTTGGAGTGCAAGGGCCCCCCACCATATTTATGCAGCTCATAAACAAGATGCTGCATGAGCTTATACAAGGGAGTCCTCATCTACCCCAAGAAAATAGATGAACACATGAAACTCATACGACAAGTGCTGAAAAAACTCTTGGATGCTAAACTATATGCCAAACTGTCAAAATGCGAGAGTCACAAGGCCAATCTAGACTACCTTGGCTAACAAGTATCAAGTGAGAGAGTGGAGATGGATCCAGAAAAGGTGAAGTCCATCTTGGAATGGGAAGCCCCCTCGGACCCAGAAGCAGTTACAAACTTCTTGGGGTTCACGAACTTTTACAGGCAATTCATCCCCGCTTTCATTCAGATTGCCCTACCAATTACAGAGTTGCTGAGAATGAAGGGAGGGAGAAAAAAGTATTGGCCAAACCAGCCCTTAAATTGGACAATGGAGTGCCAAGTGGCATTTGAAAAATTCAGGGGGCTATTTGTGGCTGAACTGGTCCTAAAATACCCAGACCCAGAAGAACCATTTGCGATTCAAGCAGATGCCAGTGATGTAGCTGTGGGGGATGTTCTCCACCAATGGAACAAGGAGGGAAACCTGCAACTGTATGCATACATGTCCTGTAAATTGAATGAAACTTAATAACGGTGGGCAATGTGGGAGAAAGAGGGGACTATTAACCTGGAGGCAATTCCTAGAGGAAAGTCCCATTCCAGGTGTGGTCTGACCATAAAAATTTAGAAGCCCTGAAAACTTCCCACAAACTCTCCCCCAAGCAAGTCCAATGGGTGCAGTACTTTAAATGATTTGACTTTAATTTGAAATACATTCCAGGGGAAAAGAATTTGCGGGGCAGAGGCTCTATCCCGCACACCCCAGTACAAGAGCAATCAAGAAGAAGTGGTGAGTCCCATCATTCCCACAACCCAACAAGCAGTGCAAGCCACTACCAGGCATCAAGAGAGGAAGAGAAGCTCACCACCCCACAGAGACGCTTTTGCCCAACAATTCAAGCAAGAGTTGCAAACTGACATGTGGTTTGAGCTCACCAAAGAGAGTTAACTGGGGGGGCGGGCTGGCATGGAAGGGAGACAAGTTATATGTTCCAGACAGCCTGCGACTGCAAGTTTTACAGCGCAGCCACAATCCAAACAAGCTGGCCACTTTGGATTCTTAAAAACCTTCCACCTGGCTAACTGCAAATTCTAGTGGCCAAAGATGAAAAAGGACATTGAAAGTTATGTGAAATGTTGTGCAATTTGCGCAACCAGTAAGAGACTACCAGGGAAGAGCCCAGGGTTGCTGCAGCAAGTCACTGATCCAGCCATACCCTGGGAAGAAATACCTACGGAATTTATTGTAGAATTACCTGAGGGGAAGGGGAAATACAGTGATCTGGACTGTAGTAGACTTTTCTCCAAGCAAGCCCATTTCAAGGCATGTGTTAGACTCCCCTCAGCCCAGAAGCTAGTAAAAATGTTCCTGCAATACATCTATTGACTGCATGGGGTACCCAAGCGTATCATCTCAGGGCTTTCATAAAATGATTGGATTCTCCCAGGGGCCAATCTGGGATTCATCTGAGTACAAATGGGGCTGCAGAATGTACAAACGCAATGGTGGAACAATATCTGTGTTGCTATGTCAACTATCAACAAACTAACTGGCCAGGACTCCTGCCGTTTGCCCAGTTGGCATATTTCATTTCATTTCATTTATTAAATTTGTATACCGCCCTTCTCCCGAAGGACTCAGGGCGGTGAACAGGGCATATATAAATAGAAATTACAAAAATTAAAAAAGAATTAAATAATTGCCCAGATAAAACAGTAAGAATATAAAAACCCATTAAAAACCCTAACATCCCCCATCAAGTCAGGCCAGCTCAAATAAGTGGGTCTTCAGACCGCGCCGGAAGGAGCGAAGGTCCGGTGCCGTCCGGAGCTCAACCGGCAGTTGGTTCCATAAAGCCGGAGCGCCCACAGAGAAGGCCCTCCCCCTGGGGGCCACCAGCTGACATTCTCTGACTGGAGGCACCCTGAGGAGGCCCTCTCTATGGGAACGCACAGGGCGGAGGGAAGTTGACGCCGGCAGCAGGTGGTCCCCGAGGTACTCCGGACCCATGCCATGTAAGGACTTAAAGACCATAACCAAAACCTTGAATCTCACCCGGAAGACAACTGGTAACCAATGCAGCTCGCGGAGCAAAGGTGTAACATGCGAGTACCAGGAAACTCCCAAGACAACTCTCGCGGCCACATTCTGTACCAGTTGGAGCCTCCGAGTGGTCTTCAAGGGGAGCCCCATGTAAAGAGCATTGCAGTAGTCCAGGCGAGAGGTCACGAGCGCATAAGTGACCGTACACAGGGCATCCCGGTCCAGATAGGGCCGCAACTGGCGCACCAGGTGAACCTGGGCGAAAGCCCCCCTAGTCACAGCTACTATATGGTCTTCCAGGGTAAGCTGTGAATCTAGGAGGACTCCCAAGTTGCGAGCCCTATCCACGGGGGGTAAAAACTCACCCCCCCCATAGAAAGAGGTGGAATATTTTGAATGTCCCGGGATGCCGGAATGCACAGCCACTCAGTCTTGTCAGGGTTGAGCTGAAGTCTGTTCCTCCCCATCCAGACCCGAACCGCCTCCAGGCAACGGGACATCACATCGAGGGCATCACTGGGGTGGTTTGGGGTCGAAATGAAAAGCTGGGTATCATCGGCGTACTGATGATACCCAACTCCAAAACCACGAATGATCTCACCCAGCGGTTTCATGTGCATGGCAGGACCGACCCCTGAGGAACTCCACAAACGAGAGCCCTTGGGGTCGACCTCTGCCCTCCTGCCAACACCGACTGCGAGCGTCTCAGGAGATAGGAGGAGAACCACTGAAAAACTGTGCCTCCCACTCCCAATCCCCTGAGACACCGCAGCAGGATACCATGGTCGATGGTATCGAAAGCCGCCGAGAGGTCTAATAGGACTAGGACAGAGGAATGTCCTCTGTCCCAGGCCCTCCAGAGATCATTCACCAGAGCGACCAATGCCGTCTCCGTGGTGTACCCGGGCCTGAAACCCGATTGGTACGGGTCTAGATAATCCGCTTCATCCAGAACCAGGGGGAGCTTATGCGCCACCACACTCTCAACAACCTTCGCAAAGGTAGCAAAGGTTTCACCCCCTTCAAAGTAGCCATGGGGGTGGATTTCATACCTGTGCCAGAATGTCCAGAGGAGCCTCCCTCCTCTGGCACCTTAACTGGGTGGGTGGATTTGTTCCAATGTATTGGAGCAATGCAAAGAAAGCTGTAGCTAAACTAACAGAATTAAAAAAATCAGGCAGACAAAAGACAAGCTCCCCAAGGGATGTTTCACATAGGAAATAAAATATATCTACGCACAAAATACATCAAGTTGAGACAAGCTTCCAAAAAGCTAGGTCCAAAGTACATAGGCCCTTTCTCTATTGTGAAAGTCATTAACCTGATGACAGTAGAGCTAAAACTGGCCAGAATACTGAGAAAAACACATCCAGTATTCCCCTGCAATCTACTGAAGCCAATTCAGAACTCTAGAATGAGGCCATCGAGGAAAGCAGCCCCCAATCCAATAATGGGGAGGGAAGACACTCAATGAAGTTAAGTGGATCCTAGACTCCATGATCCACAAAGGAAAATTGCAGAACCTAATTCAGTGGAGAGATTACCAAATAACAGAGGTTAGATTGATAAAAGGTGACAAAGTGAAAGTGGATTGCTTAATAAACATCCCTGGAAGCCAGGGCCATCACAAGAGAAAGTTAACAAGTAATAATGTGTATTCATTGTTTTCCAGGTTCTCCCAACTCTGTAAGGAGGCCAGCCTGTCAAGCTATGAAGATTGCTTGTGCTGGGACAGCCATGCTGCATGTAGCTTGCCAACAGTTCTGAGGGGGGAGGGGAATGTATGGAATGCACAGGTAGTTTCTATCTGTATAGGAAGCAAGGTCACAGAAGAGATGTTATGTCAAGAAGAGAAATTCTTTTCATAACAATGGCCTGAAGATTAATTGGATAATGTGACCTGAACTGTGCCATATTGCCAGACCTGGTTTTCCATTCATTAGTGCAGGTATGCTATGCACAATAAAGTTTTGCATTAGAAATTGCAATGTCTCAGGTGTGATTACTTCATTGGGATCATCAGCTGGAACCATGACATAACATCTTTAGCGCTAGAAGGGACTGGAGTTTGCTGTCTGCTTATAAAGTGACTGTCAGTTTTGGTGGGAATGTTTTCTTCTTGGTAGTTCCTTGATTAGGCTGTTTTTTTACTGTTTGTTTGTCTGAGTTGGTATTTCCTTGAATGGATATTGTTTAGTGCTTGATTGGTCTAGTAGTAATTCTGGTATTAATCTCTGCTTATGTGCATATTCCTGCTGGTGAGGAGGTATTTTGCTCTTTTTGTTTCCTTTTTAGCCTTTTCATTGTCTCTTCTAAATGGTGTGCAAATGTTGTTTACCTCTGTTTGATTATTAATGGCTGATTTGTCTGAGTACTAAGGCTTTCAGATAAATTTTTGGATTTAGTTTGGTCTAAGACAGGGGTAGGCAACCTTGGCTCTTTTATGACTCGTGGACTTCAACTCCCAGAATACCTGAGCCAGCAATGCTGAGGAGAAATGGAGAAGTTTTCATACTGAGCCATGCTGGCTCAGGAATTATGGGACTTGAAGTCCACGAGTATGTAAGAGCCAAGCTTGCCTACCCCTGATCTAGGATGCTCACAGTTTCCCAGTTGAAATTATGATTAAGGCTGTCCACATGTTGGGGATTAAGAAGTTTTCATCATGTCTTCTGACTGCTAGTGATGTTCATAGTTGTTTCAATCCTTATGCTGATAAAGTTGCAGTATCCATTTTGTTGAAAAATGTTGTATAGGTGGTTTGTTTACTTTTTCTGATATTCAGAGTTGCTAAAGTATATTTGTATTCTCCTAGTGTTCTTACATAGCTTCTCTTAAAGTATTGGGTTAATATTTTGGTAATGGAACATTTGGTTAGTCTGAGTGGTTTTATGATAGACTTGTCTTTGTAATTTGCTGACAGTTCCTCTGTTAACAAGGATATCCAGGAAGGGCAGCATGTTGTTGTTTTCTTCTCCCCTTTAAATATTACTCCTTTGAAGATATTGTTAATTGTTTCATGTGTTTTCTTTTATTGTTCCTTTTTTATTATGACAAAGGTGTCATCTACATATCTGATCCATACTTTGGGTTTTATGCATGGGAGCACTATAGTTTCTAAATGTTGCATTACATTCTTTGCTATGAGTTCTGAAAGTGGTGACCTGTGGGTGTTCTTCTGAGTTGTTGGTATATTTGTGCAGAAAACTAAACATAAATAGTAAGGCAAAGGTTGATGAGTCCATGATTCTGAGTATTTAAATCTTAGTGTATTTGGTTAGATCAGATATGTTGTACAGTACTGCTGCTATGGATTCTTTCACTAATTCTTTGTCTATGGATGTTATCTGCCATTGTTATTTTTTAATTATTTAGTTATCCCTCTCATATAACTAGAAAACTTTGTTGCCCCAAATCTGCTGGCCTATTATTCCAAGTTACCATTACTTTGCTCTTGGGATTGGAAATAGTTTACAGACATTTGGCCAATCATTAGTAAGGTTTTAGCATCTCTGTCAGACAAGTGTTTTATGTTAACAGAAGTAGCATTCAGGCACATTATTAAATAAAAAACAAAATAGGCACACAGATTCCGTGCATTCCAAACATTCTCCAAACAGGCCATGTTAAACAAACCCAATGGTGTAAAAGACAGCCCAGTACTGGAAGCTGTCTACTTTAATTTAAATCTGTTCCTGAATTATGTACATGAATTAGTTGAGAGAATTGTGAGATGAATAAACAAACAATAAAATAAAAGGGGATGGAGGAGAAAAAGGCAGACATTTTAAACAATCAGATTCTAGAATAATTCTCAGATTAACTTTCAAGCTTAATCAAAGCATTTCTCAGAGCACGGCAGTGTTCACTGCTCAGCCTAGCATAGTGTGATATGAAGACCCATCCGTATAAAGATCAAGGCTTGAGAACAGAAATTCAGCCCCCAAATCAACTTTTAAAACTTTTCCTTTAAAAAAATGTATGTATTCTGTTTTAAACTAAGAATTGTAACAACTGTGAAATAATGCAAGATTTCTTTTGCTGGATATACTAAATCTCCCTATTCCATTTCCAAAAGAAACTATCTAGATAAGCCTCATAAACAGGGTCAAAGGAGTTGAAAATCCTTGTTGTTTTCTTTAGGCCTTTCACCTCTTGCACTTAATTACTGCAGAAACATGCCTTGGCAACAACTTTTTTGTGTTCGATCCTTATTGCCTTTATCTTATTTCAAGCCCCCGAGTAAAATAGACATACATCAACTTTCTTACCGTTAATATATTTTCCTCTTCATTTTCCTCTTATTATGTCAGAAGCAAAAATAATGTATTTATTATAGCATTTTCAAATTTCAAACCAAAAATGCTGGGTGGGGGGAATTCTGAGTGTTGAAGTCCACATGTTAAAAGTTGCCAAGTCTGTAAAATACTGCCTTAGTGGAATCAATTTTCTTTCCTTGGGCCACATGTATAAAATTACAGTTTCTATTCCTTTTATATGCTGGGTAGGTGCAGAATATCTTCCAATAGTCAGAACAGGTGTCTTGTTAAAAATAATCACTTGTCTCCAATGTGCTGGATAAAAGTCAAGGAATCCTGAACAAGTTATTTTGTATCTGTCTTCAGGTAGGTGGGATTGCAATTCCCAGAATTCTCAGTCCACATGGTTACAAAGCCACAATCTGTGGCATGTTGCATAAAATGCAAAAGAGCTAATCAAGTTAGATTACTACCTTGTGAATATTTTAAAAACTGCTTCTTTTCAATAAGCTTTCATAAGTTTATGAAAATCAGGATCAAGATAAATAACACAGAGAAACTCTGCATGATAAATTTAGGTTTGTTATCTATGAACACATCTTCCTATTTCAACAGAGTAAATTCATAAACATCTACTTCTATTAAATAAAAAAATACCCATCACCAATTTTACAGTCATTTAATTTTAATTATTCCCAACCTGTCCACCATTTAGTTCAGTTTGCCTGACTCTTTTGATCAAATTTATATTCAGATTGAAAGGGATTTTAGAAATAATGTACATTTTCCTATATTGGAAAGTGCTAGGCCAAAGTCAATATACTGAAAAGCTTGCCATTCTTTCCCCTGAAACTCTTCTTCAATTTAACCCAATTTTCTAAGTCATTTAGAGGCCTTTAAACAAAATGAAATCCTAATGATGTTGCTGCTATGAATAATTAATTCTATTTGCACGATCTCTCCAACAAAATCTATTTTCATTAGATTAGAGGTTCTTTCAAGACTCAGGAGTTCGTGATGGCATTTCTATATCTGTCTTTTCTCTTACATTTCTTTATCTATTCTTTCTCATGTCCATAATTAAGATTTCCATCATTTCTCAATTGACCTAAGTAATTTGCACTGCCTACCTTGGATGTCTTTAGAAATTGATGTTTAATTAAAACGCAGTCCTCCTGTGCCAAAAATAGCTGCACTTATTACTGTAAATGTGAAAGTTCCATAACTGCCAATCAATATAAACATAAACATATACCATCATTATTTAACAAAAAATAATACCACAATATATATGATATCATTTATTGCAAATATCCCAGAGACAATATCATTCTGGTTTGGAAATGTAGCTGTACATAACCAAATGTTGAGAGATTTGTTTATTCAAAAATAAAAAAGGACCCTACAAATTGGCAGAATTGAAATAAAATTGAAATTTTTAGTTTCTTCAGTAACAGTGTATGAACACTAAAAAAAATCAAAAGAAAAATGCAAAATAAGGGAAAGTTTATCATTTTTAAATGCTGTACTGCACTTTGGATGCAATAAAATGTTAATGGTGTCCTTTCTTGTCATCATGAAGGGAAATTGAACTTATTTTATAAATACATACCTTTTTATATACAAGCCACTCAGTAAGGAAAAATTCATTGAGCTTCTGGTTTGATGTTACAGCGTAATGGGTGCAGGAAGATGGGGCTCCATCTTCCACATTCAATTTTGCCCTGCTGGGGACCCTAAAAAGGGTTGAAAGTCACCCCAAAAAGGTGACGAAGGAGGGGACCCTTGTCAATCAAAGAAGGGCAGCAGCCCTTCTGCTGGATCTGAAGAAGCCCTCCAACCAGTGGGGGAAAGACTGGCTACATTCGTATGGCCAATCAGAAGCTGCTGACAACCGAAGACAGCACTAACTAGCAATTTATGAGCAACGTGGATGGAACTGGGTGAGTCTTTATCCTCTTTTTATGGCCCTAACACTACTTTCCTGGAAAAAAGAATGCCCAAAGAAAAGAATCCTCCCCAATGAGAGAGGGAAGAGAAGTTATTGCCCTGCTCCCTCAGGAAAAGAAAAGTGGCAAATTAATTGCTTTGGGGAAAAACAGAGGAAACTACAAGATCAACTTGGAATTAATAGAGATCTATAGCTTTGAAATTTGGGGACTAAAAGTACCTTTGAGACTTTTTTTTAGAAAAAATATTTGAAAGTTTGCAAAATAAGCTTGGATTAGAAATCTGGAAGATGGTGTCAACATCTAGTAGAGAAGTATGGCACTACTATTTATTATGCTTAAGGGAAACTTGGCTTGAAGTCCAGACTCAGATAAGACTCTTTGTTGTTCCTGGACACTTTCACTTTTGCAGATTGCAGCTGGGAAAAGGAAAAACAAACTCTTGAGCTGCTTATCTGGGTTGGGGATGCTATTGGACTATAAAGACTACATAAAAAAACAAAATAAGTGTTACATACTCAGCCTTAAATGGTAAAAAAATCATCAACACCTGCCTCCAAAGCTTTTGAGTTGTTTTTTTTAAGAGACTTAAAAAGCTTGTAATATAAGTTTGGATGTAAAAAGCTGGAAGACAGCATCAACAACATCTAGTGGCAAACTACAGCACTACAATTTATTATGCCTAAAGAAAACTTGGCTGGAAGCCCAGACTCAGATCAGACTCTTGTTGTTTTCAAAAACTTTCACTTTTGAAGACTGCAACTGGGAAAAAGGGGGGAAAATACGTCTTGAGCTGCTTATCTGTGTGGCAGACAAAATAAACTATTTTGAAACTGGCCTGCCTGGACTATGAATATAAATACTGACTTTTAGAGCTGTGTTGTGGAGCTATTTATCTGTAGAAGAAACATGCATTATTGATTGAGATAATGGAATACTTTGGACTATAAAACTGAACAATTTTTACTTGCTCTTCTCTCTCTGGACAGATGTGTTTTTCATTGGACAGTAAAATTTTAAAAAATTGAACTTTACTTATATATGCTGAGGGAGATTTAAGGATGGGCTGATAGGCCAGCTGGATAATTAGGAGTTCAAATGACAATTGACTGAAAAATAGATTGGACTATAAAGACTACATACAAAAACACAATGAATACTTAGCTTCAATGGTAAAAAACCATCCCTAACACCTGTACCCAAAGTCCCCAGCTTGACATACCAACAAGAAAATGATGAATTTCAGAAAGAAATTCCTGTGTTAAATCAACACAAGAAACAATTGCCTTAGCTCATGATGAGACTAAAAATAACACAAAGAAGATAAAAGAACAATTCTTTAATCTAAATCTACAAACTCAGAAAATGACTACAAAGAAGGAACTAGCAACCCAGAAAATAGAAGGAAAATCAGCGGAAGCAGATCCAAAGATGGAGGACCTAAAGAAAGGAACTTACAGACAGACTCAGACAAACGAAGAATTAGAAGACATAGCATTAATATCAGAAATGGAAAAGATATCTTACCTGTCAAGATCCCAGAACACACTTGAGGATAAGAAAGAAGAGCTGATTGAATGGAAGATAGAGCTGTTGGGAGAATTGTAAGAAATTGGAGAAAGAGGGAGGCTGTTTAATGAATATCAATGGGCTGAGTGTCCTTCCAAAAATAATCAGATTGTCTTTCTTATTCCAAACAATATACACAAAAATACAGGAAGAATTACTTGATGAATCAAATGCATTGACTTGGAAAGTTAGTTGGCAAAGGAAGAAAGCTAGAGTAAGACTGAAAAAATAGAGATTTTGACCCATTAGATGGGATATTATACTATTAATCAGATGTTTGAACATGGATGAAAATAGATAATTGTTAGAAATAGAAGTATTATTTTAACTAGAAAGAAAGGATTTATAACTAGAATATTATATTTTGGTATGAGAAGGGAAATAGGAAAATGCTAAGAGGGTTTGAATAAGGGAAGCTTTTGGTTACCCAAATACAACTTATATTACGAGAAATTATAAGCGATAGAGACATTCTGAACACTGATGAAAAATTTAAATTTAAAAAGCAGGAAAAACAGAATATTAATTGAACAAATGGATATTAAGTGCAAATGCAATTAAGATATATTTTGGTTAGAAAAGATATTTTAAACTGGCATTATTGATATTATTAGGAAAATGTAACAAAGATGTTGATATTCAATTGTATATATATATTAACAACAATAAGAATTGTATTTGCCTAATATGGGGAAATGTGTGCTACTGGAAGAAGAGAGGAAGCATTCGATGGTGTAATATTGGGCCTAGATTGAAGAAGTTAATATATACCACTGAATTACTAATGGACCCAGGACAGCATATTGTTTATTAGGTATTTATGATTGTAAAACTAGAAACTAAAATATTTATAAAAAAAAGAAAAAAGAAAGAGGCACTGCTCAAAAAAAAGTGAAGGAGAAAGATACAGTTTTATTTAACAGAATGTCCTCACAAAGGCAGGAATGCTCAAAGGTCATTGAACAACCTAAGCATGAAATCAAAACTTACATTAAGTACAATTCAATTTCATTAAAAAAAAGTTAATATCCCTCATTGATTGTCACACACAATCACTCATATAGAAATAGAGATCTCCAAGCATCTGGATATCTGTGACCTCAATAACTTTGTTGTGGTCAGTTTCTCTGGAATTCATCACAAGTCATATTACAAGTATTTTATAATTTAGTCTTTGTGTTAAGCTAAAACAAAGTTATAAATAGATGTGATATAAGTCATTCTGCTAGAGATCTCAGTGTTCTTTATATCTCTATCCAGGCTACTTGAAACCTTTACATCACTTCTGTTTTTTATCTTTCTATCCAACCATATTTCTCTACACTGGTAGCTTGCAGCTCTTTTGTTTTCAGTCATGCCCATTTTACAGTCTCCTGTATATTTTCCCACTAATTTTTCATACCAATTTTTTAAAAGATTACACTGATTTCAGATACCAGCTATGATCAATATACAGCAATCAATTAATATAAATGTTATGGTATTAATAATAGAAAGCATCAGTGATTTCAGGAATTGGAAGAAACCAAATGGTTACACAAAAATATTTCATAGATGATTCAACCACATTGGACAGGACGAACTCATAGATCCTTGTCATGATGAATGAAAGGAGAATTATTCATTTTCAGATACACATTCATTTTACTAACACAGCTCAAGAAAAATGAAACAAAGCCCTATTTCCCAATATTTAAGAATTTTCTCATTTAACAAGCAAAAGAATAATCTATGTCTACTGACTTCTTTAAGAAACCACAGAAAATGAGACAAAAACTCATCAGTTTAAAATCTAAGATGGAAATGTAGACATTAGCCTCAATCTTTAATTCCATGAAGTTTCCCAATTTTTATAAGGATTATCCACAATAGGAATCTGCCAGAGTTCTTGTGTAGTTTTCCAGTAAGCAATCCGTGTGACTATTGCACCATCTAGTGGGATATGAAGACAATATAAATATGCTAGGAAATTAAAAATTGGTCATAGGATGAAGAAATGAAGTCTCATTTGCAACAAAATTGGTACTTTCCATTTCCACTGTCACTATTCAATAGCAAATAGCAATAGCACTTAGACTTATATACCTCTTCACAGTGCTTTCCAGCCCTAAGCGGTTTACAGACTCAGCATGTTGCCCACCCTCCAACAATCTGGGTCCTCGTTTTACTGACCTGGGAAGGATGGAAGGCTGAGTCAGCCCTGAGCCAGTCAGAATCAAACTGCCAAACTGCTAGCAGCTTGCAGTCAGCAGAAGTAGCCTGCAGGACTGCATTCTAACCACCATAGCTCTCAAATATGTACCCCCAAAGATATTGTTAGTCCAGGATTCAAATACATTCAGTATCTGCTTCCCGTTGCTCTATCATAATGGAGGAGGAGGTGGAAGGAGGAATGAACATTTCCCAGGAAATAGAAGGAAGGAGTATTAGATTGAGTTATTTATAAAAAAATAATAAAGGCTGGGTGTAAATAAATGAAGTTTCAAGTGATTTATAATATGGAGTCCCACACATTACTTGATAGCATCCACTGTAGATATTTTTTCCAACATTTTCCTCATGTTTTGTTTCATTGGGTACCTGCCATTCTGTTGGACGGGGGAGGTGGTGGCTCCAGGGGAGCATTCTTTCCATGCTTTCACTTTTGCTGTAACCACATGGGGATTAGGAAAGGGGATTGTCTTTGGAGACGGGATGAACTTCTTCCCAGATGGTTCCAGGACTCCAAGATCGTTACACCCTGAAGATGACCCATTATCTGTCCTGTACCTCAAAACAACCTTGCAGCACTATATTGGCTGCCAGTGGACTGGTCAGGGTGGATTGGGTTTCAGAATGGGAAGAATAGCTTGGTGCTTTGCACGGGATCATTAAGATTCCGCCTGACCCTACTGCCACCACTGTTTCTCAGTAAATGTTTTTTTGATTAACCACATGGTATCAAGAGTCGTGCTTTCCTGAGAGGACTAGCTGAGGCAGGTCCTTACGCCTACTTATGATAATGATGTTATCCATTCAGTGGTGTCTGATTCTTGGCATTCTATGAGCCAGGTCTCTTCACATCTTCTGATTTCTATGCTCTGGCTGGTGTCAGCTTTGATGGTGTGCAAAATCATATTGATAATCAATGGAGCTTATTTTTCTATAGGCTTAATAAATGTTAATAATGTTCTCAATCAGAATCAAGGGTAACCTCACTGTGATTTCTGAAATTCTTTCCCAATTCCTTTATTCTTTCCAATTGTGGGGGAAATCAGGGTTGACATAAAAGGAACCGTTTTAGACAAAAGGAATTTGGCCAGTAACATCTACCTCACAGTGGCCTGTTTATTAGAACATTCCCACTGCAATCCCTGAATCTCAAAAATGCAAATGTTTCTTCCAATTGAGGTCATTTTTTCTGTAGAAACAAATATTGTATGTCTTTATCCCATGTCAAGACAATGGTCATTATGACCATTAACTATTTTTCCCCACAGATAATCCAAAAACATATGGGGAAAGGATTGAATTACCTCTTGGCTACCAAAATTAGAAGGCACTCAAATTCATCTTCAACAGGCAGTTAAGAATCTAATGGCATCTGCATGTCAAGGCCAATTTAATGACTGTCTTGATATATGTAACTGCAGCCTAATGGATTAAAATTCTTTCTGGAATTAGCATTTTAAGAAATATTAGCAATATTTTTTTTAAAAAAATCTGAATGAATTCAAGGTGTAAACCACCAGGCTTAAGTTGTCCTATTTCAAACTTGTTTGTACAAATTTGTAGTTGCTAAGTGCTGATTACCTGATGGGCACATCATACTCATTCATGTGGGGACCCCTATAATGAATTATTTTTTTTGTATAGGCCAACCATTGAAAGTTCATGGAATCTGCCATAATACATTGTTGTATTGTATTTCTAGGTTATTATATGCATTGATTTTTAAATAAATTTTTGTTGCACCTAGGATTGTTCATTTTGAGGGGTCCTTGGTGCTCTCTGAACTTGTTTTCATGCAGAAGTTTCATTACCTAAACTACTGTAGGTAATATCATTAGTGCTAGTCTGACCTGAAAACAACCAAATTCTGAATGCACCAAGGACCCCTCATTTGAACCCTGAGCTACTAATATTCTCTTTTATTGGTACTGTTCATTTTCATACATGTAGCCTCTGGATTGATTATGTCTGCCCCACTCCCAAATATCCCTAGCTATGGTAAAAGATAATTGAAACCCAACACATGAGGATGGTAATTTAGATTATGCTGTTATAAATAATATAGTTAATATGTATCCAACATTCTATTTTTAACAAAATATTGAGTCTTGCTCATGCAAATACTGAAGACTTGCAGATTAATTTCCTCAATATACAACTTAATTTTAAAACTATTTACATTCATCTGTGTGTCCTAAAACTATTTTTAAAATAGGTTTCTTATTGATTAAATGTTTGTAATGCACTCAATTATTATCTATTATCTTCAAAATATTGTTTTATTATTGGTATCATGAGGTGAGTGGGAAAAACTAGAGAACATACTGTTGGCAGGGCTATTGCTAAAAATTGTAAGCCATTTCTACATTTATAATACATTTTTATACACAATTTTTTTTAAAAAAACAACAAAGATTCCAACACAGGTTTTGGGGTTGTTTTTTTTTACTATAAAGGAGCTTATTTCTAATATTATTGGTAAGATCAGTACCGGTAATTTAATAACTTTTTGAAGAAAAGGGATTTCACAACAGTTACAGGTTCCTACCCTGTGTTAATACAATTAAAACAAAAACATGAAAATCAATTTTTACATTTTTCTTAACAAAAAATAATTCTAAAATCTACTACTCCATTTCTGCTTAAAATATTCATTAGCATGAGAAAGCTGAAAGAAAAAAAATCACGTTTGTACAGCACAATCAGAATATTTTTATACTGTATGTATATATGTATGTATAAAATTGTGTATATATATATGTGTGTGTGTGTATATATATATATATATATATATATATATATATATATATATATATATATATATATATATATATATATATATATATATATATATATATATATATATATATATATATATATATATATATATATATATAGCAATTGCATTATATTTAAAATACCACTCTCCCAGAGTCAACTTCCATGCTCTATTAATAGTTCCTCTTTGCTTAGTTGCCAACTTGTGGAGGTCCTTCAGGAATAAGAGATGTAAAGAAAGTGGTAATGAAAGACCATGCAGAAGACATAAATCCAGGATTCTGTTCTGCATTGACATCACCAATGTCTTCACCGCTATCTTCTTCAATACCTTCATCCATGAGACGTTCCTTAACATATAAAAAAATACTAAGTGTTAATCATTTTAATGTAATTTGTATTAACAGAATTATTGTAATCTGCAGTTTCTTGGAAAATATGCGTTCTTCTTCCTATCTAGATACCAAAACACAATGTATTCCTCTTGGCAAATTTGATAAAGTATAGAGAAATCAACACTGTGTTTATTAAATCATAAAGAATAATCAAACATTGGAATGTAATATAAATTTATTCAGCTCTGATTTTAACCACATTTATTCCCTATTAAGCATGCATAAAATCATTTTTTTATTTCTTAAATTTAGAGTTAAACTTTCATAAAATAATAATTCTTAAATTTAAAAGTAGTTGTGTTGTTCAACTTATCTCCTTACCATTTCTTCAAGACCAGCATTATTTACATTTTGACCATCATGGTTTATATCTGCATTGTTTGCTGCAGGCTGTTGGAATCCTTCTTGTCTGAATGGGAACCATCCAGCTTGGTGCCTTTATAAAAGACAGTGAGAAAATTACTAAGAGGAAATAAAACATTTAGATCAGCAAATAATAAAAAGCAACAAATAATAATCTGTTAAGACTAATATCATCTAACTCATTCTTCCCCATCATCATGAAACATACATATTTTGAATGCAATTAAATGTATTGGATGTAATTTCATGGTGTATAGTTGAAATCATTCAAGTATATATTTTTGAGTACATATAACATATAAGTTATATGTACAGAAGTACAGGCAGGATTTCGAAGAGGCAGAGCAACTAGAGATCAAATTGCCAACATACGCTGGATCATGGAGAAAGCTAGAGAGTTCCAGAAAAACATCTACTTCTGCTTCATTGACTATGCTAAAGCCTTTGATTGTGTGGATCATAACAAACTGTGGCAAGTTCTTAAAGAGATGGGAGTACCAGACCATCTTATTTGTCTCTTGAGAAACCTATATGCGGGTCAAGAAGCAACAGTGAGAACTGGACACGGAACCACTGATTGGTTCAAAATTGGGAAAGGAGTCCGGCAAGGCTGTATACTGTCGCCCTGCCTATTTAACTTATATGCAGAGCACATCATGAGAAAGGCAGGGCTAGATGAATCAAAAGTTGGAATTAAGATTGCCGGAAGAAATATCAACAACCTAAGATACGCAGATGATACCACTATAATGGCAGAAAGTGAAGAACTAAAGAGCCTCTTGTTGCAGGTGAAGAAAGAGAGTGCAAAACTTGGGTTGAAACTTAACATTAAGAAAACCAAGATCATGGCATCTGGCCCTCTCAATTCCTGGCAAATAGATGGGGAAGAAATGGAGGTAGTGACAGATTTTATTTTCCTGGGCTCCAAGATCACTGCAGATGGGGACTGTAGCCAAGAAATTAAAAGACGCTTGCTCCTTGGGAGGAAAGCCATGGCAAATCTAGACAGCACACTAAAAAGCAGAGACATCACCCTGTCAACAAAAGTGCGTATAGTCAAGGCTATGGTCTTCCCAGTTGCAATGTATGGCTGTGAAAGTTGGACCATAAGAAAGGCTGAGCGCCAAAGAATTGAGGCCTTTGAACTATGGTGCTGGAGAAGACTCCTGCGAGTCCCTTGGACTGCAAGGCGATCAAACCGGTCAGTCCTAGAGGAGATCAATCCTGACTGCTCTTTAGAAGGCCAGATCCTGAAGCTAAAACTCAAATACTTTGGCCACCTAATGAGAAGGAAGGACTCACTGGAGAAGAGCCTAATGCTGGGAAAGATCGAGGGCAATAGAAGAACGGGACGACAGAGAATGAGGTGGCTGGATGGAGTCACTGAAGCAGTAGGCGTGAGCTTAAATGGACTCCAGAAGATGGTAGAGGACAGGAAGGCCTGGAGGAATGTTGTCCATAGGGTCGCGATGGGTCGGACACGACTTCGCAGCTAACAACAACAACATAACATATAAAATGAACATGTACAAGCACTAACACTCTATTTTGCAATGGTGATAAATATCTGTAGCTCGGGTGTATGATAAGGGTAAAGGTTCATTCTCCGTGCTTGTGGGTTGGTTTCTGAACGTTTTGTTACCAGGCTAAGTAACATCTTCAGCGGAGTTTAGGGGATGTCAGTGTCAGTGGTGTGTGTGTGTGTGTGTGTGTGTGTACATATACAGAAGAACACACACACAAACACACACACTGACAAATAGTATATATACTGACATTGACATCCCCTAAACTCTGCTGAAGATATTACTTAGCCTGGTAACGAAACCCACAAGCTCGGAGAACAAACCTTCACCCTTATACTCTGCTTTAATTTAGAAGATCTCATGACAATTCACTGTAAATATTATAAGTGTTACTTATTATCAGCTTTCACAAATGAAAAATATTTGTATTTACTGAACAATGGATTAAAATTTACTGTAAACTAACATTTCAGAAGATTTCAGCGAATCTAAATATAATTAAATTTATATTTTACAGTGGTTTTACACTGTAAAAGATACAACATCCATTTCCAGTTGTGAGCTATTTGCCATTTGTCCATGTGTTGGATATGATCTTGAGCTAATAGGATCGGATCTTGAGCTAATAGGATGATGGTGCTGGAATAGGACTAGGGAGACCTAGATCTGCTTTGGTTATGGAAATTCAGTTGATGATTTTGAGATAATCATTCTCTTCACAGGGTTGTTGTAAGGAAATTGGGAAAGGGAATTCCTGAAGGAAAGGCAGTATTTAAATCAAACAAATGACTGTACTAAACATCATAAACTTTTAACAAAATAAAGTGAGGAGAGGAGAGGAGAGGAGAGGAGAGGAGAGGAGAGGAGAGGAGAGGAGAGGAGAGGAGAGGAGAGGAGAGGAGAGGAGAGGAGAGGAGAGGAGAAAGATGTCCAACACTCACTGCCAGTTTCCCACAAAAAAATTCAATGGGGAAGCCAACAGGAAGACAGATGTTGCTCTGCCACTGATTTTTGTCCATCTGTTGTCATTCTGATTCTCTGTTTAGGTAAGGAAATATCTCTGAAATAATAACCTAATAGGTCAATAGTTTGTCCAGTAACATATAAATATGTAAAAATACACTGAACTATCAGGTCCAAGCAAAATCCAATTGAGTTCAATCCTTTAATTGCTAACACCTAAAAGATAGAGTCTTATCAAACTAAAGCTGTAACTGTCTTAACCTATTAGGAGTATCTTGAGAGATTCTAGACTGTGGCTATCCTGAACCTCTTCCACCACCCCATCCAGTTTGGATCTGCACAGCCTCTTAATTCAGGCCTTCCTTTGAAAAAACTGTGTTACCAAAACTCTCCCCCATTGCTCCTGCAGAGGTACATTCCATCACACAAATTTTATATATTTTTAAAATAAGTATTTAAGATACTAAATAGAAATAAACTTTAAAACAAAATTATATAACTAGCTGAATGCTTGACAATTATGTACACTTTGGGATTAAGATCAAGGAGATCCTTCTGAATTCAGTCTATGGATTTTCTAATGTAAAGCACCAGAATTCTCATCTCAGTTATGAGCTCACTGGATAAATGTAGGCAAACTATTCATCCCTCAGACTCTAATGGTTTGTCTTTCCATTAGTAAATAAGTGTTACTGGAAGAATTAATTTGATATAATGATGGATATAATAGTTTTTATTCTGTTCCTGATCCATTTCTGTTTTAAGACAGATATTCCCATTAGCTTCTTAAAATTTCAGAAATGCATTGTAAACCTAAGTGTTCATATAGTCTTTTCAGGGTTCTTTTTCATATTTAAATTTGCAATTATTTTTACAGATTCTAGTATTACAGAATAGTTAGAAAGGATGTCATCTGCTACGCAGAATAATCACAAGTTAGAAATGATTCAGATACAATAGCAAAAATATATCCTCTTTTCTAGATAATTATTGCTAACTTTTGCTAACAGGACAGCCATCTTTTTAAATATACAATTATCCAGGAAGAGAGGGTGCATTGAGATGCAGATTTTCCTAAAGCAATCTTAGAGATGTTTTAAATGCAGGTGATTGTGCTATACTAGTAAGTACTCCAAATAGGTAGACCATGTAAAAAAATAACTCTAGCATTTATACCATCTTCTTAAAATAGTAAGTTGCTTGTGTAACAGAATATTTTTTTTAAAAAAACTGCAGATTAATCCATGTATCTGTTTTCTAAGTGAGTGCTAGGGAGTGCAAACTGATGAAGTTCACAACAAAATATATAATGTATAAACTTTTCCAGTTTCTCAAATTTAAATTAACAAAATTATGTACTATATAAATATATCATATTTACTTACAAGTAAACTAATAACATAGCTCCCATCACCATAACAAAGCGACTGAAGGATGAATAGAAATATACAATACTAAGGAGAATAGCAGCTCTGGAGAATGTGTATATCCAGTCCAGCCAATCTCTATTGAAGTCCTCTTCATTTATGACTGGGCCTCCTTGAGCATTCATTTGCACATTTTGATTTATAGGTCTGTTCTCCTGTGGAGCTATATTTGGAGGTGCTGGGGCTTCATTTGCAGGAACATGATCAGAACTTGAGGGCTCCGGAACTGGAGGATTGGTAGAATCAGGACTGAGGGTTGCCTGTGCTGAAACTGCAGCTTGACTGTAACAGAATTAATGAATAGCTTCTCAAAAGTAAGGCATATTAGTTAGCTACTTATAATATGCAACAAAAGAATCTCATCATGGTATTTAAATCAGCTGCTGTGAGAAGGGCACCCCTCTCCTCGGAATGAACTAAGGAAGGGAAAAAAGATTCCCTCGCACTGGTAACGGAAATAGGCATTTTGAAATTAAGAGTCAGCTTGAAACACTGAAATTATGAACAGGTAAATGTCCTCAATTGTACAGTCCTCAACTTATAATGGCATTTGGAACCAGAATTTTCACCACTAAGTAATGAAGACTTATTTGGATCAAGATGCAGCAAGGATCAGAGAAGGTACATTGGGGTGTGAGGGAGGCGTAGACAGGGTTAGGGAGGGTATTTAAGGATATGAGTGAGGTATGATGAGATTCAGGAGAGCACAGAGGGGTATAAGGAATGTGCAAGGATATGAGGGAGTCGAAGTGAGAATTCAATCTGTAGCTCAGTTCTTGCCTGCAGAGGCCTTTCCGGAAGGCCTCTGATGGCTAAATTCAGGCCAGGGGACACCGCACACATCAATCCAGAGCTCCATTCTCAGCTGCAGAGGCATTTCCTGAAGGCTTCTGAGGGCAAAATGGAGGGCGGGGGCAACACACATGGGTGGTGGCAAGCAGCCACAGAAGAAATGGGACGGCAAGGCAGGTGTCAATTCATGGGAGGTCTGGCTGCAATGGTAAGCAGCTCAGGGCATGTGGAACAGCTCCACCCTTCCACCCCACCCTAGCTTGATTTTTAGATGTAGGTACTTTGCCCCAAAACAAGGGCTTATTTTGAGGTAGCGCTTATATTAGACCCACCCCCAAAAATCAAGCTAGAGCTTATTTTTGTGGTAGGTCCTATTTTTGAGGAAACACAGTATGTGTGAAAAAGCAGTATGTGTGAAAAAAAATCTTAGAAGTTTGGGTTTATTAGTAATTAGTAGTACATACTTCACAAATAAAAACTATCCTTAATTTTTCTTCAATCTCATTGAATTGTCATGAATAAGATTAATCATGCCACTATATATGATAAATTTCAAGCATGTATAGTAAAGTGATTTCCCCAATGACACAAATATGCAGCTAAGAAAGACCTTTACATAAAAAGAAACTGGAAATACAGAATTGTATCTTGACATGTTCTCCTGCTTTTCTAATAAAATTCTTCCCAAATACAGTCTAGGAGGATGGAAAATTTCAATTTGTAATAACTTTTCTCCATAATAAAGCATATCTCTGAATCAGCCACTAAAACAAAAATAAAGCTACTCTTAAATAATCAATAGTAAAATTTTTAACAAAGCTGTATTTTTATTTCAGAATTGGTTTGTTAAAACTAATCTACAAAAAAATCAATCTAGTCTTTAATTATCAATCTTCCATCTTAGTACTAATTAAAATCATGTACTTACTATTGCATATAATACTGACGTGCATACAACTGTTGCCACCATAACATCTGTAGAGGGCTGAAAGTAGGATATACTGGAAACCCAGTTGATATTCCTTGCCCAGGAAACTGATTATCTACACTGTTAGAAACACACTGAAGTTTAATTATACGTCTCTGTTTTATATAACAGAGGTACATATAGATAACATATATGATCTGCAGAACTTCAGATAGCACAAAAAGTAAGCATTTCCATATCTCTTTGTTTTCCTTTGGGATTTTTTAAGCCCAGATCTGGGTAGGCCAGGGGTAGGCAACCTTGGCTCTTTTATGTCTCGTGGACTTCAAAACTCCCAGAATTCCTGAACCAGCTGGCTCAGAAATTCTGGGAGTTGAAGTCCACGAGTATTTATTGTTTACAAAATGTATATGTCTCTATCAAAGAATTTAAAGTAGTTCAAAACTGATAAAACATACAATAAAAACAGAACAATAATTGATTCATCACATTTCCTCTAAAAATAAATATAAACTCCAGTCTTATTTTAGGATACTTCTTACATAGAAAAGCATAAAAAGAACAAAGAGATATTAAAATAATATAATGTCATTATCCCCCATGGTTTATAATTTAAAAAATTAATATCAAGTGTTTGGCAAACATATAGAAGACTGCAATGAATTCAAAACAACTGAATACTATCACAATTTTTAATGTGTCCTAAATCAGTCTCCAAAACAAAAGGTGATTTACCCATTTCTTTCTATAGAAAAGTCAATGTAAATTCTGGAAGGTAAAATGCTGGCATATTCACCAAACTCTTCATACTAAAATCTTCAAGTGTTGCTTTAAGAAGTGATGGCTAAACCTTTTTTCCCCCTTCTTCCTCCACCTTTTCTAGAAATGTCATGTTTTAATTTGAAAGCTAGGAGGCAAACAAGGTCACCTTTCTGATATTTGAAAGTCACCTTTCTGATATTTGAAAGCTATTTAGATTAAATAAATAAGTAACATGGCTGTAATGTAAATAACCTGGGAACAGGTTTTTATTATAATAATAAAAAGGTAAAGGTAAAGGTTCCACCGCACATGCATGCTAGTCGTTTCCGACTCTAGGGGCCGGTGCTCATCTCCGTTTCAAAGCCGAAGAGCCAGCGCTTGTCTGAGGACGTCTCCGTGGTCATGTGGCCAGCATGACTAGATGCCAAAGGCGCACGGAACGCTGTTACCTTCCCACCGGAGCGGTCCCTATTTTTCTACTTGCATTTTTACATGCTTTCGAACTGCTAGGTTGGCAGAAGCTGGGACGACTAACAGGCGCTCACTCTGTTACGCGGCACTTGGGATTCGACCCGCCAAACTGCCGAACTTCTGATCGACAAGCTCAGCGTCCTAACCCACTGAGCCACCGCGTCCATTATAATACTTTACCCCAAAAAGTATGTATAACAACTTATATTATGCTTTCAAGAAAATAAAACACCTTAACAGAATAACTTAGCACAAATTGTGTTCTATTACATTAAAAATGTAACAAGGCTTGCAGATATGATGTTTTACCTAACAAAGAGCATGATTTAGATAGAAAGAGAAAATGCTAAAATAACAGTTGTCATTACTGTTACTTGGTTTTTATTTACTTATTCATTACTTCAGTTTCAATTATATAGGCTGATGTTCTGTCCAGAAATGGCAAATTTTACAATGAAAATGCTATACATATTTTTAAAGGCAACAACAGGATTCAAAGAAATACAAATTGATGCAACCATATTGCATCATACCAGAATTACATCTCAGAAGAAAGTTGGCTGCAAGGTGTCACAAAAGACCTTGGTAATTCTCTGTGTATTCAGATTGAGAAGATGTAAAAATATTAGTAATAAGAAGAGAGAACCAATAGTAATGGTTATTTAAAAATAGTTGGGAGAAAAAATATTAACCCTAAAAATCTATTTGGACTCCTTAGATCTTCTGTAGAAGTGGAAGAATATGTGTTATAAGGAGACAAATTGATTTTTTGCAAAGAAAACATTAAAATTGTAATTATTTTAGTGTCAAAACAGATTTTATAACAACCTCAGTTTTTAATATACTTCAGGGTTGGACACAGACAAGGTATTTTCTAAATTAGAGAATGCTAGCTTGCATGGAGTACCATGAAGATGCTTGGAGTAAAACTGGGCTTTGATTGCACTTGTGATGTATTGGTCAAAATGTGTCCTAATTGCCTATTATTATTATTAGCAGAGAAGATTGCATGTAGCATAGATCAGCGTTCTCCAACCTTTCTGGGTTGGTAATCCGGTGGGGGGAAGGAGCAATGGGCACGTGCACAAATGGGGCTAAGAATGCCAGAACCCACTGCTCACACAAGTGGGGCTGTAAGCGCCAGCACCAACTGCTCGCATGAGTTGGGCTGCATTTGCGCATGCCAGCCCACCACTCACACAGCCCAGTTGCGAATAGGCCACAGCCCAGTAGTGGGCTGCAGCCCACAGGTTGGGGACCTCTGGCATAGACAGCTGGTACTCTAGTCTGTGCCTTTTGTAGTTTACTAAAAAGAATTAATACAAAACTTTTCAATTACCAGAGCATTGGGTAGCAGAGGTCAATATCTATGAACCCATCCAGTCACAATGCATAGAAGATTGTAACTTGGAATATCAGAGTAATTAAATTATAAAAAGCATAAATTATCATCTGAAAAGAATGAAAGAAAAGCAGACTATGAATCTACAAAACTAAAAAGAAATAGATTGGAATAAAAATTATATGATCTTGTGAGGTACCAAGATAAATGCATGCAGAAAGGTGATGGTGTACACTTACTTATGAAATAACCAAAACACATTCTAGAGAGTATGAATTGCTATTATCTAGGTCCTATAATAATAATGTATAATAATAATTTAAAAAGACAAAAAGAGGCCTGGAAAATGCAGAGCAATTAAGATATAAAACTGCATTGGAAATGAGTGCACAGGATAAGCTTCCAATAGAATAAAAGGAATAAAAAATGATGAAAGTATTTATAAATAACTAAAGGAGAGAATATTTTAGATATTTGAATGGAAATGACACAATTATGTTGAAGAGTGGAACTGAAACTAATGCTGTAACTACCAGAATCTTCTTTAAAAATTATGAAAAGGAAGCCATAAATACATGAATATATTGAAAAATAGTAAAACTGCAGTATAGCTAGTACAGATGACCAAATGTTAAAATATTCACATGTTCATTAGTTTAAAGAATGGCAAAGCCAATTCATTTAATGTGTTAAATAAGAAATAAGAGTATCTGTTCTGGATTATTGGAACAATATCATTATTGTTCTGCAATACAAGGTGAAAGATATCACGTGTGAGTGCAAAATGTATAAGGTAATTACTTCGTTAAGTGAGCCTGAGAAAGAATCTGGCAGAATTTTGACTGACAGTACAAAATGTGACAATGAACCAAATTAGGGAAGGTCAATATAGTTTTATACAAGTTATAGGATGTGCAATGAGGTTTTTTAGATCTCTAAAAAATGTGTAACAATTAAAAGAAAGCATAAAGATTTAGAGATATCATATAATACAGGTAATCTTCTAAATCCATTCATTTAGTGACCATTTAAAATTACAATGACACTGAAAAGTGACTTATGAACATTTTTCACACTTAGTTACATATTCAAAATTCGGATGATTGGCAAAATGTCATGTATTTATGACGGTGCTGTGTCCTAGGATCATGTGATCACCTTTGCGACCTTCTGACAGGCAAGGTCAATAGGGAAGCTAGATTCACTTAACAACCATGTTAATAAATTAAAAAATTGATTATTCATTTAACAACTATGGCAAGAAAGGTTGCAAAATGAGGCAACATTTATTTAATAACTATCTTGCTTAACAACATACATTTTTGGTTCAGTTGTAGTCATAGGTCGAGGATTATCTGCATATAAATAAACAAACACGGGATGGTTGTGCTAACATTAGAACTATATTGGCTAGAAATATGAATGTACTTTTTGTATGTTTTTATGTATTGGCAGAAAATCTGAATGCTTTGCAGTATGATGCAACTAGAAAATTAACAATCAAAGATTAAGATAATTGCATGCAACCAGAAAAATGAAGTGAAAATAGCAAGTTACACATCCAAGGAGAAAGACAGTGGTTTATATATGATTAACTATGAATGGCAAAATGAATGTAGAACAATGTTGTCCCCACTTTGTTAAATAGAAATGAAATTTGGATATGTCAGGAGAAACACAGAATTTGCATGCACTGGAAGAAGTGGGTATGATCGATGTGAGATAATATATAGAATTAATTCAAGAGGCCGAAGATGGTCAGATAGAAGACAACGGTGTTGGAGGAGATCAAGATATAACCTCGTCGGATGATTCTATAGAACAGAGGGTGACGCGTGCTGCTGCAAAACGATCTAAGAAGAGAAAATAGTAGGATTTGCAGAAGTCTATGGAATTTCTACGACGTATTTATAGTCAAGTATGGGAGGTGGGAAAAGGTTTGGGTGTAGACGCAATATAATTTTATATGTGGTGGTTTTGTGGAAAGGGTGAGCGTTTTTTGGAAAGTTTGGTGGAATATACAGAAGATTCTCAAATGGAGGTTAAAGTTTTGTTCGCAATCTTTTTTTTTTTTGTTTGGAATAATTATAGATGTGGCATTGGAAGAGGAACGGCCGATTATAGAAGACTTGACTTTAAAGTTTTCTGATTTGGTTGAGGTGGCGAAGATTTTGGTTAATTTGAAAGATTATCTGTAAGAACGTTATATCATGGAATGGACAAAATGGATGGAGTCTATTTAGGATAAGTATAGGGTTGAGAAGTATTATGTAGTATTTGAATAACTCTTTTTTCCTTTTTTTTTCTTTTTCTTTTTCTCTTTCTATCTTGGGGTTTTTTTTCCTTTTTTTTATTTTAGTCTTTTATATATATTTAATATTGCTAAGGTTTGTTTTATCCTATATAAGCTAGAGAGTGATGGATTTTAGAATTTATAGTTGTTAGTATATGGTTGTCTATGTTTGCTTTTTTTTTATATATATACCTTGTATTTAGCTCTGGGAAGTCGAGGGGGGGAGGGGGGGAGGGGGGGAGGTGGGGGGGAGGAGGGAGGGGGGGAGGGGGGGAGGTAGGGGGGGAGGAGGGAGGGGGAAGGGGGGTTTTTTAAAGGAAAATTGTATCTTAAAACTTTTCAATAAAAAAAAAAGAATTAATTGGTTTTGAAGGAATGTGCATTGAAAATTATCCGTGTATAAGAGATTTGCATCTTATAGATAGAAAAGAGGAGGATCAAACAGCAAAACAAATCATATAAAAGAAAAATGTACAAGGTAAAGGGAAACAAAATTGTTGTTAATGTAAGGGAGGGGAGAAATTTGAAAAACATCTGCAAGGAAACCATCAAGCTCAGAGAGCATCAAGAACTCCACAATTTAACCCTGAGCTACAAATACTGTTCTATTGGTACAAAAAACACGGTACAATGTTTTAACGTGAAGGTAGAGTAGTTTGCAAGGATAAAAAGACAGGCAGAGATACATTGAATGCTATTATAGTACATTAGTTTTAGTCAGGTATTTTTTTTCTTATCCTTTTAATTTCTTTACTATTTTTAATACCTTTTCAGTGTTCCGTGAACTATATTGCTTACACTATAAAATGTTGAATGAAACTCTAACATTCAAATCATTTATATGCTACTTACCTCTGCAGTATATATGAGAATGGATGGCTTTGCATTTGATTATTGTGTGTCTGTGCAAGGTTGCGATGTCGCAAACCTTCAGAATTACTGACAGCTGTATATACAGTTTCTTGAGATGGGGAATGAGATGATAATCCCAAATGTTCTGAACTCTTAAAATGCAGATAATAGTTTGAATTAGATGTGCAAAGCATTCAGTGCTGGTTCTTCAAAATACTATGAAAACTAGTCTAATATTCTATACTGGACATTAGCTTCTTCCTATTAGTAATCCAATTATTATATCTTATACCAGTTTTATACCTTGCCCCAGAACATATTTATGCATTGCATACATTTTTAAAATATTAATATAATATTTTGCTGACTAAAATAGTACACTTTTTTTTCTTTTCTACCAGCACCAACAATACCGTAAAAGATAAGCAAATTATGAATCAGAAAACTTCATCATGAATCCAGGAACTCACAGTATAATTGCCATGTGAATGTCAGCCTTTACAGAGCCATCTCTATTTGGACCATGACATCTGTAAATACTTTGGAAAATACTATCTATTAAAAATCTCCAAAAATTGTACATATTCTTGGAAGGATGGGGAATAATACTTGTACATTTTTCTTTTGATTTTTAGAAAGCACAGTTCTAAAAGTCAGTCTAAGAATCTTTTATTATACTTCCTTGTTTAATTAATCAGTAAACTAATACTCTAAATTTGCCAAAATAGTTGATATAATCCCTTCCTTATAACACTACTATCACTATTATAAGGGGAAATGAATATATTGAAACAGCATATATTTATTGATAGAACTTAAATGATTACATCTCACACAAAGATAACTTACCAAGCTGTTGCTAGATGCTGAAGACTCATGACTTTCTCTAATAGTATCAGGTTTTGGGGAATTCGGGGGTGTCCGTGAAGAACATACCAAATGAACCATATGATATTCATCTTGCTAAAATAAAAGGGAGTATTTTTAGTGCTGTCTACTTTCACATTAAATCCATGGTGACTAGCAATACCAATCATAATGTAAGTGTTCATATAATTAGTACAGTAGGTATGTTTGAACAACACACTGAACAGATTACTGAATTAACCCATTTTCTACATTTGTATATAGACTATAACAAAATGTGCTGGATTCGCAGAACAAATTAAACTTTGATTTAAAAAATAAAGTCAAGTTTGTAAATTATGGAAATACAATTTCTAGGTCACAACCTGACCTAGTTAATTCAGCCAATGAGTACCAAATGTAGACAGATTTATAATGACCATTACAGCTATATTATCTGTATGAACCAACTAGGATCTAACAATGTTTGTTTTCAAAGAGTAGCCCAGCACACACAGCAATGGGTAGGCCAGTACATACAGTACTCTCTTGGCTGGCTGGCTCTCTTCCTTATCAGAAAGAGAAAACACAGAACAAGTGAGCAAATGCAAGAGAAGGAAAGAAGGAAAGGAGAAAAGAAGTAAAGTTTCTGTCTGTATGTGTGTTTATGTAAATCATAATTCCCTATTTTATTTTCCTGAGTGTTCAAGAAAAACATACAGTCATGCTCGAAATTGTTGGCACCCCAGAAATTTTTCCAGAAAATCAAGTATTTCTCACAGAAAAGTATTGCAGGAACACATATTTTGCTATACACATGTTTATTCCCTTTGTATGTATTGGAACACAACAAAAAAAGGGAGGAAAAAAAGCAAATTGGACATAATGTCAAACAAAACTCCAAAAACGGGCCGGACAAAATTATTGGCACCCTTAACTTAATATTTGGTTGCACACCCTTTGGAAAAAATAACTGAAATCAGTCGATTCCTATAACCATCAATAAGCTTCTTACACCTCTCACCCGGAATTTTTGGACCACTCTTCCTTTGCAAACTGCTCCAGGTCTCTCTTATTGGAAGGGCGCCTTTTCCCAACAGCAATTTTAAGATCTCTCCACAGGTGTTCAATGGGATTCAGATCTGGACTCATTGCTGGCCACTTCAGAACTCTCCAGCGCTTTCTTGCCATCCATTTCTGGGTGCTTTTTGACGTATGTTTGGGGTCATTGTCCTGCTGGAAGACCCAAGATCTCGGACGCAAACCCAGCTTTCTGACACTGGGCTCTACAGTGCGACCCAAAATCCTTTGGTAATCCTCAGATTTCATGATGCCTTGCACACATTCAAGGCACCCAGTGCCAGAGGCAGCAAAACAACCCCAAAACATCATTGAACCTCCACCACATTTCACTGTAGGTACTGTGTTCTTTTCTTTGTAGGCCTCATTTCATTTTCGGTAAACAGTAGAATGATGTGCTTTACCAAAAAGCTCTATCTTGGTCTCATCTGTCCACAAGACGTTTTCCCAGAAGGATTTTGGCTTACTCAAGTACATTTTAGCAAACTGTAATCTTGCTTTTTTATGTCTCTTTTTATGTTTTATGCCTCCTGGGTCTCCTGCCATAGCGTTTCATTTCATTTAAATGTCGACGGATAGTTTGCGCCGACACTGATGCTCCCTGAGCCTGCAGGACAGCTTGCATTCCTTTGGAACTTGTTTGGGGCTGCTTATCCACCATCTGGACTATCCTGCGTTGCAACCTTTCATCAATTTTTCTCTTCTGTCCACGACCAAGGAGATTCGCTCCTTGAGATTGTTGATATTTGTCCACAATTTTGGTTCTCAAGTCCTCAGACAGTTCTCTTCTCCTCTTTCTGTTGTCCATGCTTAGTGTGGCACACACAGACACACAATGCAAAGACTAAGTGAACTTCTCTCCTTTTTATCTGCTTTCAGGTGTGATTTTTATATTGCCCACACCTGTTACTTGCCCAAGGTGAGTTTAAAGGAGCATCACATGCTTGAAACAATTTTGTTTACCCACAATTTTGAAAGGGTGCCAATAATTTTGTCCGGCCCATTTTTGGAGTTTTGTTTGACATTATGTCCAATTTGCTTTTTTTCCTCCTTTTTTGTTGTGTTCCAATACACACAAAGGGAATAAACCTGTGTATAGCAAAACATGTGTTCCTGCAATACTTTTCTGTGAGAAATACTTGATTTTCTGGAAAAATTTCTGGGGTGTCAACAATTTCGAGCATGACTGTATCTAATGATCTGTTTATGAGTATGACCCCACTCTCATTTTTATACCAAGGAACATCTCAGCTGATTTGCAATGAGATGTATACAATGAGGCTCGGGGGCTCTTTAGTCACTGGATCAGAAAAACATGTGAAAAATAAATGATATTAATATCTGGATCACCCCAGTTCCTAAATTTATACTCAATCTTCCAATTGCTTTATCCAGTATCAAATAAATATTGAGAGTAATTTTTTAAGAAATTACCATTTGTCAACAATGGATTTTTATCATAGGGAATACAGGAATGTAGATTCAATAAAAAATACTTTTATCCCACCATAATAATTAATTTAGGGTTTGTCTTCTCTATATTCCTTTATTTGAAAATAGTGTTGCTTTATAATTATAACTTGCTAGTCCTAGCAAAAATTACTTAAGCAAAATCCAAACACTTCTCTACCTACCTACTACTTACCTACCTATCTATGTATCTAAACTATATTTTAAATAAATATCTGGAGTTTGCTTTTTTCTGAGCAATTTTTAAAAACATAGTATTTAGATTTTGCTCTTCAGCGCATTATCAGGAAATGACCTTGTGCTGTTGTACCAGATTGCATATGTGACTCTCAGTAAGATGAGAAATATTATTTTCCATAGGGACTGTTCTAGTATCTTTTAGTATCTCTGGAATAGAGAAGATTAGTAGAATACTAGTCCCCTTGGCTCCACCTATAGCAACCTATTGACTCCACCAACACTCTAGAAAGCAGGCAGTCAACAGGTTCTCTCTTTTTCCATCAGTCCAAGTGAACCATCATTAATCACTGCTAATTCTTCAAAACATATACTGTTGTTGGCAAAAGTCAGCAGTTTCAATCTCCTCTTTATCAATAAATAATTACAGAGAGAGATTATTAGAAAAGACTGTAATTGTTCGGAATTAGAGCAGCAATAGATCTAATCAATGCAATAAATTAGTTAGGAAGTATGACAACTTTAACATTCATGTTTATGATATATAAAATATCTAACCTCATGTATGTGTACACTTAGAAATATACAATAATTAACACAATAATTTTCTAAAACAGATAATCAATTCAGGTTGTAAACAAAGTCAGCATATTTCATTACATTTCTGTAATTCATCACATAACGTTGAAATTGCTCCAATTTACAGTAGTGACAATTTATACATAGTTTAACAGTATTTAGAATTCATTATTTTAAAAAGTAAAATGTTTATTTAAAATACAATAATTGAGTAAAGCTTACTTTTCTGAGAATATCTTTTAGTTGCAGGTGATCAGGAAGCAACCTGCCAGAATAGACCAATCTCTGATCCTTTGTAGACTAAGAGATGTGACAAAGGAAGAATTAATCTTTTCCAGAAGCATTATATTAGAACTACAAACAATATTTGTAGATTAATAGTTTAATTTAAACATTCTCTTACATTTAACATTTGAAATGTGTAAATGGTGTCTAAACCTTCAATCTACATGCACATTGATAATACACATACACAAGAATACTTTTATTACTTCAAACCATGGAATAGTTCATCCAATAAGCTTTAATAAATAAAATGCACATACATTTAAGTAATTTATTTGTCAAGTGTGGTATCTCTTGACTATTGTCATTTATAAATATTGGTATTTCTAAATTAGAAGGAAATAAGAATAAAATATCACAACTAATTGTTTTGTCTCACAACACTATCATTATGTTTTAACCAGTTTTTAACTATTGCTTTTTTAAACTAAACTTTATTCTGACATACATAGAATATTAATATGATTCAGAGCTTCTAAATGTGAGTTTCACTAGCAATCAGTGTGTTCTGTGATTATAATAAGGGATTCAAATTTATTGCTAAAATAAGTGATATTTGACTAGCCTTACTCTCTCTAAATAACATACCACAAAGGGAAGATGTTTATCTACAGACTACAAAAACTCTCATGTCTGTCAGTTTGTAGCCTTCAATTAGCCCAAATAGAGCATCATAATGTAACAATTTTTTAATCAATGTACCTCAAATCCATATAAAGAATGTGTACAAAATCTGGGGCCCAGAAAATCCACTGAATGCTATATATAAATTCTCAACAAAAATCAGGAGGCATATCACTGAATGATAAGGTACTAGGTTGGAAACTGGTAGAATATAAGTTCTAGTCTTGTTTTAGACAGATACTCAGATTGACATTTGACCAATCACTCTCTTTTAGCTTCTAGGTACAAGAAAATGACAAATCACTTCTAAGAATTTTGCCAAGTAAACTGCAGCGACTAGTAGTTGCCAGGAGCCAATACTGACTTGAAAGCGCACACACACACAAAAAATCCACAAAAAAATACAAAGCTTTTTTTTACTTTTCTTTCATTTACTGTCTATTTAAGCAAACCATTCTTAAACTTTCTTGTTAGTTATAATATTTCAGAGTGTATTCTACAAAACAGTAATCATATTTGTTACCAGTAAATACTGATTACTTTAATTCAAACAGAACAACCCAGGGGGGAAAAATCAGGCTTCATTTTCATAAATAATTTCAAAACATCACTACACTCTGTCAGCAAGCTTGATTTCTTTGAACTGCATGTACAACTGCAAGAAAGTGCATGCGAGGTCCTGGAAATGAATTTTCATCTATTTAAAATGTTATGTGGCAAAAAACATAGTTTGCTCAAACACAGTCTATAAAGACCTTCAGCGAGAAATACAAGCATCTATTGTCTAGACTCTAGCTGATGCAAAGAACAGTTGCAGAAAAATCAAGAGCACCTTGTATTTTCCTGAGCTATATAGTATCTTGAATAAAGTGAATCAAGAGATAGAGAGTGGTCAGACAATTGTGTTCACCCCAGTATTATGAAAAGGAAGAGACTCATCTTTAAAAGAAAGTGGTTATTTACTTCAGTCATTTGCAAAAACAAGCAGGTGGTGGAGCCATGACCGTACAGTAGTTGGAGTCAATCTCCAAAAGTTATTTCAGAGCAACACAAGTGCAAACAGCCCCATATCTAAACAGTATTTTTTTCCCCTGGGATCATGTGACTAGTGGTTATGCAATCCCAGGAAGAGGCAGAGCTGTTTATTAAGATCTCCTTTTGGAGATTCAATCTCAAAATACTGCACAGCTCTAAAGATGGAAACAAAAACATACTGATTTTTTAGGCCACAAAAAATGAGTTCATGGCTAAACAAATGTCAGGATGGAAACAATAATAACAATAACAATAGTGTAATTAACTAGAACTGTGATGATCACCTTCTTGGAGATATGTATATGATTTGAACATGAAGGTTGACTCAGCCTTCCATCCTTCCGAGATAGGTAAAATGAGGACCCAGATTGTTGGGGGCAATTAAGCTGACTTTGTAATAATGCCGCTTGGGGTGTGTGTGAAAGCCCTAATAAGCAGGCATATACATAGAATGAAGGCTACTGCTAAGCTTGTAAGCCGCCCTGAGTCTTCGGAGAAGGGCGGGATATAAATGGAATTAAAATAAATAAAAATAAAAAAGCTCAGGATGACAACACAACATGACACCACTGAACAAGCTAAAGCTCTTATGATAACAAGATTTTTGAAAAATAACAAAGTTTGCAACTAAGTATCTAAGTAGGATGATAAGTTACAAAGCTGGTGGCTCACCCAGTACCATTTAGAGTAGGGGTGTCAAACTACCAGCCCGCAGGCTGGACGTGTCATCCAGAAGCCACGCCCACCCCATTGCCATCAATGGCAAAATAGCCCCGATACGTCTTGCAACATCATGTGACGTCACGAGTTTTACATGTCTGATTTGGAGGATTAATTACAGCAAATACTTTTAGACATAACTATCTAGAAGTTTGGGGTTATTTTGCAGTTTGTATAATTACTGGAAAACGTGGGTTTGCTTCTGCAGACATCGTAGTCAAGTTTCTGATTACCGTAGTTATTTCCTTTATTACACAAAGTTGTATTATATCTGTGACTTAGTATGTATATTTTGGATAGAAATGATTTTCTTGAAATTCCAGTAATGGAAACTGCATTATTAGGAGACAATATGCATTCAAAATTGATGTATTTGTAATCTAGTGATTAAGAAAAGAGAAGTGAGCAACATCTGGACTGCCTACTTGGGCTCATGGAAGAGAAAATGAGCAACAAGTGAGCCTATTGTTGGATACTGAATGAAAAAACACAGTCTTACTGGAGTTCACTTTGGAAAAGTGAGATTTTGGTTTGGGGAATGAGGGAGGAAAGGCCTAGTTGTTAACACTAAGACAAGGTCTCACATCATTGCTTGGGAAAGAGCAGGTAGATGAGGTAGCTTAAAAAATGGCATTGAGGTCCCTTGGGATACCATGCTTTTATTTCTGACTATTGTATAACTTAAAACCCGGAAATGTAGCAGACAAAGCTTGCTCGAATACAGAGACCATGTGAAAAGCTCCATTTTAGAATACCAGACTCCTTTCAACGCATAACTACAGCAAGCCCAAAAGCAAAAAATAAAGCGTTCTGCTTCCACGCAACAGCTTTTCTCGGTCGGCATCTCCTGAACCCCACCGACTATTCTGCTCCGTCCGGGGACTCAGGAGGAGCTAAAAGAAAGGCGAGGGGCTCACCGGCTTACTGGGGTACACCTTGGAGAGGTGGCATTTCAGTCTTCCGACGGTCCAGTCCAGGTAGCAGCTGATGGTCTGGTCAATATAATTCTGGTTGGGCGCTTTGATGATGAGGGTGACGGGCGCCCCCGCTACGGGGGTCTCCATCGGGGCCGGCGGCTGTCTACGGGCAATCAGGCTCAGGAACCAGAGGAGAAGCGCCTTCCAGAAACGGGAGTGGCCGCGCGGCTCCCAGCGCCCATTTCTGTCCACTGGGAGCTGCTGTTTCCTCCTCAGCTCAGCACGACCCAGGCCTCAGGAGGCAGGAAGGTAGCGTCATACAGCGGCCACGCGCAACAAGGCCCAAGCCCCGGACCGGCTTTGACGTAGCCCGCTGCTGCCCCGCAAACAGCCGCTCACCCAACACCCCTCCTAGGCCAGAGCGAGCCTAAAATGGAGTCAGGGAAGACAACCAACCGCCCCGCCTGGCCAGAGCGCGGCACGGCAGCGGCGGAGGTTGTTGCTGCTCTACCCCGTGGACACCAGGGGGCACTGTGGCGCAGCGGTTCTGTTCGGCGTCCGGAACAGACGAAGGAAAAAGGAAAAAGCTGACAGTGAGAGGTTGTGGTTCCTGCTTATGCGGTTCGAGTCCTCCGAGTCACAAAAAAAGCCCTCGGGAAATGAAGCTTTCCCGTATTGTTGTGTTCGACTATGCCTCGTAAATTTGGAGCTGCGGAAGCCAGAAGACCGACACCTGGAGCCAACGACAGGCAACAAGAAAAACGAGCCGTAAAGGAGAAAAAGCAACGAGCAAACAAAACCATAGGAAATAAAACGTCATTTTATATTTGGCAGTAGTTTGCCCAAGGACACAGCGAGTATTATGTAGTGGGTTCTGGACCGCATGGACGATTCCGGACAACAGGACTCAGCACAATAGACCTTTATTGTAGTTAACACATGACTGAAGACAAAGGGCTATTAGCCCCTCTTATATACCTAGCCAGGTATACCTGGGACCAATCCCCTTATCTGGATTTCCTGCCAATGACTACCCTGCCAATCCGGACAGGGTACCATGCCACCTGGTGGTGTCAGTGGCTCGCTACTGCGGAAACATCCCCTATATACATAACACCCCTTCCCTCAAACTGAGACACTAACGTTAACCAATTAAAAAAACATGATGAGAACATCCAATTCGTGAATCCGGTTATTTGAAAAGTGTCATAACCCCTCCCTCAAAACCTCACAAAATCTTTGAGGTATGCCAGTGGCGTATAGGTTCTGGCTAACCGCTTCAGGGTTTGCTCTGTGTCCATGTCACCCAGGTCTGAATCTGAGTCCTGATTCCAAGCCCAATCCACCCCAATGTCATTGGTTTCCCTGGCCTGATGTTCCTCAGCCCAGCCAATGTTACTGGGTAACTGTCCGGTGTCAGATCGGTTATCCCCTTCCCCCAACTCTGAAAAGGCAGGTTGATCTGACTCCGAAACTTGTGGTTTTTCGGGGTTCCGCTTCCTCAATTGGTCTATGTGTCTTCTGACCTGGCGGCCTTCCTCCACCTCTACAATGTATGATACAGGCCCCGTTTTGTCAACCACCACCCCCTGAATCCAGGCATGGCCTGACCCATAGTTCCGGGCCCAAACCTTTTGTGTGATGTGAAGTTCTCTCGTGGTGTCAGGTTGGGGTTGATCTGATTGGGCTGCCACTCTGTCAGGGTGTAATCTGTCCAACTTGGTAATTAGGCGACGACCCCAACGTAGCTCTGCAGGACTCTTGCCAGTTTCTGTGCATGGTGTGGTGTGTTGTGCCAGAAGGCATTGAGCCAACCTTTGGTGCCAGTCTCCACTGATGATGCGCCTCAATGCGACCTTAGTCATTCTCACCATTCATTCCGCAAGACCGTTAGGCGACGGGTGGAAAGGCACTGATGTGACGTGCCTGATCAAGTTGGCCCTGGTGAATGCCTGGAAATCAGCAGATGTGAATTGTGGGCCATTGTCAGAGACTAACACATCAGGCAACCCATGAGTGGCAAATAGTCCCCGGAGCACCTGAACAGTCTTTGCAGTGGTCACGCTAGAAACTGGAACTACTTCCAACCATTTAGAGTGACTGTTAACCACCACCAAAAACAGTTGTCCCTGGAAAGGCCCCGCATAATCAATATGCACCCTGGACCATGGGGTGTGTGTCGCTTCCCATTTGTGTGTGGGGGCCTGCAGCTGTTCTGGTCTCGACCTTTGATGTATGTAGTACCCGCTACTTGCTCCTCTATGGCCTTATTGAGACCAGGCCACCATAAGTAACTCCTAGCTAGTGCCTTCATCCTGACTATGCTGGGGTGATCCTCGTGAAGCGACTGCAAAACCCTCTCACGAACCTTCTCTGGGATAATGACTCTGCTACCCCATAAAAGGCATCCTTTGTGAGAAGACAACTCATGCCTTCTCACAAAATATGCCTGAAACTCTGGACCCGGGCTCTTTTACTGCCACCCAGATACTACCCACATTTGGACCCTGCACAGCACCTTGTCTGCTGTGGTGCCAGCAGCAATGTCCTTCGCCTGGAGGGGGCAATCCAGTAGATCTTGGATGGCTAGGATCTGCTCCGCAGGTGCTGGGTCAGTTTCAGTGATTCTTAGCGGTAATCTGCTTAATGCATCAGCGTGGCCCATGTCCCTGCCTGGTTTGTAGACCAGTTTGCAAGTGTATGCAGATAGGAATATGGACCACCTTAGCATCCTTGGGGATAGAATTTGTGGTGTTTGTTTGTCAGTTGTGAACAACCCCAATAATGGTTTGTGGTCAGTAAAAATGGTGAACTCCCTGCCATACAGGTAGTCGTGAAATTTCTTGACTCCCGTCACAATTGCCAAGGCTTCCTTGTCAATTTGTGCATAATTCCTTTCTGCCTTTGACAGTGTTCAGGAGTAATATGCAATAGGCCTTTGCTCCCCGTTTCCCTCTATGTGACTTAATACAGCGCCCACTCCATAAGGGGATGCATCACACACGATGCAGATGGGCTTGTTTTCTATAAAATGTGTGATGGTTGAGTCACTGGACAATAGTTGTTTGAGGTTTCTAAAACTCTGTTCATGGACCGTGGTCCAATTCCATGGGGTTTTCTTATCTAATAATCTGTGTAAAGGCTCTGCAATTGCTGCTCTGTGGGGCAAAAATGCATGATAGAAATTAAGTAACCCCAGGAAAGCTTGCAATTCAGCCTTATTATTTGGGGTTGGAGCCAATTTGATTGCTTTTACCTTGGAATCAGTAGGGTGAATTCCTTTGGCATCAATCCTGAACCCTTAAAATTCAGTGGATGCCACTCCAATACTGCACTTACTTTTTTTAAGTTTGAGCCCAGCAGCGCAAAACCTGCTTAAAACAGCCTGCAACCTGTCAGCCAAGATCTCTTCAGATTCTCCAGCAATAAGAACATTATCGAAATAAGGACATACACCAGGTATGCCTTTCAGAGTCCTCTCCATCACTTCTTGAAAAATCCCTGGAGCTACAGAGATGCCAAACTGCAAACGGTTAACTCTGAAAGCTCCCCTATGTGTCACTATTGTCTGAGCATCAGCTGTTTCCTTGGAAACTGTGAGCTGCTGGTACACCTGCACAAGATCGAGCTTTGCAAAGATGGCGCTGCCCTGTATTGCAGCGAGGACATGCTGGAGCGTCGGGACTGGGTAAGCGTGTGGATTCAAGGCCCGGTTTACCGTGGCCTTATAATCTGCACAAATTCTTACTTCCCCATTAGCCTTAAGTGGGGTCACTATAGGGGTCTCCCATTCTCCCCCTTCCACGGGCTCTAACACCCCTTTTTCTACCAACGTATCTAATTCGCTCTCAATCTTTTGCGAAAGGGACTCTCCGGAACTTGATACGAATAGGTAAGACCCATGGGTTTAGCTTAAATTTAATGGGGGGGGCTGTGTATTTACCCAGCTTGTCATCGAATACGTCTGCAAACGCCATGGCTTGTAATTTGTTCAGGCTGTCCCGGTTGCGGTTCCGGCAGACGGCTGCAATGTGCCCCGTCTTGCCGCAGGAGCAACATTTCGCAGATCTGAATCTGCAGGTCACTCTCGGATGGTTTCCTCCACAGCTGGCACATTTTTGGCTGGCGTAGTTGGTTGCTCTTGGTTCTCTGCAGCTGCAGCTGCAAGCGGTGCTTTTACTGACCAATGTGTATTTCCGATGGCTTCTGTCGTTGTCCTGCCATGTTGGCTGTTTCCCGGGCCTTTGCTGGACCACATCTATCTCTGCCTCTCCATCCGTTTCTCTGTATCCACTGTTCGTGGCACATTCATAATGTATTGTCCCTCCTGGGCTGCTGCCAGGATGGTGTGTGGGCTTGCTGGTGCCATTGGCTGCCTCGTGAGCCATTACCTCGTCTAGGACTTCTCGCAGATTCATTGGCGGTTTTGCGAGGATTTTTTGTCGGCACTCATGGTCTCTAAGCCCGAACACCACCTGGTCTCGAATTCTATCTTCAAGATCAGGGAACTTACACAAATGGGCAGCCTGTCTCAGAGCCGCAACGTAGTGTGATGTTGTCTCACCCGGGAGCTGGATGCGCTGGGAAAATTGGAAATGCCAAAAAATTGGAGCCCTGGACGGCATGAAATGTTCAGCTAACTTATCCTTGAGTTCATCATACGGGACGGATGCGACGGGCGTCGGTGCGCATCTGATGGCCACATCGTATACATCCTGGCCACTGAGGCACAGCAGGGCTGCTGCTTTCATCCGGTCTTCCGTGATCTTGTTCGATCCGTTCCAGGTGCGCTTCCCACCGCTCAGGTTCGTCGATGTTAAAACGGAATTCGCCGGTGTGACCAAACCTCACCATGGTGCGCCCAGTCTGTGGTTACTGCTTCGCTTGGAAGGTTTCTCGGGAAAGATTTGCCTTTCCTCCTTTCCAAGTGACTTCAGATCTGCATGAAGCAGCATCCCACCCTCGTCGCCACTATTATGTAGTGGGTTCTGGACTGCATGGACGACTCCGGACAACAGGGCTCAGCATAATAGACCTTTATTGTAGTTAACACATGACTGAAGACAAAGGGCTATTAGCCCCTCTTATATACCTAGCCAGGTATACCTGGGACCAATCCCCTTATCTGGATTTCCCTCCAAGGACTACCCTGCCAATCCGGATAGGGTACCATGCCACCTGGTGGTATCAGTGGCTCACTACTGCGGAAACATCCCCTATATACATAACAGCGAGTTTTCAGCAGTCTCCTTTGATGTGTTAGATGGAAGATGAACAAGTAAAAGAAATGATAACGGGCTAAAAATTTTGGGCATAATATAGAGTTAAAAACTGGCAAAATCTTTGGGAAAGATACTATAAAATAACAATGGCAACTGCATATAAAGAAAATTTGTATAAAATGTTTTATAGATGGCACTCACCATAGGCCAGACTAGCAAAAATGTTTAAAAATATGTCTAGCAATTGTTGGAAATTCAGGCAAAAACCAGGCATATATTATCATCTTTGGTGGACATGCCCTAAAGTAAAAAACATTTTGGATAAAAATTCATACTTGGTTTTAAAAAAATGTTAAGAAAACATATAGATTTGAAACCAGAACTATTTCTGTTAGGTATAATTTCAGGAAAAGATGAAAAAGAAAATGTATATTTAATGGTACATGTATTAACAGCAGCAAGAATTGTTTTTGCGCAGAATTGGAAAAAATGAAACCCCTTCTGAAGATGACATAATTAAGAAAATACTGGAATGTGCAGAAATGGACAGACTCACATTGAAGATTAAAGAAAAAGAAAATACAGAATATTTTCAAATATGGGATGTATTTTAGTAATGGCTGGAAAAACAGGGTAGAGATTAGGATTTTACTACATATTATTAAGATAAGTGTTTATTAAGCACTTATGAACTGTAAACTTTTAAAAAAAACAAATAAATTATATTATAAAAAGAAATTAAGTAACAAATAAACTGGCATAGATAAATATTTTCTTAAATATATAAATTTTAAGAAAAATTGATTGTTAAGGGCCATCTTAGGTCATAGATAAAATTTTAGCAGTTTATGGCATTCTAAAATGTTTTCAGTTTAATAGCTACTCCAATTGTGTATATGTGCACACTTTTTAAAATTCAGAACAGCTCGGAACTAGTCAGTTTTGTGATTAGCAGGATGAGGTGACAAACATGTTATTTACACGTGGTCCTCAATTTACAACCAATTGTTTAATGACCTTTCAGAGTTAAAAACATCAGAAAGATACTCCACTTCTGGCTGTTATAAAATGTTGCACCAACCCACTCCTACAGTTAGATAGTTAAGGTGTGCATTAGGATCCAGAAAGACCTGTGTTCTAGTATACTTTCAGCCACAGAAGCTTACTGGGTACACTGAGTGAGTTGCCATTTCTCAACCTACTTCATGGGCTTCTAGTAACTTTTCCTCCCTTATTTTCCCATTATTTTCATTTTTCTTAGTACTTCTATATTTTATATTTTGATAAACTAATACAATATTTGAATCTGGAGAATTGTTGCAGTTGTATGCTTCATGGCCCTTCCAGTTTTGTGGAACACATGTCAGCTGTGGGCATGAGGAATTCTTATGCAGTCCTTTAGTTTAATTGAAGGAGTGTCTTAGATATTTTTATACTGGCTTTTCAGTTTAAATGTTGAGTAGGAACCTGGGATCATGTATAGCTTGCTAATACAGGGTATGATCCCCAACCAACATGACCAATGGTAAGATTCTAGGAACTGGAGTTCAGCAACACTGGAAGCTCCATTCTTGGTTTGAATTATATAGCTTTCTCAACTTAATGCTTTTTTGTTTTTTTAATGCTTTTTTCAATTTTTTTATAAAATCCTTTTTTTCCAATTTCTTATTTCAACTAAATATTAAAAAATTACTTATTTTAATTCTGTAGAAATTTTTAAATTCTTAATGATCTAAGAGGAAAAAATTAAAAAATGAAACGCTTAAAACGTAAGTTACTGATGAATATTTCAAGACAGAGAACAAAGGTCAAGAACTCTTGTAAACTGTTGTAAGCTGACACTTTGTAACATGGAGAATATTTAAATTTTTAGAAATTTTAAATTTTTTAGCAAACAAAGTCATGGTGATACAGACTGACACTATAGGGATTTGCAAAGTGTGCCATATGTTTTAGCTTACAGTATGCCTACAGAAGATCCAAACTATATATTTATCAAATGTAAACTGTTTGAATTACTGGAAGAAAAAGTAAAGGGTTTAGAGGCAACTACAGCCACTCTGAAACTCAATGAGCAAAGTGAGAAATCCCAACCTAAACAAGAAGACTACACCAAAATAAAACACAATAGGGAGCAAACAGCTTCTTAAAAAATGCTGACCCCCATATCTGAACATAAAGAAGAAAACCGATACACCCAAATGAAACACAATAAGGAACAAACAGCTTCATTAAAAAACAAGCCTACATATGTACTTAAATAGCAAGATCAATGGAAACATGTCTCTTAGAATAAAACAACCAAGAGCAAAACCCCTACTATCTACCTTAGCCCACTCCAGTGAAGCCACTCTGGAAGTGAACAATTGCTTTCATAACTTCCCCTGGAAGAAAATATACAGGCACCCACAAAAGACCATTCATCAATAGTTTCTTAAAAAGAGGCACAACCCAGCCTTCCTGTGACAGGAAGAAAAGTATTCCAGACTTCCCTAGGGAAAAAAAGGCAAATATTGGTGATCGGAGATTCAATTCTTGGGAGAAAAGAAACTAGAGTCTGCAGACTAGGCAGTCAATCTAGGGAGCTATATAGTCTTCCTGGAGCAAAAATCAAAGATGTAACTGAGTACCTTACTAAAATAATCAACCCCACAGCTTACTGCCGCTTTCTTCTCCTACTTGTAGGGACAATGACACAACAATGAATCTGAAAACAATAACAAGAGATTATGAAGAGCTAGGGAAGAAAGAGCCTTGGTGGAGCAGTGGGCTAATGCCTCCTTAAGTAACACCAGCTGCCTGCAATTAGTGCAGGTTTGCATCCCACCAGGCTCAAGGTTGACTCAGCCTTCCATCCTTCCGAGGTAGGTAAAATGAGGACCCAGATTGTTGGGGGCAATAAGCTGACTTTGTAATAATGCCGCTTGGGGGTGTGTGTGAAAGCCCTAATAAGCAGGCATATACATACAATGAAGGCTATTGCTAAGCACATTGATTTGTGCTTCTTAGATTGTAAGCCGCCCTGAGTCTTCGGAGAAGGGCGGGATATAAATGGGATTAAAATAAAAAATAAAGTTAAAAATTAGGAGAACAAGTGGTGTTTTCACCTATACTTCCAATAAAAAGCCAACATCCAATGAGGGAGCAAAGGATTTTAGAAACAAACCACTGGCTTAAAAACTGGTGTAATCAACAGAACTTCGGCTTCCCAGACCATGGTCTGCATTACCTAGATCAGGGGTAGGCAACCTCAACTCTTTTATGACTCATGGACTTCAACTCCCAGAATTCCTGAGCCAGCTGACTCAGGAATTCTGGGAGTTGAAGTCCATGAGTCATAAAAGAGCCGAGGTTGCCTACCCCTGACCTAGATGAAGGGCTACTGGCAAGAGATGGACTGTACCTCACAAGAACTGGAAAGAATGTATTCAGAAAATGACTGGCTCATCTTATCAAAAGGGCTTTAAACTAAAAATGGAGTGGGGGCAAACTTCATGACCTACAGAACCTAATTCCAAGCAAAAACCATTAGATAACCAATTATATAAGGAGAAGGGAGTAAAGAGAAAAAATAAATAAAAGAAAAACATAATGAAATAGAGAGCATGGAAAATATGGAAATCCCAGTAATAATATAGGAGATACAATAAACATACCCAAGATCAATAAAGGATTCAAATGCCTACTACTGATGCTCAAAGTTTAGGGAACAAACAGGGTGAACTTGAAGTATTAGTATATGAAGGCAAATATGATATAGTTGCCATTACTGAAACTTGGTGGGATAAAACTCATGACTGGAGTGTACTGATGGAAGGATTCAAACTATTCAAAAGAAACAGACCGAACAAAAGAGGAGGTGCAGTCGCATTATATATAAAAGATCACTACATCGCTACAGAAATACACAAAACCAAGAATGAAAACCTCCTAGAGTCCATATGGCTCAATAAAAAAGGAAAAAAGAATGACATTGCTATAGACATATACTACAGGCCACCCAACCAAGCAGAAGAAATAGATGAACTCTTTGCTAATCAAATAACAAATGTATGTAGCAAACATTCCACAATAGTAATGGAAGACTTTAATTACCCTGATATCAACTGGGAGAAAAACTGCAGCAAGTGGGATATCGAACAGATTCCTAACCAAATTAGCTGACACCTTTGTCATCCACAAGGTAGAGGAGGGAACTAAAAGAAAAGCAATACAGGACCGAATTCTTACTAATGGAAAAGAAGTGATAGAGGGAGTTGAAATTACTGGAACCTTGGGCAAGAGTGACAACATCATACTGGAATTCAATATAATGCAAACACACAAGCAATAGAACATAATACAACCAGTATCTTAAACTTTAAAAGATCTGATTTTAACAACTCAGAGAGAGCCTAAGAAAAATTACATGGATGAAAAACCTAAAGGGGAAAACAAGAAGCATGGGGAACACTGAAAAATATAATCATAAAAGCCCAGTCCAGCATGATACCACTGAAAAAGAAAAACAAGAAATCCAAGAAGAAACCAGCATGTCTGCACAAAGATCTCTCTGATAAGCTAAAAGACAAAAGGGATAAGTACAAAAAATGGAAAGAGGGACATATAACTAAGGCAGAATATCAGCAGATAGCCCAAATTTGCAAAGATGAAGTCAGGAAAGCAAAGGCTCAGAATGAATAAAGACTTGCAACAAAAGTCAAAGATAATAAAAAAAGTTTCTTTCAATATATAAATAACAAGGAAATAATAATGGAAACAGTCAGTCTACTAAAGAGAGAAGATGGCAAGGAAGTAACAGGCAGCACAGAGAAAGCAGAGCTGCTTAACTCATTCTTTGCATCTGTCTTCATGCAAAAAGAAACTATAGACCAACCTGCCAAAAACAACTGTAAAAGACAGACTAGAAATAAAATGAAAATAAGTAAGAAAATGGTAAGACCACACCTGTCTGACCTTGATGAACATAAATCACTGGGACCTGATGAATTATATCCCAGAGTTCTGAAGGAGCTGGCAGATGTTATTTCAGAACCATTGTATCATATCTTTAAAAAATTCCTGGAGCACTGGGGAACTACCAGAGGATTGGAAAAGAGCTGATGTGGTTCCCATCTTCAAAAAAGGGTGGAAAAACAGATCCAGGAAGCTACAGACCAATCAGCCTAAAATCAATACCTGGGAAGACACTGAAAAAAATAATCAAAACTAGATCTGTAAATATCTAGAAACAAAGTTATAACTAATCACCAGCATGGGATTGTTAAAAACAGATCTTGCCAAACCAATCTTATTTCATTCTATGACAAAGCGATTAAATTAGTAGTGAAATGCTGTGGACATAGTATATTTATACTTCAGCAAGGCATTTGACAAAGTAGATCACAACCTACTTCTTGGTAAGCTAGAAAAATGTGGGATAGACAGCATTGCCACCAGATGGATTTGTAACTGGCTGACAAAGCATACTCAACAAATAGTCCTTAAGGTACTACAATATCTTCGTAAGTGATTTAGATGAGGGAATAGAAAGAGAACTCATCAAATTTGCAGATGACATTAAGCTGGCAGGAATAGCCAACACCCCAGAAGACAAGCTCAGGATCCAAAAAGATCTTGACAGACTTGAACAATGGGCCAATCCAACAACATGAAATTTAATGTGGAGAAAAGCAAAGTGTTATATCTCAGCAGGAAAAATCAAAGGTACAAGTACAAATTAAGTGAAGCCTGGCTCAAAAACAGTAACTGTGAAAGGGACCTTGAAATCATAGTGGACAATCACTTAAACATGAGTCTGCAGTGTCTGGCAGCAGCCAAAAAAGCTAAAACAATCCTTGGTTGTATAAACAGAGGCGCAGAATCAAAATCACATGAAGTAAGTACCACTTTATAAAGCCCTCATAAGAGTACCCCTGGAATACTTCATCCAGTTTTGGTCACTATGCTACAAAAAAGAGACTGCGACTTTGGAAAAAGTGCAAAGAAGAGCAACTAAGAGGATTAAAGGCCTGGAGACTAAAACATATGAAGAACAGTTGCACTATTTGGGTTTGGCTAGTCTAGAGAAAAGAAGGATTAGGAGTGACATGATAGCAGTACTCCAGTATTTGAGAGGTTGCCATAAGGAGGAGGGGGTCAATTTATTTTCCAAAGCACCTGTAGGCAGGACAATGGGTGGAGACTAATCAAAGAGAGAAGCAACCCAGAACTAAGGAGAACTTTCCTGACAGTTAGAACAATTAATCAGTGGAACAACTTGCCTCCGGAAGCTGTGACTGCTCCATCATTGGAGGCTTTCAAGAAGAGACTGGACAGCCACTTGTCTGAAATGGTATAGGGTCTCCTGATTGAACTAGAAGACCTCCAAGATCCATTCCAGCTCTATTCTGATTCTAAAACAGATTCTGGCCTCTATTTTAAATCGTTGTACACCAGAAGCAAAACTATTGGGCTGAGTACTAATCTTGAACTTCTTGCTTGGATATTTTGTCCCTGGATATGTTTGTCTTTTGTCCTATATGTCCCCGAGAATTACTCTGAGAATAGGGAATAATAATATAATAATCAGAATAGAACTGGAAGGGACCTTGGAGGTCTTCAAGTCCAACCCCCTGCTCAAGCAGGAGACCCTATACCATTTCAGACAAGTGACGTCTAGCCCAGGGATAGGCAACCTTGGCTCTTTTATGACTCGTGGACTTCAACTCCCAGAATTCCTGAGCCAGCCATGCTGAGGGGAAAGGGAGAGGTTTCCATGCTTAGCCATGCTGGCTCAAGAATTCTGGGAGTTGAAGTCCACGAGTCATAAAAGAGCCAAGGTTGCCTACCCCTGGTCTAGCCTCTTCTTAAAAACCTCCAGTTATGAAGCACCCATAATTTCTGAAGGCAAAAACTGTTCCACTGCTTGATTGTTTTCATTGTTAGGAAGTTTTTCCTTAGTTTCAGGTGGCTTCTCTCCTTGATTAGTTTCCACCCATTGTCCTGCATACAGATGCTTTGGAAAATAAATTGACCCCTTCCTTTTTGTGGTAACCTCTCAAATTCTGGAATACTGCTGTCATGTCACTCCTAGTCCTTCTTTTCTCTAGACTAGCCAAACCCAAATCTTGTAACCATTCGTCATATTTTTAGTCTCCAGGCCTTTAATCATCTTAGTTGGTCTTCTTTGCACTTTTTCCAAAGTGTCAATAACTTTTTTGTAATGTGGTGACCAAAACTGGGTGCAGTATTCCAGGGGTGGTCTTACTATGACTTTATAAAACGCTATTAATACTTCATATGATTTTGATTCTATGCCTCTGTTTATACAACCAAGGATTGTTTTAGCTTTTTTGGCTGCTGCTGCACACTGTTGGCTCATATTTAATTAATCGTCCACTAGGACTCTGATGTCCCTCTCACAGTTACTGTTTTTGAGCCAGATTTCAACTAATTTGTACTTGTACCTTTGATTTTTCCTGCCTAGGTGAAAAACCTTGTTTAAATTAAATTTCATTTTGTTGGATAGGACCCATTGTTCAAGTCTGTCAAGGTCTCTGAATATAATTACTATGTTATTATATTGTGATCTACCAATTCATCAAATATTGATAGTTGATAAGCATTTGCATGAACCTGTGAGATTTGTGTTTACTTTTGAGAAAGTAAACAGCATTAGAGCTAATCTGATGACACAAAGGGAAGATTGCACATATACCTGCATACAAAATTAAGTGAAGTGTCACTAGATAGCGCTATTGTTACATTTCCTGAAAGATAAAACTGTCTCTCAGTATGCACTGCCCAGATGTGGGGAATGAAAGAATTTCCAAAGACTTAAAAATAGAAGCCGATGTTTTCTCCATCCATAGGCTGCCAGTTCAGAATTTTACCCACACTCATTCTCTCCTGACCAAGGAGAATATTTTCAGAGAAACCAGACTGTTCTGTGTTCATTTGCTCAGTGTTCATGTTCACTCCATGATGCCATTTACTGTAACTCTTAACATTGCTTGCATGAACAGAACTGCCTGACAAAGGCTTGAATAGCATCTCAAGATTAGACAGCTATAGTCCTTTCTAATTGGAAGGCTATAGTCTTTTCACAAGACAGTTCAATCAGAAACAAGATGGAAGAGTAGATGTTTTAGAGCCTTTTGTCAATATTTTTCTCAAACTTCTTGACATAGATTCTAAACTTTTTATACTCTGAATAATTTCTAAAGTGAGTAACCTTGTTACATTAACATTTGTGGGAGGCTGAGAATAGATTATTCAAAGTCCAAAAAATATTTCATGCGGGCCTGGAAGTGATCTAGGTTTGTTCTTGGTTTTATAAATTATGTCTTTGTTTTATACATTAAAATCACAAATGGCTCCAAGAGCTGAAAACACAGGTTTAATAGGCTGTCTATAGTTAATGCAGTTTCAGATCATCCTTCTGAGTTCTAAGGCCCAGGGAAAATTCTGAATACTTAGCCATCTCACTGTCCAAAATGGGTCTGCCAAAAGTCTTTTTAAAAAAAAACAAACTCCCAGAGAATATTATTTTTAATGCAAGTGTCAAAATGAAGGCAGAGTTATCCTTTAGTTGATTCCTGTGGGACATAATTACAATTAGATGTATACCTAATTGTCAGCTTTTGGATTTAAAGCAATAGAATAAAGAGTAGGGGCAAAAGGCCCATGTATTCCTTCAGTCATATTCTATGATAGCTTAATAGCCCAGTTGGAAAACAAGAAACAAAAACAAAACCCTGACACAGAAGGAATACTTGCCAATAGAAAAGGATGTGAATAAAAGCGGAGTGTTTAATGATTTCCCATTGAAAACTTTTAAGAATTCTGTCTGCAGGACAAAATCATGCCTCAACCTTAAAATAAGCTTTCTAAATGTTCAGAAGGAAAACAGGTGCTATTCTCCCCAAAAAACTTTGTCAGTATAATCATCCCCAGTGTTATGTATTGAGATAAGTTGCTTGTAAACTGTGTGTCTAGGTTAACAGCCATTACAGTTAAACTCCAGGCAGTGTGTCTCCAGAATTGTTACTTTGCATTTTAAGGTGGGAAGTTACTGTTTAATCTCATTGGCTGCTGACTAGCGGCAGCCCAGATAAATAGAGCTGAGCAGTGTTTGGGGCTGCTTATGTTGTACTAAATAAAGGCGTTACTGTTTTCATCGTTCTGCCTTGTCAATGTCTCACCAAACCGAGAACTTAACAGTGGCGACGAAGGTGGGATATGCTGCTGAAGGAGAAGACAGAAGTCACTAGGGGGTGAGACCAGCACCACAGCCTGGAAGGGACTATGTTACCCCCCTCAGTCTGCCAGCAACTCACGCTGGAGACCACCACGCCCTGAGGATCCATCCTAGGGCCAGCACAGCAGCACAAAACATTGCGAGGACAACGAAAACTCACCATAGCCAAAGTCGGAAAATTGGCGGAATTCGATGTGGCACATCCTGAGAGGTGTAGTTCCTACATCTTCCATGTCGATAATTATATGGGTGCTAACCAGGTTAGCAAAGATGGGTTGAAGGATGCTACACTCCTATGTGTGTGCGGCCTGGCTACGTTCGACATAGCCGAGAACCTGGTCGCCCCAATTAAACTCAAGTCAGTAACCTACGCAGATCTTAAGAAGAAGCTCAAAGACCATTTTGAGCTGAAACTCTCTGTAATCATATGACGGCATGTGTTTGAGCAGCGGGAGCAGCAGCCAGGAGAGTCTGCCACCGAGTTCATAGCTGCCCTTCATCAGGTGTCCCAGCTATGCAACTTTACAGATCTGGAAGAAAGACTGAGAGACCGATTAGTCTGTGGATTGAGGAATCTAGATCTCCAACAGAAATTATTTGCAAAAGAGACTCTTTCATTCCAAGATGCCCTGAAGGAGGTGATGGCCAACAAAGCTGCTGGAGGGGCTGTCAAGGCCTTACGGCCCTCCAAGAACACTCCCAGCACATAAACCGTCCACCACGAGGATGCCAAAAGAACAGAAGACTCCGACACGGACCTCGAGGTTGATCGGCTCCAGAAGAAGCCAGAGAGGAACCAGCAGCCACTTGAAAAGGCAGTTCCCTTCAATTGATGTGCGGGCTGTGGAAGTCGTCATAGATGCTCGGAGTGCAAGTTCTGCACAGTATCATGCCAGGCATGTGGCAAGCAAGGCCACATTGCCGCCATCTGCAGAGGTTGCCAGGGGGACATACCACAGGAAGAAGTAATCAGGAAAGGTATCAGGGGCCCTGGGCAACACAGAGTCGGCTATTGCCCCAGCCGAAGGAGCGTGTTCAGAACTGATGCCCATCATCCCCTTAAAGAGAAACTTAGGCTAAAGGTCAAGCTTCAGGGAGTTCCATATAATATGGAACTGGACACTGGGTCAACCCTATCTATAGTTTCCCAAGGAACTTTTAATCATATCTGCAGTCACAGCGGCAAACTAGTAAAACTCAGGCTGTTTAACCTGTTGCTGACAGACTTCCAAAACTCCCGTGTAGCTATTAAAGGAGAAGCTACACTCAAGGTGCAGTTCAAGGGGTTTGAGGGTCCATTGGATGTCGTGGTTGTTGAGGGTCACTGCACAAGCCTCATCGGCCTAGATTGGTTTTATACCTTGGGCATCCAAGTAACTGGCATTCACAAAACACTAGCAGTGGATGTGTTGGCAGTTTGCCAAGAGTTTGCTGATGTGTTCAGCCTGAACTTAGGAAAATACAAGGGGCCTCCAATTGCCCTCCACCTTGATCCTACCATAACCCCAATACGGATCAAGCCTCGTCGAGTGCCTTTTGCCCTCAAGCCCAAAATCAATGCAGAGCTAGACAAGCTGATACAACAGGGAATGTTACACCCAGTAGATAGTGGGGTGTGGGAGACCCCCATAGTCATGCCACTTAAGGCCAATGGTGAGGTCCACATATGCGCAGATTATAAGCACACTATTAACAGAGCACTTCAACAACATGCATATCCAGTGGCTGTAGTCAGCCACATTTTGGTTTCACTACAGGGAGGTCGCGTATTTGCCAAATAAGACTTGGCACGGGCCTACTAGCAACTGCCTGTGGATGATGCCATGGCAGAAGCTAAACCATTGTCACCCACAGGGGAGCTTTCAAGGTTAGGCATCTACAGTTCGGGGTCAGTGTAGCCCCAGGGCTGTTTCAGGAAGTGATGGAGCACACACTCAAAAACATTCCAGGTGTTCTGGTCCCCCCTCCAGAGTACAAACAAACAGACAAGCAGGCATGACTAGCAAGAGTTAATTCTACAGGCTGTAGTTAATTGCCTTCAGATAAGGCCTTGGCAGCAAAATAGGCTCGTTACCTCAAGCATCCCTGGAATGAGATAACATCCAAACAAACAGTTCAGAAGCAGATGTACAGAAGCATTGCCAAGAATTCAGACCAGGGTTTCAAACAAGAAGCAGAGTTCCGAAGATGTGACCAGAAGTTAGACCAGAACTATTGTTCGTCACAAAGTTCTGAGAGCAGCCACACTCCCTTTTGCACCTAGTGGGGTGTGGCTCAATGACTCAGCTAATCCCTGGCCCTCCTACTCTTCCTACGCTGCTGTAAACGCTTGGCCCTGCGTCTTTCTCGGGGGGGGGGGTCTAGCCATGAGTCATCTTCGCTAGACTGTATCTGCTGCAGCTGCTTGAGCTCTCTCCCAGCCTGGCTCCCAGCCTGGCTACTCCCAGGCTGCTCCTGTCGGCCTTCAGATGGAGACGGAGGCCTTGCCAGAGAGGAGGGCCCCAGAGAAGGAGGCCCTGCCAGAGGGGAGGGTCCCGGAGAGGGAGGCCTTGCCAGTTCCTCCCCATCATCCTCAGAGTCCTTTTCCTCGGGTAGGACAGGCTCGGGGGTCGGGGCCACAACACCAGGTCTCTGCCCCTACTTCGATGATGTCCTCATAGCTGGGGAGTCAGAGGAGATTTTGGCCGAACAGCTCAAAGCCATCCTTCAGTGTTTCCATGAAGCGGGGCTGAAGCTAAAAAGAAAAGTGCAAGATTGAGGTAAATTCAACAGAATTCCTCGGGTTCTGCATAGATGCCGCAGGCATTCATCTGGCAGATTCTAAGTTCAAAGCAATCCAGCAAGCTCCCAGTCTGAAGTCTAAGGGGGAGCTTCAGGCCTTTTTAGTACTTCTGAATTTTTATCATGCCTTTCTCCCACACAAGGCCGCAGTGGCAGAGCTGTTACACGTGCTCTTGGACAAGCAGGCAAAGTGGCAGTGGATGAATGTCCACGAGAAAAGCTTCTCAGCAGTCAAATCACTGGTGTCTTCAAACTCAGTACTCACCCATTTTCAGGAAAAGCTCCCTCTCTGCATCGCTTGTGATGCATCACCATACGGGGTAGGGGCCATGTTGAGTCATTTGATGGCTGACGGAAGACAAGCTCCCATCACTTATTACTCTAGGTCCTAGAGTCTAGGACACTGTCTTCAGCGGAATGCAATTATGCAATAATAGACAAGGAGGCACTGGCTATAGTGGCCGGTATTAAGAAGTTTCATGATTACTTGTACGGCTGCCACTTCACGGTCTTCATGAACCACAAGCCACTTCTAGGGTTATTCACCACAAACAAACAGACACTTCAGATCTTATCCCCACAAATGTTGAGGTGGTCTATTTTCCTCTTCGCTTATAATTACAGTCTGGTTCACAAACTGGGCAAAGAAATGGGCCATGCAGATGGCTCAGCAGGCTTCCCCTGCCACTTTTAGAGCCAGATCCCACTCCAGCTGCTTGCATCCTGGCCATCCAGGATTTGCCGGAGACTCCCCTTCATGCTGGGGACGTAGCTGCGGAAACAGATGCCAACAAAATGCTTAGCCACATTTTGAACTGAGTGTACACAGGATGGCTTGAAAAATGTCCGGGCCCAAACTTCCAGAGTTTTTACATGAGGAAGGATGAGCTTTCCGCCCATAAGGAGTGCATCCTTTGGGGCAGTCGGATCATAGTCCCGAGCTCTTTGAGACCCAGGGTTTTAGAGTCTCTGCACGAGGGCCATCCAGGAATAGTCCGGATGAAGGCACTCGTGAGGAGTTACCTTTGGTGGCCTGGGCTGGATAAAGATATTGAGGCTCAAGTTCATAGCTGTTTCACATGCCAGCGATCAAGGCCAGAAATGCCGCAAGCCCCTGTCCACCGATGGGAAGCCACGCATGCTCCGTGATCAAGAATCCATATTGTCTTTGCTGGGCCCTTTCAGGGACAACTGTTTTTAGTGGTGGTGGACAGCCACTCTAAGAGGTTAGAGGTCACACCAGTCCCAAATATGACTACTGCCAGGACCATCCAGGAACTGCACAGGATCTTTGCAACACACGGCCTACCCGACGTGGTAGTCTCAGACAATGGGGCTCAGTTTACCACTACAGAATTCCAGTCTTTCCTGAGGGCTAACCTGATAAGGCACGCCACTATGGCCCCTTTCACCCGGCCTCGAATGGCCAAGCGGAGCCTATGGTCTGTACAACCAAAGACTCCTTAAAGAGGATTGTAACTGGAGACTGGCAGAACAGACTAGCAGATTTCTTACTTTGCCAATGCACAACGCCCTACACTTCAATGGACAGAAGCCCAGCCAAACTTAAATGGAGTCAGCGCTTACTTACTAAGCTGGATCGGCTGCATCCAGACAAAGTTGCCTCCGACACTGCACAGCCAAAAGCACCATGACGCTTGCAAGCTGGTGACTGGGTTTGGGCCTGGAACTACGGTCCAGGGGAACTGTGGGTGGTAGCAGTGGTTAGTAAGGTGTCAGGGCTACTTTCTTATGAAGTGGTCCTGAAAGACGGCAGAGTGATACGGCAGCATATTGACCAGGTGTGCTGGAGGCTAGCAAACCAACTGCTGGCACAAGGCTCATTTCATAGCCAACCCCAGGGGCGATTCGTCAATGCCCTGTCTGAAGAGCCTGCAATTACTGATGAGACTCTCAGCCATGGAGAGGGGGAGCTATCGGCTGGCAATTCAACCCCACTCATTGAGGCAGCACCATTTGAGTGGAACCAGCAACCAGCGCTGATTGCCAGCTCATCTCAGACTGCACCACAAATGGACTTTGGCTCAGGTCTACCGGAACAGGCCAGCCAAAGGGAGTTGGGTAGATCCAAAGCAATTGAGTCTCAAGCCTCTGGTCTATCCAGCCCAGCAAGCGAGTGGGTAGACCGGAAACTTCCAGTGGCTCTGAAATGCTCAGAGCAACAACGAAAAACACCAACTTATTTAAAACACTATGTACATTGTTTAAGATTTGCACCATCTAGGGCAGGGGTGTCAAACTCAATTTCATTGAGGGCCGCATCAGCATTGCGGTTGCCCTCAAGGGGTCAGGTGGATATGGCCAGGGTGGGTGTGGCCTACTGGGTGGGCGTGGCTAGAGTGCGTATGGCTTATTGGGTGGGCATGGCCAGCTCTACATCGTTCGCATCAAGGGTGCCTATGGGGGCCTGTGCAGGAGTGGGACAGATCTGAGGGTCTCTGGCAGAAGGAGGGTCTCTGGGCCAGGGCCAAGGCAGTGGGGGCCGTTCCCTCACTGTTTCCAGGATGGCTTCACGGGCCACATGAAACCACTTCGCGGGCCGCATCCGGCCCCCGGGCCTTGTGTTTGACGTGTCTGATCTAGGGGTAATGTATTGAGATAATTTGCTTGTAAACTGTGTGTGTAACAGTTAACAGCCATTACAGTTAAACTCCAGACAGCTTGTCTCCAGAGTTGTTACTTTGCAGATAAATAGAGCTAAGCAGCATTTGGGGCTACTTCTGTTGTACTAAATAAAGGTGTTACTGTTTTCACCATTCTGCCTCATCATTGTCTCACCAAACTGAGAACCTAATACCCAGAACTTTTTAAAATGGAATAAGATTAATCTATTTAACCTACCTGGCACTCACTGAGGGCACTGTAGCACTGAAATCAATTCTCTCAGGATCTATTAGGCTGCCATTATGATTGAATTTAGATGAAGTTGACTGCATAGATTTGAATAACAGAGTTAATATTTTCTAGTCTTCTGATAATTTGTTTTCATAATGATTTTCTCTTTCATATAAGGTATGAATGAACTTTTCAGGGTGCAGTACACTATATTCCTGAAAGTTCTTTTCATGATCCGATAATGACTGAATCATCTTTAACTAGTGTATATGTAAAGTAATTGCTTTGTGCCCCATTTGGATCATTACATGCATTTATGTTGATATCCATTTCTCATTTTAATGCCCTTTAAGGTACAAAGACTTTTCAAGAACCCTTTATTTAAATTATCCTCCATAATAGGACAGTGCAAAATCTTGAAAAGGCATTATCTCTCTTAGTATGCAAAAAGCAAATATTTGGCTTTAGTTACAATTTAGTTTTGGAAAATATAATTAAAGTCTGTATCCACAATTATGAGAAAACTACAAAAAGTGGCTACTGGAATTTGACAGCAAATTTAAAGGCTACCCACTTTGGTGCCCATTGTCAAAAAATGAGGAAACCTTTTGGGCACCAGAGACCAGTTCCATGGAGAAAGGGTTTTGCACGGACTGGAGAGTGTGTGGTTTTGTGTGCTGCCTGCATCCCTTAAATGGGGCTTTGCTTGTTTGTGAAGACCGGTTGCTGGCATGCCACAGCCCAGTAACAATTGAATTCTACATCTAGTTCCTCTCCTTTGCTATGGCTGAAAAAAATAACCAAATACTTAATGCCAATCGACTTTCTTTAGCTGTTTCCACTAGGCCTGAGAAAACAGATTAGTTGTGGAATATGACCTGAAAAATCAATAAACTTGCTATTTCAGATCTGGGCTATTTAGATTTCTGGAGAGAGAAATGTGAAACCTTGAAGTTCAGTTTTTCAAAATCTTGCTATTTTGGGCTGCACCATAAAGCTTCGGAATTTGCAGTTTTATATTCTATCCCCTGTATCCTTTCATGTTTCCTAATTACAGTTCCACTTGATGGCAAACAGGCTGAAATTCCTGCAATCCCTACCCCCACGCTTTCACAGGCTTCCTTTATCTACATAAACATTTCCTGTTCTGCTTTCTCATCCTTCCCCAGAGCCCTATAAAAGTTTTCCATCATCATTTTTTGCCCATTTCTTTTTGCCTGAGTCCAAGTTGTTCCTGCTGTATAACAAGACCTGCTCTGACAATCATTTATACAGCAAGTACCAATTTAATTACCTCAGGCCCATTTCCTTATAATGCCCTTTCTTGAGTTAATACCAGTATTCCCTAGCTCTTTTCTTTAATAAGTAGGTATGGCATTTTTGTATGTTCTTTGATGAAGGAAATTGGATGACGTGCAACTAGGATAGATTTTCATTTCCATGATTTGACTGTTAAAAAGAGAAACATCCTGCTCAATCAGGAGAGAAGCTCATCTGGATACTTTTCTATGTCACACTGTGGTCTAGAGGATGCATTTGGGAAGCTGAGAGCTTGGATAGGTCCCTCCTAGCAAGCAGCATCTAAGGCACGGGTGTCAAACTCGGTCGTGTCACATGACGTATCATGACATTTTTTGCCTTTGCGGAGCTGGGGTGGGCATGGACTGCATGTGACACATCCGGCCCACAGGCTGCCAGTTTGAAACCTCTGATCTAAGGAGTGCTGCCTATGATTCAGAGTGTAACACACTTTCCATATCATGAGGCACGGATAACTTGAGTCCCCATGAACATCTTCAGTCTCTTTTCAAACTATTCAAATAGGGTCCTCTTACCTAACTGCTAGTACCAAATTCCACAGTTTAATAACCTATTGTATGGGAAAATATTTAGTTTGGTTGTAAGCAAAGAAAGGCAGAAAATTTTCTTTCCTGCAATACATGATTTTAAATGCCATTATCATTTTTATCCGTTGTGGTTCTTTTTTCCAAGATATATTGCTGTTGTGGTGCAAGTAGGAATGAAAGTAGCAAATTAGTATCAGGTAATTCTGAGACATTTAACTTTCAAAGGCTCTCTAGAATTAGTGGCAGTTATAAGAATCCCTCCATCAAACTTGGAAGTAATGACAATCTTTAGGTCACCCAAGAAAACCCCGTTGGCATTTTTGCACAACATGCCAAACCAAATTTTGTGCTATAAAAAAAGATCATGTCAAAACCAAGCAAAACACTTTATGTCAGCATGCTCAGTGAATCAGACTATCAGATTAAATGATACTGTTTTCATTTACTTATGAGTACCATCATTGCCATTTTGGTTGATGCATCATAGTTCAGGCAGCACTAACCACATGAATTAAAATAACAGCAAAAAGAGCTCAAACGAATATGTTACACTGTTGTATTGCAAATTATGCAGCTCTAAGATTGTCTGACACAAATATTTAATACCTGCTATTTGCATGATGTCATGACACATGCTCTTTTCTCCTGTTTCACTGCAGGTAGCCCTGGATTAAAGGTTTACTGTATAGTATCAAGAAAAACTATAAGTTTGCTGCAATATCAATTCAGTTCTTCCCCTACATATTGTAGTTTTCCAAAGCCTGAAGATATGTGGTGTTTTAGCTGCTTTTTAGTTCCCAGCAGTCAGCACTCTGTGAATGAACAGCCAGTATTTATTTCACTGGCCTATAAAATGCATTCTTTCAAATAAGGCATATAGAATTATCAGAAGACAATAGAGTTAAATTCTGTTAAGGGCCATATCCAAATGTGACTGTTTCCAGTTTCCAGGAAACAAGTCAATTCATAGTAATAAACATACATAAACAAGACAAATCAGATATCACATTAAATCATAATAAGATACCCACACTTAGAAAATAACAAGTGGCTAAAATTAGTGGCAAAACATTGATTTGGAGTGAGAAGTGTGACCAAATGTTTCAGCACTTTGAATTGTATGTTCTGGGGGAAAGTGTCTTTGATATAGATTTATATCCAAAGTTATCAAGTTGCCCAGCAGAGACTTATTTGCTGATATGGGAAAATTCATATTCATATTGTGTTGTTGCTCAACACAATTAATCACCAGCAGCTTTTCTTGGTTGGCATCGTCTGAACCCCACTGAGGAAATCCCACAGCTGTGGGCTAGACTGGGGAATCAGAAAAACAACTATGCTGGCAAACTGCTTCCAATTTGTTTCTAATGAAAGCTGATAATCTCCATATAAACACCAGAGTTTGAATTTGACTTCAGGAAGAAAACCTTGACCTTAAAACAATATTGGACTCTAACAAATCTTAAAAACAAGTGGGTCGAATGCAGTAAGAATGAGAAAGTCTTTAGATCTTAATGCTGCATGCTAATTTTCACAATCCAACATGTCCCACTTCTCAAAATGGTTCAAATTTCAAAGAAAGCACATACAGCACACATGCGTTATTTATAGTCCCTTTTTCAAAAACTGGCAAACAACAGAGTCACATGAATAAATGTAGCAAGTAAAAATGGATAATAATAATAATAATAATAATAATAATAATAATAATAATAATAATAATAATAATAATAATAATAATAATAATAATAATAATAATAATAATAATAATAATAAGAAGAAGAAGAAGAAGAAGAAGAAGAAGAAGAAGAAGAAGAAGAAGAAGAAGAAGAAGAAGAAGAAGAAGAAGAAGAAGAAGAAGAAGAAGAAGTTGGAAGGGACCTTAGAGGTCATCTAGTCCAACCCCCTGCTCAGGCAGGAAACCCTATACCATTTCAGGCAAATGGCTGTCCAGTCTCTTCTTAAAAACCTCCAGTGTTGGAGCATTCACCACCTCTGGAGGCAGGTTGTTCCAGTGGTTAATTGTTCTAACTGTAAGGAAGTTTCTCCTTAGTTCTAGGTTGCTTCTCTCCTTGACTAGTTTCCATCCATTGCTTCTTGTCCTGCTTTCAGGTGCTTTGGAGAATAGCTTGACTCCCTCTTCTTTGTGGCAGCCCCTGAGATATTGGATCACTGCTATCATGTCACCCCTCACTCTTCTCTTCGTTAAACTACACATACCCAATTCCAGCAACCGTTCCCTATATGTTTTAGCCTCCAGTCCCCCAATCATCTTTTTTGCTCTTCTCTCTTGGAATATTTTTTTTTAAAAAACTGAGTCACTGATATCATTATTGCACTTAAGCAAACATTTGTCATACACCACTGTGTACTGTTCTGGCTTGGTGGTGTACCTTTCCCCAGGACATCTGCAATTACCTTATGAAATCTGGATGTCTATTCCAGTCTTACTTGTTGTGTCTTGATGAACCATGCATTAGGAACAAGAAGGTGGTGCGTGACTTCTATGTTCTCCTGATTTTTGCACAGATACACTGTATTGGTCACTAGATAAAGTTAGGTTGATTGGGAGAAGTGCAAGGGGTTTAGAGGAGTACAGACATGATGCTATCTAGGTGGTTCAGATACTGCTGGGGGTCCAAATACAATGGCCCTGACTCTTCAGCACCTCATGCCATATTAGCCACAAAGGGGGAGTAGGATACAACAGAATTGAGGATTTACTCAGTGGCTTTCTTTGTCTATTATCTGCCTGCTGTTTGTCTAAGAGATTGGTAATCTAAAATCAGTTCATTTTACTGGACTTTCCAGGAAATATACAAGGAATATGTGCTTTTAGACAATCCTTTTGGTTGGTTGCAGGTAGTTTGTTATTTTCTGCAATTCTGTATTTATTGGTATTTCTATATTTCTTGGTATTTCCATAAAAGAATCTCATTTCTGTTATCATAAAATTTGCTTCTCCTATCCTTCTTTGACAAAATCATAACTTACTAAACTATCAGTCATGGTTTACAATGGCTGGGTTCATATAATATGCCAAGGCAAAACCACATTTTATAAGGGTGGAAAAACTTGAAAAATGTATGTATGGAAAATGATAATGTCTAGACCGCCCCTAAAATTAGCTGTAAGAGGCAGAAATCACAAAGGAAAACCTTGTCTGGAAACATTCTAGATGCAAATTAGCTAGTTATTGATTTGTTTAAAGATCTTTGAGGCTGGACCTCTAAAGAAACAAAGTAAGATATGCCATAACTTCTCTTTAATTGTAGATGCACTGTTTCTTCATGTTTCTTTTCTTTCCCCAAACAGCAAGTACTGTAAACCAATTGAAAGACAGAGTAACTGCACCATCAGCAGTTTCAATGCTGCTAAGCATAAGCCAGAGAGGATTCAGAAGAATGAATAAAATATGCATTAGGCTGAGAAAGGACAGGACACATGCAGAGACAATAGCAATAGAAGTACCTCAAAAACACAATCCAGAAAAGCAAATATGTCCTACATATAATCAGAAAATTGATAATGAACATACAAGTTCACTGAAAAGTGAGTAAGTTTAATCTGGCATTTTAATAAAAAAACAATTTTCTTTTAAAGAAAAGAATTATTTTACTCTTGTTTAGGCAGTTGCTCATAAGATAATATCCTTTACTGAGCATTCTCTTCTATTGATTATATTCTCTTATTCTTTGTTAAATGCAGTTAAAACGTATGCATGCTGTCTTGGCCAAATTCCTTTTAGGGATTATATTTTATTATTCTTTTTCAAGGCAATTATGCCAGCCTACATAAATAATTAGGTGGAATATTGTAAACCAATATTGTAAAGATCCTTTTAACACACACACATACACACACACAAATTTATTATGATATTGTACTAAAATCATGCTATTAAAACAACAAATTTAAATGTCTGTGCTTTTAGTTCTTAAGAGCAAAGCAAAATTCAAAAATAAGACATTTTTATTAATAGAATCAGAAATGTATTATTGTCCAAACATTATTTATTAAATGCTTGTTCCATCTTTTCAGATGTCTATCGAGATTCTCAGTCATCCAAGTCATAGTTATCCCAAAGATGCTTTTTTTTCACAAGGCAACTGGACTTTCTTGTTTTTCTTTGAAGATGTTTTGTTTCTCATCCAAGAAGCTTCTTCAGCTCTGACTGGATGGTGGGGAATGGAAAGATTTATACTCCTTGCAGACAGCTGGTCATTTCCATTCTTTTAGCAAGTCGTTGATGCGACCTGGAGGCTTACCTGTGTCCTCAGGGTCACCTGAGTGGTGCAAATGTGTGTGGAGCCTTCTTGGAACTGTGGAAAAGACTGTTGTAGACTGGAGAGAGATGATGTCAGATCCCCGCCCCCTGTTGAGAGAGGGCTGTTCAGTTTTGACGTAGATGGCCTCTTTGAACCCTCTTTTAAACCAGCAGTCCTCTCTGTCCAAAATGTGAACTTTGCTGTCTTCAAAAGAGTGGCCTTTGTCTTTTAAATGCAGATGGACTGCTGACTCTGGTCCTGATGGATTTGTTCTCTTATGTTGTGCCATATGTTTATGAAGTTGTTATTTCGTTTCCCCAATGTACAGATCTCACTGGTATAGGTATGTGGATGATACTTGGGTCAAGATCAAAACACAGGAATTGGAAGCATTCACCAAACATATCAACTCGATGGACAGATACATCAAATTGACACGTGAAGTTGTTAAGGAAAATAGTCTAGCCTTCCTGGCCTGTGCTGTATACTTTAAGGAAAACAGAAGCCCTAACGTTGCAATTTACAGAAAACCCACTCACACGGATCAATATTTACATTTTGATTCACACCACCCACTGGAGCACAAAATGGGAGTTATCAGAACCCTGCACCGTAGAGCTGAAGGCCTGCCTACCAGCAAAGAAGGAAAAAGAAGAAGACCCATCAGGAACTCCTCCATAACGGACCAAGAAAAAAACAATAAACAAACCAACATAGTCATTCCATACGTTGTAGGAATATTCAAAAAGCTCAAGAGGATCTTCAGTCAATACAACATACATGTACACTTAAACCCAAGAATACACTAAGGCAGAAGCTTGTCTACCCCAACGATAAAACACCCAGACACAAACTGAGCAACATGGTAGATGCAGTACAATGTAGTGAGCCATGCATAGATCTGTACATTGGGAAACTGAAATAACAACTTCATAAATGTATGGCACAACACGGGAGAACAAACCCATCAGGACAAGAGTCAGCAGTCCATCTGCTTTTAAAAGACAAAAGCCACTCTTTCGAAGACAGAAAAGTTCACATTTTGGACAGAGAGGACCATTGGTTTGAAAGAGGGATCATAGAGGCCATTTATAGTAGTGGCCAAAATTGAGGAAACCTTTTGGGAAAAGTGTATTTTTGAGGTTTGATGGCTAATAACACCACTTTTTGGGGGGAGTATACCATAAAATTATATATCAATGGAAAGATAATTTAATCAAGAATGTAATGCAACAAAGTTTGTTCAATTATCTGTACTGTATTCTGTGAAAAGTTATAGCCAGAAAAAGGAAGCACAACTTGCTTAGGTTGATATCAGGTAGCTTTCCTTCATCTGATCGTAACCAATGAGCATGAGTCTTTAGAGAGCCAATCAGATGTCATCTTGTTTTGGCAATGAGCCAATCAGATCACAGTAGGATTCAGTTACTGATGTCATATATTGAAGCTGAGAGGAGGACATTTGTCAGTGTGTTATGTGCTCACTATCAAGTTGGTTGGGTTTTTTGTGTTCTTTCATTTAGTGAGCTTGTAAAACATAATAAAATTAAAGTAATGGTGCAAAGAGTTGACTGGTTGCCCAGAAAGCAATGTAAATTAGAATTATTAAGTGAACAAGGCTACAGTTATAAAGAATGCAAATGAACTGGTGTCTGCAAGGAGTATAAATCTTTCCATTCCCCACCATCCAGTCAGAACTGAAAAAGCTTCTTGGATGAGAAGCAAAACATCTTCAAAGAAAAACAAGAAAGTCCAGTTGCCTTGTGAAAAAAAGCATCTTTGGGCCATCTTTTCAGATCAAAAGCTAAATGGCTGATCATAAAGTCCTAAAATATGTTCAATAAATTAGTGTTGTAGTATAAAAATTACATAACTAATACCTCAAGAGTATTTTCTTGTTCTCACCTTCCAAATCCTTTTCTTTTTTTGACAGGTCTTTTTTTATTTGCACCTTACCAGCAGAGAAAACCAATGTATTATTGATGTGTAATCCACTCTAGGAACCTTTTGCATGTGAAGAAGAGTTTTTTCCCCAAATAAATAAATAGTAAAATGAGAAGAATATTAGCAGAAAAGGTGGAATATTTAAATATAAAACTACAGGTAGATAAAAACAGATCTGATTGCATATGATATTTCACATTCAAATCTCATATTCAAGTGTTGTTAAAACACTTTTCATTATAGATTATATAATTTATATGCATGTACAATATGTGTAGTACATGTGTATGTGTTGGAGAAACTATACCTCACACACTGAACCCATAAAACAAATAAAATAATGTAATGACAGAAATGTCAATCAATCAGAATAGAGGTGGAAGGGATCTTGGAGGTCTTCTAGTCCAACCCACTGCTCAAGCAGGAGACCCTATACTATTTCAAACAGGTGGCTGTTCAGTCTCTTCTTAAAACCTCCAATGATGAAGTACCTGCAAGTTTTGACTGCAAGCCATTCCAGTGGCTGTTTTTTCTCACTGTTAGGAAGTTTCTCCTTAGTTCCAGGTTGCTTCTCTCCTTGATTAATTTCCATCCATTGTCCTGCCTTTGTGGCAACCTCTCAAATACTAGAGTACTGCTATCATGTCACTCCTAGTCCTTCTTTTCTCTAGATTAACCAAATCCAAATCTTGCAACCGTTCTTCATGTACTTTAGTGTCTAGGCCTTTAATCATCTTAGTTGCTCTTCATTGTATTTTTTCCAAAGTCTCAACATCTTTTTTGTAATGTGGTGACCAAAACTGAATGCAGTATTCCAGGGGTGGTCTTACTAGGACTTTTTAAAGTGCTATTAATACTTCACATGATTTTGATTCTATTCTTCTTTTTATACAACCAAGGATTGTTTTAGCTTTTTTTGCTGCTGCTGCTGCTGCTGCTGCTGCTGTTGCTACTGCACACTGCTAACTCATATTGAATTGATCATCCAATAAGACTCCCAGGTCCCTGTCACAGTTACTCTTTTTGAGCCAGATTTCACCTAATCTGTACTTGTACCTTTGGTTTTTCCTGTCTAAATGTAAAACCTTGCTTTTCTCCACATTGAATTTCATGTTGTTTGATAGGACCCATTGTTCAAGTCTATCAAGATCTTTTTGGATCCTGAGCTTGTTTTCTAGGGTGTTGGCTATTCCTTCCAGCTTAATGTCATTTTGCATATTTGATGAGTTCCCCTTCTATTCTCTCATCTAAATCATTTATGAAGATATTGTAGTACCATTAAGGACTACTAATTGAGTACACTTTGTCACCCAGTTTCAAATCCATCTGGTGGTGATGTTATCTATCCCACTTTTTCTAGCTTACCAAGAAGTAGGTTGTGGTCTACTTTGTTGAATGCCTTACTGAAGTCTAAGTATACTACGTCCACAACATTCACTGGTCTACTAATTTAGTCACCTTGTCAAAGAATGAAATAAGATTGGTTTGGCCTGTTTTTAACAAACCCATGCTGGCTTTTAACTTTATTTGTTACTAGGTGTTCACAGTTCTGTTTTTGATTATCTTTTCTAGTATCTTTCCAGGTTAGACTTATTTGTCTGTAGTTTGCTGGGTCTGTTTTTGTGTCCTTTTTTGAAGATTGGAGCAGCTCTTTTCCAATCCTCAGGTAATTCCCCGGTGTTCCATTTTTTGAAAGATATAATGCAATGGTTTTGAGATAACATCTGCCAGTTCCTTCAGAACTCTGGGATGTAAACCATCAGGTCCTGGTGATTTATATTCGTCAAGATCAGATAGTTGTTCTCTAACCATTTTCTTGCTTATTTTAATTTTTATGTCTAGTCTGTTTTTTACCACTAGGTATTTGGTAGGTTGTGCTATAGTTTCTTTTTGCATGAAGACTGATGCAAAGAATGAGTTAAGCAACTTTGCTTTCTCTCTACTACCTGTTACTTCCTTGCCATCTTCTCTCTTTAGTGGACCAAATAACAAGGAGAAAGTTTCCTTGACTTTTTTCTTGTTATTTATATGTTAAACCATTTTTTATATCTTTGACTTTTGTTGCAAGTCTTCTTTAACTTTCTTCCCTGTTTATAATCTCTTATTGTTTTTAGAATCATTGTTGTGTCATTGGTCCCCATATGTAGAAGAAAGGAGTAGTAATCCGTGGAGTTGGTTATTTTAATAAATTTCTCAGTTACATCTTTGATTTTTGCTCCAGGGAGATAAGATACCTCCCTAGATTGACTGTTCGGTCTACAGACTATAGTTTCTGTTTCCCAAAGAATTGAATTTCCTGACATCTTTTTTCCCCCCAGGGAGACTGGGATACTATTCTTCCTGTCACAGGAATTCTTTTTTTTTTATTGAAAAGTTTTAACATACAATTTTTCCCTTTAAAAATCCCCCCTCCCCCTCCCTTCCCCCTCCCCCCCTTCCTCTCCCCCCTCCCCCCCTTCCCCCCCGACTTCCCAGAGCTAAATACAAGGTATATATAAAAAAAAACAATCATAAACAACCATATACTAGCAACCATAAACTCTAAATTCTATCACTCTCTAGCTTATATAGGATAAAACAAACCTTAGTAATATTAAATATATATAAAAAAAACTAAGATAGAAAAAGAAAAAAAAGAAAGAAGACTTATTCAAATATAAAACTTCTTAACCCTATACTTATTCTGGATAAACTCAAGCCATTTTCTCCCTTCCATAATATAGCGTTCTTGCAAGTAATCTTTCAAATAGGCCGAAATCTTCGCCATTTCAACCAGATCGGAAACCTTTGAAGTCCACTCTTCTATAGTCGGCAGTTCCTCTTTCTTCCAGTACTAACCTATCAAAAGTCTTGCTGCCGTAATTAAATTCAACATCAACTTAGTGTCCACAACTGTAACATCTGTAATTATTCCCAACAAACATCCCTCCGTTTAAAAATCTTCTGTATGTTCCACCAGACTTTTATCCGAAAAGCCTTAACCTTTTTACAAGTCCACCATATATGAAAATATATTGCGTCTTCATCACCGCACCTCCAACATTTAGGCTAATAATTCAGATACATACTTAGCGTTTTAAGATCTAAATACCATCTATAAAACATTTTGTAAAAATTCTCTCCTAGATTTCAAGCTTGTGTAGATTTTACATTCCTCACCCAAATCTTTTCCCACCTCCCACTACTTGGCTGTAAGTACGTTGTGAAAGTTCCATAGACTTCTGCTGATCTTGTTCTTTTATCTTTTTTGATCGTTTTAAAGCAGCACGCGTCACCCTCTGTTCTCTGGGATCATCCAAAGGTGTTATAACTTGATCTCCTCCAGCACCATTCTCCTCTGTCTGTCCATCTTCAGCCTCTTGATGTTCTCCTTCTCCAGATCCCTTTGCAGCTTCCAAAAGTGTTAATGGGGTTGCTTTTAAAACTTTATTGTAAAAATCACGCGCTTGCATCACAGTAACCAGACGGTACCTTTTACCTTCATGCATCACCATCAACCCAGCTGGGATCTCCCATCTGAACCTTATATCTCGTTGCTTGAGCTCTTGCACAAGAAATGTAAAATCCTTCCTTCTCCTTAAAATCTTTGGAGGAATTTCTTTTAAAACCAGAACTTCTTGATCAGCAATCACGACTTTAGTATCATAGGCAGCTTGTATAACTTCATCTCTAATTTCCCTTTTTGCAAAATAAACCACCACATCTCTAGGCAACTTTCTCTGTCTAGCAATCCATGAGTTCACACGAAACACTTTATCCATGCCTCCTTTTATTTCAGATGCTGGCTGTTTCAATACCACTTCGAGAGCCTCAGAAACCAGCTGCTTTAGATCTTCCTTAATATTCTCCTTTAAACCTCTGATTCTAATAGCAAACTGCATCTGGAAATATTGAACAAGACTCAATTCTCTATCCATTTTGTCTCTTAACTCTTCATTCTCCAATACTTTTGCTTCTAATATGGCATTCTTTTGAGTCAAATCTTCCACTTTTTCATCCAAATCTTCCACACATTCAGCCACTTTATACACTGAAGCCAAAATGTCTGCCTTCATCACACTGAGCCTCTGTTCCATCCTCTCCTCCATTCTCTCCTCCAACTTCTCCAATTTGTGCAAATTTATCACCCATTGATTCCAAAATTACCTGGGTATGTTTTTCAAGAGCATCTTGTAAATCCTTCGATGTCAATACATCCGGAGGATGCAATGCCTGCAATGATGATTGTTGCACCGGAGAAGTTCCAGCACTCCGAAGAGTTTTAGGGGGAGGTTTAGCCGCCATCTTTTACTTTCAATTGTGACGCACTTTCACTTTAAGTTTAAAAAGTCCATCAAGCTCGAGAGTAAAATAAAATAATCCTCTTCACCTTTTCCTCTTGTACCGCTCTGCCTGCTCTTTTTATTCCATAGTCCTTCCTTCAGGCAGGGGTGGTCGCAGACGCCTGGCTCTGCTCCATGAAATCAGGAGCAGAGGCGCTGGCCAGCTGGGAGCGACCCAGGCTACGGGGGAGTTCGATCCTTCAGCCGCCCAAGCTGCAAGCTCAGGTGGCCCCGGAGAACTCGACCCCTACCTGGGGCCTCACCCCCTCCTCTTCTCCTGAGGAGGGGGCTTCAAATTCGCCCGAACAGCTGATCGGCGCTGTTTCGGGCGAAAAATCACTCAGCTGAGCCGCGGGCAGCCTGGGAAGGCTGTCTCCGGCGCCGCGCAGCCACCGGAAGTCCCCTGTCACAGGAATTCTGAGTTGTGTCTCATTTTTAGAAACTATTGAGGACTTCTCTTTTATAGATGTCTGCATATTTTCTTCCATGGGGAGGCTATGAAAGCAATTGTTCAGTTTCAGAGGGGCTTCACTGGATTCTAGGGTAGATAGTAGGGGCATTGCTTTTGGTTGCTGTTTTCTTCTAAAAGTGACATGTTTCCATGTTTCTACAGATGACATGTAGATATTACAATTGGGGACTAAATGCAGGCTCTTCTTGAAGCAACCAAAACTGAATCCAGACCGTCTTGTGGTTTCATCAATAAACTTCAGGTTTTATTTCTCCATAATAGAAGCTGCAAAAAACGTTTCTCATAGGCTCTTCAGGGATAGGGCTCTTGGACTTTGGATTATCTTGACCTTGCAGATGCAGTCCAATTCTATTAAATAACCAAAAGGCTCTTTTAACAAAGCTAAAAATGGTAACTTCAATTCCTTGCATCTGATTTGTTTGAAATTGGCCAGTCTTTGTTATTATAGTGGATTTCATCCAAATATATTCAGACTAAAAAAAGTTACTTACTCTTAAATCATTTATGCATTTACCTTCCCTGTTGATAAAAGGCTGGTTATGTTTGTCATGGATAAACCCTTGACTGAGAGTATTATTAGTAATCATAACTATACCTCAGGATTTTCAAAGTATAACATCTGGACTGCAAAACAGTAGATAACAAAAAATACAAAAAACTGAAATTCACTACTAATGTCTATGATCCTCTAGTTTTTGCTGCTCAAAAATATTATGCCTAGACTGTGTATATTTTTAAAATAGAGGCTGCTTGGGGCTTGGAAGAAATATGTACAGGCAATACTAGCTCAAGGGTATATTTAGGAAACATTGAGTGATGGCACCACCTGCCACCAATGCAAATATTTTCATTTGTAGAATAATGCAGAAGCCACGATGGGGGACTGGCATCCCCTAAGCTTTAGCATCTTAAGCCAGTGGGTCTACTTGGCCTTAATCTAAAGCTGGCCTTATGTCAGGATTCAACCTCTCTTATGTCTTCATTCTGAATTCTACAAGATTCTACATGATAAAGGCATTTGAATATCTAGGCCTAAAGTCTAATTAAAGAACAGACCTCCTTTATTTAGACTAATTTAGAAGAACTCTAGTCATGGATGGAGTTTACCTAACACATTGAGCTGCATCCTGGCCAATAATCTAACAAATGCAACTTCTGTGGTTAGCTTACAGCTCAAGGTGTTTGTGAATTTTAAAAAAAAGATAAATTGAATGAACAAGGAATATGTTAACTATGAGTTAGCATGTTCTAGCAACATAACCAATGAAGAATTCATTTTGAATTTACTCATGGTTAGCTGTTGGATTTGGGTAGGATTGCTAGATTTCTTTGCTTCAGAATCCTTTGTTAAGTCCATGACAAAGCAGATCTAAAGCCTCTGTTTTCTCAAAATCATTTTGGATTCAGACCATATCTGATTGATTTGAACTGAAACTGATTATTTTTTACATCACTGAATTGAGTCCCAGACCAACCTTGTGATCATCATCACATCCATAACACAGATTTTTTTAGCTTTTCCATACTGTGATTTTATGTACTAGACTCCTGCTGGAGGTTGAACTACATGATCTCCAAGGACCCTTGTGTCTCTTCCATTCTATTATAATTCTGATTTTTATTTTCTATTTATTTTAAAACATTTAAGAAATAAATGAAGGACTACATTAAAAACAAAAGTAGAAAAACATAGTAGATGGAAAATAAAATATCAGTGAGTAAACAAAATGAACAATTGTCATAAAATTTAAAATCCATTATTCTTTTGATTATAGCTGAATATTTAAACTAGGCTCGTATAATCATCAGGAGTAATTGTAAACCACTACAAAACTTTCAATTTATATTGATGTTATCACTATTTATTATTATTTAAAAACAAATGCACATGATTTGATGGGGAAAAACAAAAAATAATATAAGAAACAATATTTTCTTCCATTCTACCTACTGGTGCTTATATCAAATTATTTATAAACATTAATTTTTTTTCTGATTACTATCTTTCCATCAAAGATTTCCTCTTTAAAAAGTTTGCCTTTTTATATGGCATATAATAAAAAGGGAAATGATTCTTGCTTAAATTTACTCAAACTTCTATTCTGGATATATACTGTTATTTTTTGCAATTGCTCCGTATTCCACTCTATTATGATTGTAATAATTCCTGGCTGAGATGCACTACTTTAAACTTGCTGGCCTGCAGCCAGATGCATCATAGCAATGGAAAAAAAAGTTGCAATACGTGGCGACACATCACGTGACATTGTGAGTTTGACACCCCTGCTGTAGGGCCTCATATTTTCTTACCTCTTCAAACCATTTTTTCTTTCCCTACATCACTGTTTCCAAAAGTTGTTTATTCAAACTAAGAAAGGAACGCTGCAGTTGAAATTGTCAAGATACACATTACTAGAATATATTCTCTGTAGATTTTATGAATGAAAGTCTTGTCTCGAAATATTAACTATTTCAGTTTCAAATCAAGAGCTCCAGAGATAAATGCCCAAAGCTAAATGATCTTTATTAACAAGTATTAGTAGCCAGGGACACAAAGGAGCAGAAGATTTGAATAGGACATGATGATTGATAAAAGCTGATTAGTTCTTATTGGATTGCACTTCAATGATACAATATGTACCATAGTTTCTGGCGTATAAGACTACTTTTTAACCCATGAAAATCTTCTCAAAAGTCAGGGGTTGTCTTATACGCCGGGTGCTGAAAATTTAGGGACAGGGCTGGCTGGAAAACCTGCAGCGAATCTCCCATTTAGTCTGCGCAGGGAAAGCAGGACCAATTGGAGAAGAAGCTGCAGTCTGTGATTTTTTACAGGCTGGGGTCTGGGCGGCTTTCCTTCTAAAGTTGAAGAGCAGCTGTAGTATATCCCAACTTGAAAGGCAGGTGGGGAAGGCAGCAGCCAGAGCAGCGGCTTAGCTCTAAGGACACATTTGACTCAGGAACTGGGCGGGCTGGTTAGAAAACCTGGAGCGGATCTCCCATTTGGTCTTTTTTTTAAAAAAAATCCCATTTATATCCTGCCCTTCTCCGAAGACTCAGGGTGGCTTACAATTTAAAGCACAAATCAATGTGCTTAGCAATAGCCTTCATCCTGTGTATATGCCTGTTTATTAGAGCTTTCACCCCCCCAAGCAGCATTATTACAAAGTCAGCTTATTGCCCCCAACAATCTGGGTCCTCATTTTACCTACCTTGGAAGGATGGAAAGCTGAGTCAACCTTGAGCCTGGTGGGATGCAAACCTGCAATAATTGCAGGCAGCTGGTATTACTTAAGGCTCTGCGCAGGGAAAGCTTTAGAGTGAATTAGGAAAAGTGAAAAAGTGAATTAGGAAAATAGGGAATGGTTGCTGGAATTGGGTATGTGTAGTTTAACGAAGAGAAGGGTGAGGGGTGACATGATAGCAGTGATCCAATATCTCAGGGGCTGCCACAAAGCAGAGGGAGCCAAGCTATTCTCCAAAGCACCTGAAAGCAGGACAAGAAGCAATGGATGGAAACTAGTCAAGGAGAGAAGCAACCTAGAACTAAGGAGAAACTTCCTGACAGTTAGAACAATTAACCAGTGGAACAACCTGCCTCCAGAAGTGGTGAATGCTCCAACACTGGAAGTTTTTAAGAAGAGACTGGACAGCCATTTGTCTGAAATGGTATAGGGTTTCCTGCCTTAGCAGGGGGTTGGACTAGATGACCTCCAAGGTCCCCTCCAACGTATTATTATTATTATTATTATTATTATTATTATTATTATTATTATTATTATTATTATTATTATTATTATTATTAATAATAATAATAATATAATAATAATTATTATTATAGTTTAATCCACTTGCACTGTTTTATGTTTACATGTTTGATAACAAACAGCCTTATGTTTATAAGTGACAGTGACTTAAAATTACCATATTAAAATCAAATCTGATGTTTTTTAATTTTTATTTAGTGTGCGTTAGAAGAGGGGTAGTCTTATAGGGCAACTATAGCCCAAACCCTATAATTTAACAGGAAATGTAGGGGGTCGTCTTATACGCCCAGTCGTCTTATACGCCGGAAAATACAGTAAAATATATCTTAATCCTAGGATTGCCTTGTGCAATGAGTATCTCGAATTTTAAAAAATCCTGTAAATAAACAGCTTAATGGTTACAGTAAAAGAATAGGAGATAAAGGAGAAAAATAGAAGGAATCCATATAAGATCGATCACATGTTCCCTGCCAACTCAAGGCTTCCTATTGTTCAAGGCTTTTGGGATGCTGTACACTACCCAGAATTGTATTTTGTGGGTTGATGGCTATACAAATTTGATAAATAAATAAATAAATGTTTGAGTGCATGCTTTAATAAGAAGAACAATTCTTTTCAGCATTCAATTATAAAGAAGTAGATTTGTTCCCAGGCCTGTTACCAATATTTCCAATATTTCCATTTCTTGTCTGGGATACAGACAGTTAATCTCAACAGAAAGTCCCTTCCACCTCTACAGTTATGTGATCCTATGTAAAATTATAATATGGTTTAGGGATCCTTCTAATATCACCTAACAATATGGACACTAGAGCAATATGCATTTTTGTTATCCCTGCCTCATAATGTCAGATTTATTATTTAGTATATGGTGATGTTACAATTAGCCAGGAGTCTACAATGTTAGTACATAATAGTTATTTGGCTGCTGCCCTACTCTGTTTAGTTCACGTTGACCCACTTATCCAAGGTGCACTACTTGGGACGAACTAACCCCACACCAGAAAGACAAGTGGTATCATGTGGCATCATCCGGGGCCTTCCCTCACTATTGATGGCACCTCACAATCAGGCATCACGCCTGGGCAGCACATCCAACATTGGCAGAGGTCTGATCATCCACATGAAATACCGCCATGTTTCCCACTGAAGTGGTACCTATTTATTTACTCACAGGTAGCATGCTTTTGAATTGATAAGTGGGCAGAAGCTGAGGCGACTGATAGGAGCTCACTCTGCCAAACAATGCAGAGTGAACGGCTGGAGCAGATACCATTGCTAGTGTCTTTAAGCCACTGAGCCACTGCACCTTTATAATGTCAGAAATTCCAGGGCATGTGGATGGGTCAATGACATCCCAGGAGATAAAGCAATGTCTCTGTTAGAAACCACATTGTGGATTTCTCCTGCATGATATGAAGCCTTTAATATTAATTAAGTGGTGTAGATAGATGCCATGATTCTTATACTAGTAAAATAACATGAAAAAGTCTTCTTAAAATTGCTCTTGGGAATATATGTATTAGCAAAGGTAGCAGGGAGAATGAGAAACTGAGCAAAAACTTGAAGAAGTACTACTTCAGATCTGGATATACTGAAATGGTTAAAAATCAATGGGAGGTAATTTTTAGCAGCACTGACCCTTTTCAGCTCCCATGCAGTCACATACCACAGGGGAACTCCATATCACAGAAAAATCTTCATATTCACTAGCTCTTGTCTTATTACTATTTGTTGTGAGATAATAATGTTGCATTTTTAAAGTTGGATGAACTTATCAGGCATTCATCTTTTTCTGAGCCTGGAAATGTGTTTGTTCAGGGGTCTCTTTTTTCATGATGAATCAGTTTTTTAGGCTGCACTCCTTGACATAAGTCCTGTCAGATAGACAGGAAATTAAGCACTTTTCTTTCACCTGCAATTTGTTTCCTGAGAGATTTTGCCTCAATAGAATTATAAGAAAAATATTGATTGGGAAACCATAACTTCTCCCCCTAAATGATTCCGTCTACAATTACCATATACCGTATGCTATTGGACTCAATATAGCTGAAAAGCTGAGCCTTTATGTTTTTGCAGTCATCCAATGATACGTTCCTCAGTTGTTCCAGATACAGAAAGTAGAATTAAGACTATAAAGGAATTTATGCCCTTAGGAGAAAGGGAGTTGGAATTCATCAGGGTTTTGGTAATGCCTTAGTTCAGGCTGTGGACTGTCACCAGGAACTGGGCCACACAAGCGAGCGAAGCCCATCCACACATGTGTGGGATCTGGGTAGCACATGGGACCATACCTCTGGTCTGCGGAAAAACCACCCTTCACAGAACCTGCCCCTGGCGCTCAAAATGTTTGGGGTCACTGCTTTACTTCAAACATTCAAACACTAGGTTTTCAAACAGTCTTATATACTTGATGAATAGAAAAGAGAATGAAGTATTTCATCATTTAATGATTAACAAAGAACAATCCCCCTGGATATATTTGCCCTGACTAGGTTATCAATATCCCAGTGATCAAAGGCAATTAGTACTGGCATGCAGTTTCTCCATTCCTCTCAAGTGAAGGTCATTGCTCAGAGCTAATACATATATCTATCTAGCCTTTTGTTTTATTTGTTTCATTAATATCCCTACACTCTATTCAATTTGATCACCCAAGGTTCGAAAATTATGAGAAAAAAATGTGAAATTTATAGGCAAGTTAATTAATAGTTAACACCTTGGATTCGTTTTCTAAAAGAAGGAAAAATGGATGCCAGATCAAATTCCTGAAGGAGTGCATTCCACAGGGTGGGAATGACATGGGGGAAGACTTCCACATGTAAGATAAATGAGTTTCTTACTGCATTCCAGACTGTATAAGGGCAGTCTCTTGCAGAACACATTGCAATAGTCAAAACAGGATTTAAGCAAATGTAAATAATTCTGGATAACTACTGCCAAATTCAACAGGTTCAGAAACAGTATCTGCTGACATATCAGTTTTAATTTTGCAAATATTCACTGCACTATAAATACCACCTACAACATCAAAGATGGGAGACATTTCTACTCTTTTGGGGAATGCAATCCTATCTATTATAAGTACAAACTCAGTATTCATATCTAGTCTTTTTTCTTCTTGATTCACTAATTTAATACTATCCAGAGAAAGAAATGATCCCGAACAATTGCATATGGCTTCATAATTCAGCTGACCAACAGTAATTCCATTTTATTGGAATTTAATTTCACTTGTTTTCCTTTGTTTGGCTCTTTATCAATGTAGGCAATAATTTAGGAAACCCATGTCATAGTCATTGCCCTAGTTACTGAACAATAGTTCTCCAGCACCAGTTTATGGACCCTTCTCAATCTGAGGATAATTCTGATTTGGCTATAGTCAAAAGGAACATGATTAAGGGAAAAACTAGTAGTTTTCATTCATTCAGAAATCTCATCCACATCCTACAGGCTGAAAAGATAGTTGCAAGATTGCATCTGCCAGGACCCACCCCAATCCACATCTTAGGAAAATAAAGAACTCTTGGAGCCAGGTCTTGTCCAAAAGGAGTTTTTACTAGGACATGATCGGTTGTGGAAATACAAGACAGGACCTGGCATTGTGTTACACTTTGATACTTTATAAAGAGTTCCCGGTTCAAGCCCCTCCCCTCAAACCCATTTGGTCAGACCCACATCAATTTAACTTAGGTGTCAAACCCTTTTGTGGGAAAGAGGGATCTTCCCTTGTCTTTATGACTATTGCCTCCTTCCTTTTCAGATTCAAATGGAGATTTTTTTTTTATTTTTTTTTTTATTTAGTTACATTTATATACCGCCCTTTCCCTGAGGACTCAGGGCAGTTTACAGGGAATTAAAAAATCCAACATACAAAAGTTAAAACCGAATTAAAATATTAAATTGACCCTGTACACAATTAAAACCCCAATTAAAATTTCTCCTCAGCCTGGGCCCGAGAGCTCAAAGAGCCAGGTCTTCAGGCCCCGGCGGAATGATCGGAGGTCAGGGGCAGTTCTCAGCTCCACCGGCAGCTGGTTCCAGAGGGCAGGCGCTCCCACTGAGAAGGCCCTATCCCTGGGTGTCACCCGCCGGCAATCTCTCACCGGCGGAACCCTGAGCAGACCCTCCCTGTGGGAGCGCACTGGGCGAAGGGCATTTGATGCCGGCAGCAGGTGTTCCCTCAAATAACCCGGACCCAGGCCATATAGGGCTTTATAGGTAATAACCAGCACCTTGAATTTCACCCGGAGGGCAACCGGAAGCCAATGCAGCTCGCGGAGTAGAGGTGTTACATGGGAGTATCGGGAGACCCCCATTACAACTCGCGCGGCCGCATTCTGCACCAGTTGAAGCCTCCGTGTGGTCTTCAAGGGCAGCCCCATGTAGAGAGCGTTACAGTAGTCCAAACGGGAGGTCACAAGCGCATGAGTAACTGTGCGTAGGGCGTCTCGGTCCAGATAGGGACGCAACTGGCGCACCAGGCGAACCTGTGCAAAAGCCCCCCTGGTCACGGCTCCTATATGGTCTTCAAAATTGAGCCATGAATCCAGGAGGACGCCCAGGTTGCGAGCCCTATCAACGGGGGGTAACACCTCACCCCCCATCATTAAGGATGGAATAACTTGGTTAGCCCGAGATGCCGATATGCACAGCCACTCAGTCTTGGCGGGATTTAGACGAAGCCTGTTTCTCCCCATCCAGACCTGAACCGCCTCCAGGCACCGGGACATCACGGAGAGGGCATCACTGGGTTGGTTCGGGGTGGAAAGAAAAAGTTGGGTATCATCAGCGTACTGGTGATACCCCACCCCAAAACCACGAATGATCTCGCCCAGCGGCGGGAACTCCACAAATGAGAGACCTCGGGGCGGATCTCTGCCCTCCTGTCAACACTGACTGCGAGCGGCCCTGGAGGTAGGAGGAGAACCACCGTAAAACGGTGCCTCCCACTCCCAGCCCCCTGAGACGCCGCAGCAAGATACCATGGTCGATGGTATCGAACGCCGCTGAGAGATCTAATAGGACCAGGACAGAGGAACAACCCCTGTCCCTGGCCTTCCAGAGATCATTCACCAGCGCGACCAATGCCGTCTCTGTGCTGTGTCCGGGCCTGAAGCCCGATTGGTACGGGTCCAGATAATCAGTTTCCTCCAGGAACAGAGGGAGCTGGTGCGCCACCACACTCTCAACAACCTTCGCCAGAAAGCGAAGGTTGGAGACTGGACGATAGTTGTTTAAAACAGCCGGGTCCAAAGCAGGCTTCTTGAGAAGGGGTCTCACCACCGCCTCCTTCAAGGCGGCAGGAAAGACACCCTCCTTCAAGGAAGCAGTTATTACTGCATGGAACCAGCCTCGTGTTCCCTCCCGAGCCGCATAAGCTAGCCAGGAGGGGCATACAAACCAGATCTCCTTCTCCCTTCCCTCCCTTTGTTTTCCTCAGTTCAAAAGGTTTTCCCTGGTCTTTGAAGACAGCCTATAGGCAGGCTGAATAAACATCTTCTCTTCTCCCCTCGGGAAAATGGCAGAATCCAGGGAGGGGCGTAATATTTTAGACATACATTTATGAATGGGATATAAATGGATTCTGACAGCATCACTAAATTGTACTACAGCACTAACAGTAAAGAACATACTTTAAAAAAATCATGGAAAAATATTATAGTAGCCTGCAGTTTTGAGGTTCCATGAGGATGGAGATAAGTGTAATGGTTGTCTGAATAAAAACCAGATAAACCAACAGTTCCTGAGCATGTTAGTCTTGGAAGCAAGTTCCGCTGAGTGCATGCTTTGCTGCAGATCATTTCTGTCCATTCCACACACTGCCAGCTCTTTTGCAGTGCCTTGAGAGACCTAAGTCTCTTAAGTAGAAAAAATTGATATTAACACCCTCTATATTTTACTGCCAGATTATTTTTTCCTCCATTCAATCATGTCTGGTTCCCAGAGATGCTAGACAATTCTCTGCCATTTTCTTAGGAGTTTTTTCCCCAGAAGAGGTTTGGCTTTGCTTCTTTCCTAGGGCTGAAACAAAGTGAGTGGTCCAAAGTGATCTAATGGATTTTGTGCTTAAGGTGGGACTAGAACTCATAGTCTTCCAGTTTCTAGCCTTGAGTTTTAATTATTTACACCAATTGGCTAACTGCCAAACTATGAGGAATTTGAGTACAGAAATCTATCAGAAATTTGAAAATAGCTGCTCCAAGCAGCTTGCATTATAGGGAAGGTTTCTTGTAAATACAGTATTGGTGATAAGATAGAAGCAGAATATTTCTCAATATCACAGAAGGACAAATACTGGGAAAAATAAAACCAACAATTCTGTTGTTGTTTTTAAAGAAGAATGCAGTATGAAATAGCATTAACTTTCCTTACCTAGTTTCTTCTATTCAACAGGTTAATTATTATATATATTTGTATCAATCTGAGTTACAGCTAAATTATTAAAATCAGAAGAATATTAGTTTATTCTCATGCTACAAATGCCATAGAGGAAACCATATCTATTGTTTTCAAGATGGCGGACGTGTCAAGCTGAGCTCCGTGAGCTCCGTGAGTTCAGCGTTAATTGGTGGTCCTGGGGGTGCCCTAGGGGGTGCATTATGCCTCCATGTTAGGGCTGGGTGATCAGACTGCCTTACCATCGCTGCTTTTTGGGGCGTCGGTGCCCTCCATGTCAGTGAGAGGCGGCTGGAAGTCTTGCTGGGAGATTGTGGTGGTGGCTCCGGCTCCGATTTGAAACGCCGCAGCTTGAAACGCCCGATCAGCTGGTTTTCAGGGCGGATACAGCCGCAGCTTGGAATGGCTGGAGGAACCGTGGCGGGAGTGAACGCTCCAGCTTGGAACGCTCCAGCTTGGAATGGCTGGAGGAACCAGAGGAACCGTGGCGTGAGTGAATGCTGCTGGAGGAGCCACGGCTTGAAATGCCCCAATCAGCTGGTTTTCGGGGCAGATAGAGCCACGGCTTGGAATGGCTGGAGCAACCGGAGGAACTGCGGCGTGAGTGAATGCTGCTGGAGGACCCGCAGCGTGGGTGTGTTGGAATGTTGCGGTTCGACGAGCGCAGAGTCCTGTATGTCAGTCCTTGCACGACGGTCCTTGTTGCGGACTGCTGAGCGGCGTGGACCATCTTGGTTTGGGGCCTGGTGGAAGATCAGCGGAATATTCCTATCTACTCCCCACCTGTTTCTATCTGCTACCTACTGCAATCTACTCCCCGCTTGTTTCAAAGCAGCCATTGGAGACCATCGAGGAGGAGACCAGGATGGTGGTGGACTCCTATGTTGGCTAAGACCTGCTGCCTTTAATGGATCTGAGGCAGCTTGGGCTGCTTCCCAGGTTCTTGGCTGGTTAGGTGGTGCACTGGCCTATTGGTTAGCAACAGCCTTCCAATCATGGCCTAGAGGGCTCACTTATCACCTATATGGGGATGGACTCCTGCATGCTGTTTCCCTTGTCCTCCAAAGACTCAGAAGGACCCGGGGTGAAGAGTCGCTGTGAGAGGGCGGCTTAGTTTTTTCCATCTTCTACCTCTCCGGAAGTGAGAGATCCGTGAGGGTATGCTGTTTTCCCCTGGATGGGGTTTCCATCTGCCTCCCAGATCAGTCTTGTGGTCAGGGTGAGAGAACGACTGCTGACTTGTTCTGGGGTACCCAGCGCAAGTGAGAGTGGTGCTGTACTGGTGGTTTTGGACTCATATACTCCTTCTGATTTGATATCATCTTTATTCAACATCTGTCTGCCTTTTGCCGAACTCACATGGTTACTTATGGTGTGCTTACGTTATTCTGGCACGGACATGTAAGCCCTCAGGGATGCCCCCCCTTCCTGGGTGTGACCCACCTTCTTTTCTACCTCTCCTCTTGATGACGGGCCTAATTGTTGGGACCCTGAGAGATGGTTAGGCATGGATTGGGGTCTCCGGTTTATTTCTAGGAAGAGACCCCTGATCTGTTTTTTAGCTAAATGTTTAAGGGGTTAAGGGGGAGGGTTGGATTGTGGTTTGGGTTGGGTTGGAATTTGGGGGGCTTCCACCAACCGAGGTTCAGTCCAGGCTTGTGACAGGTTGTGGTGGGATTGGGCTTGGGTTGGGTGCCTCCGAGTCTCCGGAATGGGGGGTGGGGTTGCGGATCCCCACGACGATTGGGAATGGCAACAGGTGGTTGCACGGGGGGGCGCATCAATATTCGGGAGCACGCCCCTGCTATCTTCAAGAGGTGGCATGCTCCGACCCCCCGAATTTACCCCGTATTCCCGGGAGCGGGGATGAGCAGGCCCCTGAGCTCAGGCTGGTGTACTTTAATGCCAGATCAGTAGTTAATAAGGCTCCCCTTATCCGAGAGTTGGTTGAGGAGGAGCGTGCCGATCTGGCTTGCATTACTGAGACCTGGTTGGGCCCAGAGGGAGGTGTCCCTCTGACTGAACTTTGCCTACCAGGTTTCCATGTGCTTCACCAGCCTCGGGCTCAGGGAAAGGGTGGGGGTGTTGCGGTGGTTGTAAGGGAGACCTTGTGTCCGCGGGAGGCTACCATTACTCAGATATTCAGGTGTGAGTCGCTCCTCCTGAGATTTGGCCCTGGGGCTCAGTTGGGCTTGTTGCTGGTGTATCTTTCACCTACCTGTGTAGCAGCAGCCCTGCCCAAGCTCCTCGACACCCTCTCTGGGTTGGCGGTTGAGTTCCCCAGACTTATGGTTCTGGGGGACTTTAACCTGCCATCCCTAGGAGGTTCATCAGGGGTTGGCTTGGGAGTTTATGGCCTCCATGACGGCCATGGACCTGACCCAGGTAATTCAGGGCCCGACTCATGGGGGGTCACACACTCGATCTTATTTTCCTATCTGGACGGTGGCTTGATGATCTGGGAGGGGGATCTCCAGCTATTACACCCCTGTCATGGACCGATCATCACCTCCTGCGGCTGGCCTTCCGTTTCGCCCCCCCCCATTGCGGGGTTACAGAACCAACCAGGTGGTTCCATCCCAGGCGCCTAATGGACCGTGAACGGTTCCAGGAGGTGCTTGGATCTGTGCCTGCCACCTTCGCTCACAGCCCGGTCAATGCCTTAGTGGAAGCCTGGGAAAAGGCGGCCACGGAGGAACTCAACCTCCCATGCGGCCCCTGAACTGGCGCAGATCCCGGCGGGCACCATGGTTCTCCGTGGAGCTCCGGGAGATGAAGTGTCAGAGACGGAGCCTAGAGAGCTGTTGGAGGTCCAGCCGGTCTGAGTCTGATCGATTGCGGTTAAGAACCTTCACGAGGTCTTATCTCACAGTGATGGAGGCAGCGAAGTCTAATTACTTCACTGCCCTCATCATGTCCGCAGATAATCACCCGGCTGCCCTGTTTGGGGTGACTCGCTCCCTCCTGAATCAGGAGGTGAGGGAGGAGCCCCTGCAGGGTCATGCCGAGGAGTTTAGTCAATATCTGGCAGATAAAATCGCTCAAATTCGGGCCGGCTTGGACTCTGACTGGGCAGAGTCTGATGATAGGGAATCGAGTGGTCTTGGGAACATTACTTGGGAAGAATTTGATCCTGTGACTCCAGAAGAAGTGGACAGGATCATGGAGAGGCTGAGTTCCACCATGTGTTTATTGGACCTGTGCCCCTCCTGGATGGTTTATGCAGCTTGAGAGGGGACACGAGGCTGGCTCAAGGTGGTAATATCTGCTTCTTTGAGTGAGGGTAGTTTCCCTGCCACCTTGAAGGAGGCGGTGGTGAGGCCCCTCCTCAAGAAGCCTGCCCTGGACACGGCCATTTTGAACAACTATCGTCCAGTCTCCAACCTTCGCTTTTTAGCGAAGGTTGTTGAGAGTATGGTGGCACATCAGCTTCCTCTGTTCCTGGAGGAAGCGGATTATCTGGACCCCTACCAATCGGGCTTTAGGCGCGGGTACAGCATGGAGACGGCATTGGTCGCACTGGGGAATGATCTCTGGCGGGCTCGGGACAGGGGTTGCTCCTCTGTCCTAGTCCTATTAGACCTCTCAGCAGCTTTTGATACCATCGACCATGGTATCCTACTGTGGCGCCTCAGGGGGTTGGGAGTGGGTGGCACTGTTTTACAGTGGTTCTCTTTCTACCTCCTGGGTCGTTCACAGTCGGTGTTGGCAGGGGGGCAGAGGTCGGCCTCAAGGCCTCTCGTTTGTGGAGTCCCTCAGGGGTCGGTCCTCTCGCCCCTTCTGTTCAACATCTATATGAAGCCGCTGGGTGAGATCATTCGTGGTTTTGGGGTGGGGTATCATCAGTATGCTGATGATACTCAGCTTTTTATTTCCACCCCAGATCAACCCGGTGATGCCCTTGACGTGATGTCCCATTGCCTGGAGGCGGTGAGGGTCTGGATGGGGAGGAACAGGCTTCGTCTAAATCCCGACAAGACCTAGTGGCTGTGCATACCGGCATCTCGGGTTGTCCACTCTATTCCATCTTTATCTATAGGGGGTGAGGTGTTACCCCCCCATAGATAGGGCTCGCAACTTGAGTGTCCTCCTTGACTCACAGTTCAGTTTAGAAGATCATGTAGGAGCTGTGACCAGGGGGGCTTTTGCCCAGGTTCAGCTGGTACACCAGTTGCGGCCCTATTTGGACCGAGATGCCCTACACACAGTCATTCATGCGCTCATGACCTCTTGGATAGACTTCTGCAATGCTCTCTACATGGGGCTGCCCTTGAATACTACTCGGAGGCTCCAGCTGGTGCAGAATGCAGCCACGCGGGTTGTGATGGGGGTCTCCTGATACTCCCATGTAACACCTCTGCTCCACGAGCTGCATTGGCTTCCAGTTGTCTTCCGGGTAAGATTTAAGGTGCTGGTGATGACCTATAAAGCCCTAAATGGCATGGGTCCAGATTATTTACGGGAGTACCTTTTGCCGGCATTAACTTCCCATCGTCCTGTGCACTCCCACAGAGAGGGCCTCCTCAGGGTGCCGTCGGTCGGAATGTCGACTGGCGGCCCCCAGGGGGAGGTCCTTCTCTGTGGGCGCGCCTGCCCTCTGGAATCAGCTTCCTGTTGAGCTCCGGATGGCTCCCGACCTTCGCTCTTTCCGCCGCGACCTGAAGACTTGGCTATTTGAACTTGCCGGCCTGGACTGAGGGACTGGGATTTTAGATTTAAAATTTAAAATTTTACATTTTAGAACGTGTTTTATTGTTTAGGGCTACTTGATTTAATTTATTTTAATTTTTGTATATTATGTGTTGTATATAGTGTTTTAATTGCCCTGTACACCGCCCCGAGTCCTTCGGGAGAGGGGCAGTATATAAATCCAAATAATAAATAAATAAATAAATAAATAAATAAATAAATAAATAAATAAATAAATAAATAAATAAATAAATAAATATAGGTTCAATGTCGTTTTAAAAGTACAAATCATATTTCACTCCTCAAACAAGTTAATACTTTTATCTTGTTTTCAACTCAAAAATGATTGGAAATAGTAATGTAGTGAACTGTAGAAGATTATCTGATTAGCTAATAATTAGTCAGCTACAATAGATCTGTTGCCCTCCATTTCTGTAAAATTTTCTTCAAGAGTATGCAATCCTAACTTGTTTCTCTCTATTGACACCTCCAAATTATCTACTCAGTTGTTTTTCATACTTATGAACTTCCCAGATGTATCCTTCTGGCTACTGTGGGAAACAGGATGCTGAATTAGGGAGGGGTTGAGACTGATTTAAACTAATATAAGAAGAGACATGCTGAACTATTTCTAGATACAGTTGTTCTAAATAATAATAATAAAACAAGGATAAGATAATGTTAACTTCATATTGTATACTTCTTGAATATGATTCTTGTGTAGGAGTTTTTGTACAGAGATCCTACAATTGCAGTTGGCATTGTTCTTCTAATATGCTACTTCTTTGATTGCTTTTCTGTTAATTAAAAAAGAGGAATCAGCACTCACAGAATTACTTTTCTTTCCCTTTTTTTATGATATAACAGCCATGGAATGGAGGCAATCCTGTCATGTTACTATATTTAGTTTTCCAAATATGTATAGTCATACACCACCGCAGCTGAAAAGTTTCATGTTATGAGAACTTTCTTTCTTTCACTAAATGCCTATGTCTTGAAATGAATCAAGAATGTTGATAACACAGCTGTCCTTCTCATTTTCTTACAAGAAAGTTATTTTAGCATCTTCTTATAAACATTTTTGTAAGGAATGAGCATTTTGTCCCATATAACCTATGTTGAATCACTATAAGCCCCATCAATGCAGCACATTTGGGGCTAATGGAAATTGTATTCTCACTACCCTGGAGAAGAATTCTTACTGATAAAGATTAACTTTGTAACAGTTGATTCAAGATAACTTTTACAGCCCATTTTCAAAGATGTAGAAGGTTACTTACCAATGGTATGGGAGTTGGATTTTCTTGTGCTTTGAAAATAGCAAATCCCTTATTTATCCATGCTTAAATACTTTCTTGAATTACTCAGAAATCAGTAGGACCATATATGCAAAAATAAATTTTTTGATGGGGGTCAGTTTCCATATTTTCCTTATGCAGCACAGGATTTTTTTTTCTTGATTCACTAATTTAATACAATCCAGAGAAGGAAATGATCCCAAATAATTGCATGTGGATTTATAATTTAGAATCCACAGTTCAATGACGAAGGCAATTCTATACAAATTAGGAAAACTATCTGAACTGCAAAAATATAGATAATTAACGAATGATAGCAAAATATTTAGCATTCTCTTTATTGCCATATAGTGATCATCTGATTTGTTTACTTCCAACACAAGATGGTCTAATGGTAAATGCAAGTGGATGGGGATCATGAACTTCAAGAAAAAATATTCATGATCATTTTGGAGAGTCAATTGTCTGCAGCTTGGACTTATGACTCCCACCTGAAGAGCAGATGGTAGTTGCGGCTAGGAGAGCCTTTGCATAACTGTATCTTATGTGCCAGTTGCACCCTTTCCTGGATCAGGAGGCCCTGTGCTCAATCACTCAAGCCCTAGTCATCTCACTTTTGGACTACTAATATGTGCTCTCCTCATGAAGAACATTAGCAAGCTACAACTAGTGCAGAGTGCAATAGTGTAGGCAATTCCTAGGATCCCTAGATGGGCCCATGTTACACCACTGCTCCATGAGCTGTACTGTTTGCTGGTTTGCTTCTGGGGGCATTTCAAGATGGCCTATCCCACCCACAGCAGCAGAGGAGGCATCCTGCAGATCCCATCAGTCAAGGAACTTCAACTGGCAAGGTCCAGGAGAAGAGCCTTCTCCACTGTGGCTCCTGCCCTTTCAGCCTCTGAGGTGAAAGTGGCTCCCACTTTTCTGACCTTCCACAAGAATCTTAAAATCTGGCCTTTGCCAGATGGCTTGGAGCTCCAACAAGGGAGTATCACACTGGAAATGGTTAATAAATTAAGAGCTAATTTTATCCCTCCTCCTGCCCCACCTGAATACCTGGTTCCCTTGTTCCCCATCTTATGATAGACAGACAGGCAGAGACAGACAGGCAGACAGAGAGACAGATATTATGTGTTACAGGTTAATATTAGTGGTCCCTAGTTAAACTCTTCTGGCACAATTCTGCTATTCATTCCTTAATGCCGTGGTGGCGAACCTGTGGCACGTGTGGGCACAAGTTCTCTGTGGGCATGCACACCATCACCCCAGTTCTAGGCCTTCAGCTGGGCTTTATAAAACCTTTTCACTTTAGGCCTCTGCTGCTGTTTGTAAAAAAAAGTTCAATCAATCAATCAATTTCAACTTCTTGCGGGGGAAAAAAAAGATCTCGCAAAGTTGGAATTGATTGAACTTTTTAGTCCCACCCAGTCTGCCGCAACCAATGGGCTACGGCCACCCAGCACCCGACAATACATAAGTGGGTTTTGGGTTGCAGTTTGGGCACTTGGTCTCTAAAAGGTTCGCTATCACTGCCTTAATGTGCTAGCATTGCATTGACTTTTAAGAAAACTGCTGTCCAATAAAGATGTCTGGCCTGTAATAGTGTTATACCACAACACAATCATTCCATAATGGTATATTGCAGTGAAAGGCAAGAACAAGCTGAACTACTGTAATGGTGAAGTTCTGGGAACAATTTTCTGCCCTCTTGCCTGCAGAACATAACAGAGAAGGATCCGCAGGTCAGTATTTATATAAGAAAAAAAAATAAGGGAGAAAAATCCTAAAAAATCCGAAAGGAAGCTTCAACTTCCTCAAAGCACATATTTATTGGGTACATAATAACCAACTCTGAAATTTCCCTAGAGATTCAATGTAACCAAAAGTAACATTTGCCTCCCCTCTACTATGCTCTATGGGCCGGATGTGTCATGCCAAAACCGCGCTCATTCCATTGCCGGCAATGGGGAAAAAGTATCGATACATCACATGACATCATGTGACATTGCAAGTTTGACATTCCTGCTCTAGATCATAAGATCCAATGAAAGTAATTGGCGGGCTCCTCAATTTGTCTTTGCACCCGCAGGAATGACCTAGCAATACTTGTTTTGCCTAACAATATTTTCATTTTCCTCCCCCTCCCCACAATCTATGTGGCAACTTAGAATGACAAAGATGGCTACTGCCAGGCTTGTTTCAGAGGTTGACAGCATGATAATTAATTTGCCAGTTCTAAGGCAGCCCAGTGATAAGATTTTAAAACAATAGCAATAGCACTTAGATTTATATACTGCTCCATTGTCCTTTCACAGCACTCTCTGAGCAGTTTTACAATATAGCATTTTGCCCCCAACAATCTGGCTCTTCATTTTACCAATTTCAGACAGATGGAAAAGTGAAAAAAGATGTTCGACTTAGCCTTAAGAAAAGTATTAAGGCATTTAAAAGATATATGTTTAGGCTTTAAAAGATATACTGTATATTTAATGGAGCAGACTTTGCTTTTTTAAAAAAATATCCACTACCAGAATCCTTTGGTTAAAAACCAGTATGAGGCATTCACATTTTAAGAAACATCCAGTCTCTATCCCTCCAGTCCCAATAGGAGCTGGTCACATCTCAAATGTCACTGTTAAGAAATTAGCCTTTCTTTTTAGTTTCCAGAACAAGCCAAGAGCAACTTAAGGAAAGCCATTAATATATCCTCATTAGGCCCAGAAGAATTACAATGCTCTTTCATGGCACTAGAGTGATAAATATCAGGAGATCTTCATAAATGTAACAGGAGAAATATGGAAAGGCAGCAAATTCCAAACACATTAAGTGCTTGCTACTATAGTCCAAAGCTGAGGGTCATTCCATGCAATCAATTTTCTGTGCCAGGAATATACATAGGTTATTCAGTGGGTCAGTAGCATACTGAGTGGCTTCACCAGAAGTCATTTACTTCTCCTTCAAAAAACATATGTGGCAGCTGAGTGCCCAATCCCAGTTTACTCTATTGGCATTTTTAGTGCATGGCTCCCTGGTCCCTTTATTTATAATAATACATCCTGCAAGGCACTTTATAATTTGTTTGGCATTTGAACCACAGAATTTGTAACTTGAAGGTTATTTTTCACATTGGTTATAACAGTGTCAGGGGAATTCTTATGTTCATACAAAACACTAACCAATGCCATAATTTAAAAATCATGGAGTCATTATTCAGATCATTTAACCAATAAGATGGCTTGGTACTCACAACATCATAAACCATAATGAAATGAACCCATTATAGCTTAGTATCAGGAGTGACTATTTAAAATATTATAAAATAGTAGCATAGGCCTTGGTTTATCTAAAAGAATTGAAGATGTCATTAAAACTGGCAAATAAGGTTAAAAAAATTGTTAAATTGTTTCTTTTATTTTGTAAAATTTCTGGTCTTACTTTTTCCTCATTCTATATCAATCTGCTTATAAAAACACTGTTTTCCTGAAAATAAGACCCGATCATATTTTATTTTATTGCATCCAAAAGAAGCCTCAGGTCTTATTTTGAGGGGATGTCTTTTCCATGATCTTACCTCATGACAGTGGCACCAACAGCCCCACCCAGATGGCCCACTTCATGTCGCTTGCACATGCTGCCCCCGGCCTCCATTTTGTTATCATGCACCTTCAAGAAATACCTCTGCAGCTGAGAATGGAGCTCTGGATTGATGCATGCAATGCCTCTGGCTTCCATTTCACTGTCAGAGGCCTTCAGGAAAGGCCTCCACAGCCAAGAGGAGGAGGAGGAAGAGGTTTCTATACATCATTTTAATCAGAAAATTGGCCAGCCAAAAGAATTGGAGCTGTAGGAGCTCCGAAAGACAGAAGTACTTTATGTATAGGATGAATGAGCAAAATTATGCAAGCTCTCTTAAAATACAAATTTCTCCCCTATGCCTAACAAAGGAATAACTCAACTGGGTTAATTTATTTCATTGCTTTAAATGGGATTATGCAACACATGATCCTACATGAGTTATTACTGGAGGGAAACAAATTCAAATCTCTTTTCTTTGTAAATAAGCATGTCTAGCAATGGAGTCTGGACAATGTCTAATTTAACTTAACTGACCTGTTATGGGATGGCCTACTTTTAAAGGATGCAGCTCCCCATATTATATAACCACTGCCTTTTGTTTTGTATCACACAATTATTAGAAGACTGGATTCTTCTGCAAATTGAAAATTGCTAGTTCAGTGAAAATAATCTCCAGATTACCACTTCTATTCGGAGAGTACATCAGTGACAGTAACAAAATTAATTTTAAACTAAGATCTTGGCATGGTTCCTATGAAATAATGTATCATTGTGAATTCTTAATTCTATTATCCAAATAAAAGTCATGGTATGAGATAAATCAGAAAAATTAGCTGCCTAATTATGTTTGTAAGAATAGGTACAATTGGATTGTCTTCACGCTATTATTTTTTCCTGGCAAAACATGGATTTTGAAAATTTGGTCAAAAGGAGCATTTGGCATAAATCCAGGAGATTCAACACTATTGTATTCAGCTATCTTATCTGATCAGGTATGATCCAATTTTAGTTGTTATGCTTACAGTATTTTACTTTTACCTAAAACTTCAGTTCTCCTTTTTTAAAATCAAAATCTTTAAAATTGTATTTTTACTGAACAAGAAATGGATATTTATTATTTATCATTTCCTGTAAATTAACTTTAAAGCATATAACATTCATTGTATTTTACATTACTATATGTAAAATAATATTCAACTCATTTTATGAGTTCAAATTTCATGAGACTAGCAAACTGAGTACTTGCCCTGCAGGTCAAACCAAAATGAGGTTAATCTCAATACTTTTATGTTAATAGAGTCTTTCTTTCCTAGTAGAATAATGCATTGACAGATTCTGGGTTCTTACTTTGTCCTAAGCCATAGACCTATGTAACTTTTAGTTTCATATGTTTAGAGAACAGTCACTATAGTATGCAAAGTATGGCTTATGGCTGATCATGTTGTGTATAACTGGCCAAAAATGATTTATTAATCAAAGCACTGTTTAAGCAAACAATGGCTTAGTGTCATACAAGGGACTCGCAGGAGTCTTCTCCAGCACCATAGTTCAAAGGCCTCAATTCTTTGCCTCTCAGCCTTTCTTATGGTCCAACTTTCACTGCCATACATTGCAACTGGGAAGACCATAGCCTTGACTGTATGCACTTTTGTTGATAGGGTGATGTCTCTGCTTTTTAGTGTGCTGTCTAGATTTGCCATGGCTTTCCTCCCCAGGAGAAAGCATCTTTTAATTTCTTGGCTACAGTCCCCATCTGCAGTGATCTTGGAGCCCAGGAAAATAAAATCTGTCACTACCTCCATTTCTTCCCCATCTATTTGCCAGGAATTGAGAGGGCCAGATGCCATGATCTTGGTTTTCTTAATGTTAAGTTTCAACCCAACTTTTGCACTCTCCTTCACCCGCAACAAGAGGCTCTTTAGTTCCTCTTCACTTTCTGCCATTAGAGTGGTATCATCTGCATATCTTAGGTTGTTGATATTTCTCCCGGCAATCTTAATTACAACTGTTGATTCATCCTGCCCTGCCTTTCTCATGATGTGCTCTGCATATAAGTTAAATAGGCAGGGTGACAGTATACAGCCTTGCCCAATTTTGAACCAATCAATGGTTCCGTGTCCAGTTCTCACTGTTGCTTCTTGACCCACATATAGGTTTCTCAAGAGACAAATAAGATGGTCTGGTACTCCCATCTCTTTAAGAACTTGCCACAGTTTGTTGTGATCCACACAATCAAAGGCTTTAGCATAGTCAATGAAGCAGAAGTAGATGTTTTTCTGGAACTCCCTAGCTTTCTCCATGATCCAGCGTATGTTGGCAATTTGATCTCTAGTTCCTCTGCCTCTTCGAAATCCTGCCTGTACTTCTGGTAGTTCTCGATCCACATACTGCTGGAGTCTAGCTTGTAGGATTTTAAGCATAACTTTACTAGCATGAGAAATGAGTGCAATGGTGTGATAGTTTGAACATTATTTGGCACTGTCTTTCTTTGGAATTGGAATGTAAACTGATCTTTTCCAATCGTGTGGCCACTGTTGAGTTTTCCAAATTTGCTGGCAAATGGAGTGTAGCACTTTTACTGCATCGTCTTTTAAGATTTTGAATAGCTCAGCTGGAATACTGTCACCTCCACTAGCTTTGTTGTTGCTCAACTTTTCTAAGGCCCACTTCACTTCACATTCTAGGATGTCTGGCTTGAGGTCAGTGACCACCTCCTCGTGGTTATCAGGGATGTTAAGCTGGTTCTTGTATAGTTCTTCTGTGTAATTTTGCCACCTCTTCTTAATCTCTTCTGCCTCTGTTAGGTCCCTGCCATTTTGGTCCTTTATCATGCCCATTTTTGCATGAAACATTCCCTTCATCTCTCCAATTTTTTTGAAGAGATCTCTGATCCTCCCTATTCTATTGTTTTCTTCTATTTCTTTGCACTGTTCATTTAAGAAGGCATTCTTATCTCTTCTAGCTATTCTCTGGAATTCTGCAGTCAATTGGGCGTACCTTTCTTTTTCTCCCTTGCCCTTCACTTCCCTCCTTTCCTCAGCTATTTGCAAAGCTTCCTCAGACAGCCATTTTGCTTTCTTGCATTTCTTTTTCTTTGGGATGGTTTTGATTGCTACCTGTTGTACAATGTTGCGAACCTATGTCCATAGTTCTTCAGGAACTCTATCAGATCTAATTCCTTAAATTATTTGTCACCTCTACTGTATATTCAACAGGGATATGATTTAATTCATACCTGACTGGCCTAGCGCTTTTCCCTACTTTCTTTAATTTAAGCCTAAACTTTGCAACAAGAAGCTCATGGTCTGAGCCACAGTCAGCTCATGGTCTTGTTTTTACTGACTGTATAGAGCTTCTCCATCTTTGGCTGCAAAGCACATAGTCAATCTGATTTCTGTGTTGACCGTCTGGTGATGTCCATGTGTAGAGCCATCTCTTGGGTTGTTGGAAAAGAGTGTTTGCTATCACCATCGTATTCTCTTGACAAAATTCTATCAGCCTGTGCCCTGCTTCATTTTGTACTCCAAGGCCAAACTTGCCTGTTATTCTGGTTCTTTCTACTTTAGCATTCCAATCCCCCATGATGATAAGGACATCATTTTTGGGGTTAGTTCTATAAGGTGCTGTAGAGCTTCATAGAACTGGTCAATTTCATCCTCTTCTGCATTGGTGGTTGGGGCATAGACTTGGACTACTGTGATATTGAATGGTTTGCCTTGGATTCGAACTGAGATCATTCTGTCATTTTGGAGATTGTATCCTAGTATTGATTGTCCTACTCTTTTATTGACTATGAAGGCTACTCCATTTCTTCTGAGGGATTCTTGCCCACAGTAGTATACCTGATGGTCATCTGAATTAAATTCACCCATTCCTGTCCATTTTAGTTCACTGATTCCTAAGATGTTGATGTTCAGTCTTGTCATCTCTTGTTTGACCACATCCAGTTTTCCTTGATTCATGGATCTTACACTCCAATAATTAATGAAGATATTTACAACCCCAAGGCATTATTTATTCTAGGGCTGGGCTTGCTTTTTATTTCTCCTTGTTTGGGTCACAATGTTTCTATATGAAATGTGCACTGTCATATGATTTTGAAATAGCAGTCATACAGTCACCTGCTTCAGAGTAATTCCTGTTGACTTCTGAGCAGTTACTCATGATATTGTACTATAAAAAGATTTATTTCTATTTACGAAGTTGCTAGGAATCAAAAACAGTGTGATGGCACCTAATCAATATATCATAACAGGGTTTACTAGGGCTCTATTGTAGTAACAATTTCCAACAAGTTACCATCCAATGGAGTGTGCTGCATTTTCTGTGGTTTCACTTGTTGGTGGAAAGGAAGAGAAACAAATCAGTAACATCTAATCAACACTGCTTCCTACAACAATGTCAATATCCATGACATTGTACTACTTTTTCAGCATAAATAAAAATCTAAGCCATGCCCCTAAGACTTAATCAGTAAAAGGAAAGCAAACCTGGAGGGAGCTTCAGACGTCCACATGAACAGTTCTTCTTAACTTTGCAGAAGTTGTTGTTATTGCCACAACAATGAATTATATTGTGCCAAAATATTTGGATGCTTTTTAAACATGTTGCCTTTGGCAAACTGAAAGTCAGTGACATGGTTGATGAAAACAATTTAAAAGGTATCCCTTTTGTAGCTGCCTGACAACTTAAAATAAATCAAACTAAAAGCACATACATGTTATGTTATAGTAAAATATTGCCATAAAATCTCAGAAACTTACAAATGGGGTAATGAATTCTTTTATTATAAAAGTGATCAAACTATATTCCACCTCCTCATATTATACCACATTGCTTTTGCAGTTATGGGTTTATCATGCTAAGGATTAGTTCAGAAAGAACCAAACAGTTATAACAGAGAAGAACTATACATGTCCAGGAAAACCAGCGCATTTCTAGATTTGTCAGTGAAAATTGACTTGGAGTAGAAAAGAGGAGCATGCAGTAAAGATTTTAAATACACTATTGAATATTAAGATTAGGCAGATCCTGGAAAGAAGGGTGAAGCCAGGTACCAAAAGTATGTATCTGTTCCAGAAAATCTCATCCATGATCCTGTGAAGTGTAACAACAACAAGAAGATATAATCATTCATATATACAAAATAATCACAACTTAAGGCAGAAATTGAAGTAGCCTAAGGACCACTCGGGACGACAGGCTAGTTAACAACAGGTTTATTTAGAGCAAGACAAACATAGGATAACTTGTCCGGCTTTTATAGCCGGCAGCTGGCAGCGAGGGCCAATCAGGAGTGTTCATTTTGGCGCCGTGTCAAACCGGAACCAATCCGCGTCGTCTTCTGTTGACAGCTCCGGCTTCCGCATGGGTTGGTGTTTTGACAGCCGCGAGCTGTCAGTGGTTGCGCCTGCGCTGTGCGGGGAACTTTGACAGCTCAGGCTTCCACATGGTCCGGAGTTTGACAGCCGCGAGCTGTCAGTGGTGGCGCCTGCGCAGTGCGGGGAACTTTGACAGCTGTCAAGTTCCCGCGTGTTTTTCTGTCAGGCGGCTTTCCCTGGTTTATACAATGAAGTATTATTAACTGTCTATATATATCACACCCCTTACCCCTCTCCTGGCGCGTTTCTTCCCTCTTGGACGTTGGAACCCGCCCACTGATAGTCCTTTAGGTAGGTGGGGGCCCTTCGATTCCTGTTTGAGCGGCGGAGGGGTGGAGGATCGACTGGTTCTGGTAGTGCGTTCTGCTGTTCACCTTCCTGGTTTGGCATAGGCAGTATTTCCGGTGGGGGTTGTATCTCTGAATCCATTGGTTGCTCTGAGTTGTGTGGTGGTTGTCTGGGTCTAAGCTGGTCAATATGGCGGCGTATGTTGCCGTGTGCTTGTGTGGCTATAAGGTATGAGATGGGTCCGGTTTGTTTTAATACTGTCCCCTGTACCCACTTGTTTTTATCCGTGTATGACCGTGCCCATACCAATTGTCCAAGGTTGAGTGTGCGGTTTGGGTGGGGGTGCTCTTTTTCTTCTGGATATGTATCAGGGTGCAATCTGTCGAGTCGTGTTATTAGCCTCCTCCCCCATCTTAATTCTGCTGGTGATTTGCCCGTTGTTGTGCATGGAGTTGTGTGTTGTGACAAGAGGAACTGGCTGAGACGCCTCTGCCAGTTCCCTTTAACGAATTTTTTTAAAGCTTCTTTTGTGGACCGTACCATAATTTCAGCCATCCCGTTCGACGATGGGTGGAACGGCGCCGACGTGACCAGTCTAATACAATTCTTCATAGCGAACATCTGAAATTCACGAGAGGTGAATTGAGGTCCGTTGTCTGAAACTATGGTGTCTGGAAGGCCATGTGTGGCGAATATTTTTCTTAAGGCTTGAATAGTGGCTTCGGACGTTGTTTTTCTAAGGGGAGTGACTTCTAGCCATTTAGAATGGCTGTCCACTAAAATTAAGAAACTTTGGCCCTGGATAGGTCCTGCAAAATCTAAATGTATACGTGACCAAGGGTTCCTGGTAGTTTCCCATTTGTGGATTGGTGCTTGGGGTGGCTCGTTTCTGGTCGCCTGACAAGTATAGCACCCTCCCACATACTTTTCTATTTGTTTATCAATGCCTGGCCACCATACATAACTTCTAGCCATCGCTTTCATCTTTACAATGCCTGGGTGTCCTGCATGTAAAATGTGTAATGTTTGGTCTATGTTTTTCTCTGGTATGATGACCCTATTTCCCCACAGCAGGCATCCCCTATGGGTGGAAATCTCATTTTTTCTGTTAAAATATGGTTGGAATTGGGGTTGTGGGTTTTGAGCTGGCCACCCTGTTGTGGCCCATTTGAGGATTCTTGTAAGTATTTTATCTTTAGCTGAATTATTGGCTATAATGTTTGCAGTCAGGGGGCATTCTGGAAGTTGGGAGATTGCTAAGATCAGACCAGCTGGGGCTGGGTCTGAGTCGTTGTTTTGCATGGGCAGTCTGCTGAGGCAGTCTGCGTGTCCCAATTCTTTTCCTGGTTTATGTATTAGTTGATAGGAATAGGCTGCTAAGAATGTGGACCACCGTAATATTCTTGGAGAGAGAATTTGTGGTGTCGTTTTATTCCAAGTGAATATGCCCAGCAGGGGTTTGTGATCAGTAAATATAGTAAATGGCCTTCCATACAGGTAGTCGTGAAATTTTTTGACCCCTGCAACTATTGCTAGGGCTTCCCTGTCTATTTGTGCGTAATTTCTTTCTGCTTTGGTCAGAGTGCGTGAATAGAAGGCTATGGGTCTTTGTGTACCGTCCTTGAATATGTGACTTAACACTGCCCCGATTCCATAGGGAGAGGCATCGCAAGCGATGCATATTGGGGTGTCTTCTTTGAAAAGGGTGATAGTTGAGCTGTGACAGATAATCTTTTTTAATGATTGGAAACTATTCTCATGTATCTTGGTCCAGGACCAACTCGTACCCTTGTCCAGGAGCCTATGCAGAGGCTCCGCGATAGTGGCTTTATGGGGGATGAAGGCATGGTAAAAGTTTAATAGTCCTAAAAAAGCTTGAAGCTCTTGTTTATTCCTGGGGCTGGGTGCGGTTTGAATAGCCTTTAGTTTTTCTGTGGTGGGGTGGATGCCCTGGCCGTCTATTTTGTACCCTAGGAATTCTGTAGATGTGACTCCAATGGAGCACTTTTCTCGCTTAAGTTTGAGGCCGGCTTCTCTGAGCCGGCTCAGCACAGCTGACAGCCTGTCAGCTAAGCTTGCTTCGTTTTCCCCGGCGATGAGAACATCGTCGAAATAGGGGCAGACCCCGGGTATTCCTTTCAGGGTCTTCTCCATGATACCCTGGAAGATACCCGGGGCCGCCGATATGCCGAATTGGAGCCTCTTTACTTTAAAGGCACCGCGGTGGGTGACAATAGTCTGGGCTTCCGCGGTGTCCTCAGTGACAGGCAGTTGCAAATACGCCTGCGTGAGATCAAGTTTGGCGAAAATGGTGCCAGAACGGATGGAAGCAAATACGTCCCTTACCGCTGGTACCGGGTAAGCGTGGGGGCTGAGGGCTAAGTTGAGTGTCGCTTTATAGTCCGCGCACACTCTCACTTCTCCATTAGGTTTAATTGGGGTGACTATAGGGGTTTCCCAGGTTCCCCCCTCCGTTGGTTCAAGCACCCCTAGACCTATGAGGCGATCAAGTTCGTTTTCTATTTTTTCTTTAAGGGCAAAGGGTACCCTCCTAGCTCTTATTTTAATTGGTTGGATTGCTGGGTTTAACTGTAAGGAAATGGGGGGGCCAGTGTATTTTCCTAAAGTGCCATCGAAGACGTCTGCGTACTTGTTGCAAACAGCTTCCAGGCTGGGTGCTTGAATTGTATTTACCCCCGTTATGGCGATTCCTAGCGGTCCGAACCAGTTTAACCCTATCAAGTTGGTGCGATTCCCTGGCGTAACTAAGACCTCTAAGGGACCCTTGAACCCCTTGTACTGCACTACGACCTTCGCCCTCCCTTCCAGAGGAATGGGGGTTTTCTGGAAATCAGCTAGGTGTACCTGGGTTTGCCTCAGGGGAATTTGTTCCTTGCCTTGTTGACAGATCTCCTGATACGTCGTTAATGAAATTAAGGAGACTGCTGACCCTGAATCCACTTCCATGTGGCATGGCACCCCTTGAATTTTGACCCAGATCTTAACCTTTGAGCTTAGGCTGTTTACCCTGTCAATTGTCTCTACCAGGGGGCCTGGTGGTTTTTCTCTGCTGGCCTGGGTTGCTGGCCTACCTGGGGAGTTTGCCTCCACGTCATTGATGTTGTCCCGGCCCTTGCTGCGGCACACCGGTTTGATGTGGCCGGTCTTCCCGCAATTGTGGCATTTAGCATTTCTAAAGCGGCAGCTTCCTCGGGCGTGATTGCCCCCGCAGCTGGCACAGGCGGCTCGTTGCTCATAACGCGGCGGCGGCTGAGGGGGGTTCCTGGACCTACGGCGGTCCGACGTGTCGCCTCTCCTCGGTTGCCGACGCTCCATCCTGCGCTGCAGGGCATCTCCGTCGGTGAAATCCACCGATTCTCCGCTGTCGCTGAAGGTTGCGCTTTCTTGGTAGACGGTCGCTGGGCTCTCTGGGGTCGTGGTTGTTGGCTTCTTCTTGTGGCTGTGCTCGTAGGCCATGATTTCTCTGGTCAGCTCTGCCAGGCTCATGTCGGGTTTGGATGTCAGCTTCTTCTGCAGCTTCTCGTCCCTCAGACCGATCACCACCTGGTCTCTGATGCGGTCTTCCAGATCGGGGAAACAGCAGTTCCGTGCGGCGTGTCTGACCCCGGCGATGAACTCGTTGGCGGGCTCGTCCAGTCGCTGTTTCTTTTGGGCGAATTGCACTCGCCAGTACAGTTCAGAGCGAGCCGGCATGTAGTACTTGTTCAGCTGGTCCACCAGGTCTGCGTAGGAGACTTCGGTGATGGGTACCGGGCTGAACAGGCCAACGGCAGCATCGTACACTGGTGGTCCGCTGATGTATAGTAGAGCGGCGGCCTTTGCTCTGTCGTCAGTGATTTTACTGACGAGGAGGAATCCCTCGACCTGGCCTAGGTGTGATTGCCATCTCTCGGGATGGCGGGTATCAAACTCCCTCACACGCCCGAAGTTTGCCATGTCGTCCGGTCCTGGGTTGCTCCGATGGAAGTTAAAACTTCCGTGACAGCTCTTGCCGGGAACTCTCTTCCTCGGCCGTGACTTCAGCTCCGGAGCGATCCCACCGTCGCCAGTGAAGTAGCCTAAGGACCACTCGGGACGACAGGCTAGTTAACAACAGGTTTATTTAGAGCAAGACAAACATAGGATAACTTGTCCGGCTTTTATAGCCGGCAGCTGGCAGCGAGGGCCAATCAGGAGTGTTCATTTTGGCGCCGTGTCAAACCGGAACCAATCCGCGTCGTCTTCTGTTGACAGCTCCGGCTTCCGCATGGGTTGGTGTTTTGACAGCCGCGAGCTGTCAGTGGTTGCGCCTGCGCTGTGCGGGGAACTTTGACAGCTCAGGCTTCCACATGGTCCGGAGTTTGACAGCCGCGAGCTGTCAGTGGTGGCGCCTGCGCAGTGCGGGGAACTTTGACAGCTGTCAAGTTCCCGCGTGTTTTTCTGTCAGGCGGCTTTCCCTGGTTTATACAATGAAGTATTATTAACTGTCTATATATATCACAGAAATGTCCTTAGGTTTTTTTTAAAAAATTGAAAAGATCAAGAAAAGAATTAACTGTGATCCATACTAAAGCCAATTACTTCTATCTATCTATCTATCTATCTGTCTGTCTATCTATCTATCTATCTATCTATCTATCTATCTATCTATCTATCTGAAAAAGAACATGAAAAAGAATAAAATAATAAAATGAATGAACCAAAGAATTAAAATGTTATCGAAGTTATAACTTTCTAATATATTATTATTTATTTATTTAGTGTATGGCATATCATACATGGATTCATAGATTTCACTTAGTAAAGCACAATAAAATATATCTGTTAAAAATATCTATGTTCAAATACCAACATCAGTGTCAATACCAATCCGTAATTGATTAGCTGTACATAGTTAAATATATTGTATATACTGTATTATAAAAAAGACTAAAATAGTCACTACTATTATTGAGTTAAAATGAATATCAAGAATCATAGACAACACAATATAAATCACCACATGGATTCACATTCTGCAATAAGTTCAGTCCATATTATTAAAAATCTATAGTGTTCTGATTTAGGTATCTTGTAAAATTGAGATATATGTAGATGCTATACCTAAATCATCCCATATTTTAGATTTGACTAGGCAACCTATGATCCACTGAGTCATCTTTCAGATACATTTCTTTACCTAAACAAAGAATGCAAGTGCAAACCCACCACCAAACTCCTGCTGTCATTTGATCGCCACTAACTCTGTCTGCAAGCAGTTCGAAAGCACGTAAAAAAAAATGCAAGTAGAAAAATAGGGACCACTACGGTGGGAAGGTAACAGCGTTCCGTGCGCCTTTGGTGTCTAGTCATGCCGGCCACATGACCACGGAGACGTCCTCGGACAAACGCTGGCTCTTCGGCTTTGAAACGGAGATGAGCACCGGCCCCTAGAGTTGGAAACGACTAGCACGCATGTGCGGGGGAACCTTTACCTTTACCTTTTAACTCTGTCTGCAAATTTCCCAGGCTTCCCTACTTATTTGTGGGAAGGCATCAGGGATCACTGTAAATAAGGATCATGTGATCATGCCAGCAGAGTGGCAGCACTAAACAGCAACAGCACAGTAACACTGAAAGGGCAAGAACTTTCTGAAATTTCATTCCCACAGCACTAATGGCTCCCAGCATTCTTTTTGCTGGGTATTTGAGGTACCTTGGTTGGAAAAAAAAAGTATTAGAACAGGCATGTCAACCTCGCGACGTTGCACAATGTATCAAGACTTTTCCCCCATTAATGTTTTATAGATGGCATCTGGATCCCAAGAAGTTGTCTAACATGTATCCTAATTTACAGTCTAAATGTTGGAGATGTGGTAGTTTAGAAGCCACCTATTTTCATATGTGGTGGACTTGTAGAAATATAAAAGCTTTTTGGATTAAAATTTGGTGGAACACTCAAAAGATTTTTAAGAGAAAGATAAAGTTTTCTCCGCAATTGTTTTTATTGGGTATTGTGGTAGATTGTGATGTTAAAGAAACTAATTTGATGTTGAATATGATAACAGCAGCACGGTTACTGGTGGGACAATATTGGAAGAAGGATAGTTTGCCTACTATAGAAGAATGGGTGTTTAAAGTTTTGAATCTTGCAGAAATGTCTAAGATTTCTGCTTACTTGAAAGATCATTCACAGGAAAGATATATTTCAGTTTGGAGGAGATGGATAGATTATATTCAGAATAAATATGGGACTAAAAAGTTCCATTTAGCTTAGGAGTAGATTTTAGTGGGATATTGTTATTGGTACTTTGTATGTAGTTATGTTAAAGGGGAGTTAAAGCACATTATGAATTTGGTTAATTGTATATTATGCATAATTTTTATTTAGAATATGATTATTATAACTATAATCCTGTATTTAGCTCTGGGAAGTGGGCGGGTTTGGGGTGGGGGGGATTTGGGGATATATTGTAAAATCTTGTTTTTGTAAAACTCTTTAATAAAAAAAAAGACTTTTCCCCCATTGCCAGCAAAGGGGTGGGCATGGTGTCAGTATGATGCATCCAGCCTGCGGGCCGGCAGTTTGACATGCCTGTATTAGAAGATTATTGTTTAAGAATGATTTCTAGTTTGGCTTTAAATCTGGTCATATTTATTTTTAAGGTATAAAGTTATTTAAATATTAAAGCATACTCATTCATGGATTTTAATACCCTTATGTTGTCAAACTGAATAGCTCAGCCTATTTTTTTAATACTGTGTTGTTTTATTATAACTAGATTGTGAATTATTTATTTAGAAGTACAGCAGAGAATATTTTAAAATCCATTAAAAAGGCTGAAAGTTGGTGTTAGCTTGGGAAAGTACTTTCTGCGAGTGGTTTGACATCCTCTATTTCACTGTGTTATTACTGATAAGAGTCATAGGACAGTAACATATTTCCAAAAAACATTAGTAAAGTACAGCATAAGTTTGGCCTGCAGGAAGGAATGTTTTAAGTCTGCAATTCAGTGCAAATTACAAGCCAACAAAGCCTCACTAAAACAACATTATTCACTTCTTATTAAATATACTAAGAATTCCTCATTGCACTAAGGATCTAATGATACTTCTAGTAATCAGGGTATCATAACATTTGAAATCAATGTCAGCTTTCCAAATCTTGCTTCATATAGTTTGCTGTAGCTTGCATATAGATCTATAAACCACCCTATTTTAAAAATTACTAACTTGTACATTGAAATAAGAGAAGGTAAAAACAGTTGTGAACAGTGATGAACTCTCATGAGTCACAATCCTAAAGAATGCAGCTTGGACATGTGGAGAGTGGGAAGGGAAAAAGTTCAAAAGGAAATAGCTGGAGTGGTGCCAGGTTGTGTGTGAACATGTGACCCTTTTGCATTAAGGCTATTTTCTTCAGGGAAAGTACTTTAGATGGGTAATAAATGTTTCTTGATCTAGGTACCACACTGTTTTTGAATTTGTAATGCAGATATGTATTTAATTATTTTACCTCCTTGACTGTGGAAATGGTATAAGATGCAACAATCTGTCAAAAAGGATTAAGCTCCAATGTAGTCAGCTCTGCTGATTGTGCAGAACCATGCATTTATGCAACATGACATACTGCCAAAAGGGAGTACAATAAAGTGGCAAATTGAACAGACATCTTTTTTGGCAGCCTAGCAAGTCCAAATGCTAGCAAAGTGATTTAAGCCTACTATAAATTGCAGACCCAAATACTGCTGGCCTGGAAATGACATTTGCTAGCACTACTGTGAGGTTCAGTCTTTGCATGAATTGGTCACATAATTGTTTAATGCATGTGATCTTGCTTCCTTGTAGATTTCCATAATGAAACAATTTAATTTTTTATTGAAACAGAATACAAACAATTACACACACACACATATTGTTATGCTATAGCCTGATTCTAGTTGTTGAAATTCATTTTTTTCTCATAAATCTACACTCAGTACCCCATAATGACAAAGTGAAAACAGAATTCTAGAAATGTCTGTTATTTTACTAAAAAGAAAAAACTTAAATATTACATTGGCATAAGTATTTAGACCTTTGCAACAACCTGTGAAATTAGCTCAGGTGCCTCCCAGTTCTCTTCATTGTTGCTGACAAGTTTTTACACCTTGATTGGAGTCAACCTGTGGTAAATTAAATTAATTGGACATGATTTGGAAAGGCACACATATAGAAGGCCTCACAGCTGATAATGCATACTATAGCAGAGCAAAAGCCATTAGGTCAAAGGAACTGCCTACAGAGCTCAGAAGACTCACAGAGTGTGAGGAAAAAGATTCTCTGGTCTGGTGAAACCAAGATTGAACTGTTTGGCCTCAATTCTAAATGTTATGTCTGGGGGAAACTAGATAATGTTCATCACTTGTCCAATACTATCCCAACAGCATTCTGTGGGTGTTTTTCAGCAGCAAGGACTGGGAAACTAGTCAGGGTTGAGGGAATTTGAATGGAGCAAAGTACAGGGATAGCCTCAATGAAAACCTGTTCCACAGCGCTCAGGACCTCAGATTGGGCTAAAAGTTCACTTTCCACCATGACAACGATCCCAAGCACACAGCCAAAACAACACAGGAGCCAACTCTATGAATGTCCTAGAGTGGCCTAGTCAGAGCCCTGATCTGAACCCTATTGAACATCTCTGGAGGGACCTGAAAATAGCTGTCCACCAAGGAAGAATAGCAGAAAATTCCCCAATCCAGGCATGCAAAGCTTTTCACACCATACCCCAAAAGACTCAAGGTTGTAATCACTACCAAAGGTGCTTTAACACCTTTGTTATAGAAATGTATTGTGTTATAGAAATGGCTAGTTTATACTATTATGGAAAAATAAAAAGTTGAGCCTCAATGTTAATACTTCATTCTGCTGCAAGAGAGGAATTCGGAAGTCAATGCTTTTTTCTTCTTCTTCCCTTCTCCCCCTCATTTTCCTTTCCCTTTTCCCTCTCCATTGTGTCTATTTGCTTTGTAGTCCAGGCATGTCAAACTCGCGATGTCAAGTGACGTCGCATGATGTATTGTGACTTTTCCCCCATTGCTGGCAATGGGGAGGGCGCGGTTTCATCGTGATGTATCCAGCCCGTGGGCCAGCAGTTTGACATGCCTGGTATAGTCTAATAAAATGTATATATATAAAAAAAGCAAAGTACCTTGTGAAGGATCTGAATACCTATGCCAATGTGATATTTCAGTTTTTTCTTTTTAATAAATTTACAGACATTTCTAAACTACTGTTTTCACTTTGTCATTATGGGGTACTGAGTATAGATTAATGAGAAAAAATGAGTTTCAACAACTACTGAATCAGGCTGAGGCGTAACAAAATTGAGAACATGAAGGCGGTCTTGAATACTTTCTAAATGATACACACGCATACAAAATATTAAGACACCCTTCACTTTTTCCAATTTTGTCAATATGTATACCCTAATGCTAAGATGAAACAATTACTATACTCTGAAAACTGATTAAGTCATAAAATGTGTGCTTAAGCTCTATAATCAAAGTGGCCTCCCAGAATACTATCACCACTGTATCTATATATTCTTTGTTTGTGCAGAGGAACACTGGCTCCCTAAGGAGGCCAGATTTGGCTCAAAGACCTCCGGATAACTGCTATAGAGGCCTTTGCTGTGTTAACTTAATAATAGAGCAATCATGTGGGTTTTCAATTCCGCCTGCCTGCAAAAGAATTCAAGAATTTGACTGATTGCCCACTGTGAATAAACAGTCCAATGCCAGATGAAAGTTTTACTTTTAATTCAACTATGTCTTCTTAGCTACTTCTGAAAAAATAAAGAATAATTAATGTGCTTAAATACCGTAAGTACAAGTAAACTCTGCCCATGTTTTTAACAATTTGTAAATTGCCCAGAATATTGGTTGTTGAATGGAATATTATTATTAGCTTTTGTTGGTTCCATAGTTCAGGCAGATGTTTAGACTGGGATTTGGCATTTTTATCAATCTATCAAGTCCTTCCCAAGGACCTGGGATAGAGAGATATTGCTCTTTGATGTATTAAAGGTTTCACTGAAGGATGTTAACTGTTCCAAATAAAACTTCCTTTTGCAATTGACTGATGATGATTTTGTCAATGCCAATGTTGTTGAAGTGGTGCTCTAGTTGTTTTGGTTTGCACTCAAAGCATCTATTAATATTATTTTTGCTTTCTTTTGCCAGTCATTCCACTTCTTTTACAGATGTTTGTATTTTGTTACCTTCACCAGTTGTTTATCTTCTCTTCTGCTTTCTCCAGGTACTGCCATTTACACTATCCAGACTTTCTTGTCTGTCTTATCAACAAATGTTAAGTTGGGGTGTTGTGTGGCAGGTGCTTTTTCATTGCAATAGTTTGACTGTATATGTGGACACTCTTTAGCATAGTTTCTATTTCAGATGTTTTTGATATCTAATAGCCATGGCATGTCTTATTCAGTATTGGAAAATCATGCCATTATGATGTACTTGTCAAGTTCCGGCTGAAAACCCCAACGAAGAAAAACACCAGAGACATTGCGTTCTCTAAAGTAAACTTTAATAGGCATTAGCAAACCACAAGATAGTAAGGAAGCTGGAGGCCAGCAGTGGATGCCAATCTGCTCCCCCAAGCTGAGCAGATGCCCTTGGTGGATTGCAGACTCTCTGCCCTGGACTGGGACTGGGCTAGAGAGGCAACTCTTCCTGTGGGCTAACTGCTCCTCCAGCCACCGCAGCTGCTGCTCCTGCTGAGTGCTGGGGTGAAGGAGCCGATGATGGCACTGGAAGCGAAGTAGAGCCCTCTCGGGGTCTAGATCTAGCCATGGGACTGGCTCTCCTCCTTGGACTTCTAGGCTGCTAAAATTCTGCCTCAGTTGCTTCACCAATTAGCTGCCGCACCTTGGAAAGTCGAGCTTCCTGGGTGCTGTCCACTCCGAAGCTCCTCTCCATTCGGGTTGAGGATAGTACAATGGGAATTCGGCTTCATCGGCTTTCTGCAGCCCCTCTGGCCACTTTTCCAGCTCATGTTGGTTGAACGCGACTGCTCCACCCATCCACTCCAGGGTTGGGGTTGGTTCCTTTCGTTCAACTCACTCCTTGGGGCGTGTTGAGGACGCTGGGGTTACGAAGCTGCTTTCAGTCCGAGATGTAGTCCTGCTGGTTGGTCCTGACCAGGTTCTAGCCAGCTGCTCTCTTTCAGGTATCTTCTACTGAGTCTTCACCACACCTCTGGAGGCTACCAGAAAGGCATAGAGGCTCAGGACCCCTTAATGGAATTGGAATTTAAAGAGCTAGCCTAATGTCAAGTTCCAGCTGAGAAGCTCAACGAAGCAAAACACCAGAGACATTGCATTCCCTAATGTAAACTTTATTAGGCATTAGCAAACCAGTAAGATAGGAAGGAAGCTAGCTCTGAGAATATGGCAGGAAACATATAATTAAAAGAGTGAAACTTACCTTCCCCTCTCTGACTGTTTGGGTCACATTGTCCAATAAATCTTCCAGCAATTGTTATGAGAAGAAACTTCAACTCTTTCAGCCACTTTGGTTCGCATGTTGATAAGGAACACCTGTGGATCTCAAACTCTCCCCTCTTCCCTCCCCCTAACTGTAGATAAGCTAGAAGCATTAGAGTGGTCCTAAAGACAGTAGATTTTGTAGCTTGATGCTACTATTATAAATCAGAAGCAACAAACTGAGGATACTTAAAGTGATCAATACCTGGGAAGATTCTGGAAAAAATAATCAAGCAACAAATCAGTGAGCACATTAAAATTTATTATTATTGTTCAAATCACCAGGACCAGGACTAGATGGATTACACTTCAAGGTTCTGAAAAAACTGGCAGATGTGATCTCAGAACCACTGAACTATATCTTTCAAAGATCCTGGAGCACTGGGGAACTACCAGAGGACTGATTTTGATGGGGAACTCATCAAATTTGCAGATGACACCAAGCTGGCAGGAATAGCCAACACTCCACAAGATAGGCTCAAGATATAGAAGGATCTTGACAGATTTGAACATTGGGCCCTATCTAATAAAATGAAATTGAATGGTGAAAAAAGTAACGTGCTACACTTAGGCCAGAAAAACCAAGTGCACAGGTATAGAATAGGTGGTACCTGGCTCAATAGTAGTAACTATGAGAGGGATCTCGGAGTCCTAGTGGACAATCACTTAAATATGAGCCAGCAGTATGCTGCAGCTGCCAAAAAAGCCAACACAGTTCTAGGCTGCATAATAGAGGAATAGAATCAAGATCATGTGAAGTGTTAATACCATTTTATAATACCTTGATAAGACCACACTTGGAATACTGCATCCAGTTTTGGTCACCATGATATAGAAAGAGTGTAGAGAAAAGCAACAAAGATGATGAGGGGACTGGAAGCTAAAACATATAAAGAATGGTTGCTGAAATTGGGTATGTCTAGTTTAATGAATAGGGATGCAGTGGCTCAGTGGGTTAGGACGCTAAGCTTGTCGATCAGAAGGTTGGCAGTTTGGCGGGTCGAATCCTGAGTGCCGCGTAACAGAATGAACGCCTGTTACTCGTCTCAGCTTCTGCCAACCTAGCAGGTTGAAAGCACGTAAAAATGCAAGTAGAAAAATAGGGACCACTATGGTGGGAAGGTAACAGCGTTCCATGCGCCTTTGGCGTCTAGTCATGCCGGCCACATGACCACGGAGACGTCCTCGGACAAGCGCTGGCTCTTCGGTTTGAAACGGAGATGAGCACCGGCCCCTAGAGTCGGAAATGACTAGCACGCATGTGCGGGGGAACCTTTACCTAGTTTAATGAAAAGAAGGACTAGGGGTGCCATGATGACTGTGTCCCAATAACTCAGGGGTTGCCACAAAGAAGAGGAAATCAAGCTATTCCCGAAAGCTCCTGAGAGCAGGACAAGAAGCAATGGATGGAAACTAATCAAGGAGAGAAGCAACCTAGAACGAAGACGTTTTCTGACAGTTAGAACAATTAATCAGTGGTTATAGCAACCAAAACTTTATCCAACATCAACAAAGCAATCATACTATTAAGTGAATTTCAATGATGATGAGCAAAATTAGACTACTTTTCTGGCAACTGAAGGATATCTATCATCTAAAAGAAAAATACTGTATTCTTCTTTCAATAAGCATGGCTATCAGACAGAAAAGCATACATGAAAGAGTCAATATTATTCCTAAGTTGAACTTCGTGGTAAGGATATAGATATTCCTGGCAGAGTAGTAGTATTAAATCTCCTTTTAAATAGTAAGGCAAGGCAGAGCAAATCTGGCAAGTGTGAAAGATCTTCTGTAAGACAATATTGCATTTTCCTAATTATCATAGAATAGTATTCCAATGAAGTCTTTGCCATAGAAAATTGAATTTAGACTATTATCAGTTCCAATGAGGTTGTCTCAAAGCTGAGCAATGCCAAGTATTGAGCAGACAAGCTACAAAAGTTTCAGTCCAAATCTATCTTCCATACTGATATCTTGTATCCTGAACCATCCTGTAATAACAGGGAAGCTAGATTACAGGTCATCCTCTAGAGCAGGGGTGTCAAAACTGTCGGCCTGTGGACCGGTTGCATCATGTGGAGGCCACACCCACCCCAGCTCCAGCAATGCAAAAAAAAGTTGTGATACATCACAACACATCACGTGACGTGGCGTTTGAGACACCCATGCTCTAGAGTCTACCCTAATTAGTGACTGTTCAAAGTTATGACAGCACTGAAAAAATTACTTTTTGTCTGCTCCTCAAGCCTATAACTGTTGTAACATTCCTGCATTCATGATTGCCATTTGAGTGCTTTGCAACTAGAATACGTTTATGACGGCAATAGTGTCCCTCTGTCATATGATTGCCATTTCTGAGCTTCACAGCTGGTTTCAAATAAGCTAGGTGAATGGTGAAGCTAGCAATAAAATTGTAAGTTAATTCATATGAAGTCTTACTTAATGACCCCAGATGATTTACTTAAGCCTAACTGACATCCTAAGTCCAGTGCAGTCATGTGATGTTTCACTTCATAACTAACACTTAGCAAAAAAATTTATTTTTATTTATTTATTTATTTATTATTCCATTTATATCCCGCCCTTCTCCGAAGACTCAGGGCGGCTTACAAGCTTAGCAGTAGTTGTTAGTCCCAATTGTGCTCATTAAGTGAGGACTACCTGTATTGATAAAAGTATAATTTGAGTTAGAATTTTATGTTGCAAAGCTACAGGTAAATATAGAGATCATTCCAATCTGTATATTTAATAAACAGTTAGAAATAGGGTAATGTTCTTGTTTAAAATAAATAGCAAGGAATCCATCTCAAGTCCATTTGTATTGGAGACAATAATCATCTGCATAAAGGAGAACCAAATAAGTTACTTGCTAATTTTTCAGGAGCAAAATTTTGTCAGTGTTCAACTAAAGAATTACTGTAAAACATAAAAAGCCTGTGAAAAAAAAATGGACTTCCGGTGGCGACGCGACGCCAAAGACAGCCGTTTTCGGGCTGCCCGCTCCGCAGCTGTGTTTTTCCATCGTAAACAGCGCCGATCAGCTGTTTAGATGGATTTGAAGCCCCCTCCTCGGGAGAAGAGGAGGGGGTGAGGCCCCAGGTAGGGGTTGAGCTCTCCGGGGCCGCCTGAGCTGAGAGTTTGGGCGGCTGAAGGATTGAGCCCCCCCGAAGCCTGGGTTGCTCCAAGCTGCGCAACGCCCCTGCTCCGGGATTTATGGAGCAGAGCCAGGCGTTAGCAACCACCCCTGCCAAAAGGAAATACCTTTGATTATCAAGATGCAGGCAGAGCGGTACAGGAGGTCAAGGTGATGTGGACTCTTATCTTTACTCTCTAGCTCAATGGATTTTATAGCTTCAAAGTGAAAGTGCGCAATAAGTGAAAGTGGGGGAAGATGGCGGCTAAAACTTCTAAAGCTCTTCGGAGTGCGGGGTCTTCCCTGGTGCAACAGACCTCATTGCAAGCTTTGCTTCCTCCTGCACCTCCTCCGGCATTGACGCTTAAGGATTTACAAGATGCTCTTGGAAAGCATTCACAATTGATGTCTGACATGATGGATGAAAAGCTGAAAAAGTTGGAGGAGAAACTGGAGAAGAAGATGGAAGAGAAGTTTAGAGCAATGAGGGTGGACATGTTGTCTATGATTGAATCTGTAGCTGAATGTGTGCAACAGCTGGATGAAAAAATGAAGGATCTCAGTCAAAAGAACTCTATATTAGAAGCAAAAGTATCAGAAAATGAAAATATAAGGGATAAAATGGACGGAGAATTGAGCCTTGCTCAGTATCATCAGATGCAGTATGCTATTAGAATCAGGGGTTTAAAGGAGAACTGTAAAGAAGATTTAAAGCAGCTGATTTCTGAGGCTCTGGAAGGGGTATTGGGCCAGCCAGCATCTGAAATTGAGGGAAATATGGACAAAATTTTTCGTGTAAATTCATGGATTGCAAGACAAAGGAAGTTACCCAGAGATGTGGTGGTCTATTTTACAAAGAGAGTAATTAGAGATGAAGTTATTCAAGCTGCCTATGATACTAAACTGGTAGTGGCTGAGCAAGAAGTCTTGGTTTTAAAAGAGATTCCTCCGAAGATTTTAAGGAGAAGGAAAGATTTTGCATTTTTAGTACAGGAACTTAAGAAATGTGATATTAAGTTTAGATGGGAGATTCCAGTTGGACTGGTGGTGACGCATGAAGGTAAAAGACATCGTCTGGTTACTGTGGCCCAGGCACGTGATTTTTATAGCAATGTGTTAAAAGCAACCCCCCTATCATTTTTGGAAGCTGTTAAGGGATACGGCGAGGGAAAGCTTCAAGATGTTGCAGACAGACAGATAGAGGACAATGGTGTTGGAGGGGATCAAGATACAGTTTCATTGGATGTTGCAGGAGGCCAGAGGAAGACGCGTGCCGCCTTAAGAAGAGCGAGACGAGAGCAAGAGCAAGACCAGCAGATAGTTATGGAATCTCCAAAGTGTATTTACAGTGAAGATGTGGGAGGGGCGCGGTCCAAAGAAGTTTTGGGGGTCATGACAGACGTGCTCCAAAAGTTTTGGGGCGTTAAGATTGCTGATTAAACTTTTAAATTAGTATCTTAATGGATTAAATTTATCATAGAGGAGAAAGAAAGTTTTTTTTTAATATGTAACACAATTTAAGATGGATGTTATTTGCTTGTTAGAAAAGTATATTAGGGTTATGGACTAAAAGTGTGTGTTGAACTAAGAATGGGTATGCAAGCTCCTAATTAACAATAAGTTGTCTTACAGACTGCTTAACCCTTTTTTTTTTTTACTCTTTTTATTTGAACTCAAGGATGACCTGGAACTGCGAGACATTTGGTGTGATACATGCAAGAATTATTTTTGATTATGGTTTAGTTTGGTTGGAGATTATTAAGGTTAATAGATTTATTTATTTATTTATTTAATAATATTTCTATACCGCCCTTCTCCCGCAGGACTCAGGGCGGTGAACAGGGCAAGAATAAAAATACAAATTACAAAAGTTAAAACTAAATTAAATAAATGCCCACATACTAAAATAGATATTTAAAACCTAATAAATAGGCGCTTTTGGCGCGTAACTGAGAATTTGTTTTTTTTTTCTTTGAAATTAATATGAATAAGGACTGGGATTAAGAAAATCTATTCTGAGTAAAGCTTTTTTTTGTTTTTCTCTTTTTCTTTTTTACTTTATTTATAATATTAATATTGTTTGTATTCATTTTACATGAGCTAGAGGGAGATAGAACTAATAGTTTATTGCTGATAACATAGGGGTGCTTATGTTTGTTTTTTGATTTTATACCCTGTATTTAGCTCTGGGAAGTCGGGGGGGGGGAGGAGGGAATGGGGGGAAGGGATAGGGAGGGTTGGGTGGGGGTGGGGGAGGGGGGGATTAAAGTTAAAATGTATTGTAAAACTTTTTAAATAAATAAAAAAAAGCCTGTGAAAAAATGCATCCTTGCTTTGTTTTGTTCTGAATGGAAACTGGAAAGAAAATCAGCAACGCTCTAACAGACCTACATAAACTATTATCATGACATCGCATAATCAAGAAAATTAGGCCTGGATAACTGGAGGAGGCAGCCAAAGATTCTCTGGGAACATAGTCATATGTTGCAAGATTTGAGGCTTTGTAGGTATCACTGAATAGAGCCTGGAAATATTCTATCCAGACTTCAAGAGAAGCAAGGTTGAATTGCTCAATTGTAGCTTTATGGAAAGAAGGCTAAAGTACCAGAAAACAGAAGAAATTTACTCTCCAGCTGAACTCTACCAATGTTCAGTTGAGTCTGCAGTTTCCAGCATTTTTATTTAAGCAAACTCTTTAAAGATTTTTTTCCTTGCATGATCCAGTCCCTGTAAGTAGCATATATTATTGGCTCTATATGTCCTATATGTCTGTTAATTAGTCTTGGTCACAATATATTCATGATTAAACCAGGGCCTAAAATAATGCTTGACTCTATTATTTTGGTTGAAATTTGGGGACATAGAGATGCCATGGATATTTTTTATTTCAAAGTGAAAATGGTGCAGTAGCAAGTAGCATTCTGTGCAAGTAGCATTCTGTAACTGTACAACTAGAGGAACTAAAGGAGAGAAACTAATTTTGGGAAGCTACAAACTGAAACAGACAGCACTAGTTATGTCACAGTACAGTACAAAGCAGAGCCCAAATGAATACTGTATACCACGGGTTGGCAACCCGCAGCTCCGGAGCCGCATGCGGCTCTTTAAGCCGTCTCATGCGGCTCCCAGGCCTCCTCTGCCATTCTGCAAAAAAGTCCCATTGAGAGAATGGGGCGGCGGAGGTTTGGAGAGCTGATGCCTTTCGGGGCCAAAAGAAATGCAAATGAAGGCAGCAGCTCTCCAAACAGGGCAACGGCGGTTTGGAGAGCTGCGCGCACAGCTCTCCAAACCTCCTCCGCCCCGTTTCCAAGGCTGCCGGCTTCGTCCATGTTTGAGGAAGCCAGCAGATCTTCAAACGGTCGGCGCCGGTTCGGAGAGTTGCGCGCGCAGCTCTCCAAACCTCCTCCGCCCCGTTTCCAAGGCTGCCGGCTTCGTCCATGTTTGAGGAAGCCAGCAGATCTCCAAACGGCTGGCGGCGGTTTGGAGAGTTGCGCACGCAGCTCTCCAAACCTCCTCTGCCCTGTTTCCAAGGCTGCCGGCTTTGTCCATGTTTGAGGAAGCCAGCAGATCTCCAAACAGCCGGTGGCGGTTTGGAGAATTGCGCGCACAGCTCTCCAAACCTCCTCCTCCCCTTTTGCAGGGCTGCTGGCTTCCTCAAACATGGACGAAGCCGGCAGATCTCCAAATGGGCGGAGGAGCTCCAAACCTCCGGCGCCCTGTTTGGAGAGCTGCTCCCTTCTGCGTTTCTTTCAAATGCGAAGGCAGCAACTCTCCAAACGGGGCAACGGCGGTTTGGAGAGCTGCCTGTGCAGCTCTCCAAACCGCCACCATCCCGTTTGCAGAGCTTCCGCCTTCGTCCATGTTTGACGGTGGCAGCAGATCTCCAAACGAGCAGCTCTCCAAACCTCAACCGTCCTGTTTGCAGAGTTTCCGCCTTCGTCAAACATGATCTCCAAACCGGTGGCAGCGGTTTGGAGGCCCTGGGGGGAGGGGCAGGGTGCTCGGGCGGCTCTGGTGGCGCCCGGGCTGAAAACGGCGCCGCGACCCAGCGCCCAGCGCTAGGGAGACTCGCCGCCGCTGCCACGCAGGTGCCTCCCAAGGCTGCAAGCTTCGCACAGGAAGCCCGGCGTCCGGGGAAGCGGCAGCGAAAGGGCCAACTCCCTTTCTCCCCACCCGGCTTCAGTTGGGAGTTTTGTGGTCTCGAAGTTGGCGAGGACTTTTCGGGCTAGCTAGCAGAAGAGAAGCCGGGCCCTTCCTCCTCGGGAGCCATGAGCAGGTGTGGGAAGTGGTGCAAGCGCGGCCTCGTGAAATTTGCCCGCACCCTCTTCAAACTCGTCACGGGCAGGCTTAGCAAAGGTAAAGGCGAGAAGTAAAGGTGACGTGGGAATGGCAGACGGCAGAGGGAGGGAGGGAGGGAAAGGAGCGAGAAGACCACCCGACGCCATTCGCCAATCGTTGGGTTTAGGGAGCAGAAGGGTTCCCGGTTCCCTTCAGAGAGGGCATTTGCTGCGCTTGTGGCGTTTTGCAGGCCGAGAAAGGTGTGCTGTTTGTTGGGTCACTTCTGGGCGATCATGGGGGTCCTGGACAATGTGGGGTTTTGCAGCAAAGCCTGGTAGGAAAAGGTTTCATCGAGACACGCTTTCCTGCTTAGGGGGCTTCTGAAGCTACGAACCGCCCTTTCCAGTTTGCAGCAGTAGTGGCAGCAGCTGGAAGGCGGCGTGAAAACTGGTCTGCGAACCTCGTTTCCTGGGGGGAAGAGTTGGAGCCTGTTGTTTTGTGCATGCGCGTGCATGCGCACATATGCGCACCCTTCTTTGCGGCTCCGAGTTTTTTCTTTTCTGAGGGAACCGGTTCCGAGTGGCTCTTTCACTGTTTTGGGTTGCCAGCCCTTGCTGTATACCATCAGATAAGAATTATATCTAGCTGGCAAAGGACTGAACCACTTCTGAGGGGGGAAAAAACATACTATCACTTACAAGCTAAAAAAAACAATACTACCCAATCATAAAACAAAAATTTAGTTTTCAGATAAATGAACACATCAATACAGTTCAGGAACAGACAGCTAAGTAGAGCTAGTCTGTCAGAAAGGATATTCAGTTAGCTCTGCCTCCCATCTCAACTCTTTTTGCTGCCTGATAAAATGTCAGCCAATGCTCATAAAAGAAAAATTTGGATATCTCTGTATTAATAACAACCCAGAACATTTGGGAAACAGGCATTCTTAAATAACATTCTTCATTTTTGGTTTGGTATTCAATAACAAGAATGTAAAAAATATCCTGCAAAAGATAAGCAGTACTGAAAGAAGCCAGCTGTGTAATTCCTCCCTTAGACACTTATACACTGGAAGAGAAAAATAACAAATGACAACCCATTCCACTGCTGCTGTGGGCTACTGAAAGAGGTTATTTCCCCAGGAAATTGGGATCCTGATAAAATAAATTTTCCAAGTATTCTGCTTCATAATAAAGCTACTTCTCATTGCAAAGTCAGCACCTGACCAGATCCACCAGAGAGTACCCAGAGAGTTTCCATCCTGATATTCAAGTGATAAACACTATTATTCATAAGTCCATTAGTCAATATTTAGAGATTGTGAAATGACTATTTATTACTATATACTACACGTATCTGTTTATTGAAACCCATAAAGAGCACAGATTGCATGGGATCCTCTTCTGTATTATCATCTACAACAAACATATAAAGGTAGGTTGAACTTAGATACCATGATTGGACCAAACTCTCCCACTGCAGTGCAGACAAGGGAGAAATCTGAATCTAGCTGAGTTCCTGAGCTATTTGGCATTAAATTCACAGAGTTTTTGAAGAAATATTTAAACTGAGCAAAAGGGACAGTGAGTTAATTGATATAGAACATTCCTGTCCCCAGCAATCTAAAACTAATAAGGTTATCAGTGCATGTAACATAGATGTGTGTGCAGATAAGAATATTTACCTTGCTGTCAAACAAAATCAAGTTTTTAATAGTGAGTGCCATACCAAGTGCACTAATCAAACAGCTAGTAAAGAAATAGGGGAACTTAGGCACCACACAGGTTATGTAGAAAGTAAACACAGGGTCAGTCATAAAGGACTCTAATGTCTATATCAGTGATGGCGAACCTTTTAGAGACCGAGTGCCCAAAAACCAAATATAATTCTTGCCGCTGTTATCACATGTAAAATCAGATATGTACTTTGCTTATCAAGTTTTTCTGGCATTATACCTAGTAAAAAAATTCAGGTTTATAGTCTATGTGTTTCTCTAACATTTTTCTAACCAAGTGTGAATTTTTGTCCAATATCACCTTGCTTTAACACATGTCCACCACATATGATAATAAGTACCTGGTTTATGTTTACATTTCCAACATTTCTATGACATATTTTTAAACATTTTTGTTAATCTTGTTGGTAGCAAGTACCATCTATAGAACATTTTGTATAAGTTTTCTTTATGTGAAGCTGACAGTCAATTTATACTTTCTTTCCCACAAACCTTGCCGCTTCTCTAACTCTATATTATATCCAAAATTTTTGGCCCATACTATCATTGTCTCTTTTACTTTTTCATCTTCCATTTTCAGATTTAATAAGAAATTGTACATTTTTTAAATTAACTTTTCATTGGAAGTAATAATGTCTGGTCAAACAGAGTCTGCTCTTTATAAAATCCATACTGTTTAATATTTTTGTCATATCTCACTTGCATTTGTAAATGTGACCACCATGTTAAATCAATGCCCTGATTTTCCATCTCTTGCCTGGATTTTAAGTTCCCTTCAGAATTTAGAATATCTTATATGGCCATATTTTATCGAAACTGACTAAATTTGGATGTACAAATGCTTCCATTGTTGAAAGCCATCTTGGAATTTTCAAATAGAATTTACATTTTATTTTTCCCATGTTAATAATAGTGCATTTCTAATATAGTGGTTTTGGAAGTATTTATGCATTTTTTTTCCATACCATAAAAAGGCATGCCAACCAAGTTGTAGGTCATGTCCCTTCAAGTACAGCAATCTTTTATTTCTAAGAATTATCCATTCTTTTACCCATGTTAGCACTGATGCTTGATAATATAAAACCCATTCTGGCAAGCCAAAACCTCCATTTCCCTTAGCTTCTTGTAACATTTTCAATTTAATTCTAGCTTTCTTTCCTTATCAGATAAATTTTTGAATTAGAGAGTTTAAATCTTCAAAGAATTTTTTCTCTAGTTTTATAGGTATCATTTGAAACAAAATTAAAATTTTTGGTAGTATATTCATTTTCATTGTAGCAATTCTTCCTAAAATCAACAGTTGCAGATTCTTCCATTTTTCAAAATCAAGCTTTATTTAACAATTTAATATAGTTATCTTCTTTTATTGTTGAACATCTTGTTGTCAAATATATTCCCAAGTATTTGACCTTTTTGGCTATTTACAATTCTATTTTTTCTGATAATTGCTTTTTTTGTTTATCTGTAAGATTTTTAACTATCACTTTAATTTTTTTTCTATTTATCTTTAATCCTGCTATCTTTCCAAATTGTTCTATCTTTTTCAACAGTTTAGGAATCGTCTCTAAAGATTCCTCTAGAATGAATACCAAATCATCTACAAATGCTTGCAATTTATTGGTTTCACCTATTTTCAATCGTTTAATTTCTGGATCTTGCCTAATGTTTCTATTTAAAACTTCCAAAGTTAAGATAAATAGCAGTGGGGATAATGGACATCCTTGTCTTGTGTCTTTTCATATATCAAAATTCTCTGTATAATCCCAATTTACAATCATTTTTGCTGTTTGTTTCTTATATATTGTCTGAATCGTATTTACAAAGTTTTGACCAAAGTCCATTGTTTTTAGTTGTTGAATCATAAATTGCCAAGAAACATTATCAAATGCCTTTTGGGCACCTAAAAATACTAATGCCAGTTGTTTTCCTGGATGCAATTTATAATATTCCAATATATCTAATATTAGTCTCAAATTATTTTTTCTTTGTCTCTTTGGCAAAAATCCATTTTGGTCTGGATGTATAAATTCAGTGAAAAATCTTTTCAGCCTCTCAGCTATTATTGAAGTGAAGATTTTGTAGTCCACATTTAATGGTGATATTGGTGTACAGTTTTTTTTTATCTAGGTCAAATCTGAATCCTCTTTTGGTATCAAAATAGCATTTGCTTCTGTCCATGTATTTCGGAGTTTTGCCTCCCAAAAAAGTTTGTTACATATATCTTTCAATGGTAAACTTAATGTATCTTGTAAGCATTTATATAACTCTGCCGGGAGTCCATCTGGTCCTGGTGTTTTTTCATTTTTTTGTTTTTTTATTGCCTCTATCAGTTTTATCGTTATTTTTTCATTTAACATAGTCTTGAAATTTTCTGGATTTTTTGGTAAATTATTTTCTTCCATATATTAAGTCATTTTCTCCCATGGAATTTCTTCCTTAACATAATGTTTCTCATAGTATTCTTTAATTATCTTTTTTATTACTTTATTTTAAAATTGTAAACAGCCTTTTTCATCTACTAAATTGTTTATCAATTTTTTCTCCTTCTGTTTCTAAGTTTATTATTTATTTATTTATTTATTTATTTATTTATTAATGGGACTTATATCCCGCCCTATCTCCCGAAGGACTCAGGGCGGCTAACAACAATAACATATAACAGAAATTAAGATAAAATTAAAATTAAAGACATCTGTGCAATAAATTAAAATTAAAAATTAAAAATAAATTAAAAATTGTAAACATAATTAAAATGCCTGTCAGTCCAGGTCAGCCAGGTGGAAAAGGAGTGTTTTGAGGCCGCGGCGAAAGGACTGGAGATCTTGGGTCATCCGAAGCTCAGGGGGGAGCTGATTCCATAGGACTGGCGCTCCCACAGAGAAGGCCCTTCCCCTGGGGTTCGCCAGCCGACATTGTCTAGCCGACGGTACCTTGAGGAGGCCTTCTCTGTGTGAGCGTATAAGCTAACCATCTTCCTGGTTTATTTGCATTTTCAAAGAAGTTTTGCTTTGCCCTTTTAATTTGCTATGCCAGTTTTTCTGATTCTATTAAATTTATCTTTTATTATTTCCATTTGTCTTTTCAATATTTTCTTTTGTGGGTTTATTTGTAGTTCAAATTCTAATTTTTAAAATTCTTCTCTTAACAACTTATATTGTTGTCTCTTCCCCCCCCCCCATGTATGTTATCACTATGCCTCAAAATATGCTTTGGCTGTATCCTATACATTTTGTAATATTGTATCTTCTTTTTTATTTTCTATGAAGAAAAATTCCATTTCTTTTGTTGCTAACACTATAAATTCTTTCTCTTTTAATATAGATTGGTTCAAAGTCCATCTTAATTTTTTCTGCATTCCTTTCCATGTCCTTTTTAAAGGATTATGATCTGCCCAAATATCTAATTCTATTTCAATTTCCTGCATATTAACCCTTAATTTAGGCATCATCCAAATCATATCAATTCTAGTCCAAGATTTATGACTATTAGAATAAAATATATATTGAGATTTTCCTGGGTTCGTTTCTCTGCAAATGTCTTGTACACCAATTTCCTCTATCATGTTAAAAAAAGTCTTAGGTAATCTTCTTCCTTGTTTCTCTGATTTACTGCTCTTGTAATCTAATGTCCTGTCTACTATTGCATTGAAGTCCCCAATTAAGCATATATTTTGATATTCCATTTCCAATATTTTTCTGTGAAGGTTTTGATAAAATTCTTTGTTTATTTGGTGCATATATTACTATCAAAAGTATGTTTTTGATTTAAGAATATTTTTACCATTAGTATTCTTCCTTCTTCATCTACCTAAATCATTTTAAAATCTATTGTCTCTTTAACATATATAGCTACTCCTCTTTTTTTGTTGAGCTGATGTGTAATAAAGTTTTCCAAGTTTTGGATTTTCCAAAAATTTGTGATGTTGTTTTTTTATGTGTGTCTCTTGCAAACAAATTATGTTTAATTTCTGTAGTTGTCTAAAAATTCTTTTCCTTTTTGATGGGGAATTCAATCCATTTATATTTACTGAAAAGATTCCATTTTCTTTCTCCATTTTGATTTAGTTATATTTCGGTCTTGTTGATCTCGTAATCCTCTGCTCTCTTACTGTTACTGTTCCCTCATCCTCTTGATTCATCTTCTCTTTTTTTTTCTTCCACTTGTGAAGTTGTTTCCTCTATTGTTTGTTCTGTCAGTTTCTGGCTTTTTCCATCCTCTTGTTGATATTGTGTTATTTCTCCCAGAAATCCTTTATATCTTTCATCAAAATCCTTTGCCTTCCACACTGAATCCAATCAATATCTTGTATTATCCCGATTGGTTAGAATCCCTTCTGGTATCAGCCATCTAAAATTTACTCCTTTTGCAATCAGCTTTGTAGTCAAGAAATGATTTTGTCTTTGAGGTATCTCTTATTCTCCTGGGAATCTGTTTCAGCACTACTATTTTTTTATTTTTGTATTATAATGGGTCATCTCTGACTCTTCTTAATATCTCATCTCATTGTTTTCTTCACAAATCTTATGTGGATTTCTCTGGGCCATTTGTGTTTCCTCGTGTAGCTTGAATTCATTCTAAATATTTCATCCATTTCTTGCTGCATCTCCAATCTTTCAACTTTTAAGGCCTCTGCTAATAGATTGATCTGCTAATAGATTGATAATCACTTCTGCTATATTTTTCTCTTTTATCTTCAGGTATATTCTGGAATCTCAAATAGTGCACAGCTTTCTCCATTTCCAAGGCAGCAACTGTTCCTTCTAAGTTGTGATTTGCTTGTTCTAATCTTTCATTCTCTGTCATTAGTGCTTCAATGTTTTCCCCAGTATCTTCTGATTGATCTTCCACCTTTTGAATTCTTTGTACATTTTAAAGAATCATTTGTTGATGAGCCTCAAATTGTGTCTTTATATCAAGCATTTGTTCATTTAGCTTATCAAAATTTCTTTTTGTTTCTTGATGATTCTGCTGCATCATTTCTTGCATTAGTTGTGGAGTTGTGTGCATCTCTTTTTGGAAATTGTTTGCCTTCTCTCATTGTAACATTGCTTCAATAGATCCCTGACTTGTTGCACTAGATGTTCCAGAAGAGGATGCAGAAGGTTTTTTGTAATTTTAGTAAGATTAGATGTGCTCATTGGTCAATCAAGCAAGTTTTGTAAATCCACAGGGAGAAAAGAAAAAAAGAAGAAAAAAAACCCCAAGCCAACTGCTTTTGGCTATAATCCAATTTTAGAAAAAGTCCCACTACTTTAGGCTATAATCCAACTGTAAACAGAGCCAACTGTTTTAGGCTATAATCCAAGTTTTAAAAAGGGCCAACTGCTTTAAGCTATAATCCAACATTAAAAAAGAATCAACTGCACAAGTCTAATCCAGATATTTCTGTCAGTTCAAAGATGTAAGAAAAAATCCTCTGTCATTAAATAGTTTCTATAATAGTTATGTCTAGAATCAAAAGATGTAGTTATAAAAAAAATATTTGGTTTTTTTTAGAGTCACAGAATGTTCTTTGTTAGTAATGGGGGACTTTAATTACCCTGACATCAACTGGGAGACAAACTCTGCACCAAGTGGAAGATCAAACAATTCCTGACAAACATAGCAGAAAATTTTGTCTCAAAAAAAGTAAAGAAGGGAATTAGGGGATCAGTCATATTGGACTTAATTCTTACTAACAAAGATGAAATGATAGGAGGTGTTGAAGCCATAGGAACCTTGGGGGGTGGGGGAGTGACCATGCAATATTGAAATTCAACATTATGCAAGCATAAGCAATAGAACACAGTCAAACTAGAGTCCTGGACTTTAAGACAGATAATTTCAATAAACTTAGAAAGAGACTGGGAAGGATTACATGGATGAGAATCCTCAAGTGGAAAACAACTCAAGCTTTGAAAATTGAAATTCTGAAAAGTGAAATTATAAAAGCCCAATTTAGCACAATACCAACGAAGAGAAAAAATAACAGCTCTCAAAAGAAACTAGCATGGCTGCATAAAGAACTCTCTAATAAATTGAAACAAAAAAGGACAAGTATAAAAAGTGGAAATAGGGGCACATAACTAAGGCAGAATATCAGCAAATAGCCCGAGCCTGCAAAGATGAAGTAGGAAAACTAAGGCTCAAAATGAACTAAGGCTTGTGACAAAAGTCAAAACTAACAACAAGAAAGAAAAACTTAAGGAAATGATTGGACCATTAGTGACAAGCAACAGGGAGAAAGCAGAACTACTTAACTTGTTTTCTGCATCTGTCTTTAGACAAAAGGAAAAAAACAGTCCAATCTATCAAAAACAGTACCATAAAAAATAGATTAGAAACACAAGTTAAGATAGGAAAGAAAATGGTAAGTGAGCACCTGTCTACCTTAGATGAGTTCAAAACACCAGGACCAGATGGATTACACCCCAAGGTTCTGAAGGAACTGGCAGATGTGATCTCAGAACCACTGAACTATATCTTTCAAAGATTCTGGCGCATCAGGAAACTACCAGAGGACTGGAAAAGGGCTGATGTAGTTCCCATCTTCAAAAAAAGGGGGGGGAATGGATCCAGGAAACTACAGACCTATCAGCCTGACAACAATACCTGACAACAATATCTTCTGGAAAAGATAATCAAGCAACGAATCAGCGAACACCTAGAGGCAAACAAAGTCATTACTAAAAGCCAACATGGGTTTGTCAAAAACAGATCATGCAGAAAAATCTTATTGCATTCTTTGTCCAAGTGACAAAATTAGCGGACCAGAGGAATGCTGTGGGTATAATTTACTTGGACTTCAGTAAGGTATTTGATAAAGTAAACCACAAACTACTACTTGATAAGATAGAAAAATATGGGTTAGACAGCATCACCGCCAGATTGATTTGGAGTTGGCTGACCAGCTGTACTCAGCGTGTGCTGCTCAATGGAACTGCATCTACCTGGAGGGAAGTGTGTAGGAGGATGCCCCAGGGCTCTGTTCTGGGCCCAGTGCTCTTCAACATCTCCATCAACGATTTAGATAAGGGGATAGATGGGGAACTCATCAAATGTACAGACGACACCAAGCTGGCAGGAATAGCCAATGCTCCAGAAGATAGGCTTAAGATACAGAAGGATCTTGACAGACTTGAACATTGGGCGCTATCTAACAAAATGAAATTCAGTGGTGAAAAAAGTAAGGTTCTACATTTAGGCAAGAAAAACCAAATGTACAGGTACAGTATCGATGGTACCTGGCTCGATAGTAGTAGCTGTGAGAGGGATCTTGGAGTCCTAGTGGACAATCATTTAAATATGAGCCAGCAGTGTGCTGCAGCTGCCAAGAAAGCCAACACAGTGCTAGGCTACATTAACAGAGGGCTAGAATCAAGATCACGTGAAGTATTAATACTTTATAACGCCTTGGTAAGGCCACACTTGGAATACGGCATCCCGTTTTGGTCATCACAATGTAAAAAAGATGTTCAGACCCAGAGAAGAGCAATAAAAATGATTAGGGGACTGGAGGTCTAGTTGTCTAGTTTAATTAAGAGAAGGACTATGGGTAACATGATAAGGTAAAGGTAAAGCACATGCGTGCTAGTCGTTTCTGACTCTAGGGGCCGGTGCTCATCTCCGTTTCAAAGCCGAAGAGCCAGCGTTTGTCCAAGGACGTCTCTGTGGTCATGTGGCCGGCATGACTAGATGCCAAAGGCGCACGGAATGCTGTTACCTTCCCACCGTAGTGGTCCCTATTTTTCTACTTGCATTTTTACGGGCTTTTGAACTGCTAGGTTGGCAGAAGCTGGGACAAGTAACAGACGCTCACTCTGGTACGTGGCACTCGGGATTCGACCTGCCAAACTGCCGACCTTCTGATCGACAAGCTCAGCATCCTAACCCACTGAGCCACCACGTCCCTTGGTAACATGATAGCAATGTTCAAATATCTCGTGAGTTGTCACAAATAGGAGGGAGTCAAGCTATTCCCCAAGGCACCTGAAGGCAGGACAAGAAGCAATGGTTGGAAACTAATCAAAGAGAAAAGCAACCCAGAACTAAGGAGAAATTTCCTGACAGTTAGAACAATTAATCAGTGGAGCGACCTGTCTCCAGAAGTTGTGAATGCTCCACTACTGGAAATTTTTAAGAAGAGACTGGACAATCATTTGTCTGAAATAGTATAGGGTTCCTGCCTGAGCAGGGGGTTGGACCAGAAAACTGCCCCAAGGTCTCTTCCAACATCATCATCATCATCATCATCATCATCATCATCATCATCATTTTTATTTAGCCAATGATGCTCTAGATAAGCTTGATATAAAATTATTAAAGTACCCAATATATATTTAAAGTCAGATACCTAAAAACTGCTAATTAAGAGATTGAAAGAGTTTGTCCTATTGTATCATGACATAAAAACAGATTTACTACTACTACTACATTTACAACAAAATACTCTTTTTCCATTTCAGACAATAAGTATATGTCTGTGCCTTTCACCAAGATTACATCATTGAATTTCTTTGGATCAAAGCTTCTTTCTTTGGATAAATGATGCAACGGACATTCACCAATGCAACAGAAAAAACACTTCTCAAAACAAGATTTTTTTTTCTGTTACAATTGTTCAGTACACGATTTGTTGATGTTTACATCTTTTAAATAATTGGCAATTACATTATTTTCTGTTCATTAGACTTGAGGGAGATCAGCACATAGTTGGATGTAAAAATGTTAGTCTACCATGTATTAGATCTTCACGGCTGCTGTACTCAGTAAAAGAAATTAATGCAAGAAACTTACACTAATATCAAAGTTTAAGTGAGTTTGATGGACATACTAAGAAAATGTGCACAAGATTGCAGCTTTTAAATAACCTGATGGGATGATATGAATTAAGTAAATAATTATATTATAAATAAATGTGTATAAGGTGCATTCTTTCTGAGGTTAGTATGTTGCATTAAAACACTCTAAAACAGCTATGTTATGCATTTTGATTTAGGAAGTAAGCTTAGTCATTTCATATCACCTACAAAAAATTCCAATTGCAGTCAGCTTTAACCTACAATAGCTATATTAGTAACACTACTGAACATTTTAGTTTAGCATTATTTTACAATCGCAACTTGCACTGCATTGTTAACTTTATAGCTCAGTGTATCAAGCAAACCTAGAAAAATTGTGTTTTAAAAACAAGGATAAGTTTACTATAGTTAAGCAGCGTGTGGTATGAATACAGTCAGTATTTTAACAGAAGTGGTTCTGAACATTTTCACCACTAACCCCCCTTTAAATACATTTTGTGGCCACTTTTTGTGAGATTGCAGCCCCCCCAGAGGTCCATGGACCAGAGATTGAGAACCACTGTTTTACAGTATACCCTGATTTTGGAAGGACTGTGTTGGAAAAATAGCTTGATAGAATCCTCATTCATACAAACAGAAAAACAAACCATCCCATTTTAATGTTTTCACTTAATTTTTCTTCAGAAACAGAGAATGTTTGTTAAAGCTTTTATGAATAGAAATCTGTATCTTCTTTGTGACAGCAGGGGAGAAATACTGAAGGACAGATGTCCTAACTTATAAAGTGCCTTGTTTATTTTGTGTTGGTATATTTGTAAAAGAAATTTGTATGTCAGCTAGTGAGATGAAATTTAGCCATTTTGTCCTAGAAATCCTACTTAACATTTATTGATTAGCACTACATTTAAATCCTAAATCGTGCAAAATCAATATATCTTTGTTTTCTCTGGGCTGGAAAGATATCAGGATAGTCATCCAAAGTCGGGACTAAATGGATTGCACATAATGATGCCCGAAAGACTTACAATACTGTATATTTCCATGTTTTGTGGTTGTTACAATGCACTCTAAATTATTTATATTTTCTTCAGTTAGTTAATCTGCTGAAATTCAGAAATGTACGGTATTGCTTTTTTAAACAGTAGAATGAGCTTAATTTGGAAAAGCTTCTGTGGTTTTTGTGTTGAAAGATTACAAGGTGAAGTTATCATGAATGGAGCCAAAGATGCCCCACAAACACAGCGCAACGTAGTGAAAATCAAACTATGTCACTGCGTTTCTTTATGGACATGAAGCCCTTGCTGTTTTACTATTAAGCGCATAGAGAATGTGTCAGAAAAAGAGATGTTCCATATCCAGCGGATCGCGCCCAGGCAGCCGTTTCACCTTCATTTCTCACAGATTTTCTGTCCATCATTCAGAGCTGACCTTCCTTCTCAGCTACAATTCCCTCATTAACTTTTCTTGAGAAACTGTTGGCGCTTCTTCTGCACTTTTCTGTGGTGCCGGAGGCCTAACCCATGAAAGCCTCGCAAAATTACGCCTGCCGACGAATAGCTCCTACCTCGCAACTAAAGTAGCTCTTGCGTAGTAACTGTGGCATCCATCTTTGAGGTGGGCAAAATCTTTTTTTTTTGTCGCTTCCCTTACGGAAACCCAAATCGATCCTCTATAAGTACTTTTCTACAGACTAGTAATTAGTAAATATCAAGGTTCGGGAGGATATAAGCACTACAAACAGATTTTCATAGATATCACTTAAGTTTCATGATGGAGAAATATGCCCGAGATAAAGATGGAGTGGTTGAGATGGAAAAGAAGGGAGGGAGAAAACTGATGGCGGACAAGATTAAATATTTTCTGGGTGGAAATTCTCGCGATATCTTAGACGAGGCCGGAAGAGGATAAAGACAGGGAGTCAGCGGAGTCTCCGGCCTCTCAGTACGTGTGCGTAGGCGTCATTGGGCTGTTTGGCGGTTACGCAGCGGAGTCAGCGTTGGGGGGTTGGAGAATTGGTGGTGCAGCGGGAGTAGTAACTGAAGCACCCACCACTACTAGGTGAGGGAGGGGGTCATTTCGCTCCTTGCCGCCGCTGCTGAGTGGGAAGAACGTAAGCAAGAACAACCACAGCCGCCACCAGCACCATGGGTGAGTCTCCATCCCGAGCACTTTTCTGCTGCTGGGGAAGGGCGGGAGTGGAAATGCCGGCTTGGGCGGGGGCGATGACAGATGGAGGAGCAGGTCCCGGGCCCGTTCAGGCACCTTCAGTTTCTTTCTTTCTTCGCGCTGCTTCCCGTGGCGGCGAAAGCTATAGCGGGGGCCGAGCCTCAACTATCCGCGCTTGCTTTAGTGGAGGCTCGCGCCCAACTAGTAGTTAACAAAAAACGCATTTCTTCCTTCTGGCTCCCTCTCCTTTCGGCTGAGAGAAGTCAGGTTGTGGGGACGGACAAAGCTCGCCCCAACCTTCCTCTGAATTCCTTGGTGCTCTCGGTTGAAGCTCGTTCTTTCCAAAACGAAAGTCTCCCTCCGTCCCCACTTTCGTTCGACGCCTCTCGGTCATTTCTCTCTCAGTTCCCCGCCCTGCTCTCTCATTCAAATTCTTCTTCCCCTTACCAGCCCTATTCGTCTTTTCTTTTCTTTTTTTTCTATGGGGCTTTCATTCAAGCTTTTGATTACTCTCACTCTGAAAGGAAAGAATTGCTGGTTGGAACCTCCCGGCGCGCGGACTCATTTCCTGCGTCTTATTTTACGGCGGGTACTTTCTGCGACTCCCCCTCATTTTTAATGCAGGAAACTAAAACGCTCGAAAAAGGAATCCACTCCTCTGTGGTGCTTTCCTTTTCTTTGCGTCCGTTCTCCGAAACTATTCCTTTTAGCCTTCTAGTTTTGGAATGGATGGAATTTGTTAACAGGAATGCAAGGCACCGTAGAAGTTTGGGATGGTAGAAGATTGGGAGGTATCAAAAAATCCCAAGGCAGGAAAAAGGAAGGCCAAAATGAACGTGTAAACAAATAAACAAATCGGGCACATTGCTGTTTTCTCTCTAGCTACAGTACTCTTCTATAAGTTAAAGTTGTTACCGTTTACAAAAGCTACGTATGGATGGGAAACTCCTAATTGTACTTGTGGCCATTCTGGTTGTTTGGTCACACCTTGGAAAGAGCATTCCAGACGATTCTATATAACTATGGTATGTAGGGTAATTTGAGTTAGCTTACTGTGGTTCCTTCTAGAAGTGGCTTTTTTAAGTTGTAAAATTTAAATATTTTTTAACATTTTAATGCTAATTTTAAAGAAATATTTTGTATTCATGCTAATATTTAGAACTATTCTGAAATACTGATTCATTTTCTAGTTTAAGATTACTCCTGTAAAGATTTGTATAACATTTCAGGTTCAATCATTAAGCTTTGAATATATTTGACCCAGGTAAAACTTTAAATATGACAAAAGTATTAACACTTCCCAGATTTGCTTACTTGAGCTATCAGTGATTCCTTAACAATTGTTGTGTATTCTACTTAGATTGCTTCATTTTAAAACTGGCTTCAGGGAGATGGGAAGACTGATTGGCTGTTTGGAAGAAAGTTTGATTGGGTATATCAGGTTTTATTCATAATTACAGAACTGAAATGCCTTTTGATTTTAATAATTCTATATGGCAAATTTTGATCCAGTTTAATGAAATAAATGCTATTTCTGTTTAAATGCACATGAATCAAAATTCATGGATTTTCAGTCTATAGGTTTCAGTTAATATTTTTCAATCATAAAGTTAGATTTAATTAGGAATAGCGTGCTGAAAGATAAGTACTCATGTTTTACCAAATTGCATTCACTACACAAAGATTTTCCAAGATAATTATAGAAATTGGATATTTCAAGAATATTTGTAAAAAACTGGACTAATAATGGATCAGAATCCAGGTTTCACTGATGCTAAAGTAAATCTCGTGTATAAAAGTGGAATTATTTTTGAACATGACTAATTTTTATGTCTGGTTTATTATACTTTTAAAAATGGCACTTTAGTCCAACCCCCTTCTCATTGTTAATTAATGCATTCTGAACAGCTGGGTGTTCATCTTTTGCATAAACACATCCAGTCTGGCAAGATTTGTTCTTGACAAATTTATGTGACTTCTGATAAGTACTGCATGTTTCAAGGTGCTTGGAAATTACTTTTTTTTTGATGTTATAGAATCTTCCTAGGTGTCTACATTTGTATGATTGGTCTATGGTTCTTTAATTCCTTTTTAAAAACATATACTTGATTCTTCCACTCATATGGTATTTTATCTATTTTCTAGTTCAACAGTTCTCACACATTTGGTCTTGGGACTCCTTCACATTGATTGAAGATCCCAAAAAACACTGGATTTTGTGGATTATATCAATATATCGATATTCATTATATTAGAAATTAAAACCTGAGACATTTCAACATATTTATTTGACTTCAGTGACCCCCTGAAACTGTCTTGGAGACCACTTTGAGAACATCTGTTCTAGGTAATAGGATCATACATAATGTCTGTCCCAGCCCCATTAGCTGTTTCTTTCAATACTCTCAAATACAGAGTCAAACTGATATGCATAGTATCCAAGCAGCATAACAGCAAACTGATAATGTGCAGAGTGAAATTATTATGTACTTGTGTCGTGACACATCTCTATAAATTGCAGTATTTGCATTATGATGTAATTTTGTCACTTCTTTAATCTGGTCCACGTATCCATCACTGGCGATTTAAATTTATATAAATTAGGTGTTCTCTGACTAATTCCGTCTCAGTCAATTCTATCTCTTTATCCTGTTCTTTGTTGCTTGCTGCAATTATATCCTTTTGGAGAAGACTTAGACAAAACAGGAGCAAAGTTTCTTAGTATTTGTCAGCCTTTTTTTGGTTTTCATTTGGCAGATGGTATAATTGTTCATTTTTTCTTCTATATTTTTTAATCCTACTTGAATAAACTTTCTACTAGTACTAGTATATTTTACTTCCAATTTATTCTGAGTTTTTGATCTGGGACATCATTTGTACATTGTTACTTGATTGTATCCCCTCTCTACCTATAATGTTTTATTGAAAGTTTTAACAATAGTTAAAACTAAATAGTTAAAAAGCAAACTGAAGTAGAACAAAAAAGGGAAGCAATAAAAATTAAATGTGCAAACAGAGAAAGTAGAAAAAATGAAATCCCAGCAATCTTCATCACAGCAATTACAGGTACAATTATATGTTAATCTCTAATTCTAAAATTATTTTCTTTCTATAATTTATCCTGTCTAATCATCAAAGCCATAAATCACATTCACTTTTTCTTTTTTTGCCCAAAAAACAAAAGATTTTCAATTACCAATAATGTAAATATTTTCTCTAATCAAACGTTAATTTATCCAATTAAGCAAGTTCTGTCTTCTTCAACTCTCCATTGTATTATCAACTCTTTCCTTTTTTGTACATAAAATAATGTCACTGCAGTTATCATATCTAAAAACAGTGTTTCACGGTTCTTTCTAAATGTTTATCCTTCAGTCAGTGGTGGGATTCAGATATGTGAACAACCAGTTCTCTGTGTGGATGCTGCTTCCGGAAATCCATTCTGGGCCTGGGCAACAAAAAATTAGCTACCGGTTCTGCCGAATCCCTCCACTGTCTTTAGTTCTAGGAAGAACAGTTCTGATTTCAATTGAATATTATTCTTTAAAATCCTCTAAATCTATGTATTGGAACCCAGTATTTCCTAGCTTTTTATATATCCACCAATCATGATAAAATGACCCTTCTGATTGTTTAAGTTTCCAAATTTGAAGTATCTTATACACCTTAGATAATTTTTTGGTGTCATACCAATGGTCTGTGACTTTATAAAAATTATCTTTAAGATTATAATGTAAATTTTAATCCTTTCAACCACATATTTTCCCATTGTTCCATTTGTTTAAGTAAAAAATTAACCAACTCTATTGTACATTCTTTGACATACTCCTTTTTTGTTTCAAATTTCAATAAAAACATTTTAGTAATTTAGTACACAATCCGTCACATTCTGTCTTATACTGTTCAGTATCATGAATTCATTTATCCGAACAGAATTACAGTTAAAAGGGACCTTTGAGGTCTTCTAGTCCAAACCACATGCTCAGGCAGGAAACCCTATACCATTTCAGAGAAATGGTTGTCCAGTCTCTTCTTAAAAACTTACTGTTGGAACATTCACAACTTCTGGAGGCAAGTTGTTCTGCTGGTTAATTGTTCTGTCAGGATATTTCTCCTTAGTTTTTTTTTAATCCCATTTATATCCCGCCCTTCTCCGAAGACTCAGGGCGGCTTACAATCTAAAGCACAATGTGCTTAGCAATAGCCTTCATTCTATGTATATACCTGCTTATTAGGGCTTTTGGGGCCCCCCAAGCGGCATTTTTACAAAGTCAGCTTATTGCCCCCAACAATCTGGGTCCTCATTTTACCTACCTCGGAAGGATGGAAGGCTGAGTCAACCTTGAGCCTGGTGGGACGCGAACCTGCACTAATTGCAGGCAGCTGGTGTTACTTAAGGAGGCATTAGCCCACTGCTCCACCAAGGCTCTTGGTCGCATCTCTCTTTGGTTAGTTTCCATCCATTGCTTCTTGTCCTGCCTTCTGGTGCTTTGGAGAAGAGCTTGACTCCCTCTTCTTTGTAGCAACCCCTGAGATGTTGGGGCACTACTATCATGTCCCCCTTGTCCTTCTCTTCGTTAAACTAGACATACCCAATTCCAGCAACGGTTCTTTTAATGTTTTAGTTTTCAGTCCCCTGGTCATCTTTGTTGCTCTTCTCTACACTCTTTCTAGATCATGGTGACCAAAACTGAATGCAGTATTCCAAGTGTGGTCTTACCAAGACATTATAAAATGGTATTAACACTTCATGTGATCTTCATTCTATTCCTCTGTTAATGCAGCCTAGCTGCAGCACATTGCTGGCTCATATTTAAGTGATTGCCCACTAGGACACCAAGATTCCTTTCACTTTACTACTTTACTACTCACTTTACAATAGTTACTACTATTAAGCCAGGTACTACCTGTACTATACCTGTGCATCTATTTTAAATCTTTCTGATAATTGTAAGAAAGCCATTGATATCTATGTCCCTCTTTTATTAATTCTTTAGATTTCATTTTATATTCCCCTTGATCAAATTCTACTATCTCACAATATTTTAACCATTTAGTACTTGGTTGTACTTTTTTATTTCTGGTCCTCTTTCCATCTTCTATATATTATTTTCAAGATTTTTACATAATTGTCTAACTGCATTGTCTCTTGTTTTCTTTTAACTAATAATTTATTTAAATTGTAATTTAATATCTATTTTTAATAAATTCTTGCCTCTCCATTAAATTCTTTTTGATCATGTTATCAATGCTTGCTTTTTTGAAAGTCCAAAGTACATGCTTACTACCAATATATTCAGTTTAAAATCAAGAATTCCAGCATAACATAGTCATTTTCCCCATTTCCTATTTTTACATGTTTCTCAGCTGGGTTTTTGAGTGATAATCTCAAATTAAGGATAGGTTAAGAGATATAATGTGCTTGCTTGATGGCTTCCTCCTAAATAGTTATCTCTGTGTTCATAATGAGTTTTATTTATGTGTGGTTGAAATTTAAAAAAATACATTCACATGAAATACCTTGATCATAGTGAGTGCATACCTAAAAATGTGAATAATTAAATGCAGTGTCATTATGAAAAATTCCAGTCTATACAGTGTAGAATTAACTGTTCTAAAATAGATCATAGACTATTCTGTGGGAGTGAACAATATTAGATTACAAGCCCTTCCCCCCTTACATAGGATATTTGTGTCTTGCAGAAACCTTTGTCAATGAATGTAGAAGATTGAAAAAAATTCAAGCTGAATTGTCAAAGTAGGTCTCTGAATGTAGGGTGAATGCCACATCCTCTTCAAAAATTTCCACATAACACAGTAGCTGAGCCTGTTTATAAATGTTGTATACTAGTGGTCTTTGATTTTGAAAAATGTAAGGTAAAGTATATTCAAGATGGTGGATGTTAGTGCAGTTAAAAATATGTTAGTTACAAGTCTTGATTCAATTTTAGTTTGCTGTACCTTAACCAGACCACAGCATGCTCCAGTCAGGAGCTGGCCCTGTGAAGACCTATCACCTGAATATGATAGGAAAATAATACAGTTACTATGTGTAGGCATTCAGCTCCACATTTTTAATAAAAGTACCAGCAGCTTAACATAGATATGTATGGGATAGGAGGGGAAGGGAATAAAACTCAGTGACACCCTGCAGTTCAAAATCTATTAGCGTTATAGTCTATACACTGTAACACATTATAGTGCTGTATGAGTATTAGGAATGTGCCATAAGGTAAGAAGAGAGACATGACAGTAGTACATTGATTTATGGCAATGGTTTTCAAGCTTGTCTATTTTAACGTGTGGACTTCCAACTCCAGAATTTCCCAGTATGTTCTGAGCCAGGTCCAAATTTGAAACACTGATTATTGTATCAAAAGCTTCCAAATGTCTCAAGAGCATAGACAGCAACACACACACACATCCATTATAATTTTTCAACAGATTATCTGTCCCATTGGAGCAAAAAAGTTGTCCTTATGCTGTGTCTTAGACTAAAATGAAACTTAAGTAATCAGTATCAATCGGAAACAGAGTGGGGTTTTTAGCCACCACCCACTCAATCTTCTTGGCCAATAGTAAATTAGAACCTGGTTGCAATTGTTAAAACAGAGCAATCACTCCTCAGATGTCTCTTTTTCTTTCTCTATGGTATTTTTTTGTTTGGAGCTTTATTCCATTTTTCAGGGTTTCCTAAGCATGCTGAACTGTGTTTCCTTCTAGGATTTTCATCATAGAAGAGGCAGTACAGCCGCAGAGGGATATTTTAAAGAGACTTTGCCTTGTTTTGGCTTGTTATTGATCTTCTTGGATTTGCTTTTATAGTTTCAAAGTTATGTTTTTACCTAATTGGCATTCAAGATGCCTTTCTGAAATCCATGTAATTCTTGCTTCTTGATTTTATCAGCTATGTGGAACTTGGTATCCAAACACTTTGTCCATATCTATAGCACATTCTATTACTGGATTTAAATACTTTTATATGTCTTTTCTAATGAATAGCTTTTCTTATGTTAATGGCTATAGAAAGTATTTTATTTGAATTTGTGAGTAAGGGAATGTTTCTGAGAAATAGTGTGAATTTTTGAGTTCATCTTTGCCTAGTTTTGGTAGCTGCTATTACTTAAATAGGAAATTATTAGGGCATATCAACTTCAACTGTAAAGTTGAAAAAATATTTTAAGACCAAGTAGTGATAAGCCACTTTGATGCTGCTACTAAAAATATTTATATTCATGAAGTTATCAGATGTTAAACATCACTTGGACGAGTCTTTTCAGGAATGGGCAAAATAAATGATGCAAAGTGAATAAACATAAATATCCATAACAATATAGCGAACTTTTTAGATTGATAAAAGCTCATTAATGCCTATCAGACACTAAATTGAATCAGAATTGTTTCCTAACAAATGCATTACCGGTCAGTCCTAGAGGAGATCAACCCTGACTGCTCTTTAGAAGGCCAGATCCTGAAGCTAAAACTCAAATACTTTGGCCACCTAATGAGAAGGAAGGACTCACTGGAGAAGAGCCTAATGCTGGGAAAGATTGAGGGCAAGAGAAGAAGGGGACGACAGAGAATGAGGTGGCTGGATGGAGTCACTGAAGCAGTAGGCGTGAGCTTAAAATGGCCTCCAGAAGATGGTAGAGGACAGGAAAGCCTGGAGGAACGTTGTCCATAGGGTCGCGATGGGTCGGACACGACTTCGCAACTAACAACAACAAATCTTGGAAACCTAATATTCATTTGCTTGTAATCTTGGAAATCTAATATACTCTAACATCTATTCTAAAAAATGGTTTAGGGTTTCTTGATGTAGGGACACATTTTTAACACTATACAGTATATTAATAATGTATATAAATGTATAGTTAATATAAAAATATCTTAATGGGCAATTAATACGAAGAACCAACTTGCTTAGGAGAGGTCTGAAAAAATGATTAGTTTGACTGATTTCAGTATGGCTTTTGGCATAGTTTTAGGACAGAATTAGTTTTGTCATTCTGATCAATTGACCAGCTATGGCAGACATGTCAAACACAAGGCCCGGGGGCCAGATGTGGCCCGCAAAGTGGTTTCATGTGGCCCGCGAAGCCATCCTGGAAACAGTAAGGGAACGGCCCCCACTGTCTTGGCCCCGGCCCAGGCTGGCCAGGAGCCAATGTACAATTTCATGGTGGTCATCTATGCTGAAATACATTCAGTCTTAGTTCCACAAGGCCATGTGGAAACAGCGAGGGACCAGCCCGTGCCATGTTGGCACTGTCCCCTCGGTGCATGCTGGGGAGGTATCACCCTTTGTGAGGAATGAAGAAATGTACCATTGCTTGGAAGTGGCCAGCACCTGGCCCTGCCTACTTTGGGCAGGCTAGGGGTTGGGCAGCGTTGTGCTTCTCTTCAGATTCATGCCACCCAGCTCAGCCTCTTGGCACTGTGAGTAGAGCACCCCGCTACCTGCCAAAACCGGGCAGGCTAGGGGCTGGGCAGCATTGCACAGGTAACATCAACTCTCACGCTGCTCATGGCATCCCCTCCCATAGAGCCCACCAAGCTGGATATGTGAAGTAGGCGAGGGCCATGTGCTTGCCATTTCCAGGCAATGGTGCATTTCTTCATTCCTCACGAAGGATGACACTTCCCCAGCTGTGTTTCTTGCCTGTTTTTCTCCCTCCCTCATCTGAAATATTTTCCCACCACTCTGTTCTTTGGAAGGAAGGAAGGAGAGGGAAGGTCTGAGGAAAGTCCTACCTTAGTCCTGCCATGCTGCCCTTTCACCATCCCCTTGCCCCCTCCTCCTGGCCTATGCTGGGGGTCTCCCTATTGCTAAGGAAGCTTTGGATACAAAGCCAGGTCTCCTCACATGGAGAGGGCATGGGCCTCCCTCTTGATTTTGCCCTCATACCCATCATGAGCAACCTGGCTAAGGAGAGCAAGCATAGCAGCAGCAGCCTTGAGGAGAAGGTAAATGCAGCTGGGCACCCCCTTGGGGAAGTGGGGCTGGGCTTAGTGCCATGGGTGCTTGAAGGCTGGGCTAGGCATTTTACCTCCGTGCCACCATCCAGTCCCCCCTCCCCATGGCCTGAGAGGAACAGTGAGGCTCTTCCAGTGGACCATGCCTTGACACTTCCCTGGTCCCATCTCCTTCTGCCAGAGACCCTCAGATCTGTCCCACTCCTGCCCAGGCCCCCATAGGCACCCTTAACACAAATGATGTAGAGCTGGCCATGCCCACCCAGTAGGCCATACGCACTCTAGCCATGCCCACCCAGTAGGCCACGCCCACCCTGGCCACACCCAGCCGCCCCCCCGGGCAACCGCAATGCTGATGTGGCCCTCAATGAAATTGAGTTTGACACCCCTGAGCTATGGTAAAGAGATAAAGGGGTGCGAATATTAATCCTGCAAGATCACATTGCAGTTTATGTCCTCATTATTGATAGTATTTTCTTGGACTCTCTCTGTGAATTTGTGGGTTTTACTTCTGTTTGCAAGAATGTTCTAATAAAATAGTATGTGCTTCTGCATTCTTGGTGACATGTCACAAAGTATTATTTTATCCTGAATGCTATTTAACTTTGGTGACAATTATTAGGAATTGAATATAAATTTAGACGTGGAATCTTTATAGAAGGGTAGTTTTTGAATAAAAGATTGATAGCATCTTCATGTTTTACATGAAGTTACACTTCTTTAAGTTATATAGCTTAGGATGTTTCCAGAGCCATCATTACTATAGATCAGGGGTCGGCAACCCGAAAAAGGAAAAGAGCCACTGGGAACCGGTTCCATCACACATAAAAAAAAGTGGGAGCCGCGTGCGTGCGTCCATGCACGCGCATGCGCAAAAAACATTTCTTGCGCATGTGTGGACGCACGCGGTTGCCTTTTTTTGTGTGTGATGGAACCGGTTGCGCGACGGCGACGGCCCGTCTGCAAAGCTGCCGAAAGCGGCAGCTTTGGAGACGGGCCGCGGCAGCTTTCGCAACAAGCGGGGCCGCTACCCATTTGGGGAGGTGCGCGCGCACCTCCCCAAACCTCCCCAAATGTTGGCAGGTCTCCGGACGGCGGCAGCTTGGGAGAGGTGCGCGCGCACTCTCCAAACCGCTGCCATCCCGTTTGCACAGCTGCCGTGTTCGTCAATGTTTGACGAACGCGGCAGGTGTCCGGACGGAATGGCGGCGGTTTGGCGAGTGCGCACGCACTCTCCAAACCGCCGCCATCCCGTTTGCACAGCTGCCGTGAACGCGGCAGGTCTCCGGATGGGACGGTTGCGGCTTGGAGAGGTGCGCGCGCACCTCTCGGAACGGGCGGTGCCACTCTCCATTTGGAGAGGTGTGCGCGCACCACTGCCTGTTTGAAGAGGTGCGCGCGCACCGGGCGGCTGGGAGCCGCAGGAGACGGCTCAAAGAGCCGCATGCGGCTCCGGAGCCGCGGGTTGCCGACCCGTGCTATAGATGCAAGTGATTTCTACTATGACTGTAATAATTTTAGCATTTAGCTAGTATTCCAATAAACATCTTTCTGCACAGGGTTATTTTAATGCTAATAACCTCTTCTTTAGATTATTGTATTGTACCGGGCATGTCAAACCGTGACATCATGCGACATATTGCAACTTTTCCCACATTACTGGCAGTGGGGTGGGCACAGTTTTGGCATGATTTAAGGTGCTGGTACTTACCTTTAAAGCCCTACATGGCTTAGGCCCGGGATACTTGCAGGACCATCTGCTACCGGGAACGAATTCCCATCGCCCAATACGCTCACACAGAAGGCCTCCTCAGGGTACCGTCAGCTAGACAATGTCGGCTGGCGAACCCCAGGGGAAGGGCCTTCTCTGTGGGAGCGCCAGTCCTATGGAATCAGCTCCCCCCTGAGCTTCAGATGGCCCAACATCTCCAGTCCTTTCGCCGTGGCCTCAAAACACTCCTTTTCCACCTGGCTGACCTGGACTGACAGGCATTTTAATTATGTTTACAATTTTTAATTTATTTTTAATTTTAACTTTAATTTATTGCACAGAGGACTTTAATTTTAATTTTATCTTAATTTCTGTACTTATTATATGTTATTGTTGTTAGCTGCCCTGAGTCTTTCGGGAGATAGGGCGGGATATAAGTCCCATTAATAAATAAATAAATAAATGATGCATCCGGCCCGTAGGCCAGGAGTATGACATGCCTGATCTAGACACTACACCTGACATAGAAAATGGCAGCTGGTTTGCTTGACTATTCATAAATTATATCTCAGTTGTAGCAACTGCTTGTTGCTAGTTATTAAACCTTTGAGGCTTTACAAAAAGTGATGTGTCCCTTGAGAAGTGGCTGTACAACTTTTTCAAAGCAATCAGAAATGGTGTACTAACAGCTTCCCCTTTTAATTCTTCCACTGTTGTTGATATTACCATAAGGACCTTATGTTCAAATTAAATCTGGCTATCTGCACCTTAAAACCGTTATAGTCCTAAACTTACAACAGTCTCTTCTCTTAGTGACCATTCAAAGTTATGATAGATTCCTACCAATTGATAAAATGACCCCATTTTGAAATTACGATTGCTGCAGCCAGCCAGCCCCATGGTCATATGTTTTTATGACTTCATTAAACAAATTTTATGTCACTTAATAAAGTGAATTTTAAATTTTACAGGTAAGATGCATTAAGATTAAGAGACGGTCTAACGTAATGTCAATATTTCAGAGATTGTTTTGATTTTGTACTAAACAAATTCCTCCATTAAATTGAAAGGTAAGGTTCATATCCACATATTTATAGGACTTTTATCTTCCTTTTGAGTGATTGTGATACTTCTCAAGATAATTTGCAACTAGTTTTAATAAAACAAAAATGTGTAAACAACCATCTCTTCCCAACATTACACCCTTTCTGTGGCATAGGCCAGAGTATTATCCTTGGTCTGCAATTTCAGGATAATTGGCAATAGAAGAAAAGTACTGTTTTGATAGAGGGGAAACAGGTTTTAAGCAGATCTTTCATTAGTGGTTAGAATAATTTCATTTATTTTTTTATTGCGTTCTTAACAGGTTGTGACTCAGTTACAGTAGGGCTTAATCCTTTTGATTTTTTCACCTTGCATAAATATAACCTAAATCATAATTTGTTCTCCATACAAGTCCTAATAAATAAACTACTCTGTTTTCTCTATCTAGTTTTAGGGCTTGTGTGGAGAACAGATTGCATTTTAGGTAATATTTATGCAGAAGTATTGAAAAAGTGCACCATATGGAAATCAAAAAGATACCCATAACTATTTCATGTCTTACATTTATTTATTTATTTTGTATCCTACCTTTATTATTTTTACAAATTACTCAAGATGACAAACATATCCAATATACCTTCCTCCACCTATTTTTCCTAGAAATAAAACAACCTGCGAGTTAGGTTGGACTGAGAAAGTGACTGGCTCAAGTTTTCACCCAGCTGGCTTACATAGCTAAAGCAGGACTTAAACTTTCTAGACCACTCAGCTGCAGTGTCTTAAAATGTCCCTTTTCCCTAAGCTCTTGGGCAGGGGTACTAAAGTGGGCTTCATCAAAAAAAGAAAAAAAGAGCTGCCCTCACTTCGCAAGGCTCTGCAAAGAGAATAAGCCTCCCAAAATGGTGTATAGCAGCTCTGATTCCAAAAGCATTTTTTTTCTTCTCTGCATACTTTTCTCTGGGTATGACTGCTAACTCTGTCTTCCTGCCCAATTAGGCTAAGTCAGTCAAACTTGCCACGGCTCTCCTGGGCCAGGACACCTCCCAGTCATGTCTTAATCTGTGCCCAGAACAGACGTCGTACTTTTGGCTCCCAGAATATTACTGAATCATCTCTTCTGAGTAATTGAGCAGGTCATACATGTGTGTGTGTATGTATGTGTGTGTGTGTGTATGTGTGTGTATATGTGTATAGATATATATATATATATATATGTATATGTATATATATATGTATATATGTATGTATATGTATATGTTCCCCTTCATGGATTCTTCTGTTACCTCTGCACTGGGATCAGTGCAGTGCCTAATTCTGAGAGGGGGAGTAGATTTCAGCCCCCCTCCCAAACCACAGACTTCAGAGGGGTTTACCTTGCCTTCTAGCTCAGGGAAGTTGGTCCCTGAGCCTCTGGTCAGTCGCAGGGGTCCTTTTTCAGGCTTCTCTCCCAATCATTGCAGAGGGTTCTGAGTTCAGAAACCCTCTGACTGTAGCACAATCATTGTTTGCCTTGCTCTAAACCTTTCAAAGTGAATGGTCAAGTGCAGGAGGCTTCAACTGTAGCTCTAGGCCTCAACCTAGCTGTCTCATTGTCCATTCCAACAGAAGAAGTGTGCTGGCCTTGCTGCCACCAACTAGGACTAGTGAGCTGGCTGTTATCACTGAGGTGATCTTGTCGCCACTAGGTATCTACCTGTGAGCTGGCTGTTATCACCAAGGTGATCTTGCCGCCACAGTAGACTTGGCCTGTGCTCCAAAGGTGTTTCAACTAGTCTTAAGGCCATCAGGAGCTTTGCAGGTGTGCCAGTTGTCCATTAAGTTGGTTTTGCAGCCACCATTGCCATAGAGTACTTACTGATCCCTGGGAGTGGCACACAGCCTCAGATCAGTACTCTGCTCCTCTGTTTGAGATCCCTCTCAGCATTCCACTGAGATATCTCCCAATTGTGATGGCAGACAACACTGCACCTCAGGCTTCACACAGTGCCCCTACCACTCCTGCACAATAAATGCATAAGTCCTCCAAAATGGAGGCTGCTGGAAAACTCCAAGGCCAAAGCCAAGGCCATCTCTGGCAAAAGGTCCTCCAAGGTGGCAGAGAAAGAGGCCAGCAGGAGGCACCAAGCCTTAGAAAGACAGTTTGCCAAGGCCCAGAAACAGGGCATGATGGGCTCTGAACAGGTCTCTGGCAGAGGACTCTGTATTTGGGCCACAGCTTGCTCCTCCTCCCTCATCTTCCCAGAGGGTCTGGTCTCTGGAGGGGGATGATGATGACCAACCTTATCTTCCCAGGGCTGAGCAAGAGGAGATGGTTTCCTTTACCCAGGAACCAGGTATCCGACTGACGCCTCCAGTCCCCAGAGCAATGCAGTCCAGGCTCGTGGCCACCTTTACGCCCACAGCAGTCGGTCTTCAGCCCTCAGAGGCGCAGGGAGTGTGGTCGCCAGAGCAGTTTCAGGCTCTGATCTCCCAGGCGGTGGCCCAGGGATTGGCCTTACAACGTCAACAAAGGTATGCACCCGAATCGGTGGCCTCAATGACCCTGCCTTACCTCCCCCAGTTGGGAGCACCAGAATATTCTGACCCTATTTCTCCCACCCGGTCTCCTTGCAGCGGAGTATCTTTTTCTGAGGAGTATGACCCAATGGAAATGCTGCTCTCAGAGGAAGAGGATCTTATTCCGGACCTTCCTCCCTTTGTTGGCCTATTCAATCCGGTGGTCTTTTAAACCTCTGCTTCATAAGGCCAGCGCTACTGCTAAGATTGGTCCTGACCAGGTTCCCCATCCTGGTCCATCCACCAGCCAAGACGCAAGGCCGGTATTTTCAGAGCATGTGGTCACTGAGTGTCACATCCCCTGTCCCCCTCTCTTCCTCAACATGTACAGAAGCAATGGTGAACACCTGGCACTTTTCCCTCTCCAGGGGGGACGGACAAGAAGCTCTTTAATGTTGACCCGGCCTTGTCAGAAGTGCTAGAGGTTCCTTCTGTGGATGAACCTCTGACTTCACTCTTCTCCTCCTCCACGGTGTTCGGTGATATGGCTGAGACCTTGAAGGCGGAGGACAGGAAATCTAAACTTTCCTTCCGCAGGACCCACCAGACCTCAGCATGGGCGGTAAGGGTGGGCACATCCACCTCTTTCTTTGCCACAACCTCCCATCTCTGGCTTCACCAACTTCAGGCCAGAGTACTCCCGGAGGAAGTCCGAATGCACCAGGACTTAGCCAAGTTAATGGCTGCTTCAGAGTACATGGCAGACGCATCTCTACATGCCACCAGGTTCTCTTCTAGGGTCATAGCCTCCAGTGTTACTGCTTGCAGGCTCCTGTGGCTCAAACACTGGCGAGCGGATGTTAAATCCAAGTGGTGCTTGGAGGCTGCCCCTTACCGTGGTGGTCAGCTTTTTGGGGAGGCCTTGATGCCTTATTTGGTGGAAAACAAGGACAAGTGTAAGGTGATGTCTCATCTTCTTAGATGGGCAGATAGATAGCCTACCCTGCATGTCTGCAGACATTTTTTCCGATCAGGATCAGAGTTTGCTCAGTCTTCCCAGGTCTGACCGTCAATTTGACCAACCGGGGACCAGAGACAGACCCAGGTCGCAATTCCAAGCAAAGCGGTCCTTTCGAGGCAAGGGAGGGCTGTCCCTTCAGAAAGTCTAAATGACTTCAGGGTGGTCTCCCCAATTGGTGGCAGACTGATGTTGTTTGTTCAAAAATGGGAGACCACCACCACAGATGCTCAGGTCCTCAACACTATCAGGAGTGGTCTGTCCCTAGAATTCATGTCCGTCTCCCCAGAGCGCTTCATTCCTTCTCCGCTATCCAAAAATGCGGTCAGGAAGGCTCTCATGTCAGAGGCTATTTAGCACCTCTTAGAAATAAGGGCCATAGAACCAGCTAGGAAGGAGGTTCTATTCCATCCTCTTTGTCGTTCCGAACACGTCTAAAGGATGGAGGGCAATACTCGATCTAAAGGGGATGAACACTCATCTGGCATACAAGAAGTTCAAGATGCAAACACTACAGTCCATCTTGGCCAGCGTCAGGAGGGGAGACTTCCTGATGTCCATCGACCTCACGGAAGCATACCTTCACATTCCCATCCTTCCCGCCCACCGGAGGTTCCTTAGGTTTTGCTACAAGACTCACCATTACCAGTACAGAGCCTTAGCGTTCGGCCTTTCGTCAGCCCCAAGAGAGTTTACCAAGATCTTGGCAGTGCTGACCGTGCATTTGAGGTCTGTCCCTGTATGCATCCAGTGCTATCTGGACGACATTCTCATCCAGTCCCTATTGGTCCAGGCGGCTCAATCGGACCTGGCTTTGTCTATTAAGATTCTCCAGGACCACAGGTTCTCAGTGAACTTTCAAAAGAGCCAGACAGTTCCCTCAACCCTTCTTCATTTGGGCGCGGTCATAGACACCGAACTGTGCAGGGTCTATTTATCTCAGGAACGTCAGGACAGCATCAGAGCCCTGGTCCTTCAGGTGCAGAGGGAGCGTGTAGTCACCCTGGCTGTTCTTTCCCAACTGTTAGGGAAGTTGGTTTCCTGCATGGGAATAGTCCCATGGGTCACATTCCAGGGACCTGCAATGGTTTTTGCTCCCGTTTCAGAGACATGGCACCAGCTCCTCCAACCAAAGGGTAAGGGTTCTGTCTCGGACCCTAAACTCCCTCCAGTGGTGAACCTTGCCAGCGGTAGCTAGGGGCTCTTCGTTCCAGGACCCTGTTCGGATCCCCCTGACTACAGACGCCAGCCTGTTTAGGTAGGGGGGCGCATCTAGGGTCTCAGTTGGCTCAGGGCCAGTGGTCCTGGTCTGACCTGAAGCACAACATAAATTGGTTGGAGCTCAGAGCCATACATCTGGCCCTACGCCACTTCCGCAGCAGGGTGGTGAGACAACATGTCCTGGTCCTCACGGACAACATAGCGACAAAAGCCTATGTGAACTGGCAAGGGGGTACCCGTTCCAGGTCACTTATGGCCAAGGCCCAACTCTTGGGCTCTTGGGCATAGATCAACCTCTCATCACTCAGGGCCGAGTACATCTCAGGGGAGGCAAATCAGCAGGCGGACTTTCTCAGCAGGTCGACAGTGGATCACCCTGAATGGTGTCTGCATCCCGGTCTCTTCGAGGAGATATCGGAGAGGTTCAGTCGGCTGATACTGGATCTGTTCACTTCTCCGGCGAATTCCCAGCTTCCAAGGTTTTTCTCCTGGTTCCCCTCTCCGGGGGCAGAGAGGACAGATGCCCTCTGTAGCCCTTGGCCTGGGGGCTTGCTGTATGCCTTTCCGCCTCTCCCTCTGATCCCAGCAGTCATCCGCAAGTTACTGCAAGAGCGGGCAAAGGTGATACTTGTTGCACCACACTGGCCAAGATGGCTGTGGTTTGCTGACCTCGTGTGTCTGTCAATCTCTCCCCCATGGAGGATTCCTCCAGATCGCGTTTCACTTAGCCAGGGAGCTCTGCATCATCCAGAACCCCAGTGGCTCCAGTTGACCACCTGGCACTTGAACGGCGGCTCCTGACATATGAGTCTTATTCATCGGAGGTAATTACGATGATTCAGGCCTCCAGACGTCCTACAACAAACAGGATCTATGACTCCACTTGGAAGAGTTTCTGTAGTTGTTGTGCAAAGAACCAGTTAGATCTTTCAGCTATTACTATCCTGAGGATCTTGGACTATTTATTGGAGGGGCTCAACAAGGGCTTAGCACCCAATATCATCTGCTGACAAGTAACAGCTTTCTCCACCATATTTACATGGGGCAATTCAGAGGCATTGGCTCAACATCATATGGTATGCTCATTTCTCAAAGGAGCGACCAACACCAAACCTCCAGTGGTTCACTGGCATCCCCCTTGGGATTTGTCACGGATCTTGCAGGCCCTTACTTCTCCATTTGATCCCATCAGGACCTGTACTCTGCAGTTCTTGACAATTAAGGTGGCCTTCTTGATAGCTGACACGTTGGCTAGATGCATTTCTGAATTGGAAGCGCTCTCTGTCAGACAGGACTTATGCGTTTTTCATGCTGACAGGGTGGTCCTTCGATTGGATCCCTCTTTTATTCCTAAGATCAATACCTTGTTTCATAGAGCACAGGAAGTCATTTCGCCGGATTTTTGTCCTCATCCATCTCTTGCCTTGGAACAGCAATGGCACAATCTGGACGTCCGCAGGGCTTTGCACCACTATATTAAGCGGACAGCATCTTTTTGCAAGTTGGAAGCCCTCTTTGTTTCCTTTCAACCCTTTACTATGGAGCGGAAGGTTTCTGCCTCCACTATAGGCAGGTGGATCAGGGCTTGTAATGCATGGGCATGCCAATCTCATTCTCTATCAGTTCCCAGGCATATCACTGCTCACTCCACTCTTAGTGCTGCAACCTCTGCGTCTTGGGCGACAAAGGGGTCCATTAAGGACATTTGTAGGGCGGTGACATGGTCCTCGCCTTCCCCTTTCGTGAGGATTATAAACTGGATAGGTTTGCCTCCGTAGACACTTCATTTGGCCGGAGAGTGCTGCAACAGGTACTGCCACAGAGTGGGACACAGGCCCAGACTGATTCCCTCCCATAGGGATGGGGCAGCTTTGGTGTGTCCTATTCGTGGATTCTCCATCTATGATGCTGAAGAAGGGGCGTTGTCTTACCTGAACGCCTTTTCTCAGCATGATGATGGAGAATCCACACCCACTCCTTAGTGCCCGTCAGGTCCTGTGTCAGGGGTATGGGAGCCAACACGTCAGACTGTCGTCATTTGCTTCACCTTTGTCGTAACTGGGAGGTGTCCTGGCCCAGGAGAGGTGTGGCAAGTTTGACTGGCTTAGTCTAATTGGGCAGGAAGACAGAGTTAGCCCATTTGTGGATTCTCCATCACGCTGAGAAAAGGTGTTCAGGTAAGACAACGGCCCTTCTCTGTCATCCTTTTCTTCTATTGCCCTCAATCTTTCCCAGCATTAGGCTCTCCTCCAGTGAGTCCTTCTCATTAGGTAGCCAAAGTATCTTGAGTTTCAACTTCAGGATCTGACCTTCTAAAGAGCAGTCAGGGTTGATCTCTAGGACTGACTGATTTGATTGCCTTGCAGTCCAAGGGACTCACAGAAGTCTTCTCCAGCACCATAGTTCAAAGGCTTCAATTCTTTGGCGCTCGGGCTTTCTTATGGTCCAACTTTCACAGCCATACATTGCAACTGGCAAGACCATAGCCTTGACTATACGCACTTTTGTTGGCAGGGTGATGTCTCTGCTTTTTAGTATGCTGTTTAGATTTACCATAGCTTTCCTCTCCAGGAGCAAGCATCTTTTAACTTCTTGGCTACAGTCCCCATCTGCAGTGATCTTGGAGCCCAGGAAAATAAAATCTGTCACTATGATTTTAGTTACATAAGTTAAATAGCTGGTGCCAGTTTCCACATTTTAATCTAATTTTCAAGCAACTGTTTTTGATAAGATGAGAAATCTTTCTTCTCTCAAGGTTTGTAACTTTGTTATAAATAGGGGAGGTACTATGATATATTAGTTTTCCTGTAAGGAGATGCAGTTTGCTTTTGCAAAAAGTCTAGCCAATTCTTACAGGAGCTTTCAGAGTTGTATCCAACATTTTCAGGAACTCTGTATGGCTCCAGAGTCATGTATCTGTTGCAGAGTAAGTAAAATAATCTTTTAATAGCCCTAGTGTATATTGCATATGTTTTGTGTTTTTTTAAAAAAAACATTCTTCTCCTGGTACCAAAGTTTTAAAATTAATGTACAGATCTCAACTCACAATCGTGCCCTGAATTTTGGTTGTAAGTCATTGCAGTTATTAAGTGATGTGCCCATTTGACCACCTCACTCAACAATTGCAATTTGAGCTCTCCCTGTTGTGGCTGTGCCTCAGGGAGGTCCAGTGCCCACCTGCACATGGAAATGTGCCATGTGCTGGGAAGTGTCAGACTTCTGGTGCGTAGATCTTTCCACACTTAGGTCCACTTACCTTTCTGTTGCCTCACTCCATCCTGCATGGATTCCATATTCCTGTGATGGTTTGGAAGGCTCCTTCTCCAAATTGGGAGGGCTTCCAAACAATCATGAGATCAGTGGCATTTGTTTTAGTGTTTTCTCTTTCAGAGAAGAAAATGCTACCAAAGACAACATTCTGAAAGGCTCTAAATCCAACCTTTCTGGGCTTCCGGTTTGGAGGGAAGGAGAGCAGTTTCCAAATTGTATACACACATGCACATGCAAAGAGCACCACGCACACCAGTGTGGCAGTAGCAGCCCTGTTCATGCATTCACATATGGGTCGCGCACCCCCGCCCGGCACTAGCAGCCCGTTTGCACATGTGCAAACAGGCCACAGCCAACCACCTGGGGCTAGCGGCCCTGTTCGCGCCCACATGCATGCACAAAAGGGGCTGTGGGCGCTAGTGCAACTGGGAGGGAGTGTACGCGCACCAGCCAGCCATTTCCATGGCCCACTGGCCAAGAGGCCATGGGCCGCAGCCCAAAGATTGGGGACCCCTGCTCTAAATGCTGGGATTCAGAGCCTTTAGCTTTTCTTCTTCAGAATTGACTTCTTTTGCTAGCATCCTTTTCCTCAGAGAACCTGCTCAGAACATTCAAAGTGCCAGCTTCATTAGCATTTTTCATCAGATTGGTAGTTCTTTTCTTCAGCATTGAGGAGGATTTCTCCTGCATGTAGAGGAGGGAAAATCCCTTGGTGCAAGATTTGAGATCTGTTGTTGAGGAATACATCTTAAATTCTCTGACCGCCTCCATTTGCAACTTTCCCTGTCAGCTTCTCCATAATCACAGGGCATTTGACAATAGATTGTAGAGGTGAACAGGTTGCCAAGTGCCTGAAATTCAGACGTGACTGGGGAGAGTGGCACATTTTAGGATGCATGAAAATGCTTTATGAAAAGGACAAAGTTTCTGTTTTAACCATTTGTATTGACATAATATAACTGTAAGGGACGCGGTGGCTCAGTGGGTTAGGACGCTGAACTTGTTGATCGGAAGGTCGGCAGTTTGGCGGGTCGAATCCCGAGTGCCGCGTAGCAGAGTGAGCGCCTGTTACTCGTCCCAGCTTCTGCCAACCTAGCAGTTCGAAAGCACATAAAAATGCAAGTAGACAAATAGGGACCACTACGGTGGGAAGGTAACAGCGTTCCGTGTGCCTTTGGCATCTAGTCATGCCGGCCACATGACCATGGAGACGTCCTCGGACAAGCGCTGGCTCTTCGGCTTTGAAACGGAGATGAGCACCGCCCCCTAGAGTCGGAAACGACTAGCACGGATGTGCGGGGGAACCTTTACCTTTACCTTAATATAACTGGAATAATTACTAAGATTCCTAGCTTTCCATGGCTTTGCATGTTAGTGCAGTAGGGTGGCTTGTTTTTAACTTAAAAATTGTTTTTCTCTAATGGTTGTACTTGTACCATTTGTAATATGCAGATTAGATAGAATGAAGACATAACTGACAATAGCAGCCGAGTAAATGGATGGGAGTTTAGATTTTGCTAGATCTAAAGAAATTGCAGGAGAGACATGGGTTCGTAAAATGCTTCCCTAACTACTATTCTGCTAACACAGATGGATTTAAGTTTGAGACCATGAGGATACACTTGCTGATTGGAACACAGCTGGTCACAGGACTGTTTATGGTAGTGAAAGACAAAGATGCTATTCCATTACTATCACATGGTTTACTGGGAGTTGCATGTATTTATGCCATTTTGATTGTGTGGTATTTTAGTAGACACACATCTTTTTCCTCCTACGTTTTGGTTCTTTTACAGCCACTAGGTTTTAGCTTAGTGTTTCTGTGCAGTTGTGTAACCAACAATATTGAGGACCATACCCCTATGCAGGCAAGCATAAAGCAAAAAGATTTTTTGTCCAAACTCACTTGATGATTCTACCACCAAATACTTCTTTCTTGAGAGACTCAGAACCAAGAACACTTTTCACCTCCTTTCTGACCATAACTTCCAAAAGATTATCTTGCTGCTCATAGGTGAGTTCAGCATAGGATCAATGTTATCCTTCAGTAGTCAGTGCAATATAGCAGGGCTTTTCAACCTTTTCACAGATTGTACCACTTTTAGGATATGACAGTATTTGAGTACCACCAATGCTTAGCAAGGTGTCAAAAACTTGATGACTAAAAGGGGAGTGGGGGATTTTGGATTTTACTGAGGTTTATTTTTAGTTCTGGACAGGGCGGCAGTACCCCTGGTGCACAATTTGGGGGTTCTAGAGTTATCCTGTTCAAAGAGCAGATGTCTTTGTGGTTAGGAGAGCTTTCACACAACTTGATGTTGTGCTCCAATTGCACCGTTTTTTGTTTTGTTTACACTAATATAAACATAGATGGCTTGACTGAATGAGTGTATACATAAAAGTTTAAAACTTCTTAGCTACGTTTTTTTCCTTTTTAAAGCTCTCATAAAGAGGTTGTGATCTGTGTAATAACTGTGAGAAGGAAAATTAAGGCTCTTCCATATGAGCCCTGAAACTTATACTATTCTAACAAAAAAATAAGAAAGGCAGCTATTTGCAAAGTTTTAATATGTAATTAAATTAATAATATAATATGTAATTTATCTATATGTTCTGCGGTAACAAAGATGTGCTGACTTGTTTTTTTACTGGATGTTTTAATATTAAAATGAGTAATCACTGGTAAAGTTTTAAATTTATTTTTTAAAAAGTTCTTAGCACGTGTATCTTCCTTCTCCTATAGAATAATAGTGAAAGATAGTCACTCAATGTATAAAAGTGAAATCATGACACACTTCAAGTCGTTTAACTTATGGGATGTTTTTATTATTATGTGTCTATATTTTACAGCACAATTATTCCCTGTCTTGTTTGAGGCAGGTAGGCAGCACTGTTTCGTGAGATCCACGGTGGATTTTAATTTTGGAATTTGTTTTAAAAGTTCTACTACTGCTTATTATATGATTCTCAATAGTTTATTGCTTTAAGCAGTAAAACTACACACACACACACACACACACACACATCATTGTACAAATGTAAGTAACTCTATTTTTTTTCCTTTCTCTTTTTGATAAAAACTGAATCTGGCTTGTGTTACCATATTACTGGAATTCCTCCCTTCCTGTGACATTTGGCTGTATTTTGCTTACTTATGGACATGTAAAATGATGGAAATATGTTGTTTACAAAGTAGCTGTAAGTATTCTTGTCTTTTCTAAAGGTAGATTTTCTTTAAAAAGAATGCTGCTTTTTTCTTGTGCTTAAATAGCATATCTGTCTTTAAGAAAATGGAGGGGGAAATGTACATATGTTCAGTAAAATTAATAAATATGTAGAAGATAGGATTATTGAAACAATTTATTTTTTTATAATTCTACTAGTGAGAAATGATAGTACTTACCAATCATATACCGTATTTTTCAGACCATAAGATGCACCTGACCATAAGACGCACCCAGTTTTTAGAGCAGGAAAACAAGAAAAAAAATATTCTGAACCAAATAGTACCGGTATACTAAAACTGGGCTTTTCAACCTTTTCATCCATTGTACCACTTTTAGGAAAAGGCAATGTCGTCCAGCAAGGTGTCAAAAACTTGACCCCCCCAAAAAAGGAAAAAAATGATAAAGTACAGGTGGTCCTCAATTTACGATTCACTTAGTGACTGTTCCAAGTTACGACAGCACTGAAAAACTGACTTATGACCATTTTTCACACTTATGACCGTTGCAGCATCCCCACGGTCATGTGATTTACATTCGGATGCTTGGCAATCGATTCATATTTATGATGGTCACATTGTTCCAGGGTCATGTGATCGCCTTTTGCAACCTTCTGACAAGCAAAGTTAGTGGGGAAACCAGATTCACTTAACAATCATGTTACTAATTTAATTTCTCTCCTTCTCTTTCTCTCCCTCTCTCCCCTTCCCTCTTTCTCTCTCCTCTCTCTCCCTCTTTCTCTCCTCCCTCTTTCCCTCTTTTTCTCTTTCCCTCTCTTTCTCCCTATTTCTCTCTCCCTTTCTCTCCCTCTCCCTCTCTCCCTATTTTTCTCTTTCCCTCTATTTCTCCCTCTTTCTCTCTCTCCCTCTATTTCCCTCCCTTTCTTTCTCCTTTTCTCTCTCCCTCTTTCTCTCCCTCTCTATTTTTCTCTTTCTCCCTTTCTCTCCCTTTATTTCCCTCCCTTTCTTTCTCCTTCTCTCTCTCTCTCCCTTTCTTTCTCTCCCTCTCTCTTTCCCTTTCTGTTTCTCTCCCTCTTTCTCTCCCTTTCTTTCTCCTCCTCTCTCTCTCCCGCTTTCTCTCTCTATTTCTTTCTCCTTCTCTCTCTCCCTCTTTCTCTCCCTCTCTCTCTCTCTCTCTCTCCTTCTCCCATTGTCCCTTCCTTGTTTCCTTCCTTCCTTTCTTCCTTCCCTCCCTCTTTGTCCTTCCCTCTCTGCATTAGAGCAGTACCCGTGGAGGCGGCCCTGCGGCCCAGCTTTCTCTTGCAGAAAGCAAGCTGAAATGGAGCGAGGGAGATTGCCAGGAATGCGAATCGGCCGATCTCGCACTGCTGCAATCTCCCTCGCTCGGTTTCAGCTTCCCTTGCTACAAGAGAAAGCAGGCTCAGCACATGCCGATTTGTGCTCCTGGCAATCTCCCTTGCTTTCCACTTGCGGAGGTTGGGGCCGGCCATACGGATCACCTTCGGACCATAAGACGCACCCTCGTTTTCCCCCCACACTTTTTTTTGGGGGGGGGAAAGTGTGTCTTATGGTCCGAAAAATACGGTAACTCTTCAGAAAGAGGCTGCAACCCCTTCTGGTTCCAGATGATAGTATGTGTGCTATCTGAACTTAGGGTTTTTATTAGATACAATATTCCAAGCCAAGGCTATATTGCATTTGGGATCACATAATATTCACTTATCATGAACGCTTATTAAGAATACACCTTAATACTGAATATTCAAATATTAAAAATAACGAGACTGAAAGTTTTGCAAGAGTTTAGGTTCAGTAGTTAGAATATGAGGTACAAAAAATAGCCATTGTCATAGCTAGAGAATATGGTTCTTAAAAATATACTAAATTATACTAAAACATAAGTAACCTAACTTCACATGTTTTATCTTAGCAACAGAAGAATCTTGAAGGATATGTGGGGTTTGCAAATCTCCCCAATCAAGTTTATAGAAAATCTGTCAAGAGAGGATTTGAATTCACACTTATGGTAGTAGGTAAGACACTTTTCTAATTCCTTTATTTAAACTTAAGATTTGTTTATAAATCTGCATTATAAGTAGATACTCATACTGGTAGAGTATTTATTTTATCTTCTAAAAGCCACTGCTTGATGGTCATTGCTGTAATTTAGAACAGTAAATAATAAAATCTGGCATTGACATTTGCAAACACAGTCCATGTTTAAAGAAGCTTACTCTTGTTTTATTTAGCAAATAATAAGAGACATTCAGTTTCTGATGGCAACTTGATTAACTAGCTATGCTTTCTGACATTTAAAATGTACCCTGAAGGATAGTCAATATAGTTATGTAACTATTCAGCAGTGCTCTTCAGAAATGGTATGAAGAATTGTTTGTCATTAGGCTTCAGTAATTATTAGTATGTATTTAATATTACAAATTATAAATGAGTTCAAGTAAACAAAGGGTAGGATTTGATAGAGATGAAAATAGGATTTAAAGGATTTGGAAAAAAAATGCATATACATTTGCATAGTAAGTTCTTAGCTATGGTATTGTATAAAATAAACTTAGGAATTAATTTATATGGTATTGTATAAAATAAACTTAGGAATTAATTTATACCAGTGATCCCCAACCTTTCCGGTTTTGTGGATCGGTGGCGTGGGGAGGGAAAGGGAATGGTTATGCACGAGCAGCAAGTGAGCATGTGCGCAGCTTCATTTATGTGAAGGCGGGCACATGTGCCCACCACTCACACAAATAGAGCTGTGAACGTGTGCTTACCCATCCATTTCCACAACCCGGCTCCAAAGGGGCCAAGGCCCAATAGTGGACCGGAGATTGGGGAACCCTGATTTATAGTACATAAATTATTAATTGTAGAAGAATATGTAGGGAGTCAGAGGAGTAAGAGAGACAGTATACACTGTAATATGTATTATTTTTGTCTACATTCATTAAATTCTTGTAAGTTTCAGCATTACTTCTTCTGATCATTGCAAAGGCATCTACATGAAAATTCATGCAAAATGTTTTATGATTGTTACCCCCTTTGCAATGTGCCCAGTCACATGATCAAAATTTGGGCACTTTGTAGCATACCTGCCCTTACAATTCTGGAGGCACCACATTCCCTGCCTATATCTACCCTCATCTCAGCCACCTGCCTGTCTCACTAGAAACAGGCTGCCATAGCCCTGTAGGAGTTAGCGTCCTCACTGGCTACTTCTCCTTACCCCACCATGCTAAGTAGGCCTGGGCCCACCCCACAGTATCCAGGAAGTCCAGGCTCTTTCCTGCCCCACCACACTCAGGTCCACTTACCTTTGACTTTTTCTGTAACTGCTAACAGGTATACCCAGCCTATGCAAGATGCATTAGCGAATGCAGTTTTCTGAAGGCTAGGAATGCTTTTTCTAGCCTTCAGAAAAATGGTGTTTGCTAGCTTTCTGGCTAGAACATTAGTAAACAGAATTTTTTTGAAGGCTAGAAAGAGCCTTTTTGCCTTCAGAAAGATTTCATTTGCTAGCTTTCTAGCTGCACCTCGCATAGGCTAGGTTCGTCTATCAGCAGCTGCAGAAAAATGTAAAGGAGTAGGTGCCTCTGGGAGTGGTGGGGCAGGTAGGGGACCTAGGCGTCTCCGGCAGAGTAGAGCAAGATTAGGGTCTAGACCTCCTGGTTATGATGGGGTGGGAAGAAGGGCTGCGTCTCCTAGACTCTGCAGCTTCCATGCCTGGTGAGTACCAGGCTTCCCAGTTCTTCTGGCACCCCTGCTCAGTCATTTAATGCAGGGCTCCCCAACCTTGGCAACTTTAAGACTTGTGGACTTCGCTGGCTGAGGAATTCTGGGAGTTGAAGTGCACAAATCTTAAAGTTGTCAAGGTTGAGGAGACCTGATTTAATGATCACAATTGGAAAAGTTGAAATTGAAGTCCTTGAGCAAAGCAGTCACACACTTAACTCTCATTTAAATCTTATTTATTTGGTAAGTGACCGAGATTCTGGCCCCAGCTGCAGTCATGAGTTTGAGGACTATTTCTACTAATTTTTATTTTACTGTATTCTAAAAGGTGCGTTCTCTAAGGTTTTTGGGCACTTTTATATGAACTATCTTCCAGTTTGGAACAGTGTAATTTTAGAAGTATATTTTGCTGTAATTTTATATTTCTCTGGAAACTATATTATGTTTTTTGGATTAAAATTAGGCCAGCTTTAATTTATTTTTTTGTAAAAGTTTTAATGACTTTTTACAATAACAACCTTAGTGCCTGGTATACAGTTTGTTGTCTTGATTCATAATTTTTTTAGGAAAAATATACAATCAATAATAGCTAATTAACAGTTAATAATTAATTTTTATATTTCCATAATTAGTATATCAGTTAATAATATATTTCCTTGATCTTCTCTTCTCCCAGTAGTATTCTCCTTCTTCAACATTAAACAAATATAATTTTTGATATTTGATATTTTGATATTTGATATTTCATAATTTTTGACATTTGACATTTTGATATTTGATATATAAATGATTAAATCTCAACATTTTCTATATTTATACCAATAATAGCGTCCATATATAGCATTATTTTTCTTATCAACATATTATTTTCATAAAAGTCATTGATTCACCATGTATCTTATTTTCATAAATCTTGTTTAAGCTCAATTTCTCCTTAATATTCAAACAATTTTTTATCAATAATAATTTTCTCAGTAATTAACATCTAAATATCCAAATTTTTCATTTAAATATATCATCCCAGTATTTCATATTACATATATCATAGAAATATTATACTACTTATCGGTCATAACATCTACCTATAACATCTTTTCTAATCAATTTATATATATTTATAATCTTGCCTTGGTGGAGCAGTGGGCTAATGCCTCCTTAAGTAACACCAGCTGCCTGCAATTAGTGCAGGTTCGCATCCCACCAGGCTCAAGGTTGACTCAGCCTTCCATCCTTCCGAGGTAGGTAAAATGAGGACCCAGATTGTTGGGGGCAATTAAGCTGACTTTGTAATAATGCTGCTTGGGGGGTGTGTGAAAGCCCTAATAAGCAGGCATATACATAGAATGAAGGCTACTGCTAAGCTTGTAAGCCGCCCTGAGTCTTCGGAGAAGGGCGGGATATAAATGGAATTAAAATAAATAAATAAAATAAAATTTCATTTCTATTTGTAAAAATTGATTTGTTAAATCACTATATATCCTTTTTTTCAAAGTTCTTATTAAGCCTAATTTCCCCTCAATATTTCAATCATTCCTTAATCCTAAATCTTTTCAAACTTAATTTATCTTTAAAATTTTAAACTTTTCCTTCACTTACATCATCCCAGTATTTTTACATTTTGTATCTTATCAAAAAATACTATATTACTTATATCTCTTATCCCACTTATTCTAAAGCCCCTTTATAGCCAAAATTATTTATTTATTTAGCCGTATTCAAACAAGTGTTTGCTCGTATAATATTCCTCAGGGTCTTGCAGAAGAACAGGGTGGAACAACAACTGATGGCCTTCTTTTACTGGTCTACTATAGAAAGCGTCCTCTCACACTGTATTGTAATTTGGTATGCTGGCTTGACAGCCACGGATAGGAAGATACTACAGAGGGTGGTAAGCACAGCACAAAACATCGTAGAATGTCCCCGGATACCACTGGATGACATTGCCAGGGCCCGCTGCCCTGGAGGAGTGAGGAAAATTCTCAGACAACTCACACCCTAGTCGGTACCTCTTTACTTTCCTACCATCGGGTAGGAGATACAGAAGTATAGCCAGCCGCACCAACAGGCTGAAGGAACAGTTTCTGTCCATGGGCTGTCAGGCTCCTGAATGGGAAATAACTCGGGGCCGGCACGTTGTGCAATTAGCTCACATGGTGTAACAAGATGGTGGGTTTGTTGTCACTGAGTTGTGGGGGGGAGGCACGAAGGGAGTCTCAGCCAATCTCACTGTACACATGTTGTACTTTGATAATAAAGGTTCATTCATTCATCCATCTGGTGGGGTGAGTCAAGTCTGTTAAGTCCATCTCTGGCCTTCTTCCTTTGCCAAATAGTTTTCCAAATTAATATTTTCAACTTGTTAAACAGTTCTTCAAAATGAAAAAGGTCTTCTGCAGTCACAACATAAGCCTAAGATTGAAAATCAGGCTTATCAGATGTTATATTTTTTATATCCTGCTTTATGGAGTAAAGAGTTGGTCTCTAACAGAAGGCCACCTGAAGATACTAGAAGCATTTGAAATGTGGATTTACAGGCAGCTGTTACATATAAGCTGGGTTGACAAGATCAGAAAAGAAGAGGTGATAAGCCGCCTGGGAAAGCCAAGGGAAATAATCAGAACAATTAAAAAAATGAAAGTTAGAATATTTTGGACATGTGATGCAACACCCAGAAAAATACTGCATACTCCATTTAATCCTCCAGGGAAAAATTGAAGGCAAATGAGGTCCAGGCAGAAGAAGAACATCATGGCTTCAAAATCTAAGGGACTGGTTTGGACAAAACTCAGCAGCACTTTTTCGTGCAGCTCCTGATAAAAACAGGATCGCCAACGTCCGATAATGGATATGGCACAAGAAGAAGAAACAATTCTTGTATTTTTGTAGTTGTTAGGAGTAGATGATACATAGTACGTACGATGTATGCTTTTTGTCTCCCAAACAGTGATTCTCCTAGCAGGTTCCATTTTGTTAAGTCTTCTTTCTTCTCAGGTTTATTTTGATGTTCTAATGCAGACATGTCAAACACAAGGCCTGGGGGCCAGATCCGGCCCGCGAAGTGGTTTCATGTGGCCCGCGAAGCCATCCTGGAAACAGTGAGGGAACGGTCCCCACTGCCTTGGCCCTGGCCCAGAGACCCTCCTTCTGCCAGAGACCCTCAGATCTGTCCCACTCTTGCCCAGGCCCCCATAGGCAGTCTTGATGCGAACGATGTAGAGCTGGCCATGCCCACCCAGTAGGCCATATGCATCTAGCCACGCCCACCCAGTAGGCCACGCCCACCCTGGCCATACCCACCCGACCCCTTGAGGGCAACTGCAATGCTGATGCGGCCCTCAATGAAATTGAGTTTGACACCCCTGTTCTAATGCATAAGGTATCTTTTCCATATTTATTGTTGTACCCAATTCTTGTAAGTTTTTTCTTGTTTGTATTAAGTTATAATTCCCTTTGTTTGTGGCTTTGCCAATTAAGTCATTTTTTTCTAGTTTACATTCTGTTATCTGATTTGTTTGTTCATTCTTTGGGTGTTTTTGTAAATTTAACTTAGAAGTATATTCATTTATGTTATCAAAGTTGTGTTTAATCTCGTTTAAAGCTATTGTGATTTGTATCTGTCGTAGCATTGCATAAATTTCCTCTTGGAAAATACTTGTCTTATCTTGGAATGTTGCTTCTAGAGGTCTTTGATCTTTCAGGCTGAGTCCTTCAGGAATAGATACTAAGTATGGTTTTCTATCATTTTTTGATGAATATGTCAAATCCATGTTGTCTCCCCCTTTTGAGTAATCCGTCATGAGTGCCATAGTCTCTATAGTTAGCCTTGTCAAGCCAGCCAAAACTCAAAATCCAAACAGTCCAATTTTGTATAGCTCTTGTCTTTATGTATAATTTTTATAATCCACTGTATTTTTAATTGTCATTGTTTCAGTAAATTCAATGTTTTTTTAAAACAAGTTTTATTGATTTTCCAGTTTAAAAACTATATATTTAGAAAGCATCATGGTACCTGGGTAATCATCAATTGAATAATAGAATTTTCAATACATAGTTCAGGTTACATTATCATAGCATCCTTCTCTATTTCCCTTAACATTCAACGCAACATTTAGAAATTTAAACTAACGAATTTCTAAGAATAGCATGGTCAATTAAAGAAAAAATTTATCAGTCAATTTCAAAGAAATATATCCATGTCCTGTTATTAAATTTTATCTAATTTTGATATTAATTATAGTATTCAAATTTAACCTTTAACATCCCAAATAGTATTCACAACCCAAATTCCCCTTACTTTATTACATCAAAGATTGTAACGTCTAACATACACAGAATAGTTAAGTGGCTAGACTCTGCCTAAGAAACATTGTCTATTTCATATTCTAATACATCACAAATTACCAATAGGACAACTTATATTTATCAATCTATTTCTACTTATACATAACCAAAATTTTAACATCAAACGTAGGGTCCATAAGCCAAATTTCCATTATGTCAATATATAATAATGTTTGAAATAAGCCTAATAAATACTTAAACACATACTAATTCTATCTCGTAAACATTTTCTATTTGAGATCCTAATGAATCACTGATTGCTAACAAAATGGCCTATAATGATTCTCTAGGCACTCATTTTTTTAAATCTAACTCTAGGTTTCTTTTTTTGCCAATCAGGTTTCCAAACCAAAGCTTTTAGATTGCCAAATAGGTCTTCCTTCGCTCTCATGTGTATTATTTGCACCAGAGGGGGCCATCCAACCATCAGTAATACACAAAGGTTAAACCATTTATAGTCATTATATTGTTGCCCTGTTGCTTCTACTCTCATTATTTGCTCTAATATCTCTTATCCGCAATTCAGTCTGGATTCTTCTTCCATCTGAGTTCATCTGTTTGGAGTAGAAAATCTTAACCGGTTTTATAGTTGTTAGTTGACTGTCCAGGGTTTCCGTTGTCTTCGTTTGTCTTCAGCATCCTCTTTGTTGGCATCTCTGTCTTTCGCGTAGTATACTTCTGGAATTGTAGGCTCTTTAGAAAAGGTCGAAAGTTGAGTATTAAGCTTTTCCATAGTTTGTTGTTGGTCTTTAGGGTTGTCTGTCGTAATAGTTCCTTGTACTTTTAAAATTGTAGGTTCTTTGAGTGGAGTCAAGTTTTGGATATTAGTTTTTCTAGTACCTTGTTGCGTATATTACTCTGTCTCAATAGTAGTTGCTTTCAATTTTGTTATATTCTGAATTGTGAATTCTTTGGTTGGAGTCTGGGTTTCAGTTAGTGAATTAGTGTTAGCACCTAAATTTTTCAGTCTGTGACTTTATAGATTGTTTCGAGTATAAGCTTATAATCAAGTGAGGTTTGTGGCTGATCAGTCTCCATTTTGTAGTAATTATAGATAGTCCCTGGTGGAGGCTAATTTTCAAGCAAAAGTCAGTAAGTTTCCACCTCCACACATTTAGGCTAAATTGAACTCCAGCTGTTTCAGGTTTTTATCTTAATGCCAAGGTGAGTTCCAAAGTATAGACAAGTTTGTTTGCCAATAATATTCACTTGCTGTATCAGGCTTGGCCACTATTAATAAAATTATTATTATTATTATTATTATTATTATTATTATTATTATTATTATTATTATCATCGTCATTATTATTATTATTATTATTAATAATAATAATAATAATAATAATAGATGTCCACAGAGTACATAAAATCCCTTTCAGACAAAGTAGATTTTATTAATTTTGAGTCTTTTTATTTCTTTTTTCTTTTTTGTCCCCCTTTTTAATCAAATAGGTAGAATAGTCCATTTCTGTGAGTTTAGGAATTTTGGCCCAAAAATAGAAAGGCAGTAAATCCAATTAATTAGTATTATTTAGTTCCAGGATTTTTCCCCCTGTCCCAATGTAGACAGACACCGCCCTCTCCTCACAAGGGGAAACAAATTCAGGAAGCTTTTAGCAGGAAAAGGTAGACAATTAGGAAAAGAAGAAGGCAGTTCTCAGCCAGTTTTCAATTCCTTTCAAGTGCTTTGTTGTAATTTTGGCTTTGGCAGGAAACGGCTGAAACAATGGGCCATGGGAGTGGCTGATCCTTTTTTCATCAGTTTGGAGAGTTCTACTGCTGACCGGAGAGTCCTCTCTCTTGCTCATCACCTTTCCGGGGCAACTTTCGACCCTTTACAGGGGCTCCCCGGCGAAGAAATCCAGATGACATGGGGAGCGTTCCCCTCACATCTCTGGCCGTGCCGCGATCCGGAACCGGAAACCTGCAAAATGAATGTTTTATAACAATTCTTTCTGGAATCAATTTCAACCAGTCAGAATTGCAATTCAATTCTGAATTGCAATTCAATTACTTCCGTCCTGTAACTTCCCCTTTCAAAGATTAGTCATAGATCAAAGTTTTTCTGTAAACAGTTCATAAATTTAGACCACAGTCGTATTTCTTTTCCTTCAGACACTTTTCAATCTTATAGCTGGCCCAGTGTACAATCTCTTCTTTGTTCCCTGGCAACTATCTTCTTAAAGGTTATCAGAGTTCACGGAAACAGATTTTTCTGTGTCTGGGTTGTCTTTAATATGCTATATTCTAATTGTCCACTAGATGTCAGCAAATATTTGTTTTCCAGCTCTTTCAGACAAGAAATTACTCTTATTTTTTATAATTTCATCAAAATCCTTTAGAATATAACAACAGTTTGTTTTAGTTTCTAAATTTGATCAGATTGTAGTATTTTGAATTTAATATCAATATGTTTCTTTCCTCCTTAAAGGATAATTTGCTGCTTCCGTCTATGGGGGAATGGGAATGTAGTCTCCTCCCCTCACTTTTGGAGGTTTTCTTGCTTTGGGGATCTTTTCCAATTTCAACCACGCTGTAAACCATTGTTCTGGCGAGTGCTCTTGGACTTCAGCTGCAGGTAGCTTGGGCTAGATGCTAACATGTGGCTAGCTTTTCTCCTGTCGGGTCAGAGGGCTTCCCCCGGATCGAAACGGAATGACCACCACCGTTCCATGATCAGCAGGGTGCCCCTCTTCCTTTGCCACCTTTCCAGGGTGACTTCATACCCATTTAGGGTCCCCTGGCAGGACGAAAACAGCCACAGGATGTGGAGTTTCACTATCCCGTGGCCATGTTCTACAGCGCAAAAACCAGAAGTCAGCTCGGCTTTAATTCTTGAGCATCCTCATTAGTAATACCTTTTGTTCAGCATTTTCATACATTTCATTTATTTTGCTCAAATTGCTGCTTTCAATTTCATCCAAAGGCAGATGTTTTATTTTTATATTTTAATTTTTCTGAAAAAATGACATATTTTCTTTGCTTCAGAAATTCTTTAAGAATTAAGGTTAAAAAAAGTCAGGATAAAAGAGAAATCTGGTCTGGTATTATATATTTGTTTTTTTAATTGGAATTCCTGGTAATTTGCTGTGTTTTAATAAAGGTATACCTATGTCCTGCTGTAAAGTTCCAATTAGAGAATAAATTTACTGGACATTAATACAATTTTAGATTTGGTGTCTTAAAGATCCCCATAATCTATGGGATGTCACATAATATCCTAAGTCGTAATATGGTTTCTTGGTTTGTATCTTTACATGTAATATGTGAATCCAAATATTGTTGGGTTTCACATGTGTTGTAGCTTATCTTACATGAGTTCTGATCTCTTTTGTGGGATTCCTTCAAAGCACCAGCACTTTCACTAAAAAGCAGTGCCTTCAGGTTTCAGCTCATTTTCCTTCTTGGAAAATTCAGAACCTCCAGGAACTTCACCTTGAATAAGTAAGGTGTAATTGAATTAATTAAGTAAGGCTAATACATGTGGAGCAGGTGGTGCCAAGCTATAAAGAATTTGATAAATAAAAATCAGCAGTTGTGTGTTTTAATTTACATAAAAGGTATTGCATTCTGAACTAGATGTAGTTTGGAGTACAAGTATGATGTAGTTTCTGAGTACAAGTAATTCCCTAACTTTTGATTGTAATGGAGCTTGTCTATTACAGTTGTAAGTCATGATGGTCGTAAAGTGGGTCACTCATGTAACTGACCCAATTTTACATTCTTTTTTTGGGGCGGTTGTTAAGGGAATCTGATTAACCCATTGTTTGCTATGATGTGTTTTTGCCAAAAACTGGAAATAAACACGTTTTCAGTAGAAACATTATAAATTTCAGTGACATGACTGTGGTTCGCTGTAAACAGCCATAAATTTGGCCAGTTGTTGAGTGCCCAAAATATTGTCACATGATTGCAAGGGAGGGTCGCCATTGGAACTTTGGAACAGGGTTGTACATACGTTTGGGAGAGGGTCTGTATACGTTTGACCAGTTATAAATTGGGGACTGACTACCTATAGTCTTTAAAGGCAAACCCATATTAGGTACATTGCAATAGTATGAGGAGTAATAATGTGAGTTGTTATAGCCAAATCTTCCAGAAGTAGATAAGGCTGCAATCACCTTATCAAAGCTTGACAAAGACTGTTCTATCAGTGGTTTCCAGAAGTACACCCAAATCATGAACCTTCTTCACAGGAAATGCAAGCCTTTCCAGAGCTAACAACAGTGTTCATAGAGAACTGCAATGAACAAACAGCAATCCCATCTTGCTTGGGTTTAATGTTATTCTCACTCAGATCCTTACAACCTCCAAGCACTGGGATAAGATTGGTATTCCCTCTTCAGCCTGGGGTAATGATGTAAAAGCTGCATATCACCAGTGTATTGATGATATACCCCAAATTATTGGATTACCTCTTTCAATGGTTCATATAAATCTCAAAAAGCAGCAGAGACAGGATTAAGTCCAGCCATTGTGTAAAGCAGGAACTACTGGGCTGACTTCTCATCCCTAGTACTATAGATTGAACTCATACTGAGGAAAGAATGGAACTATTGCAAAACAGTCATTAATCTCCTGCAGGGGGTTTAGTATGATTCCATAATAAAAGATACTGAAAGCCACAGTCTAGAAGAACCAAGAGAAATGACTACCTACATCCAGATCTTGATATAGGTCATCCAAGACAATAACCATATCAACCTTATCCGGTAGACCAGACAGGAAAGACAACCAGATAAATTAATTCTAGTTCATTGTAAAGCTATATTAATAGATTCTTGCAAGTCTGAAAAATACCATTTTCCTGCTATTACCTATAAAATTTAGGAAGGATTATTCTGAGCCTCTTGCTCTGCCCATGGTGAACTGTAGGCGATGCTGTCTCTTATCAGATTGTTCCCTAATTAATCTTTTTGCCACATCTCCAGGGTCTTTTCCACATACCATTATAGACCAGTTCCATCTTAGTCCCATATTTGGGTCTGGGAGAGGATCCAAATTTCTATGGGCACTATATAATTGATTCTTTACCATTATCTCAATAACATTTCTCCAAAAGGGAAGGTTGTAGACCAGCCAATAGTTATCTAATACCACTGGATATAACCTGTTCAAATCATCTCCTCCAAGATTGCAGGCGGTTCCCTTTACTATAGGGAAACATTGACAATAACCTGCCTTCAGATCTGCATCTTACATCTCTGAAAAACTCTCAAAACCCAAGTTACTGGTAGATAATCTAGACAATTCTCTCTATTTGGAACCCAATGACTAATATAATTTTGGTTCATGCAGAAAAAAGTCATGAGCCAGTTATGAAGAGTTCCTTACATCATTGACTTTCAAAAGTTTATTTGTGGTTTATTGATCATATTTTAACGGTGTATTTATTGGCATAGGATATGTAGCATTTATCTTCTGCTATATTAAAATTGGTTTTCTGTGAGGGCTAATGCAAGCACTGTACTAAAATAAAAAGTATAGTTTCCCTAAGTATAATAAAACTTGTAGAATAGGATATTTTAGCCATAGGTGAAGATCTTGTATTTCCACATAGCATTCCTTTGATCAAATGTTTAGAGTGGATGATTAAAGGAACATGCCCAAATAAAAGCATTAGCAGTTTGTGGTTATAGAATTCCTTTCTCCATTAATCTTTGTGCAAATTTTGGGGTTTAATTTTATTACGGATCAGTTGATTTGAAGAAAAACACCTTTTAATTTTCCGCAGATTACTCCATTGAAATAAAGGATTCACTGTATTTAATCAGCTAATTCCTAAACACATTCCTAAGTATTAATTAACCACATAGGAATTTGTCAGGCACTTGTTAGTTCTGTATGCAGCTGTGTAAATGGCTATAGGTATTTAATCTAAGATGATACATGCTTATGTCTGCTTATTGTTAACTTGGAAAAACCCAGAAAAAATTGGAAAGGGGAATGGTTTATCACTTTTTCTCTAAATATTTTTTCAGTCTTTTTCCCCCCAAATATACTGGAATAGAAATCTGAATTTTTCGTCTCATAAAATAATTAAATTGCTTTTGAGATAAATATGTATTTCACATAATACTTGCAAGTGATTGGTATTTAAATAAAAATATTTATATTGTTAGATAATTGTAGTTCTTATATATTGTAAACTTATACGATTTAGTTCTGAATCTTAAATTTGAAATTTAGTTCTTTTTCAGATTGCACCACACTATAGTATGAGCAGACATTCTCAATATATGGGCAACTGTCCTATATCTGTACGAAATTATCAATCTTGCCAGTCACCCAAAATAATATGAGTATTTTCTGATATAAAGTCCTGCTGGGTTGTGAAGGAGGAGAGAGAGGAAGAATGGCAAATAAAAGAGGATTGGTCGCTTTAATTCCTGACTGTTTTTCTCCTAACCCAAATTCAGCCTTCAACAGATTATTTTGGGAATGTGCTCGTGATCAGAAAAAGTTGTCAATTCTTGTATAAGAGAATGTGACAGAAATTAATTCATTTATAAATGCATATAGTAGATCAGTTTCAAGAATGTGCCAGATTATGAAGCTCAATGTGGAAGTTTGAATCTGTGGAAGCAATCGCTTATTTCATAAATTGAAACACTGAAAATGCAGAATGTAAAGTGCCTAATCAAAATACCTTGTTCTTTTAGAAGCTTATTCTACTTGAGAAGAATAATAAAGCACATTAAACATTCACTTGTAGTGTTTTTTGTAGTCTATTACTTGGACAGATGTTATATATTTACTAATCCTTTGATAACTAAGTACTGCATATTTTTGCAGTTTTTAGCTAATTCTAAATATATAGAGAAGACTGAAATCATACAAAAATATCTTTTTTGTAAAAGCATGTTTTATTTTGGGACTTTACCTAATTTTTCATCTGACACACTTAGGGTATGATTAAGATTAGATGATTATGATTAGGATAGCCTTCTTTTCTGTTCAGTGTAGAAATGTATTACAGCAGTATAACACCATTGTAATGAGGAAACAAATGATCCTTAAATGAGGATTATTTGTAAATGTAAAAATTCATTTAAATTTCTGATTCACCATTTTTCAACTTCAGCAATTTTTAGGATATGTGATCTTCAACTTCCATACATTTTTAACTTTCTAAGACTGGGAAAAAGTGTTTAAAAACTTATCATTCATGTCTCTTTATACAAATAGAGATAACTGTGACCAGAGAGAGAATACTCAAAGAAATTGTTTTGAGTTGTGAATCATTATCTTTTTTTAACATTTAAAAATCGGTCACAAGCTCTATTTTTAGATGTTAAATCTTAAATATTTGAATGAAACTCTTCCCTACAAGAAAATCATATTAAGAATTTTATGCATATTGTTTTTTATTTTAAACCTGCAAAATAAATAATAGTTATGAACACTGCAAAATAACATGAATTATGTATTAAAATGAAATGACTTTGAAACATATCTTAATGAGGTGTCATGTGATAATTCTAATTGTATTTTTGTTTTTTGATAGGTGAATCTGGATTGGGAAAATCAACATTAATCAACTCATTATTCCTGACAGACCTGTATTCTCCAGAATACCCAGGACCTTCACATAGAATTAAAAAGACTGTACAGGTTTGCATGAAAAAGTATACCTTCTATTACATTTTTATATGCTAAATTGAAATAGAAATACTTTAATTTTATTTATTTGTTCAATTATTTTTTAAAAAATGTTCATTAACCAAAATTCTCTGAGCAGTTGTCAATAAAACAGACTAAAACATACAGTCTGAGAGTATGCTAAAATCAAACCAAATAAAAATATATAAATTAAGCTGCAGCCTAATATTCATTCAAAAACTAAGAATTAAAATACAGTTAAAAGTCAATTAAAAAGCTTGGGAAAATAGAAAAATGCTAAAAAGATGCTAATGTGAATATCAGTTGAGTTTTTCTGGTGAGGGAATTCCATAAATTCCAATCTAATACATTTTTCAGCACTGATTCAACACATTGACCACCTCATCTGTGTAGATGAAAAAGCAACTGCCTTGCTTAGCGATATAGGTTACAGTCTCAATTGTCATAAGTCAAGGACTACCTGTAAAAACTTGACTATTGAACCTGACTGGAGAAGTAGTGGTATTTGTTACATTAATGTCTGGAGATGTTGTTGGTTCCCAGTCAAGAAGGGAGAAGAAAAGTCTGTAGTGGCTTCCCTTTATATAAAATACAAGATGGGGAGAAGGGAGATTGCTGTCATTGGTGGAACTCTGGTCTCTGGGGAAGGACTGGGCAGAAGATCCTTGCCTCAATAAAGGAGATCTGATGGCCAGATCCAGGAGGAGTTAAATCACACTAAGCACGTGGTGGCTCAGTGGGTTAGGACACTGAGCTTGTTGATCAGAAGGTCAGCAGTTTGGCGGGTCGAATCCTGAGTGCCACGTAACAGAGTGAGCACCTGTTACTCGTCCCAGCTTCTGCCAACCTAGCAGTTTGAAAGCACGTAAAAATGCAAGTAGAAAAATAGGGACCACTATGGTGGGAAGGTAACAGCGTTCCGTGCACCTTTGGTATCTAGTCATGCCGGCCACATGACCACAGAGATGTCCTCGGACAAGTGCTGGCTCTTCAGCTTCGAAACGGAGATGAGCACCGGCCTCTAGAGTTGGAAGCGACTAGCACGCATGTGCAGGGGAACCTTTACCTTTAAGCACACAGTAAGCTGTAAATCCAGTATATTCCATTCTCTTCATTCCCTCTTGAGAAGCCTAAAAACCCAGAAAAGGAGACAGAATGAAGCAGTAGGCAAGAGGGGAGGAGAAACATAAGACTAAGCCTGGCACCAGAGTCTTGCTGTATATATCTGTTCTAAATGCCTATTGTAAATAACTTCATAGTATATTGTAAAAACGCATAAAAGCCTCCACTCTCTTGTTTTTCTATGTCAGTTGTCATCCTTGCAAACAAAAAGCAATTCTAAAAGAGCCCAATCACACTGTGATAAAGTCCTAAAGAATGCTGAAACTGGTATATCTCTAGGGTTACTGTTATAGTGATCACAAAGTTGTAGTCTGAATTTCAACAATATATGGTATGAGTATCTCGAGATGTACTAGCTAAATTCAAAAAAGGAGTGGCACTTTTTACCATGCTTCAAAGTATATTTTGTTTTTTTAATTATTTAATTATATAGACCAATAGATGATGGATAGTCCTAAAAAACATGGACATTCAAGACCACTTCACATGCTGCTGAGAAATTTTTTGTTGACTGGAAAGCAATAGTTAGAATGGGATGTAGAATAATAAATTGTTTCTTCACTTAACATATGTGGGATAATAAAGACTGGATGAGAAAATAAATTGGAATTGTATCTCAGATATGCTAATACTATCACATGGATAGAAGTGAGGAAGAATTGTCTTGTTGAAGATAAAAAAGAGTGTGCCATAAGATTATGTCAGTGGGCAGAGCCATCCCGATGCTCAAACATTCATAAGGATGACAACTGAAAACTATGAAATAAGAGATATCAGTGCTTGAAAGAAAGACTACAAGATAGGTAGTTATACTATATACACTGCAGAAATATCAAACTTAACATAATAATTTAAGGCCATAATATTTCCATCTATAAAGTATGCCTCTGAAAGCTGGATCATCAGAAAGACTAAATGAATTAATGTTGTTATCACAATGTAAGCATGAATTTAAAATAATTTAAATTACTGACAGACAACCCTAATAAATGTTATCTGTCAAGATTACAAAGACTTAGAAGTGACTGAGGAAAAATTGCTATTGCATTTAGTCTACTAATCTTGTTGTTATAACTTATTTGACTAGAATAATATTACTGTTTTCAGTTTCTTTATAGCTACCTTGAAATAACATTTTATCAGTTTTCTATGATATGTAACTTTTATTGATATTAATACATTACCATGTTTAATATTAATGATTTGTAATTATGTAAATTTTAGCTTTAAGAATTTTTGAATTCTGTGCTAGAAATGTAAAGTTTAATTATCTTGTTAATAGTTGAAATACTTAGACTATTTTAGATTATCTTAGGTTGTGCGTAGAAGAATTCACATTTTTATACTTTAAATATGTTTTGGGTTAAAATTAAATCACTTTAAATATCTCTGCTTCCCGTGAAACAGAAATAACAGAAAGCTGTTCATAAAATACGTCAAATAGACATCTTCTAAAGGATAAGACAACTTTAAAATTACAGATCTGATGTGGCCTGTGAATCTGGTCCATGTGATCTATTTAAATAGAGTGCATGGGAAAATAACCTTTTGCATTCCAAGATTGGAGCTAATTTATTTTTCCTAAATCCCCATGGATAGTTCCAAAACTAAATAGGATTCATTTGAACTTGTAATGGGGGTTGATGCTATTTACAATAGTTTTCTGGCTGTCTTCCACAAAGTAGTACATTATGAGAATTTGACCATGTAGGGTTATAGAATTTTTTTAAAGAAAAGACAAAATTGACCAGACAGAATGTACATAGAATGAATTCAGCTTGAACATTTACTGTATATTATATTCAGAGCATATATTCTTGAAGCTAAGTCTTAGAGGTTGTAAATTAAGAATGCTAATTGTAGAGGAAATACAATCATTTTTATTTTATTATTTTTTATTTTAATTCCATTTATATCCCGCCCTTCTCCGAAGACTCAGGGCGGCTTTACAAACTTAGCAGTAGCCTTCATTCTATGTATATGCCTGCTTATTAGGGCTTTCACACACCCCAAGCGGCATTATTACAAAGTCAGCTTATTGCCCCCAACAATCTGGGTCCTCATTTTACCTACCTCGGAAGGATGGAAGGCTGAGTTAACCTTGAGCCTGGTGGGATGCGAACCTGCACTAATTGCAGGCAGCTGGTGTTACTTAAGTAGGCATTAGCCCACTGCTCCACCAAGGCATCAACAACAATATATTTATTAAAGCCAAAGCCAGCAGCTTAAAATAAAATATAATGTATCTAAGTAATGATGTAGTACAAAATAAAAACACTAATGTAAATTGAGGTGTTTTGGTCTTTCTGCTTCCTTTTTGATCATCTATGCAGAAGTTGGTTATTTCTGTGTATCTGTTGATGGCTGATTTGTCCGAATGTCATCTCAGAAAGCATCAACAGACTTTTACAACAACATGACCTAATTGTAGCACATGAACCAACTAAAGGTCTCCAAAACATCCTAAGTAAACCAAAAAAAAAAAACACAACACCAGCCCCAGAAGAAAAAATAAGAATGATCCACATTATGGAGTGCAAGACTGAAACAGCTACTATATAGGATAATAAACATGCAGAAGGCTAACAGCGCATCTGTGAACACCAGCTAGGAGTCAGAATACATGATGAAAAGTCCTTAATTTCATAACACATGAACAGACCTTGTCATAGTTTCAACTGGGAAACCGTGAGCATCCTTGACCAAGCCAACTCTAAAAATACTAGAGAATTATTTCCTCAGAAAATCAGCCACCAACAAGGATATGGAGATAAACAAAATCTATGTACCATTCAAAGGGGACAATCAAAAGCAAAAAGGATACAGAAAGACTGAAACATCTGCACATCAGCAAACAATACCCAAATAACAGAAATTAACACTAAGATTAATACCAGACAAACAATCAAGTAAAGAATACCCCTGTCAAGGAGCTATCAACTCAGACAAACAAGCTAATAGTACACAACAGCCTGTTCAAGAAACCATTAAGAACATTCACATCAACAGTGACAGGGCAAGCCAAAAAATAGAAAAAATCTGATTCTCTTCTAGCACTGATGATGTCCTCTAGTTGGGTAATGAGATGTCTGCAAGAAAACCACTAAGCTCAAAGCACCAAGGACTCCATAATTCAACTCTGAGTTATAAATATTCTCTTGTATCATCAGCACCACAGATGCTTAACTCGAAAATTTCCCAAACAACTTCTATTTGTCCTGCAGGAATTAGGGGAAAACATTTTTAATGTGTGAATGAAGGTGAAAAAACAAAAAGATTATAAGTTAAAAGCCAAAGTGTTAAGCAAAGGCATTGAAAACCTATCTCAGTTTTGGTTTGTGCTGTTAAACCATGTATTTTTTAAATTGTAAAACATTTTTTCTAGAGTTGGAAAAACAAATTGAACAAAGAAATGTGAACAGAAAAATACATGACTTAGATTCTCAACTGACATGACCAGAAATCTACATATAGGATACTTTTTCAAGAGGAAAATAAAAAGCATTTTTGTTCTGTATTTTTCTTGCGTATTCATTCAGCCTCTCTTGAAGAGTTGGGAGGATGCTTTTCATCAATGCTTCATCCTCTCCTCCACTGAATCAAAGTTTTTTCCCTGAATCAAAAGAATTACTCAATTTATAGAAGAGCAGTTTGGCATACATAACTAATAAAACTCATTTATGATCATAATTTAAGCAACATTTTTAGGATCAGTTGTACTACCGTAATTTTTTTTAATCTAAAATTATTATATTCAAAGTTTTTATTAGCAAAGAATTTAATATTTAACATACATACATTATCTTTCTAAAATTTTCAGGTTGAACAGTCTAAGGTTCTAATTAAAGAAGGCGGTGTGCAGTTGCTACTAACAATAGTTGATACGCCAGGATTTGGTGATGCAGTGGATAATAGCAATTGGTAAGTATACATTCTAATATTAGTAATGGCTATTATCTTGCAAAATTTGCATATATTTAAAGTAAAATCAGTTTTTTCTTTGTATGGCACTTTTTTGGCTGTTCTGTTGGCCAGAAATGACAGAAAAAATAATTTTCCAGATGTAGTTATCCAACTCTCTTGTTTCTCTATGATTAGCTCAGAGATAAATATTGTTTGGTTATTACTGAGAAAAGTCAAAAAACTAAGTACCACTAATACTATGAGATAAATTTTCTGATGTCAAGAATATGACTGGTTATTATATAAAAATATTTTAATATTAATGTGGCAAATATTTCATCTGTTAATTATTGTAGATAATTAACAATAAATGAACTTTGATAAAGACTATTTACCAAATAGCTTTGGGAAGTACCGTATATACTTGAGTATAAGCCGACTCGAGTATAAGCCGAGACCCCCATTTTCACCCCCAAAAACTGGAAAAAGTTCGTGACTCGAATATAAGCCGATCCGCCGTTCTGCAAGCCTCCGCCGCCAGCAGAGGCTCGATCTGCCATTTTGCAAGCCTGAATACACAGGAATACCCTGTGTGGCCGCGGCTCTCGGGGAAGCCCTGGCTGTCCGCTTCCTCGCTCCACGCTGCCATTCGGGGCCCACGCGTTCCCCGGGCAAATCGCGGCGCCCAGCAGGCGAGGAAACACACCCGCTCCAGTCGCCCCCCCTTCCCTCAGGAGACGGAAGCAAGTGACCGCCCGGAGCTTACCGAGGACTTGCGCGCGGCCGAGGCTTCGGTGCTTCCAGGATCGCGCGCACCTCTCCCAAGCCGCCGCCGTCCGGAGACCTGCCGAAGTTTGGGGAGATTTGGGGAGGTGCGCGCGCACCTCCCCAAACCTCCCCAAACGTCAGCAGGTCTCCGGATCTCCGTGCCTTGCCTGCCTGCTAATTTCCGCTGCAGAAAGAAGCAGGCAGGCAAGGCACGGAGATCCGGAGACCTGCTGATGATTGGGGAGGTTTGGGCACCTCCCCAAACCTCCCCAAACGTCGGCAGGTCTCCGGATCTCCGTGCCTTGCCTGCCTGCTTCTTTCCGCTGCAGAAAGAAGCAGGCAGGCAAGGCACGGAGATCCGGAGACCTGCTGATGATTGGGGAGGTTTGGGAACCTCCCCAAACGTCGGCAGGTCTCCGGATCTCCGTGCCTTGCCTGCCTGCTTCTTTCCGCTGCAGAAAGAAGCAGGCAGGCAAGGCACGGAGATCCGGAGACCTGCTGATGATTGGGGAGGTTTGGGCACCTCCCCAAACCTCCCCAAACGTCGGCAGGTCTCCGGATCTCCGTGCCTTGCCTGCCTGCTAATTTCCGCTGCAGAAAGAAGCAGGCAGGCAAGGCACGGAGATCCGGAGACCTGCTGATGATTGGGGAGGTTTGGGCACCTCCCCAAACCTCCCCAAACGTCGGCAGGTCTCCGGATCTCCGTGCCTTGCCTGCCTGCTTCTTTCCGCTGCAGAAAGAAGCAGGCAGGCAAGGCACGGAGATCCGGAGACCTGCTGATGATTGGGGAGGTTTGGGCACCTCCCCAAACCTCCCCAAACGTCGGCAGGTCTCCGGATCTCCGTGCCTTGCCTGCCTGCTAATTTCCGCTGCAGAAAGAAGCAGGCAGGCAAGGCACGGAGATCCGGAGACCTGCTGATGATTGGGGAGGTTTGGGCACCTCCCCAAACCTCCCCAAACGTCGGCAGGTCTCCGGATCTCCGTGCCTTGCCTGCCTGCTTCTTTCCGCTGCAGAAAGAAGCAGGCAGGCAAGGCACGGAGATCCGGAGACCTGCTGATGATTGGGGAGGTTTGGGCACCTCCCCAAACGTCGGCAGGTCTCCGGATCTCCGTGCCTTGCCTGCCTGCTAATTTCCGCTGCAGAAAGAAGCAGGCAGGCAAGGCACGGAGATCCGGAGACCTGCTGATGATTGGGGAGGTTTGGGCACCTCCCCAAACCTCCCCAAACGTCGGCAGATCTCCGGATCTCCGTGCCTTGCCTGCCTGCTAATTTCCGCTGCAGAAAGAAGCAGGCAGGCAAGGCACGGAGATCCGGAGACCTGCTGATGATTGGGGAGGTTTGGGCACCTCCCCAAACCTCGGCAGGTCTCCGGATCTCCGTGCCTTGCCTGCCTGCTTCTTTCCGCTGCAGAAAGAAGCAGGCAGGCAAGGCACGGAGATCCGGAGACCTGCTGATGATTGGGGAGGTTTGGGCACCTCCCCAAACCTCCCCAAACGTCGGCAGGTCTCCGGATCTCCGTGCCTTGCCTGCCTGCTTCTTTCCGCTGCAGAAAGAAGCAGGCAGGCAAGGCACGGAGATCCGGAGACCTGCTGATGATTGGGGAGGTTTGGGCACCTCCCCAAACGTCGGCAGGTCTCCGGATCTCCGTGCCTTGCCTGCCTGCTAATTTCCGCTGCAGAAAGAAGCAGGCAGGCAAGGCACGGAGATCCGGAGACCTGCTGATGATTGGGGAGGTTTGGGCACCTCCCCAAACCTCCCCAAACGTCGGCAGATCTCCGGATCTCCGTGCCTTGCCTGCCTGCTAATTTCCGCTGCAGAAAGAAGCAGGCAGGCAAGGCACGGAGATCCGGAGACCTGCTGATGATTGGGGAGGTTTGGGCACCTCCCCAAACCTCGGCAGGTCTCCGGATCTCCGTGCCTTGCCTGCCTGCTTCTTTCCGCTGCAGAAAGAAGCAGGCAGGCAAGGCACGGAGATCCGGAGACCTGCTGATGATTGGGGAGGTTTGGGCACCTCCCCAAACCTCCCCAAACGTCGGCAGGTCTCCGGATCTCCGTGCCTTGCCTGCCTGCTTCTTTCTGCTGCAGAAAGGAGCGCGGATCCAGTGGGGGGGGGGAAAGCCCTTTAGCAGGATTTGCCTGCATGCCGGCGGACGCTGGATCCGTGCTCCACAAGCCTCTGCCGCCGGCTGGATCCGCGCCCTGCCGCTGCGGAGCGCGGATCCAGCCTCCGCCGGCGGCGGAGGTCTAGGGGTAGTGGGGGGGACCCGCGGACATAGATGGGCTCAAGTGGAAGCCAAGCAGCCCTCCCGAATCTGGGCTTCTGGACGGAGCAGCCGGTGGTGCGTTTCAAAAAGCCAGATAAGGCAGACAGGGAGATGAAGAGTTCAACCGAGTTTCCTCTTTTGTTCAGGCTCCCCCGATCAGACAAAGAACTAGCCAGCGGCAGGTTTCTCCCCTTTTCCCTCCCATCTCTCTTCCCCCAACCCTTGGGTCCCACAGCAACTCACGAACTCCAGCCGCCCCTTCTCCTTCGAAAGGTCTAGATCCCGAGATAAGATATATACAGAAATATACATAAAGAGAGACGGACGCAGGCTGTTGGTTTCTCGCCTCATCCCACGCACGCACGAGGGGGAGAAACAACGCTCTGGGCGGCAGAGTCTTGGAGAAAGAAAAATCGGCTGCAGCCTCGGGGTAGGCTTCTCCGGGGGCGCCGCCGCGATTCTGCAGGGGCCAGGTAGGGAAAACTCGCCGGGGAAAACGGGTGCCGTTGCAGCGCCCGGCGAGTTTAAAAGCAGCGGGTGCAGATGCCTGAACAAAAGAGGAAACTCGGTTGAACTCTTCATCTCCCTGTCTGCCTTATCTGGTCTTTCAAGAGGAGGGTATTCCTTTCACTTCTTGAACTTTCCCAAAGACTTGCAAACTTTTCCAACCATTACTTCCAAGGATCTTTGATGGGGAGAGAAAGCACGGGTGAGCGATGGGGAGAGAAAGCACGGGTGAGCGATGGGGAGAGAAAGCACGGGTGAGCGATGGGGAGAGAAAGCACGGGTGAGCGATGGGGAGAGAAAGCACGGGTGAGCGATGGGGGGGGAAAGCACGAGTGAGCGATGGGGAGAGAAAGCACGGGTGAGCGATTGGGGGGGAAAGCACGGGTGAGCGATGGAGAGAGAAAGCACGGGTGAGCGATGGGGAGAGAAAGCACGGGTGAGCGATGGGGGGGGAAAGCACGGGTGAGCGATGGGGAGGGAAAGCACGGGTGAGCGATGGGGAGAGAAAGCACGGGTGAGCGATGGGGGGGGAAAGCACGGGTGAGCGATGGGGGGGGAAAGCACGGGTGAGCGATGGGGGGGGAAAGCACGGGTGAGCGATGGGGGGGGAAAGCACGGGTGAGCGATGGGGAGAGAAAGCACGGGTGAGCGATGGGGAGAGAAAGCACGGGTGAGCGATGGGGGAAAGCACGGGTGAGCGATGGGGGGGGAAAAGCGGCAGCGGCATTTTCGGGAGCAGCGGGTGAGCGATGGGGGGGAAAAGCGGCAGCGGCATTTTCGGGAGCAGCGGGTGAGCGATGGGGGGGGAAAGCGGCAGCAGCATTTTCGGGGGCAGCGGGTGAGCGATGGGGGGGGAAAGCGGCAGCGGCATTTTCGGGGGCAGCGGGTGAGCGATGGGGGGGGAAAGCGGCAGCGGCGGTTGTTGGGGGCGCAGCAGGCGAGGCAGCTTCTCTCAGCAGCCTGTTCCGAACGAAGGGACAGTTCTTTTTTTTTGTTGACTGGAGTATAAGCCGAAGTGGAGTTTTTCAGCCCAAAAAGTGGGCTGAAAAATTCGGCTTATACTCAAGTATATACGGTATGTTTTGTGTTCCTTCATACCATTTCTACGACCCTTTCTTTTACTACTAAATCTTCTGCTTGTTGCTCGTGTTTCATCTATAAGAATGGGCATTGCTTTTCTCGTAGAGCAATCTAACTAAATTTCTTTAGGAAAATTATATTTGTAATGTCATTTTTAATATCAAAAGTACAACTTGTACTAATATAGTGAATGTTCCAAGTTAATCTGCTTTTTAAAAAATATCTTTGCACATTGTAGCTGGCAGCCCGTTATTGATTACATTGACAGTAAATTTGAAGACTATCTTAATGCAGAATCACGTGTGAACAGACGACAGATGCCAGATAACAGGGTCCAGTGTTGCTTGTATTTCATTGCTCCTTCAGGACATGGGTCAGTATTAAAGATGAATGTTTTGGCTCCTACATTGCGATTTCTCCACTCAGAAACAATTACACTACATTGTTAGATATGTCATATCAGAGAAATTGTAAGGAATTGAATTCTAATGTAAATAAATTTCCTTCTCTAATATTAGCAAAAGTGCTTTTTACAGAATCCAGAAGAGTAAGAGTTGGGATTATACGTTATTATTAGTCTGTACTTTGGATTTTTCTAATCGATTGAATTGAAAGTAGTTATGCATGCTTTGTTTATAGTCTGACAATAAAGATGATTAGTTAAAAGATATGGTGACATTTTTTTAGATTTAATAGACTCAATTTGTGCCAATGCTTTGAAATGCTTTTTATCAGATATTTATAAATTATATTTTGTGGTGCTAGTAATTTCTTATATAACACATTGTTTTTGAAATCAATGGTAAATATTGCCCTAACTCTCAAAGGATAATAGATACAATGTTTAAAAAGTTCACAAGATTTCTTCTTCTTGAACAAGGGTAACTTAAATAGAGCTGCAAGCTTTAAAAAGGTACATTATTTAGTAAAAAGGAATTTTGCTTGTGCGAGCTTTGAAATTCTAAACCATTTTCAGAAGCAGAGGTTTTATTATATACATATTTGCAATGCAGACATGATTATAGGTAGTCCTCCAGATATGACAGGTCAATTAATGAACATTCAAAGTTACGACAGATACTCCAAAACTGTTTCAAAGTTATGATGGCTTCAGTGCCCCTGGGTCATTCATTACAACTGACTCGGGCTTGTTCCTCATGTCTCCTGGCAGCAGCTGCCATTTTCAGTGCTCTAACAATTCTTTATGGAAAATGATGGCTGCTTTTGGATCTTTCTGCCTTAATCAGCTAGCCTTCAGGAGACTGCAAATTTCTCCTGGCTTTTGCTAGACTTTGGAAAACAAGACTCTGTATGCTAAGGCAGCAGCTTCAGGATGAGCTTCCCAAAATCTTTCCTTTCCTTTAACTCTCTCCCTCTCCCAGAAAGCCACATTTCTTCCATTGAAAAAAGATCCTGGGCGGGACAGACTTCTTGATCTTGACTTTAGAGTCCTAGCTGGGTCCTACAGAATTCAGACCCACAGCTAAAAACTTTACAACCTAGCTTATGTCCTATTTTTTGCTGCCCTTGCTAAACTTTCCGAGCTGAGTTTTTTCCCCTGCAGTTTCTCAAGGCAGAAAGCTGCACAGTTTCTCTTCTTGCTTGCTTCCTTTTCTTGTCATTGGGGAGTCAAGGTAAGGATTTTAAAAGGTGAGGACCTTACTTTTAGCACCTAATTGGGGAAAGGGAAGAACAAGAAGGCTGTCCCTCATAGCTTTTTATTGAAAAACCTGATTTCTGGAAGAGGGAGGGGGTTTATAGCAAGGGAAGGGTTTTGGGAAGCTCATCCTGAAGGTGTTACCTTTTCATGCAGGGTCTGGTTTTCCAAAGGCTAGCAAGAGCCAGGAGAAATTTGCAGTCTCCTGAAGGATTGGAGGCCAGCTGATCAGAATGCTCTGCAAAGCTAGGGAACTGGTCCTTTTGCCCCAGAAAGACGGGCACCTTGGCAGGAGGAATGGAGGTGGTAGAACTGGGAAAGGCAGGCACAGATAGTGTTCCTTGCTGTCAAGACAGCTGTGTGGCTGGTGCACTTAGGAGCCACTGAAGAGGCAGAATGGAGCGTGGTGCATCTCAGAGTGGGGAAGGCCTGAGGCAGGACCCTTTGCCTTCACTAGGCCTCCCAGGATCTCCCATATCCCTGAGGCATTCTGTGCTCTATGTAATAAACCACACATTTGATTAATGAATGCACTGGGAAGAGGCAATTCATTGTTTGCCCCAACTCCCAACCCTAGTGGGCAGATTCCATTACAATTGTATTTTACTTTCTGTACCTTATATGACTCAAATTTTGGCTGTGTTTGGAAGCCAAATTTGCAAAATCTCATTTTTAATTTTTATTTATTTTAGGCTTAAGCCTTTGGATATTGAGTTTATGAAACGCCTTCATGAAAAAGTGAACATAATTCCACTCATTGCCAAGGCCGACACACTCACACCTGAAGAATGCCAACAGTTTAAAAAACAGGTAATTTTTATATATATGGTAAGGCCACACCTGGAATACTGCATCCAGTTTTGGTCACCACGATGTAAAAACGATGTTGAGACTAGAAAGGGTACAGAGAAGAGCAACAAAGATGATTAGGGGGCTGGAGGCTAAAACATATAGGGAACGGTTGCTGGAATTGGGTATGTGTAGTTTAACAAAGAGAAGGGTGAGGGGTGACATGATAGCAGTGTTCCAATATCTCAGGGGCTACCACAAAGAAGAGGGAGTCAAGCTATTCTCCAAAGCACCTGAAAGTAGGACAAGAAGCAACGGATGGAAACTAGTCAAGGAGAGAAGCAACCTAGAACTAAGGAGAAACTTCCTGATAGTTAGAACAATTAACCAGTGGAACAACCTGCCTCCAGTGGTGGTGAATGCTCCAACACTGGAGGTTTTTAAGAAGAGACTGGACAGCCATTTGCCTGAAATGGTATAAGGTTTCCTGCCTGAGCAGGGGGTTGGACTAGATGACCTCCATCACCACATCTTATGATAATAAGTTCCACAGAAGAATCATTTGAAGAAATGAAGTTTTCACTCAGCTCATTGGATGACCCCTGGAACTTATATTATAATTCAGTAATGTCTTTCCTCAGGTACTTTGTTCCCAAGCAGCCTCCTAGCCTTTTTTCATATGGAAGATGTTCAAATCGCAGATCATTTTACTTGCCCTCTTATGCTTCTTCTCTTGCATCCATATTTTGAGCTGTTGCATACTCACCAGGCATCTCCCTTGTGTTATCCTCCCTGAATCATCTTCTGTGTGAGATAAACAATTCAGACTCTACCAGTGTATATATGAAGTTGGGGGGGGGGGGGGTTCACCCAATCATATATCATTTTTCATGCATTTGCATTTAATTAGTCACACAGTGTAAAGAGATTTTAACACGTCTTGGTTGATTTTGACGTTCTGATTATTTTAGTATCATCCACAACCAGTTTGCTATTTATCTATAAATATCACTTATGAAGAAGTTAAAAGCACTTTCCCCAACAGAGATACACGAGAGGCTCTGCATCTGTTGTCTTTGTGGAGGAAGGTATTGAAATTTTTAAAGTATATTAAAAAATTTAAAGAGAACTTTAACACAACTAATACACAATAAAGAAAGAAAGAAAAAAGATAAAAATGCAGAAAAGTAATGAACTAGAAAGAAGGTTCATTTATAGAAACAAATTTCCATTTTTTCTACTTTTCATCCATTAGTCCCAAAAAAGCCTTTGATTTTTAATTGTACTTTAGTTTCTAAAATCTTCTGAATTAATATATGTACTTGTATTCAAATTTGTTAGCTTTTTTATACATCCATCAAACATGATAGAATGTCCCCTCATATTCTCATTTCCATCAAAGATTCAAAGTACCTTTATACCTTGTAGACAATTTATTTAGTGGTAAATGCATAATACATAATACATAATACAATACATCATTTTATAAAATCCTCTTCAAGGTTAGAACATAATGTTAATTTCAATTCTTTCAACCACATATTTCCCATTGATCCATTTGTATATTGTAACCAAAATTTTGCCCATTTTATTACACATTCTTTCACTTGTCTTCTTGTCTTGTATTTCAACCAAAATTTATACAGTTTAGCATAGCATGTTCATCATTAGTGTTTAATTCTGTTTCAAATTCAAGTTTTACATTGTTCAAAATCATAAAATCTTTTATCCGCTTTAAACCTTTCTAATTGTATATTAGAAAACTATAGAGAAGTATATCTGATCTTGATTTTATTTTACAATCCTCATGAAAATCCTAGTATATCATGATAAATTAGCCAATTACTTTTTTGTTGTCTATAAAATGCTTTCTGTGCTGAAAGCCATAAGGTGTCTTCAGATACATCCTGTACTTAACATTTATTCCATTCTTTTAAAAATGGCCAGCCTGACCTTGTGATTTTTGAAATCTACATTAATCTTAGCTTTGTCATACTATAGATATCTATAGTATGACAAAATTCAGATTCATGTCCTCCTAACTCCAATAACCTGTTTCTTAGCAACACGTACTCTTTCATCCAGGATAAACAATAGGAAGAAAATATAATTTCAAATCTGGTAGACCTAATCTTCTTTCCTTCATATCTTGCAATACTTTATATTAACTTGTGGGGTTTTTTTTCTTATGCTATACAAATTCCAACAAATCTACTTCTGACTTTTTTCTATTGAGAAAATTCCCATTTATCCCTATTCTTTGCTTTCTGTTGTTGATGAATTAGCAGTCATTCATTCTTTATTCAATAATCTTTGCTGAGAAACTTGGTCAGGGGGCTCAAGTTTACATATTTTTTTCAGAAGGTCAGCAAATATTTGATTTTTTTAGTGAATGCCCTCAGGATCTCACAATCAATTGTTTGTTTGTTTATGAGGCTTGCAGGCCATGTGACAACAAAATGATTCTGTGCAACAAACTGATGAAAAACAGCAAGAAATCCTATCTGTCTGGATATTTATAGTCTTTCAAGATGTCCTAGAATATTTTTTCTTCTTGTCATTGTTCTTTTTAGTTGCTCTGATTTGTTTAATTGTTTTTATTCCATCCATGAGAATATCTGTATGACTCAGGTATCACAGGGTTCCCCAACCCACAGATCGCAGCCCACTACTGGGCCCGTGGTCTGTTCAAAACTGGGCCATGCAAGCAGTGCCTGTGGACGAAGCTCCCCTCATGCGAGTAGTGGCCGCTTGCACTCACGCAAAGCTTTCCTCTCGTGAGCAGTGACTGCTGGGGCTCATGTGCGAAGTTAAGCTTAAGGTTAATTAAATTTATATGCCGCCCTTCTCCCTGAGGACTCATGGCGGCTCACAACAATAAAAAGTTAAAAGATATAAATACAAAAATTAAAAGAGGATTAAACAATATAAGAAATAAGAGCAATTTAAACCAATGAAAAACCAAATTTAAAACCATGTTCAGACCAGGCCCGCTTGTTGGAATGAGTTCCCCTCATGCCAGCAGTGGGCACCTTTAGCCACCGCTTGCACTAATGGAGCTGCTTGCATGTGCCCGCCTGCCACTTGCAGGGAATTATCCCCTCCCCCCAACCAGGTCATCAAGCCAGAAAGGATGGTAACTGACGAGATATCAGTCCTTCACCTCCTGCAATGAAGATAGTATTTATAAATACCATTTTCATATATCATATAGTAGCAGACTGAATGCTATAATCTATAGCACAGGTCGGCAACCTGCGGCTCCGGAGCCGCATGCGGCTCTTTGAGCCGTCTCTTGCGGCTCCCAGCCGCCCGGTGCGCGCGCACCTCTTCCAACGGGCAGTGGTGCGCGCGCACCTCTCCAAATGGAGAGTGGCACCGCCCGTTTGGAGAGGTGCACGCGCACCTCCCCGAATGGGCGGAGGTGCGCGCGCACCTCCCCAAACCTTTGGAGAGGTGCGCGCGTACCTCCGCGCGAATGGGCAGCGGTGCCGCTCTTTCAGGAAGCCCGCCGCGGCCCGTCTGTGAAGCTGCCGAAAGCGGCAGCTTAGCAGACGGGCCGCGGCAGCTTCCGCAAAGAGCGGCGCCCCTGCCCATTCCGAGAGGTGCGCGCGCACCTCTCCGAACGACCGGAGGTGCGCGCGTACCTCCGCGCGAATGGCCAGCGGTGCCGCTCTTTCAGGAAGCCCGCCGCGGCCCGTCTGTGAAGCTGCCGAAAGCGGCAGCTTAGCAGACGGGCCGCGGCAGCTTCCGCAAAGAGCGGCGCCCCTGCCCATTCCGAGAGGTGCGCGCGCACCTCTCCGAACGACCGGAGGTGCGCGCGTACCTCCGCGCGAATGGGCAGCGGTGCCGCTCTTTCAGGAAGCCCGCCGCGGCCCGTCTGTGAAGCTGCCGAAAGCGGCAGCTTAGCAGACGGGCCGCGGCAGCTTCCGCAAAGAGCGGCGCCCCTGCCCATTCCGAGAGGTGCGCGCGCACCTCTCCGAACGACCGGAGGTGCGCGCGCACCTCCCCAAACCTTTGGGGAGGTGCGCGCGTACCTCCGCGCGAACGGGCAGCGGTGCCGCTCTTTGAGGAAGCTGCCGCTTTCGGCAGCTTCCTGAAAGAGCGGCGCCGCTGCCCCTTCGCACGGAGGTACGCGCGCACCTCCGGTCGTTCGGAGAGGTGCGCGCGCACCTCTCGGAATGGGCAGGGGCGCCGCTCTTTGCGGAAGCTGCCGCGGCCCGTCTGCTAAGCTGCCGCTTTCGGCAGCTTCACAGACGGACCGCGGCGGGCTTCCTGAAAGAGCGGCACCGCTGCCCATTCGCGCGGAGGTACGCGCGCACCTCCGGTCGTTCGGAGAGGTGCGCGCGCACCTCTCGGAATGGGCAGGGGCGCCGCTCTTTGAGGAAGCTGCCACGGCAGACGGGCCGTCGCCATCGGGCAACCGGGAACCGGTTCCATCTCATTTTTAAAAAAATGGCAGCCGCGTGCGTCCGCGCATGCGCAAAAAACCTTTGCGCATGCGCGTGCATGGACACACGCACGCGGCTCCCTCTTTTTTTAATTTGTGATGGAACCGGTTCCCAGTGGCTCTTTTTCTTTTTTAGGTTGCCGACCCCTGATCTATAGTATCTAAGCATATTTAATTTCGATGGTGAATAGCTAATTTCTTTCCTGAAGGCAAAACATGAATGATATAATAGAGCTCTGATAAAAAAAAAACCTATGTGCAGATAGTCCTTGATTAAAACTGTTCATTTGATGACTTGGAAATTATGACTTGGAAAAAGTGGTTTATAATCCATCCTTAAAAGTTGCTGTTATCACACCGCTCCCATAATCGTGTGATTACAATTGAGATTCTTAGTAACTGGTTTGCATTTGTGATAGTTGCAGCATCTTGCTATCACATCACAATTTGTAACTTCTAACTAGCAAAGTCAATTGGGGATGCTGGATTTGCTTAACAACAGCTTGAATCATTTAATGACCACAAGATTTGCTTAAAATCTGGGATTCATTTAATGATTAGGGTAAAATGGTCATATAAAATTGGGTCTGGTCATGTGGTGACTCACTTAATGACCACATCACTTAGTATCCAAAATTTTGGATCCAATTCTGATCATGTCAAGGCTATCTATATATATTGATGTTATATCACGAATTTTATATATATATATATATATATATATATATATATATATATATATATATATATATATATATATATATATATATATATATATATATATATATATATATATATATATATATATATATATATATATATATATATATATATATATATATATATATATATATATATATATATATATATATATATATATATATATATATATATATATATATATATATATATATTTAAATTTTATATACCGCCCTATTCCCGAAGGACTCAGGGCGGTTTACAGGGCAAAGTTAAAAGACAAAATAAGAGTTAAAATAGAATTAAAATAAGATTAAATAACAATTAGTAGCACAAAGTTTAAAAATTCATATATATATATATATATATATATATATATATATATATATATATATATATATATATATATATATATATATAGAGAGAGAGAGAGAGAGAGAGAGAGAGAGAGAGAGAGAGAGAGAGAGAGAGAGAGAGAGAGAGAGAGAGAGAGAGAGAGAGAGAGAGAGAGAGATGATACCTACACAGACATATAGGAGTGCATAATTACCAAAAATTGCCATGTTTGTATAAACCTAGAGATTAGTTAGTATGTATTCAATAATACATACTACTGTTATAATGTTTATTGTGGGAGATAATGTATTTGTGATTTGAAAAATAATACATTGCATTTGATTGAGGTTTCTGTAAGGATGACTACGCTTACCTGTCAGAATGGAAACTTAGTTTAATAATATGCAGTTTTATGAATGCAAAAATAGATCTAAATCTAGTAATTTAGACATATATAAGGTTTTGAAGCAATTGTGAAAGACATCAGTTTGAATACTTACAGTTTATTCTTAAAACTATGAGAAGAATATTAAAATCTCCTTTGATACTTTTATAGGAATTGTGTGTAATGTGTCTGAGTAGTTTATTGCTATATTATGTGAATTGGAATGAAAGCTGGATGACTTTGTGAATGGGAAAAGCAGAAACTTCAGCTTTATTTGAAAAATGACAAATGCATAATCTGAATTTCAAAAGACATAATTATGGAAGTTGTATCCATATTCTGACATAAATTTGAGATGTTCATCTTTAATACATACAAATAAAATTCATCAGCATATTTTATTAACATAATCAATGCTTGTTACAGTTAAAAATTTGTTTACGTTTAGATAATGAAAGAAATCCAAGAGCACAAAATTAAAATATATGAATTCCCAGAAACAGATGATGAAGAAGAAAATAAGCTGGTTAAAAAGATTAAGGTACAAAATATATTTAAACAAATTTTTACACTTTCATGTCTGTGCAATTGGGTTTTATTTTAATGGATAGAGTTTTTCCATAAAAGAATATGTATCAGATACCTCTCTTGGCTTTAGTCAAATTACCAAGAACACTGGTATATATAAACTTTTATACACTTTGACATATAATAGTATCAGATTACTAGGGAACATTTTGGTTGTTGTTTAATATCTCAAGCCTACTAGACTATTTTTATTTATAAAATGTCCTTGCTTTTACTCTTTATTATTATACTCTATATTACTGGTTAGTAAAAAGGAAATATGCTACAAAAGAAAATAATGGTGAATCTTACCTGAATCCTCTCTTCTTTTTTAATTAACAATCATGTTCAAATGTTTTATTTTTGTTTTTGATATTTTGATATTTTCAGCCTAATGGATAGTTTGTAATATTTCCTATTTTTTTAACATGTAAGATTTTAAAATGAGAGGCTGTTGTGCCCTCTTATGGTAGATTGCTGCACTGTCATGTAGTGAGGTAAGGATAAATATACTTAGAAATATATTTATATTTCTTATATATTTCTCAGTCAACTGTCTACTCATTTTATTATTTTATTATTTGGTTCTAAATGGTTGTGTGTGTGAGATTTTGCATGAAATATACTGGTTATAAAATCATTTTAATCAGAGGAATATTGAAACTCATTGTGTGGCAATTTAGGCTTAGCAATTATTCTATATGTTGTATCACGTATTTAAATTGCCCATCTCCCTCACACAGAGATTCTGGCCAATGTACAATAAAATATTAATATATAAAAACAGTATATAAAAGTTAAAAATTTCAAAGAGGTTAAGATGAATAAAACACTGTTAAAAATTTATTGAAAGGTAAAGGGAGCATTTTCAGGACTCTAACCACTCCCACAGTTGTGTGCTGCTCTGGGTTTCTTATGCAAGGCTACAAAGCCACATTTACTACTTTCCAGAGGGCCAGGAGTGGGGGAGATTTTCTCACCTCCAGGAGGTGAGAGAAATCTGTCTTCCAGGACCCTTCCTTGACCCTGCCAATGGAATTCTTTAAACTGACAGGGCCTTCAGTATACCTTCCCTAACTGGGTGGAAGGGGCAGATGTAATGGAATGAAGATGGATTGTAGGTAGCTTGGCCCTATGCTGTAGCATTTTAAAGGTCATAACAAATACTTTGAATTGGACCTAGAACAAATTAGTATCCAATGCAGTTTACATAGCACCATTCTTTTATTCACACGGCTGCATTCTGCAGCAGCTTAAGTTTCCAGATATTTGGGTAGCCCATGTAGAATGTGTTTCAATAATCCCAACAAGATATGACCAGGCCATGAACAGAGAGCTTCCCTATTCAGAAAAGTGTGTAACTGGCACACAACACAAAGGTTGAGCAAAGGTCCTCCTAGTTTTGGCTGCCACCTGCTTTGTGAACAGGAGCTGTTAGTCAAGGAGGATCCTCAGGTTATTCACTGGGTTTGGGATAGTGCAGACCCATCCAAGACCAAAGATGATAAACTCCTAGATGCAGAAGAGCCCACCCACAGCCACTCTATCTTATCAGGGTTTAGCTGAAGTCTATTCCCCATCCAGGCCTCAAAGCCTCGGCACTGCAAAAGAACATCCACAGTATTACTCGCTTTGCTCAGGACTGAGACTTATAATTGGGTATCAACAGCATACTGGTGATACCTCATCCCTCAGTGACAGATGGTTTCATCCGGAGGTTCCATGTAGATGTTAAAAAAGAGTGGGAAAAAGCACCAAACCCTGTGGCTCTTCACAAAGCACAAGTCATGAGCTAGAATTCTCAGTTCCTCCAGCCTTGGAGGAAGGCCAACCAGCAAAAAACTATGCCACCCATCCCCAACTCCAAGTCAGCCCAAAAAGATATCATAGTCCATGGTAATGAAAGCCGCTGAGAGGTCAGGGAAAGCAAGGATGGATGCACTACATCCTGCTCCTGCCAGAGAATCATCCATATGTGTCACTAATGTGTTTCTGTCCCATATCTGGGCCTGAAACCTGAAGGGTGCAAATAATCTGTTCCCTCTAGGATCCTCTGGAGTAGAAATACCACCACTTTCTCAATCACCTTCTCTAAAAAGGGGGGTGGGAGACTGAATTAAAGTTGTCCAGAAAGATAGTGTCCAGTGATGGCTTCCTTCTTTAAAAGGAGACAGGAACACCTCCAACATAGAGGAATTGACCATCGCTTAGACCAGGGCTTTTCAACTGGTGGTACCTGTGGTACATTGGCACCTGGCAGGTGGTACGCAACCATCCTGGAAAAGTAGCGGGAGAGGGGAATGAGCTGAACTGGTGGCAGCACCGCACAAGTCTGAGTGAGAGACGGCTGGAGCTGCAGTGCTGTCAGGGCTCAGCGGAAGCGCCAAGATCAGCGTCGCTTTCCAGCTGATCAATGCTTCTTTGGGGCCGTCAGGACTCAGTGGAAGTGCCAGGATCAGCGCCAGGCTCCAGCTGGAGCTCGGCGTTGATCTTGGTGCTTCTGAGCCCCGATGAAGCGCCAATCAGCTGGAAAGTGGCACTGATCCCGGCGCATCTGCTGAGCCCAGAAGAAGCACCGATCAGCTGGAATGTTGCGGCATCTCCAAGATCTTGTGATTTACATTCAGATGCTTGGCAACTGATTCATATTTATGACGGTCACAGTGTCCCAGGGTCATGTGAAGTGACCAAAACCTGCTGTAACCACCCTGCAGACGGGGGGAATAAAAACCAAACACCACCCCATCCCACCCCCGCTGCCAATCCTCAAGAGAAATGGTCACAACAATGAAAACCTCAGGAGGAAGTGCACGGGCAGGCGGGCGGGCAGGCATCTTACTCAGCTATGGATTGGGCGGGGAAGGGGGCAGCTTCACACCCCCAGATGCTGCCCTCTCACGAAAGCAAGATGAAAACTCAAAAAAACCACAAGGGAAAAAAGTTAAAACAGAAGAGGGTCTCCCAATGGATTGCTTCCCCATTTCCTTCTAGCAGTTTAAATATGTAAAGACCACAAAAGAAAAAAGTTGGCTTTCTTTCATTGTAATTCAGAAGGAGGAACGGAAGGATTGGTGTGGGGGGGGGGGTTGTTTGTTTCAAAGGAAGGGAAAGAAGGGATTTGGGTCTGTGGGGGGCACAGCAAGCGAACGGTGATCACGCGCAACTTCTGGTGCTGGGGGGCGGTCTTTTTAAAAGAGCAAAACAAGGCAAAAAATAAAAATCCCCCACTCCACCCCCAAGAGCTGGATGCGGATGTGATCTTTTTTTTTTCTTCCTTGTTCAGAAGAGACACTCTTCTGTTTTAACCTTTTTTCCTGGTTGTTTTTTGGAGTTTTCATCCTGCTTTCGTGAGAGTGCAGCATTTCAGGGGGGTGAAGCTGCCCCCTTCCCCCCCCCAAGCCACCAGCCGAGCAAGACGCCCGCCTGCCTGCGCTCTTCCTCCTGTCTGGGTATGGATCTAACACAGAGATGGTGTCATTTACATTCTGGAGGAAACTGTCCACTTCCTCAGATCCAACAGATTCAAACTGTTCCCAGATAACTAGTAATTGGTAATCCGGCATCTCCACAGGACTTAACGTCATACTTGATATCCAACTGGGGACAAGTTCAAGTGATTTTATCCTTCAGATGCATGGTAAATTGCTCCATATGATCTTATAGATCTGCTTCCAGGCTCCCCTTCGTAAAGAGAGTCTGGATGACCCTAAACAGAGTCATTGGGGGAGCATTCTGTGGATGCAATAAGAGCAGAGAAGTATTGGTGCTTTGATGCTCTTACTGCCATGAGGTAAGCCTTAATAGCAGCTTTAACTCGTGTTTGGTTAAATTCATTCTTTGTTTTCTTCCAGCAGTGCTCTAGAATGTCTCTTGACCGTTTTCAACTCCATGAACCACAGAGAGTATCCGGAGTGATGGGCCAAGAGAGGCCACATAGCCACTATCTTGTCAGAGCCATAGCCTCAGCAGGAGTGTGTAACAAATCAAGTATTTGCCCCAGCTGCTTTGAAATCCAATTGTGGCCATTAATTGCCAGGGACAGACCAATCCAATAGTTAGGTCTTCCTGTGGATGGGATTAAAATTAAAGAAAGTGAACATATAATCTTCAGTTCCAACAGCACATTACCAATCTTGGACAGAAAACCTTTTAGTTTTGTTACCAGATGATGTTCTGTTTTAGAGCTATAGTTTGTCTTGTATTAGCTCTTTTTTCTAATCTCCTTTGTCACTTAGTTTTATTGTGAGCAGTGCAAAAAGTTGTATTTTCTATCCAACCTGTCAATAAGTTATTTTAGGAAAAAATGTTCTGTTTCTTTTGTAGGACCGTTTACCTCTTGCGGTAGTAGGTAGTAATACTATTATTGAAGTCAACGGGAAGAGAGTTAGGGGAAGACAGTATCCTTGGGGTGTTGCAGAAGGTAAGTGAATAGAAAGTGTAAGATACATAATTGGGCAATAAGCTATATCTTTATTTATTTATTTTATTTATTTAGATTTATATACCGCCCTTTTTCAAAGGACTCAGGGCGGTTTACAGGGCATTTAAAAGAAAATCAATACAAACGTTAAAACAAATTAAAAAAGATTAAATAAAACCCTGAGAAAAATAAAAAACCCAGTTAAAATTAAAATTAAAAAATTCTCAGCCTGGGCCAGAGTGCTCGAAGAGCCAGGTCTTCAGGTCCCGGCGGAATGAACGGAGGTCGGGGGCAGTCCTAAGCTCTGCAGGCAGCTGGTTCCACAGGGCAGGCGCACCCACTGAGAAGGCCCTACCCCTGGGTGTTACCCGCTGGCAATCTTTAACCGGCGGCACCCTGAGAAGACCCTCCCTGTGGGAGTGCACTGGATGAAGGGAGCTTGATGCTGGCAGCAGGTGTTCCCTCAAATATCCCGGACCCTCGCCATTTAGGGCTTTATAGGTCATCACCAGCACCTTGAATCTCACCCGAAGGGCAACCGGAAGCCAATGCAGCTCGCGGAGTATAGGTGTTACATGGGAGTATCAGGAGACCCCCATCACGACTCGCGTGGCTGCATTCTGCACCAGCTGAAGCCTCCGGGTGGTCCTCAAGGGCAGCCCCATGTAGAGAGCGTTGCAGTAGTCTAAACGGGAGGTCACGAGCGCATGAGTGACTGTGCGTAGGGCATCTCAGTCCAGGTAGGGTCGCAACTGGCGCACCAGGCAAACCTGGGCAAAAGCCCCCCTAGTCACGGCTCCTATATTCCTTTATAGGAATATTACAATTTCAGAAAAGCAAGACAGAGGTACAGACTTTCCCCACTTCCCCTTCCCTCTCCACATAACAGTACCCTGAATTATAGTTTACATCTTTTACCAATATTATAACAAAATTATAAGACTCACAGGTGTGTAAATTGAGAATTTCATGAGATTTTCGATTGAAGAATTATACTGTGGGTGTTTTAATAATTTTAAAATTATCAGTTCATTTTAACAGTCTAGAGCAGGGGTCAGCAACCTGAAACAGTGAAAGAGCCACTCGGAACCGGTTCCCTCACAAAATGAAAAACTGGGAGCCTCAAAAAATATGTGCGCATGCGCGTACATGCAAGCATACGCAGAACAGGGATTGACTGAAGAGTGGAGCCAAGGCGAGATATGCATCTACCCTGCATATTTGAATTGATCGGTTGAACTTTTTTAGTCCCACTTTTTTTTTTTTTTTTGGACTGCACATGGCAGAGGACTGGGAGCCGCAGGAGACGGCTGAAAGAGCCGCATGCGGCCCCGGAGCCGCAGGTTGCAGACCTGTGGTCTAGAGCATCGTTTTGCTTTTGAACCAAAAGCACAGAACAACTTTATTATGTATTTGTTAGACTACAGCTAACTTTCATGTTTGTTTTTTTTACACTGTTTATTTCTCTAATTGTAAATTTGGATAATTATGACATTTTAATAATGCAACATTACATTTATTAAGTTTGTTTTTACCTTTTTTATTGATCTTAAAAGAAACTCAACGGAATTGGACCTAGTTCATACTTGAATGGGGAATCTATAGGCAAACAGAGCTATATGCTAGAGTGGGAAGTTATAAAAACTTCCTGAAATAAGGCAATGGTAAAGCATATCAGTATTGTTGCAACAAAAATAACATGGATGTATCCCTTGGATTACTAAGCAGCAAGGAAAATTACTAATGGCAAATACAGAATTTAATTTGCAGCTTGCCTTTAAAATGAGCATTTTTTTCATGCAGTTGAGAATGGCGAACACTGTGACTTCACAATTCTAAGGAACATGTTGATAAGGTAAACAAGTAGTCTATAACATTAATATTGGCAATACATTTTCCAAGTTATTCCATTTCTTGGATCTTTCCTATATTCTGTGATAAGGAATAATAGAGTGCTTATTCATATTTTTAGTGAAGGGTAACGTGGTGGCACAAAGAGAGAGTAGGAAAGAAAGAGTTAAAAAAACCTTGATAACACTTTTATTTTCCATTTTCATATAATACATTTGGGAAATTGTTGGATATAATTTAAAATAAAATCAATATTGTTTGCACCACAAAAAATGTTGTATTCTGCCCTTTGGGTGTACAGATGTAGAATTTTCTAGTCCTGAACTAATTTACAGTTACCACAATACAGGTAGTCCTCAATCTTCAACCACAATTGAGCCCAAAATTTATGTTGTTAAGTGAGACATTTGTTAAGTGAATTTTGCCCCATTTTAACGACCTTTCTAGCCACAGTTGTTAAGTGAATCATTACAGTTGTTAAGTTAGTAACACAGTTGTTAAGTGAATCTGGCTTTCCCATTGACTTTGCTTGTGAGAAGATCGCAAAACCTGTTCAACATGATCCCAGGACACTGCAACTTATAAATATGTCCTAAATATGAACCATTTGCCAAGCATCCAAATTTTGATCATATGACCATGGAGATGTTACAATGCTCAGAAGTATGAAAAATGGTCACAGTGCTGTTGTAACTTTGAACGGTCACTAAATGAACTCTTGTAAGTTGAGAGCTATCTGTATTTCAGTTTTTAAACAAACTCTTGAAAAAATTTCAACATTCTATGAAAGCAAAATTTATTTATTGCTATTGCTTATATATGGCACTTATTTGATACTTACTACTCAGGAAATAAGTTGCGGATGGGTTTTGATTCCTTTTCTAGAACTCACATGCAAGATCTGAAAGATGTCACTAATAACGTCCATTATGAGAATTACAGAAGCAGAAAATTGGCAGCTGTAACATACAATGGAGTTGACAACAACAAAAACAAAGGGCAGTTAACAAAGTAAGTGGTAATTTAGATGGTGCTATAGCTTTTTCCGCCTGGTTCTAGAGAATTATTTGGGTATAAATATTCTGACATCCTGTTAACATTTTTAAAGGCATCATGCTGCCTTCCAGGTTATTCTATCTGAAAATGCAAATGGTTGGAGTACAGTAGAAGTACATTACTGTTTCAATAAGGGCTTCTCATGATTGATTGGCAGAATGAGGAACAGGATCTATTGGAGTAAATAGAATTTATCTCATCCAAACAGACTGTACTACAGAATGCAATCTTGTGCATGTTGTTTTGATTTTAGTTAAACCTAATCTCAAATATGTGTATGTATTACTTAGTAGTTTGATCTGTTTTGAAATACTATAAGTGTTTCAACAGGTTACAGACAACACACTATGAGCTATTTGAAATTACTTGAATTTGTGCTATACATATATTGGTTCCCTTATGTGCTTCAGATTTCAGTCCATTGTTTTCAAGATTTTTACTACACATTTCATAAATTACTTCTGGTATTTGTGTGTGTGCATTCCTTATGAAAACCTGGTGGGAACATTTTTTTTTGTCAAAGATTCTTCTTCTTGCCATTTTGAAAGCAGAGGCACCCATATTCTAGTCCAAATAGGTTAATGTAATGTATTGCAGGATATAAATTTTTATGGACCTAATGTATAGAGACCAACACTGCATACTAATAGATAACATACAATAGGAAAGATGTTTGATATTTTATATTGCCAGTTGAACTTATCTTTACCATCTTATATGAGTATTTGTCTTGCAAAAATAATCCTATTTATTTTGTGAACTGTTTTAAATAAAACAAATTCTTTATGAGGTATGTAACTTCATTGGCCCTAACATAACGTCAGGTTGATAAAAAATGTTTTCAGTTTAAAAATTCAACTGTTGCTGGCATTTTTGTTCATTTACTAGTGAGAATCATTTGTGTAAAATCAATAGTGAAAGTGTTTGCACCCTGATATTATTACCTTTGCTTTTCATACTGACAAATATCTGCAACATTAAACATCACAGTAAGTACATGACTTTTAACTGAGCATGGATTTTTATTTCAATACTATTTCAGTCTCTTTGTTCCATCACAATTCAGAATTTTATTAATGTCTCACCCATAAAGCAATATTATTTATTCTTATCCATAGTGGCATGAATGCTTTCCAATAAAGTTTTTATTTTATTTCCAAACTTACAATATAAACTGCAGCAAAAAAGAGAAAACAACAACAAAACAAATTAAACAAGACTCCCCCCCAAAAATGTGCATAAAAGTTCTGATGGGGCTCAAGGTTCACTCAGCCTTCCATCCTTCCGAGGTTGGTAAAATGAGAGCCCAGATTGTAGGGGGCAATGTGCTGACTCTGTAAATTGCTTGGAGATGGCTGTAAAGCACCGTGAGGCTAAGTGCTATTACTATTGCTTTAAAGTAGTTCTATTTTTATCTATAAAATTAGAAATAGCAATGGTGATTTAAATAAAAATTTGATTTGTGAATTTAATATTATTCATAGATAGCATTAGAAAAATAACAGTGTACCACAAGTGTGAGTGTGTGTGCGTGCGTGTGTGTCTTGTAAGTGTAGCATTTCTCTTTTAGACTAAATACTAAATACTATTCCATCCAACCCTTTCAAAGCCTAAATCCCGTTTTACTGAGTTAAATTCCGTACAGTGTTTAAAATGTAAGGTATGGCACATATTTTTGGCAGAATAAAATATATGCCACCATCAAAAAATGTAGGCTTTGCAGTTGTAGTAATATCCTGGATTATGAGAGAAACATATAGAAGCAATTATCTATATGCAAAACATGCAAGGTCTAAAGGTCAATATTGGTGCCTTAAATTAAGCCTGTAAACAAATTGACAGCTAGTATAGTTCAGGTAAAAGAAATATGATTAGATCAAAAACTTTATCTCCAACAAGTAAGCAACCAAAGTTTAAAAAGGGGAATAGTGATTGATAGTAGCTAAGTTTTAAGTATTTGGGATCTGAACAATTACATGTAAAAATGTAAACAAGACTGCTCTCAGATAATGTTCTACAGAACCTTTTTCGTCAAACCATTAAAATGCCTAGGTGCATTGTTCTCTACTACTGTATCAAAGCTATATTTATTTTCTTACTTGTCCTCCCTAAAATCCAGAGCAATAAACATGCTTTGGGGACCAAATAGGGCAGAAAGGGAATTGGATATTTATTTATTAAAAGTTTCCAATGCACAGACTTAAACTAACTAGTTGAAAATGAAACATCCTATCACAGAAACTTTTTAAAAATTATGCTTGTTTATATAGCTGCATGTCTAGCTTCATGTGGAATTTTCTTTATTTCCCAGATTAATTGACGTCTTTATCTTGGAATACTGATCATAAATGAAGATATTCTGTGTGTCCAGCAATCTCAGTAATTTGTTAAATTTGGTATAGACTGAAAAATAATTGAAAAATAGCCTTTTAGGGTTTACTATTTAGTACAAAAACATATAGTTTTCTTAACCATTCTTTTAAGTCATTAAATAATTTTATCTAATTTGACTCACTCCTTTCAATAGGTTCTTTAAATGTGGATAGGTTTATAAAGATTTATGAGTTTAGGACAAAACATTACAGATTTAATGTGTTGTTTTGCATATGGCATAAAACCTCATTGCTGTTTACTGTCCATGTTGGTATAATATAGTCTTTAGTAATTCTTCATCTGAGATAAATTGGGTTGTGGTCTTGCATACAGTTGATATAATTGCTTAGGACTGATAGCTTCAGTTTTGTTTTTCCCAATCTTCTACTCTGTCGAGTTTGTCCCTGAAATTATTATAAAGTTTTCTAATACCTCATAGCAATATAAGAACAAAGTTTTTCTAACGCTGGCCTATCAATACAAGGTACTAATAGGACTATGTTGAATTACAGTGCTGTAAAGATGGATCGTCATTCATGAAATGGAAAATGAGTTCAGAGATTATTTCTAACAATCTGAATGTGGGATACAAAATGGATAATGTGAAGCATTAAACAGTAGTCCTCGACTTATGAATGTAATAGAGCCTGCCAATTACATTTGTAACCTGAGGAATTCTGATTTACCCGGTGCATTTGCTAATGGAATGTTCAGGTCGTTAAGTGAATTTGAGGTGTCTGATGGTGGGGAAGACCATGGGGAGGGGGAGGCTAGTGCTTCTGACCACCCAAGATGTTCCCCAACCCACTGAGATATTTCATGCTTCTCCCTCCCATCCTGTCCCACTGGGTCTCCACAGGCACTGGGCCTGTGCAAATTCACCTTTTGAAAATCTCCATGATCAAGTGAATTGTGTCCTCTCCAGCCTCTCTGCCTTGTTTTTTTTTTTTTTGTTTTGCCTGTGTCCCTGCGGGCTCCGGTCATCTTTGCAAAAAGCTTTTGGCGCAAAGAAAGGAGGCTGGGAGCGGCACACACACACACCTTCTGGCCTCTGTTCTTCGCACCAAAAGCTTTTTGCAAAAATGACCGAAGCCTGTAGAGATGGAAACTCTCACCCCTGCAGGCTTCACAAGGAAACAGCAAACAGACAGAAGGCTTGAAACACAAAGTCTCCCATCCGTTTGCAAAGCCTTTTGGCACAGATCTCATTCAGGCCTCCATTTGCAGAGAATGTAGGCCAGAAGTAGTGTGAGATCAATAGCAAATTCTCTGCAAATGCACAGAAGGCTTGAAGCAAAGAAATCATGGCAAAAAGGCTGGAGAGGAGACAGTTTACTAGGTGTTTGCAAGGTAAGTGAGTCTCCATAGGCCCAGTCCCTGTGAATACCCTCGGGGGAACATACGCAGGGCGAATGTTGCAGTGCCTGTGTGGTCATCCGTAAGGGTGAACGACTGCCGTGGTGCTACACCACCACATAATCTCGGGACTGTGTCATAAGTACTTGAGAAGGGTGATGTAACTTCAAATGGTTGCTAAATGAGCTGTCGTAACTCAAGAATTACCTATAGTAAATACAGTCCTAGTATATAGCACCTTCATAATATTTTACCTAATTTAAACCTACTTTAGAAAATCATACAGATTGCAAGAAATAGGAGTTAATAATAACTCTAGACCCAAGAAATAGTACAATGTATTTTATTATTATTACCATATATTAATTTGCATAATAATTTGAGATTTTAGCCAAAGAATTTTCTATTAACTGCATTATAGTGCATGAATAAAGAGAAACATTCTCTACGAAGAAAGCTTTAACCACCAAACACTGGGGTTCTAACAATTCCCATTTCAAAAAGAATAGATGGGGCTTAACATAGCATGGAACTAAAAGCAAAAATTTAGGAACATTTTGAGTTAACTCTAACAACAACTATTATAGCCAGTAGTTGAAAAATGATGAAAATTGCACCAGCCATATTTGGATGACCAGTTTTCAGCATTTTGTTTTTGGTTTAGATTTAGCTCTTTGAGTATTTTAATATTATGTTTTTCTTTAGAAAAATTATGAAATCTGTGATCCTCTAAGAGCTGTACCTCAGTTTATAATGATAGAATTAATTGATGGCAATTCCAATTTGGCAATTTAGGAATAATAGGAAAGTTTAATCAAACATGCTAGCTGCATATTCTTTGTTCATTTCTCCCTCCTCTTACCCATTTTTATAGCAGATTTATGGAGCATCAGATATAATTAGATTATCATTGGAAAAGTTTTTGATGCAAGTGATACTTGTAATCTATAATTATTTCTAGACCCTTCAGAATATGTTCTTATACATGCCATAGAGAAATGGAGGTAATTTTTAAGGCTGTGGAATTTTTTCATTGGTTTCTATATAAAAATTTTCAATTGTCTTAGAAAATCATATTTTTTAAGTCAGACATGTCAGTCTATCTCAATTTGTTTCAATACCGTGAACCTGCAGTCAAAGTATACTGTTAAATTTGAGTTCTTAGTCTGGCTTTGTTAATCAGTAGTGAATATGAGTTCTGTTTTATCAAAACAAGAGTTGCCATTTATATATCTATTGCATTTTGCTTATAGTGTTATCTGAAATTAATTAATTTCAGATAACACTATATACCTATATACCTACACTATATTCCAGAAATATACCTTTAATGTGGTCAATCAAATGAAGTGTCTGCAATATTGCATTTTAATATACCTGTGAGTAGCATAGGCCTAAAGAGAGTTGTAAATTGAGGTTTGCTTTGAGTAGTTAATTAGATGAATATTTAGTCCTCTTTTTAAAAAGCATGCATAATTCTGGGCATACCAACCTAGGCAAAGAGGTTTGAAAGCTTTGCACAGCAGTTGCATTAATTGTGTGCAATACTTGACTAACGGAATATTTAAAGCCTAGCTTTAACTAACCATCTATCAGTATGATGGAAATCTTGCTTGAGATAGAGTACAGAAAACAGCATAGCTTCAAATCCATAATGAATTTGCTTTTTTTTTAATTGCTGCTTTTTATTTTTGTGGTTTTATTTAAGCATGCTAAGCTTTTGTATATTTTTGTTTTTTAGATTTGACACAGTTGAAGGCATGTAAGTGGTCATTTCCATTTTTCAAAAGACTTAAGAGATTTAAAAAACAAGGCTTTTAATGTTAAGTGTAACATTTAAAACTTTAATTTCAGCTTGTGCATTTTATTTTGTTTTCATGTTTCTTTTATTCTAAAATTTCCCTAACACATGGTTAAACATTTATGAGGACTAAAGAGCACCTTTATTCACAAAGTCTAGAAAGTGATTTGGCTGTAATTGGGTATAAAATATATTATTAATTCTATTATATGAAATAGTACTTGGAAAATATGTCAAGCTTATATTTTATCTCTTACGTTAAAGAGATTACCTGAGCATGTAAAAAGCACTATGTTGTGAAGACAAAGAAGGCTCAGAAATGGTTTACAAAGACTCATCTTTTGGTTTTATGCTCATAGGATAATTACTATTCTACTTTGTGTTTAACTGGTCACATGCATCCAATTTTTGCACAATACAGAGAACAAGTAAGCAATATTGAATATGATTATAATGTGCCCAAGTGTCTTTTAAAATCTTCCCCTTTTCCTCAATACACAGCTATTTGAGTGTGAAAGATACTATATCCTGCTCATTTATACATTTCATTAGCATGTGAGGCCAGGAACTCCGCTCAGATTCGAAATTATTTCTGGGATGAAATACTCAAATAGATTTTTATTTGTGTCAAATATTTAGTTAATTTTCCAGAATTACTTTTGAAGGCGTAGGTTTTATAATTTCTATTGTCAGGGATTAGGGAAAGGGAAAACAATTTTAAAGAAATCTCAGCAAGTTAGCTTTTCTCCCCGTCTTTGTTCAGTTGATAAAATTGTGCATATCGATAGCTGCTGGAAATTGTCTAGTTTTAGTGAATGTATCTGTTTTAAAAGATCAAGTGTTGGGTTGATGGTTTTGTTTTTGGATTTTTTTTTATTTTGTGAAGTGTAAACTAGCAGAGCACATTCTAGATGTGCTGGATTCTAGAAACTATAAATCTAATGACAGTCTTCAGAAAGAGCTAGTTTATTAAAATACAGAAAATGAAATAGTAGTTACATTGGGGGGATCCCTAGAGTATATATTGATCCATTTTAAGTACACTTTTAATTTTGTTGTACAAAATATTTCAGTTAAATTAGGATTTGTCTTAGAAAATACAAACTCTGTAGTTCTCATAAAATTTTCATTCTTTACAGGAATCCTGTGACTTCTTCATTCTCTAGTTCTATATGCTTAGTTTCCCAGTATAATAATTTAGTAAATAATACATTATTTATCTCATTTCATCTTCCATTTTCTCCATTTGAATTTGAATATATTTAATTTACTTGCTGCTTTGTCCTCATTGAAATAAAACTAGCGCTTAAGGTTTTTCTGATTGAAGTGGCTGTTCTGTTTTGTGATTTATGATAATGTTTTCTCTGAGTTCAAGAGGGTTGTCTCTATATATTTTGGTAGGGGATAAGAACTATTTGTTTTTTTAATATTCAAGCATATAAATAGTATTACTAAACAAAAGTATTCCCTTTTCTTCAATAAATTTATCCACTTTAGCCTGATTTTAGGAATATAGATTGATTCAGTTTCTCCTTACATTCCTGGATAATTTTGAAAATAGAAAACTGGCACTTTATCTGAAGTTTTACTCTAACTACAATTTTAAACAAAATCTTTAAGAAATGTTAGCATAATATAATTCTGGTGACATCTTGAAGATCAGATTGGATTTTAAAGACTGATTTTTTTTCTTCACTTACATTTTTTCATATTTTATGTTGCATGAATATCAAGGCTAGGGGCATATCTGGGTTTTTTTTTGTCTTAAACAATATAAAGTATGCAGAATTTGGTATGTTCAGATTAGAATCTTGAGCATTTTCTACTGTTTGAACCTGTTTATGGTATATCAAATACATAAAGCTATTGGCTGAGTTTTAGAAACACAAATTCCAAATTCTATTGCCCTTTTTCCAGAAGCAGTGACTCATTAATACAACTCTAAAGCTCTGCAAGCGGGTTGATGAAACTTCTTATTTTACATTGCAGTCTATTTTACTTGGGGATAATAATCAATACACCAAGAAAGTTCTTTTCCATTTTCTTTTCTAAAATTTTTGTTAAGATTGCTATATCATACTGCTATAATAATAGAAAAAGGCATACCTGGAATAATTTTCCTTCGAGAACCTAGACCAGGGCTTTTCAACCAGTGGTACGGGTACCACCTGTGGTACATTGGCACTTGGCAGGTGGTATGCGACCATCCTGGCAAAGTGGTAGTGGGGGAGGGGAATGAGCTGAACCAGTGGCAGCACCACACAAGCCTGAGTGAGATGGCTGGAGCTGCAGGGCTGTCAGGGTTCAGTGGAAGCGCCAGGTTCAGCACCAGGCTCCAGCTGGAGCTCAGCATTGATCCTGGCGCTTCTGAGCCCAGAAAAAGTGCCTATCGGCTGAAATGTTACACCATCTCCAGGGTCTTGTGATTTACATTCAGATGCTTGGCAACTGATTCATATTTATGATGGTCACAGTGTCCCAGGCTCATGTGAAGTGACCAAAACCTGCTGCGACCACCCAGCAGATGAGGGGAATAAAAACCAAACACCCCCTACCCCATCCCCGCTGCCAATCCTCAAGAGAAATGCTCACAACAATGAAAACCTCGGACAGGAGGAAGAGTGCCGCCGGGCGGGCAGGCAGGTATCTTGCTTAGCTGTGGCTTGGGGGTACTTTTTTCAGTGCCATTGTAACTTCGAACAGTCACTAAGCAAACTGTTGTAAGTCGAGGACTTCCTGTACTTCATCACTTTTTTTTTGGTCATCAAGTTTTTGACACCTTGCAAGGCGACTGGTGGTACTCATATGTTGCCATATCCTAAAAGTGGTGCAATGGGTGAAAAGGTTGAAAAGCCCTGACCTAGACCATATCCTTCCCCAAACTGACACCTTCCAAAGAATTTTAGTTGTAACGTATTTAAGGGCACCATGTTCTAAATATATTTGTCTGATTACTTTTCCTCCATCTTCTCTAATATTTGCTTACCACTTCTTTCTTATGTTCATTCAGTCTCTTCTCATTTTTGTCAATCTATTTAGATTTGATTGAATAATTATTCTCAATCTTTTTTTTTCTTTCATCCTCCCTTTTTTCCTGGATTCTGTCTTAGCTAACATCAACATCAATAAATTCATTTGCCTGCAGTAATTGTCAAATTGTGGCACCAACCAAATAGATAGCATTTTCTTTTATCACAAAAATTTGACAGCGGACTGGATGGTTACTGATTAATTGGTACCACAGGCTTCAAACCCTCAGTGTATGTGTGTGTTTGTGTGTCTAAATGTAAGAGGAACAGCAACAGAATTCTGGTTCCAAATTAAGCCAACTGATAAACAGTGATGCAATGAGCATTTATATAGATTATTTCAGAGTACACTGCTTCTGAAGGATGTCTATTATATACCTATGATATTGATACCCACTAGTCCAGCATAGTATTTTTAACATTTTAGAATAATTGTTTTTTATACAACTGTAAATAAAACATCAGATGATTTCATTCTCTCCTAAAATGTTATTTTTCAGTATAGAACACAATAATGTGAGGCATTTAAATCCTGTTGGTTAGCTGCGTCTTAACTTTACATTAGAATGTTGCTTGATTGTTATTGGTGTATGTTTCTCACCAAAGAAGTATTTGCAAAATAAAATTGAATATAATGGTCTGTTATTACAGGAGCCCTCTGGCACAAATGGAAGAAGAAAGGCGGGAGCATGTGGCAAAAATGAAGAAAATGGAAATGGAAATGGAGCAGGTATTTGAAATGAAGGTCAAAGAAAAAGTTCAGAAACTGAAAGACTCTGAAGCTGAGGTATGTATAGCTTGATAAAAAAAATTGCAATCTAGCATCAACTGAATAAAGTAATAATTAGAAGCAGTATAGTATTAATATATAACTGGGAATTGTGCTCCTCTAAGGATAACTAAACATCCACGGATGTGTAAGGGAAATCAGAGTAATTTCCTATGAGATAGGTCTAACTCTTAATGGCCTCTAACAAGTGGGTTATCATTGCACCAAGTGGCAAGGCAAAGAGGTAATACAACTGTATCACTGGAAAGGCTTTTGTGAAACATTTGGCCTCTTTTGATGAAAGGGGATAAATGATTCTGAAACGATAAAATGGAAAAATAAATACACTAAGCTGAATTTCAAATTTATTTTCCTCACAGTGGATTAGAGTTTAGACAGTAAAATAAGAATTTGGACTGTAGCTGATATCCTATTAAAGGACCCTTAAACGTGATGTTGAAGGTTTATGTCAGAGTAAGAAAAACAGACATCCATAAATATCATTGTTCTAGTCATCTAAATTGGGTTTTATATAAAATTCATCTTAAAATGAGATACAACAGAAAGAATCCAAAAGGAAAAAGGTATGTTCTCTCCATCCAAGGAAGATTAGATTTTTTTTTAAAAAAAAAGTGAACAAACCCCCAAACTATTCTGTACTTCCTGGCTTCTCTGTTTTGCTAACAAGAGTTGCCAATTTCTTTAAAAACTACAGGGAGTGCAGAATTATTAGGCAAATGAGTATTTTGACCACATCATCCTCTTTATGCATGTTGTCTTACTCCAAGCTGTATAGGCTCGAAAGCCTACTACCAATTAAGCATATTAGGTGATGTGCATCTCTGTAATGAGAAGGGGTGTGGTCTAATGACATCAACACCCTGTATCAGGTGTGCATAATTATTAGGCAACTTCCTTTCCTTTGGCAAAATGGGTCAAAAGAAGGACTTGACAGGCTCAGAAAAGTCAAAAATAGTGAGATATCTTGCAGAGGGATGCAGCACTCTTAAAATTGCAAAGCTTCTGAAGCGTGATCATCGAACAATCAAGCGTTTCATTCAAAATAGTCAACAGGGTCGCAAGAAGCGTGTGGAGAAACCAAGGCGCAAAATAACTGCCCATGAACTGAGAAAAGTCAAGCGTGCAGCTGCCAAGATGCCACTTGCCACCAGTTTGGCCATATTTCAGAGCTGCAACATCACTGGAGTGCCCAAAAGCACAAGGTGTGCAATACTCAGAGACATGGCCAAGGTAAGAAAGGCTGAAAGACGACCACCACTGAACAAGACACACAAGCTGAAACGTCAAGACTGGGCCAAGAAATATCTCAAGACTGATTTTTCTAAGGTTTTATGGACTGATGAAATGAGAGTGAGTCTTGATGGGCCAGATGGATGGGCCCGTGGCTGGATTGGTAAAGGGCAGAGAGCTCCAGTCCGACTCAGACGCCAGCAAGGTGGAGGTGGAGTACTGGTTTGGGCTGGTATCATCAAAGATGAGCTTGTGGGGCCTTTTCGGGTTGAGGATGGAGTCAAGCTCAACTCCCAGTCCTACTGCCAGTTTCTGGAAGACACCTTCTTCAAGCAGTGGTACAGGAAGAAGTCTGCATCCTTCAAGAAAAACATGATTTTCATGCAGGACAATGCTCCATCACACGCGTCCAAGTACTCCACAGCGTGGCTGGCAAGAAAGGGTATAAAAGAAGGAAATCTAATGACATGGCCTCCTTGTTCACCTGATCTGAACCCCATTGAGAACCTGTGGTCCATCATCAAATGTGAGATTTACAAGGAGGGAAAACAGTACACCTCTCTGAACAGTGTCTGGGAGGCTGTGGTTGCTGCTGCACGCAATGTTGATGGTGAACAGATCAAAACACTGACAGAATCCATGGATGGCAGGCTTTTGAGTGTCCTTGCAAAGAAAGGTGGCTATATTGGTCACTGATTTGTTTTTGTTATGTTTTTGAATGTCAGAAATGTATATTTGTGAATGTTGAGATGTTATATTGGTTTCACTGGTAAAAATAAATAATTGAAATGGGTATATATTTGTTTTTTGTTAAGTTGCCTAATAATTATGCACAGTAATAGTCACCTGCACACACAGATATCCCCCTAAAATAGCTATAACTAAAAACAAACTAAAAACTACTTCCAAAAATATTCAGCTTTGATATTAATGAGTTTTTTGGGTTCATTGAGAACATGGTTGTTGTTCAATAATAAAATTAATCCTCAAAAATACAACTTGCCTAATAATTCTGCACTCCCTGTAAAGATTTTTCCCCCAGAAACATTTGTATGTGGTCCATTTATATATGTTTGGAACTTAATATATAAATACTACTTAGTCAAACTATACATGAAAAAGAATGTTAGAACAAAAAGGGTAATATTTGGATATAATTAAATTTTTAGTCCTCATTAACTTTAATTGCCTATAAAAATAAAGTGTCTCCTTTGTAAAATTAATTGATTTTTCATAAATGCACAGAAATCATTGCCTCACAAAGGCATAGACAATTACATTCTCATGTTTTCAGAGATATGAGACACATACTCAGCAAGCAAAATATGTGCGTGTTTACTTTGTAATAATCTCATTTAATTCAGTGACTTATTTTTAATTAAGTATATGTACAGTATAATTTGTTTTACACTAAGGGTAGATTTGTTTAACATAATAAGTTGGTCATCGCATGTACAATGGTAAATATTTGTGATGGTTTTAGAATTATTTATAATCTTGCAATATTGTAACCTACAATGTAATAACAGTGTCTTTTAGGTCCTGTTAATAGATAGGGATTCTGGTTAAATAATAACACAACAGTAAATTGTGTCATATCTGTACTGAATACATTGAACCAACGTTCACTGTCTTTTGGAAAAAGTGGTAAAACTATAGAATTATCAATTCTAAAGGGATGAGTCAGATTTTTATTTTTTATTTTTATTTTAATTCCATTTATATCCCGCCCTAGGGCGGCTTACAAGCTTAGCAGTAGCCTTCATTCTATGTATATGCCTGCTTATTAGGGCTTTTACACACACCCCAAGCGGCATTATTACAAAGTCAGCTTACCGTATATACTTGAGTATAAGCCGAATTTTTCAGCCCACTTTTTGGGCTGAAAAATTCCACTTCGGCTTATACTCCAGTCAACAAAAAAAACTTACCGAGGACTTGTGCGCGGCCGAGGCTTTGGTGCTTCCGGGATCGCCCGCACCTCTCCCAAGCCACCGCCGTCCGAGACCTGCCGAAGTTTGGGGAGGTTTGGGGAGGTGCGCGCGCACCTCCCCAAACTCCGCGCCTTGCCTGCCTGCTTCTTTCCGCAGCGGAAAGAAGCAGGCAGGCAGGGCGCGGAGGAACGGAGACTTGCCGACGTTTGGGGAGGTTTGGGCGCCTCCCCAAACCTCGGCAGGTCTCCGTTCCTCCGCGCAGACCTGCCGACGTTTGGGGAGGTTTGGGCGCCTCCCCAAACCTCCCCAAACGTCGGCAGGTCTCCGTTCCTCCTGCCGACCTTTGGGGAGGTTTGGGCGCCTCCCCAAACCTCCCCAAACCTCGGCAGGTCTCCGTTCCTCCTGCCGACCTTTGGGGAGGTTTGGGCGCCTCCCCAAACCTCGGCAGGTCTCCGTTCCTCCTGCCGACCTTTGGGGAGGTTTGGGCGCCTCCCCAAACCTCGGCAGGTCTCCGTTCCTCCTGCCGACCTTTGGGGAGGTTTGGGCGCCTCCCCAAACCTCGGCAGGTCTCCGTTCCTCCTGCCGACCTTTGGGGAGGTTTGGGCGCCTCCCCAAACCTCGGCAGGTCTCCGTTCCTCCTGCCGACCTTTGGGGAGGTTTGGGCGCCTCCCCAAACCTCGGCAGGTCTCCGTTCCTCCTGCCGACCTTTGGGGAGGTTTGGGCGCCTCCCCAAACCTCGGCAGGTCTCCGTTCCTGTTTGGGGAGGTTTGGGCGCCTCCCCAAACCTCCGCAGGTCTCCGTTCCTCCGCGCAGACCTGCCGACCTTTGGGGAGGTTTGGGCGCCTCCCCAAACGTCCCCAAACCTCGGCAGGTCTCCGTTCCTGTTTGGGGAGGTTTGGGCGCCTCCCCAAACCTCCCCAAACCTCGGCAGGTCTCCGTTCCTCCGCGCAGACCTGCCGACCTTTGGGGAGGTTTGGGCGCCTCCCCAAACCTCGGCAGGTCTCCGTTCCTGTTTGGGGAGGTTTGGGCGCCTCCCCAAACCTCGGCAGGTCTCCGTTCCTCCGCGCAGACCTGCCGACCTTTGGGGAGGTTTGGGCGCCTCCCCAAACGTCCCCAAACCTCGGCAGGTCTCCGTTCCTGTTTGGGGAGGTTTGGGCGCCTCCCCAAACCTCCCCAAACCTCCGCAGGTCTCCGTTCCTCCGCGCAGACCTGCCGACCTTTGGGGAGGTTTGGGCGCCTCCCCAAACGTCCCCAAACCTCCCCAAACCTCGGCAGGTCTCCGTTCCTCCGCGCAGACCTGCCGACCTTTGGGGAGGTTTGGGCGCCTCCCCAAACCTCGGCAGGTCTCCGTTCCTGTTTGGGGAGGTTTGGGCGCCTCCCCAAACCTCGGCAGGTCTCCGTTCCTCCGCGCAGACCTGCCGACCTTTGGGGAGGTTTGGGCGCCTCCCCAAACGTCCCCAAACCTCGGCAGGTCTCCGTTCCTGTTTGGGGAGGTTTGGGCGCCTCCCCAAACCTCCCCAAACCTCGGCAGGTCTCCGTTCCTCCGCGCAGACCTGCCGACCTTTGGGGAGGTTTGGGCGCCTCCCCAAACCTCCCCAAACCTCGGCAGGTCTCCGTTCCTGTTTGGGGAGGTTTGGGCGCCTCCCCAAACCTCCCCAAACCTCGGCAGGTCTCCGTTCCTCCGCGCAGACCTGCCGACCTTTGGGGAGGTTTGGGCGCCTCCCCAAACGTCCCCAAACCTCGGCAGGTCTCCGTTCCTGTTTGGGGAGGTTTGGGCGCCTCCCCAAACCTCCCCAAACCTCGGCAGGTCTCCGTTCCTCCGCGCAGACCTGCCGACCTTTGGGGAGGTTTGGGCGCCTCCCCAAACGTCCCCAAACCTCGGCAGGTCTCCGTTCCTGTTTGGGGAGGTTTGGGCGCCTCCCCAAACGTCCCCAAACCTCGGCAGGTCTCCGTTCCTCCGCGCAGACCTGCCGACCTTTGGGGAGGTTTGGGCGCCTCCCCAAACCTCCCCAAACCTCGGCAGGTCTCCGTTCTTCCTGCCGACCTTTGGGGAGGTTTGGGCGCCTCCCCAAACCTCCCCAAACGTCGGCAGGTCTGCGCGGAGGAACGGAGACCTGCCGAGGTTTGGGGAGGTTTGGGGAGGCGCCCAAACCTCCCCAAACAGGAACGGAGACCTGCCGAGGTTTGGGGAGGTTTGGGGAGGCGCCCAAACCTCCCCAAAGGTCGGCAGGTCTGCGCGGAGGAACGGAGACCTGCCGAGGTTTGGGGAGGTTTGGGGAGGCGCCCAAACCTCCCCAAACAGGAACGGAGACCTGCCGAGGTTTGGGGACGTTTGGGGAGGCGCCCAAACCTCCCCAAAGGTCGGCAGGTCTGCGCGGAGGAACGGAGACCTGCCGAGGTTTGGGGAGGTTTGGGGAGGCGCCCAAACCTCCCCAAACAGGAACGGAGACCTGCCGAGGTTTGGGGACGTTTGGGGAGGCGCCCAAACCTCCCCAAAGGTCGGCAGGTCTGCGCGGAGGAACGGAGACCTGCCGAGGTTTGGGGAGGTTTGGGGAGGCGCCCAAACCTCCCCAAACAGGAACGGAGACCTGCCGAGGTTTGGGGACGTTTGGGGAGGCGCCCAAACCTCCCCAAAGGTCGGCAGGTCTGCGCGGAGGAACGGAGACCTGCCGAGGTTTGGGGAGGTTTGGGGAGGCGCCCAAACCTCCCCAAACAGGAACGGAGACCTGCCGAGGTTTGGGGACGTTTGGGGAGGCGCCCAAACCTCCCCAAAGGTCGGCAGGTCTGCGCGGAGGAACGGAGACCTGCCGAGGTTTGGGGAGGTTTGGGGAGGCGCCCAAACCTCCCCAAACAGGAACGGAGACCTGCCGAGGTTTGGGGAGGTTTGGGGAGGCGCCCAAACCTCCCCAAACGTCGGCAGGTCTGCGCGGAGGAACGGAGACCTGCCGAGGTTTGGGGAGGTTTGGGGAGGCGCCCAAACCTCCCCAAACAGGAACGGAGACCTGCCGAGGTTTGGGGACGTTTGGGGAGGCGCCCAAACCTCCCCAAAGGTCGGCAGGTCTGTGCGGAGGAACGGAGACCTGCCGAGGTTTGGGGAGGTTTGGGGAGGCGCCCAAACCTCCCCAAACAGGAACGGAGACCTGCCGAGGTTTGGGGACGTTTGGGGAGGCGCCCAAACCTCCCCAAAGGTCGGCAGGTCTGCGCGGAGGAACGGAGACCTGCCGAGGTTTGGGGAGGTTTGGGGAGGCGCCCAAACCTCCCCAAACAGGAACGGAGACCTGCCGAGGTTTGGGGACGTTTGGGGAGGCGCCCAAACCTCCCCAAAGGTCGGCAGGTCTGCGCGGAGGAACGGAGACCTGCCGAGGTTTGGGGAGGTTTGGGGAGGCGCCCAAACCTCCCCAAACAGGAACGGAGACCTGCCGAGGTTTGGGGACGTTTGGGGAGGCGCCCAAACCTCCCCAAAGGTCGGCAGGTCTGCGCGGAGGAACGGAGACCTGCCGAGGTTTGGGGAGGTTTGGGGAGGCGCCCAAACCTCCCCAAACAGGAACGGAGACCTGCCGAGGTTTGGGGACGTTTGGGGAGGCGCCCAAACCTCCCCAAAGGTCGGCAGGTCTGCGCGGAGGAACGGAGACCTGCCGAGGTTTGGGGAGGTTTGGGGAGGCGCCCAAACCTCCCCAAACAGGAACGGAGACCTGCCGAGGTTTGGGGAGGTTTGGGGAGGCGCCCAAACCTCCCCAAACGTCGGCAGGTCTGCGCGGAGGAACGGAGACCTGCCGAGGTTTGGGGAGGTTTGGGGAGGCGCCCAAACCTCCCCAAACAGGAACGGAGACCTGCCGAGGTTTGGGGACGTTTGGGGAGGCGCCCAAACCTCCCCAAAGGTCGGCAGGTCTGCGCGGAGGAACGGAGACCTGCCGAGGTTTGGGGAGGCGCCCAAACCTCCCCAAAGGTCGGCAGGAGGAACGGAGACTTGCCGAGGTTTGGGGAGGTTTGGGGAGGCGCCCAAACCTCCCCAAAGGTCGGCAGGAGGAACGGAGACCTGCCGAGGTTTGGGGAGGTTTGGGGAGGCGCCCAAACCTCCCCAAAGGTCGGCAGGAGGAACGGAGACCTGCCGACGTTTGGGGAGGTTTGGGGAGGCGCCCAAACCTCCCCAAAGGTCGGCAGGAGGAACGGAGACCTGCCGACGAGCCGCGGCCACACAGGGTATTCCTGTGTATTCAGGCTTGCAGAACGGCGGATCGGCTTATACTCGAGTCAATAACTTTTTCCAGTTTTGGGGGGTGAAATTGGGGGTCTCGGCTTATACTCGAGTCGGCTTATACTCAAGTATATACGGTAATTGCCCCCAACAATCTGGGTCCTCATTTTACCTACCTCGGAAGGATGGAAGGCTGAGTCGACCTTGAGCCTGGTGGGATGTGAACCTGCACTAATTGCAGGCAGCTGGTGTTACTTAAGGAGGCATTAGTTTGATGTTGTTTACTGCCATAGAGTTTGCTCTTTCACAAGTTTGTGAAAGTAAAAAATGCCTCAATCCAAAGACATCACTGTAGTCTCCAGAAAGAAAAAATGTAGATTCTCTTCAGAGAACTTTCAAGATCTGCAGGCCACTCCTTATTACTATGAGTCTTCCATTAGGAAGGTACTAAACAAAAGTAATGTGTTGGGTTGGCTAAAGACCATTTGAATGATACAACTGGCTGTTAGCAACTTCAGGTCCTGGATGGCTCATATTTATTCATGGAACAAAGAATCTTAGTTATACAAGAAAACTTTAGGGGAGAATGTAAATGTTATCTATCAGTGGCCTGAAACAAATAGGAGTCATGCAGTGCAACAGTGATCTTAAACACAAAAGTAAATCTACCATACAACGGCTCAATCAGAAGAAATGTTGGGTTTTGAGTTTAAAGTTAGAATAAGAGACTATAAATGAAGTTTGTTATTCTCAAATCCTTTCTGGATTATTCTGCTGCTTTATTTATATATATTTGTTTGAATTTTATGCTACCACTTTAAAGTATATACTACATGATTGCTAATCTTATTCTCTTTGCTCTTCTACCATACATAGGCTTAAAGTCTCTTTAGTATTGCTTTTAATTGTAATTATTTATGTACAAGTAGTCCTTAACTTAATACCAGTTACCTAGCAACAGTTTGACAGATCCCAGAAAACTGTAACTCATTTTGAAGTTACAAGCCATGTCTCTCACAGGGTCACATGAATTAATTTTGGGTGCTTGCCAATCGGTTCCCCTTTATAGATGGTTGCACTGTCCCAGAGTCACATGACTAAAAAATTTTTTGACAGTTTCTAGAGTTTACTTTCAATTTCTGGCAAAAAAAAAAGTTCACTGGAGAAAATAGATTTGTTTAATGACTGCAATATTCACATAATACTGGAAAATTGGGTCCAGTCATTCAATATATTGATTTACAATCATAATTCCAGACTTAAGTATACTTTTAAGTTGAGAACTGCTTGTATTTCTCCTAAAATTTTGATATTATTTTTAACAGAGTGGATAGGGATTTGCAAGAATTGTTGGTCAGTTAACAGAAATGCATGCCAAAGATAGGATCTACTGGGAGGTGACATAGTTCAAGAAGGGTGCTTTGGGGTCACAGAAATATAGGAAAGATATCACAGTAATGGGAGGTGGTGTATGGAGTGGTGTATGGGTTAGGAAAGATGCTTGAGTGTAGAAAAGATACCATGCAGGTCAGGGCCAGCATGCAAGTAGGGTTGAGGGTTGTGAAGAGCCCAACCCCTCTACAATAATCCCAATTTCTCATGTGGCTCCTTGGGAAAATTAATTGTCCGCCCAGGAGTAAATTAGGGGGGGGAGATGTTCAGCTGATTAAAATCTTGTTTATTAACGTGTCCATAACTTTAATTTTTTTCATAGAGCTGTTAGACTGATAGGAAGAATCAATCTACTGTAGTGGTTAAGGTACCAGGCTAGAAACTGTGACAGATAGAAAGTAGAAATTTTGAGCTCTGTCTTAAATACATAGCAGCTAGGTGACCTTGGCCCAATCACTTTCTCTCAATCCTAGAAAGGAGGCAGAAGCAAAATACTTCTGAAAATGTTACAAAGAAAACTGCAAGGACTTATTCAGGCAATTACCAAGAGTCAAGATTAATTTGAGGGCATAGGCTGTTAGATGATACTGAAATTTATCATACATTACGAAGATCTGTGCAGGCATTTTCAGGTTTTATGGCCTTTTGATAGTAACAATTATAAATAGTCCTCAACTTTCAACCACAGTTGGGACCAGAATCTCAGTTGTTGAGTGAAGTAGTTGCTAAGCAAGATTTCATGTCACCACTTTGCTCAATGATTGCAATCTCAACTCTCTCTGTTGCAGTTGTTAAGCAGATGGAGATCCAGGTAAGGAGAGCAGGTGCTTCAAGATGGTATAGGAAGTCCATTATAGGCCACTCATTATTTGCCCCCAACCCATCAGCATGTGCAAGGTGCCGCAATTACCTTTGCCATTTTTCTCTGCTACTGCCATCCTCTAAGCAGGCTCCATTTTCGCCCTGCTTCAGAAGCCTCCTTTTGTAGAATGAAGCTTCTGAAGCATTGGAAGAATGGGCTTCCATCACAGATGCATACAGTGTTATTGAAGAGTAAATTTTTAAAAATTACAATTTAAAATGTATTTTTAATCAAAAACGAGTAATCATATTCAATATGTTTTTCCTTAGCTCCAACGACGTCATGAGCAAATGAAAAAGAATTTGGAAGCCCAACACAAAGAACTGGAGGAAAAGCGACGTCAGTTTGAAGATGAAAAGTCAAATTGGGAAACTCAACAACGTATTTTGGAACAACAGAATTCTTCAAGGTAATTTTCTGGGTCTTTTTGATATCATTTTGAATTATAAAGATGGAATCCCATTTCATAGACAGTGTCTTGTTCTGCATCTTGCATAGACCAAATTTGTCTGACCAAAACTTGGAATGTATCTAAAAATTGACTGCTTATTTTGGTTGACACAAATAGAATTGTATATATGTAAGCTATAATTTAAATTTGGCTGTAATTTAAAAGATAATATATTTGTATCCCTCTCATGAATTAGCCATATTTGAACTTATATGAACTAATTATTATTGAAAATATAAACTCTATTTTATTAAAACTGCTCTTAAAAGAATTTTTTTCCTGATCAAAATCTCTGTCTTCTCTTATTCCGTTTCCATTCCCATTTCAAGTTTTGTCTTTTTTTATATATGCCTGAAATTGCCACCCCTTTTATAGCAAGCCATATTCTTCTAGAACCTAGAAAGGTTGGAAGGGACTTTGGAGGTCTTTTAGTCCAGACCTCTGCTCTAACCGGAGACCTATATTCTATGTCATTAATGATAACAGTAGGTATATAACCTATGCCCTAAATCATTCCAGACAAATGGCTATTCAGTGTCTTATTGAAACCCTCAGTAATGAAATACTGACAACTTCCAGAGACAAGCCATTCCATCGATTATCAGGAAATTTCTCTTTGGTTTCTAGGTTGGATCCCTGTTAAATGATCTCCCAGCCACACTTCTTGTCCTGCCCTCAGATGCTTCAGAGAATAATAGCCCCTCTTCTCCATGACAGCCCCTCAAATACTGGAAGACTGCTATCATATCAACTCTGGTCCTCCTTTTTATAGAGTAGACATACCTAGTCCCCTCAATCACATGATTTATCCTGCAGACCTTTTTATCACCCTTGCTGCTGTTTTCTGCACACACTCTACATATTTTTTGTATTGTGGTGAATAGAACTGGATGCAGTATTCCAAATGTGGTCTCACCAGGTGCAGTATAAAGTGTTACTGTCACTTCACATGATCTTGAAACTATCCTCATTGATGCAGCCTAGGACTGCATTGGGTTTTTTGGCAACTGAAGCACACTGCTGGCTCATAGAGCATAGAATCAGATGGCTGGAAGGGACTTAAGATGTCTTCTAGTCCAACCCACATGCTTAAGACAGGACATTTTATGCCATCCTAGTCTGATTTTTGAAAATTTTTAGTGATGAAGCACCTACAACTCCACGAGGCAAGCTATCACACTGATTAATGTCTCCTTTCTTCTAGGTTGAATCTCTCTTCAACAGGCTTCCTCTACCCATTACTTCTTGTCCTGCCTTCTGGTGCTTTGGAGCACAAGTCAGTCTTCTCTCCTCTGCGACAGCCCTCAAAACAGTTATCATGTCCCACAAGTCCTTCTCTTTCATAGGCTAACTTCCTCCCTAGTGTAGCCTCCAGATCTTTTATCTTCTTTGTTGCTCTTCTCTGCACACCTTATAGAGTCTCAGCATCTTTTTTGCATTTTGGTGACCAGAACTGTAAGCAGTATTCTAAGTGTGGCCTCACTAGTGCCGTATAAAGTGATATTACCACTTCTTGTGATCTTGATGTTATCCGTCTGTTAATGCAGCCTAGGACTGCATTGATATTTTCGGCAGCTGCAGCACACTCCTGCAGTAGTAGTTGTGAGAGCGATCCACACATCTGGATCTCTCATAGCTACTACTGTTGAGCCAGGTACTATCTATTCTGTACCTATGCATTTGTTTTTTCCTGCCCAAATACAGGCCCTTAGTTTTCTCATCACTGAACTGCATCGTTGGATAGAGTCCAAGTCTGTCAAGATCCCACTAAATCTTGAATCTCTTTCAGAGTGTTACCGATTTCCCCCAGTTTGGTGTCATTCTTAAGATTAGATGAATTCCCTTTCTATCCCCTCATCTAGCTCATTTATGAGGATGTTGAAGAGTACTGGGTATTCATATAAAGTATTCATTCTTGTGGGTAATCTTCTAAGACATCTAGATCCCACTCATGGTTACTAATGTTGAGCCAAGTACCCTGTTCTATACTTGTGCATTTGGTTTTTCTTTCCTAGTGAAGGACCTCTTCGCAGCACTGAATTTCATTTCGTTGTATAGGGCCCAGTGTTTAAGTCTATCAAGATCCTTCTGAATCTTGAGTCAATCTAAAGTGTTAGGTATTCATCTCCCCATTTGATGAATTCCCCTTCTATCCCCTCATCTAGATCATTTTGAAGATATAGAAGAGTTCTGGATATAAAACAACTTGAGGTATCCCACTGCATGCTTCCCTCCATGTAAATGTAGTTCCATTGAGGACTACACACACAGTGCGGTTGGTCAGCCACTTGTGAATCCATGTGGTGGTGGTACTGTCTATCCCACATTTTTCTATCCACTAAGAAGTGGGTTGTGGTCTACTTTGTCAAATGCCTTGTTGAAATCTAAGTAAACTGTATCCACAGCATTAAATTCACTAATTTAACCACTTTTGTCAAAGGATGCAATAAGGTTTGTTTGGCACAGTCTGTTTTTGATAAACCCATGCTGGCTTCTAGTAATGGTTTTGCTCGTTTCTAGGTGCTCACAAATGCTTGATCATCTTTTCCAAGATTTTCCCAGCTATTGATGTCAGGCTGATTGGTCTGTAGTTTCCTGAATCTGTTTTTTCCCCTTCTTGAAGATTGGAACCACATCAGCCTCTTTATGTTTGATGCCATAATCTATATAATTTATGACAATTTTTTCTCTTATATAACTTATTGTTATCAGTCTATATCTTTATTAATTATTAGGCAAAAACGGTATCACTTCACTCTATTTGCATAAGGTTCAGTATTGACGGATTTTCAGAACAAGTTTTGGGAAAGGAAATATTTTATGTATAAGATAGTATAACAATACAAAGAGAATATTGATTATAATATATACTGTGTCTAATATATCTGACTAGTGTTTTTTTTCTCCTCCAGAACTTTGGAAAAAAACAAAAAGAAAGGGAAGATATTTTAAAGATATTTGCAGACCACCAGTTATGTTTAATTGCCAATATTCTACCCTTGGACATCAGTGTGTCTTGGATCTGTTTGACCAATCTTGCACCGGTTGTATCCATATGTTTGGATTTATCAGCATGACAAGTTTTTGTGTTAATTTTGATGGCACTTGAGAATGCCTTGAATTGTTTAGAATGTTGTAAGCTTAGGAAAACAGCTCTAAGTACTTTTTTTTTTACAAAATCCAAAAAAAACCATAAATCATTTAAATGTAAAGAAATTTTCTGTTGTACAATCATATTCTGGTGGTTTGATTTGTTTACAGAATATTCCAATATATAAGGACTTGGGAAAATTTTCCATAAGGATACATTGCCATAATATAATATGAACTATGCGTCTATTATATAAAATTCCATTCAGTAGGTCATATATAACAATGTAATTTAGTCTAACACAGTTGACCCTATTTTTGACACTTCCATTGTTTTAAAAATAGACATGGAAAGACAAACTTATAGGCTTATGGGGCACCTAAAAGCTTTTTATAACAATCGTTTGTTTGGGATTCGTTAAATGTATGCTATTCTCATTTAGTCATTGCTTTAGCCCGATGGATTTCATTACTGCTTCATTTTTGTAATAACATATAATTTAGATATATTTCCATATACTGGCCCTGCTACATAGAATGTAGTTTTTCCCCCATATGTTAGGAACCAGTGAATAAAACATTTTCTTTAATTTTTCTTTTACATATTATGGTAAGTAGCAGGAAAATGCATTTATAAGTCATTTCTAGAAAACAGTGTGGATTTAAGCACCATCTGTTTCTATCTGCGTGCAGTCAGTCTTCTAGAAATGAGAATCATGGCCTTTTGAGAAAAGTCACCATTCTACATTTAGCTGTATTCATATACTGCATTTCTGTATTTTTGTTTGTACTGTAAAAAGTCACATAATAAACAATGTTGTGATGTAACATACTCGAGGTTGAAGGATTTTGTTAGTTGAAAAATGAAATTATTTTAAATACTGGTACTATTTTACCTGGCATTTTATACTTATTTTATTTTATTTAAATCCCTCCTTTATTATTTTTATAAATAACTGAAGGCAGCAAACATACCTAATGCTACTTCCTCCTCCTATTTTCTCCACAACAAATCTGTGAGATAAGTGGCTGAGAAATACTTTACAAGCCCAATTAGCACCTTAGTCATTGAGCAAAGCAGTCATTAAGCGAGTCATCACATGACAATTTCACTCAAAGACCACAATCTCAGCATTCCAATTGCAGTTAAGTGATCCCCTGGCTCATTAAGCAGATGGAACAAAAAAGCTGCCTGCCAAAGAATTTCAATTCTGTCTAGCTGAAATGCTCCCAACAGGCAGCTGTTTTGAGAGAGAGAGTGGACTGCCTAATGCAGAGTTTCAGATCTGCACAAATATGAAACCAAACGGGCATCTCTCCAAAGGTTTTCTACTCCCTTCCATGCATAGGAGGGAAATCCTTTGTGACGTTGCTGAAATTTCCTCTCCATCTCTACTTGCAATCTTAATCTTCCCTGCTAGCTTCCCAATTGATTTTCTGGAAAATCTGGCAGAGAAGGTTGCAAATGGCAATTACATGATCATGGAGCACTTGGCAACTAGTCATAAATATGAGCCTGTGGCCAAACTCCTGAAATGTAATCATATGACCAAGTTTCTATAAAGTACCTTTCCAAGGCCATTGTAACTTTGGTCATTAACTGCTCATAAGAAAATTTACTATACTTTAAAATCAAACTGAGTTTGTGATGAGTTGCTTTGAAACATAACCAACACTTAACAGGTTTTTTTTCAATAATCAAATCTTGTCCTCTTGTCTCCCCTTTCACTGTTTTGGTCATTATTTTTACGCTTTGGAAAAAAAATAAAGATAAATGATTGCAAAAAGTTGTTTAGGGACCAAATTATGTCCAGCTTTTCAGTTTGTTAAGACAAGTTCTGAATATAAATTTCAGAATTAGTTTCAGAAAAAAGAAAATTATCCTGAAACACTGAGAATCTAATATTGCAGCTGTTAGTGCATAAGTGAATATCTTATATATTTTTAAAGAAAATACTTCTAGACTAGATGAACTATTATACCGAACATCTGCAAGTAAACTATAACCACTGTTATATTTGACACTTCCACAAATCTGCCATTACTGGGAGAGTAATTTATTCTAAATCATATTGAAATGGGTGGTAAATGAAAGAGTATCCATTTTAATTATTATCCTTTCCCCCCAAATTTAAATTTGACAGAAGATTGCTTCACTCCATTTCATTTGCAAACATTTTCCTATTTTTTTAATTGTTATATTTCCATGGCTCATATATGGCTCGGAAATGTAAATGTCAACATAAGCACTGGACTTAGAATTGTATGAGGACACTCCAAATGCAGGCAACAGCAAAATTTCTTTTAGCAAGGTGGGTTTCAGACATTTTAAGAGTGAAGTGAACATTTTAAGAATCATCAAAGCTAAAGACATTCATTTTGAATTAAAGATAGAAATAACAGTGACAAAACCAAAGGGCCAATTCTGAAAGTTTGCTGACAGAAAAAGAAATACTTGTGAATCATTTCTAGCACCTGGATTTTCTGCAACCTTTTCATGTAAACTTTACTAAGTGATGTTAAGCATCTGCCCTGTATTTTGTGGTTATAGTTCTTGAAGGGATACACTTTCAAAATTGAATAATCTTAAAAAATCTTCTAACATCATATCAATTATACATGTTAGTCACTTCTACAACCAATATCCCACAAATTTCAGTAGCAAAAAAATAGTTAAGTGTTTCTTCTTCCACTAAATGAGTAGGAGGCACAGTGATTCTGGCTTATAGTAGCTGGAGACAGTTTTTGCTCTGGCAGTTCGTGTGGGTGAATGAGCTCCTGTCATTTGCCTCAACTTCTGCCCACCTAGCAGTTCAAAAGCACGCTGTCAAGCCCCGTGGGCCCACGGGGCTCAACACTACAAGGGGGCCCCGGACACGAGCGCCGGCCTCACAACTCCAAACCACCCCGAAACCATGCCCAGCAACCCTGTCAACTCACCTCATGGTCCGGAGGCCACCGAATTACAGCGGCCCCGAAGGCCGGCCACCAAACAGCCTCCGGACGCACCTGCGCAGAAGGACCTCACAGAAGGCCCCGCAGGCAACCGAAAAGACAGCTCAGGCCTCTCGACTGTGGAGAGGCCAGCACCGAGTGATTCTTCGGCAGTCCGTGCAGGCACCCAGAAGGGCAGGCCAGCCTGCGCCATTGCCTGCTCGCTGGAGGCGGGAACCACGCCAGAGGAGCCAGTGCCCGGATGTAATTCAGAGTGGCTGGCCTCGGCTTTGAGCGAATATGAGCTGAGCCTTAATGAACTAGTAGCCTTGGACACGCAGATGGGGGTTGCAGGTACCCTGCTGGGTCTGGCCAGGGGTGAGCGGGGGTTGGCCAGTTGGGGAGGGATGGTTTCACAGTGGGGACTAGTTAGCATGGCCGCATGGGGTGGGTCTCTGGGAGAGGTAGCCCAAAACACCTCATGGAGGGCGGCACGCAGGGGAGCACGGTCATGGGAGCACGTGTGGGCAAAGCAAAGGTTTGTGAGGCCCAAAGTCCAGGACCCTCTCCCCATGGCCACTGGAAGCAGAACCCAGGAGGTGGGGGACCAGACCTGTAGTGGGGAGTGGTGGCTAAGCCCTGTTTTGGGCCATGTGGACTCCGGCCAAGGACAATCAACATGGCTGAGGGGCCCATTGTCGGAGTGGAGGGAGCAACGTCTGACAGACGAGGGGGAAGAGTGGAGCTACTCTACGGTGCCAGGTAGCTACACGTTGGATGTTTTGAGGGACAGATTCGGGGAACCTCAGCCTTGGTCTCCTGCTGAGCCTGAACACGACATGGGACCATGGTCACACAACGGGACCCTGCCTGCACACTCAGGCCCGCCTCATTTTCGCCTGGCCAGTCCACGGTTTCGGGGACCGCCCGGCCAAGGTTCATCCCAAGGGACCGCTCCTGTTACGCAGGCTCCGGCTGCATCAATGACCCAGAGGCCCAGGTGTTTCGGTGACGGCAGATGGTGGTTCCACTCGGCAAACAGCACCGCCAGCCGGTACCCTGGGTTGGCAGGCGGCCGACCCACGGCATCAGGGGGCTGCTACAAGAGGACCGGGCCCTCAGACGGGTCCTTGGGGAATGGGCATGGGTTGGGGGCCACCACCTCTGCCAATGACCTACGACGGGCATCCCGACCGCCTGGCCATGTTTTTGAGCCATGCCATACACCACCTGGACAGGTATGCCCCAGCCTATCCGTCCTAGTGGGCAATGGTGGTGGCGGTCACAATGGCATTACAAGGTGAGGCGGCGGTATGGGCCGCTGACTTGTACAATGACCACACCAGAGGGCTGGGAGACGTCAGTCCTTTCTTGGAGGTGTTGCGGGTGTGTTTTGAGGATGTAACCCGAGTGCAACGTGCTGAGGCCGAGGTGGTTGGTCTCCGGCAGGCCTGCGGTGGACTATGTTCGCGACTTCAGGCAGGTAGCCGGCAAGCTGCGCTCATGGCCGGAGCGACTGCTGGTACACCATTTTCGGGCAGGGCTTGATGGGGTTCTCCATAGGGCCTGTGTTGTCCGTGGAATTCCGCCCAGATTGCAGGAGTGGCTCCGGGTTGTGGTGGAGCTGGATATCGGCCTGCAGGAGTGCAGAGGACGAGCAGAGAACGCATCCAGGCCTCGCCGAGCCGTCGACAAGGTGCGGGAGGAGGAACGGAAGGGGACTGGGTGTATCTGTCCACCAAGTACTTGCGGCTGCAGATGCCAAGCAGGAAACTGGGTCCCAAGTTCATAGGCCCATTCCAAGTAATCCAAGTGATCAATCCAGTGACAGTGCAGCTCTGGCTGCCAAAATTTCTAGGTAGGGTTCACCCACTCTTCCATAGCAGCTTGCTAAAACCGGCCTGTGTGGCAACCAGGGCTGGGGAGAAGGGGACCCCCAGACCTGTTCATAATGACCATTACGAGGTGCAGGAGGTCCTCGATTCTAGAGTGCAGAGAGGGAGAGTGCAGTATCTGCTGTTGTGGAAAGGATACCCAGCGTCTGAGGCCTCATGGGTGGTGGAGGGGATGTCCAAGCACCTTGGATGGTCCGGGCGTTCTACCGTAAATACCCAGGGAAACCAGGTGGGGGACGTGCGGAGCCTGTAGCTCGAGTAGACATTCACTTACCATCCTCCTCTTGTCTTCCAGGAGGAGCCCTGGTAGGGGGAGCTGTTGTGATTCAGGGTCAGCCTGTGGGTTCGGCAGTTGGGTCAGATGATTCAGAGGAGGAGGAGGAGGAGGGGTTTGGAGAGCTTGCAGAGGACAGTTCTGAGGCTTCGCAGAGCTCTCAGCCAGGCCCCTCCCATCTGGTTACTACTCAGACCCAGCTGTGTAAGCCTGACAGCGAGGATGAAGATGACCCACAGCTGGCCCTGTTCAAGGATGCCCGACGCAGGAGGCAGTCAATCAGGAGTAAACAGAGGAAGGCAATGGGGCACCTCGGAAGGAGGCAGAGGGAAGCCACGCCTTGAACTGTTTAAAAGGGGAATGTGTGGGAGGGCTGGTTGCTGAAGGCAACCGTTTGAGCAGCTTCTGTTTTAGTGGTTTGTATTTTGTTTTGCTCAGTTTGCTCTGTTTTGGATCTGTTTTGTGTAAATAAATTTGGCGGGCGTACTTCCAGCCTGTTGCCTTTTGTAAAGGGGTTGTCCCTGGCTTTTCTGCAGGGCCAGTAGTAGGCTGGAACAGAACAGGAGCCGCCTGTCGAGCCCCGTGGGCCCATGGGGCTTGACACTACAAGGGGGTCCCGGCCACAAGCGTCGGCCTCACAACTCCAAACCACCCCAAAACCATGCCCAGCAGCCCCATCAACTCACCTCACAGTCCGAAGGCCGCCAAATTACAGCAGCCCCGAAGGCCGACCGCCAAACAGTCTCCGGACGCACCTCTGCAGAAGTACCTAACAGAAGGCCCCACAGGCAACCGAAAAGACAGCTCGGGCCTCTCGACTGTGGAGAGGCCAGCACCGAGTGATTCTTCGGCAGGCCATGCAGGCACCCAGAAGGGCAGGCCGGCCTGCACTGTTGCCTGCTTGCTGGAGGCGGGAACCGCGCCAGAGGAGCCAGAAGAGCCGGTGTCTGGATGTAATTCGGAGTGGCTGGCCTCCTCGGCTTCGAGCGAATATGAGCCGAGCCTTAATGAACTAGTAGCCTTGGACAGGCAGATGGGGGTTGCAGGTACCCTGCTGGGTCTGGCTAGGGTTGAGCGGGGGTTGGCCGGTTGGAGAGGGGTGGTTTCACAGTGGGGACTAGTTAGCGTGGCCGCATGGGGTGGGTCTCTAGGAAGGGTAGCCCAAAACACCTCATGGAGGGCGGCGCGCAGGGGAGCACGGTCGTGGGAGCACGTGTGGGCAAAGCAAAGTGGGAGGGGTGTTTATGGGCGCATGGCCGGATGCTGGCCTGTGCCAGGAGGGGTGGGGCCATTGTGTAAAGCGGCTACAAAAGAGCGTTGGGAGCATGTTGCTTCCAATGCTGACTTTTTCCTTGCTTTTGTGGTGTGAATAAACATTTCTTCGTTGTTACCCATTCCACGGCCGACTGAGTGTGATTCCGTCGAGGACGGGGTTGACACGTACCACATGTAAATAGATAAATAGATACCACTTTGGTCAGAAAATAATGGCATTTTGTAGTGTCTCAGTTCTCCAATGTGATGCCAGAGCGTAATGCAACAGGTGGAGGGAGAAGCCTTGGAATGCAGAATGCCATTGAACCTTTTTGAGTGTGGAGCTAGTCCATCCTCTGTGGTGCTAATGTAACATTGCCATACACTAAATAAATAAATAAGTGTCTTATCCTATTAATTGTAGACCTGAGAGGTCAAGGAGCCCTTTGTGAAGTTACAAGTTTATTTCCTCGAACCCTTCTGCATCATGAAATTAAACACTGTAAGATGCATGCTTGTAGTAGGTCATGGTCCAGCCCTTCTTCGAAGTAGTGGAGCAGAGATCACTCTGGCCACTGTCCTAACCAAACAGCAACCCTCTGGAACTCCCAAACATATTCTTTTGCCAAGCTGCCTTTTTGCTTCAAACAGTAGATCTCTTTTTTCTGCCTGCAGGGCTTGGGATTCCTCCTCAAATTGTGCCTTCAATTGCTCCATAAATAGGTTTGCATCCATTAACTCAGGAGCCCCCTAGTTGTGAAGGCTGGTCACCCACTCAGCTGCTTCTCCCTCTAAGCTGACCGCCACCATGTTCACCATCGTAGCATCATCAAGGTACACATAACAAAATGCCCAACCCTCTGACATAACCGATAGAATGACCTTGGTTCCCACTGGACACAGAATTGCTTAGACTAGCAAAGATACTCTGCACCTTCCTCCATTCATGTTGTAACTTAGAACAAGCATGATGCTGCAGCCAGGTTCATTGTAGAGTTGACACTATTACTACATCTTCTCCCAGAAGTAAAGGGAATTTTAGACTTTGTTGCATCTTTTGTAAGTAAGGGTAGTAAAACTTACTGTACAAGCAGACTATTTGTAGTTTCCCAGTTCTTCCTCACCTCAGAGAAAATAGCTACTGCAAAACTGGTTATGTAATATATATCAAATTATGGTAGATTAGATCCATCATATAAACCAAGGCTATGAACCAAGGTTCATTCTATAAACTTCAGAGGAGACAACAGTATGCATGGCCCTTGGGATTCTCCAGATATGCCATGCACTAACCCGCTGACTGGATATCTCCCACTATTTGCCAGCATAATTAGTTTCACATGAAAATATACAAATTAATAAGACAGCTACTTATAATAGTGGTTTTTCCATATTGAATTATTAATAACAATATAGTGTACATAACTCAAATTCAAAGACAACACATACAACTAATTAGGTAGGAGAATTATATCTGCAGGGGAAATGGTAGTGTTAAACAATGGGAAAAGGAAGCATTGAATAATGAATCCAGCATCTGATTCATTTAGGGAATAAAATATAACATAAAACTTGGGCCAAGATGAGAAGAGAGAGGTGTCATAAGCAGTTAGACTATCCAATATTGTCAACAGTAATAATTAATACAATTTAAGAAAAAGTGTCAGTGAATGAATCAAGGATCTCTGGAAAAAGACTCAGAAGTTGGAATAAGGATTTGGGAATTATGATTAGCTGGAAAACTAATTGGAAAGGTTTTTTTTAAAAAAAGATCATGAAAAAAAATGTTGTCTGCCGAAGAAGGAACCAGTGAACACAATGCAGAAAAGCCTAATATTCAGCATCCTTCCACAAACTAAGATGATCAGTGTACTGGAAAATAGCCCTGTCAACTCTGTTTACTAAAAAAGGAATAAATGTAAAAAAATAAATCTTATATTAAGAAGTGAAAGCAAAATAAATTATTGCACTCTCCCTTTTTTAAATGCTTTATTGGGAAATTGTTCATGGAATTTTCAACAGTTCCCACATTGATTCAGGAGTAAGACAAAGCAGATGCAGGTCCCACCATGAACATTCTCCAACTGATTAAGATAAAATGAGCCTCCATAAATTAGGTTAACATACTAACCAAGAAAATAATTTCTAAGAATGGGCAAGATAGAGATTACTTTTGTGGGAAAACAACATTAAGAAGTTAAGAAGGGTTAGATAGCATCACCACCAGATGGATTCGTAGCTGGCTGACCAGCCGTACTCAGCATGTGAGGGAAGTCTGTTCTGGGCCCAGTGCTCTTCAACATCTTCAACAATGATATAGTTGAGGGGATACATGGGGAACTCATCAAATTTGCAGATGACACCAAGCTTACAGGAATAGCCAACACTCCAGAAGATAGGCTTAAGATACAAAAGGACCTTGACAGACTTGAACATTGGGCGCTAACTAAAATGAAATTCAATGGTGAAAAAAGTAAGGTTCTACATTTAGGCAAGAAAAACCAAATGCACAGGTATAGTATAGGTCAGGGGTCGGCAACCTTAAACTCTCAAAGAGCCACTTGGACCCGTTTCCCAGAGGAAAAAAACACACTGGGAGCCACAAAACCCGTGCACACACACAAGGGGGGGAGCTTGATTGAAGAGTTTAATTAAAAAGAAATAGAGGTTGCTGTGCATGAGTTCTCTCTCTCTCTCTCTCTCTCTCTCTCTCTCTCTCTCTCTCTCTCTCTCTCTCTCTCTCTCTCTCTCTCCATCCCCCTCACTCCGATCTTCTGCTCACCTGGCAAGCTGGCTTCACGCAGTTCTCGGACAAGCTGACACACATTCTTATTGGGCTGGCTCTCCTGCCCTGCTTTCTGCTGCTTCCTGTGGAGAACTTGTCAGCTTCTCAGAGAACAGTGTGAGTTTTACACACACACACACACACACACACACACACACACACACAGAGAGAGAGAGAGAGAGAGAGAGAGAGAGAGAGAGAGAGAGAGAGAGAGAGAGAGAGAGAGAGAGAGAGAGAGAGAGAGAGAGAGAAGGGAAGTGCAAGTGCAAGTGCAAGTGCCTCTCTCTGTCTCTCTCTCTGCAAATGGCGGAGCACAACTGGGAGCCGCAGGAGAAGGCTGAAAGAGCCACATGCGGCTCCAGAGCCGCGGGTTGCTGACCTGTGGTATAGGTGGTACCTTGCTCAATAGTAGTAACTGTGAGAGGGATCTCAGAATCCTAGTGGACAATCACTTAAATATGAGCCAGCAGTGTGCTGCAGCTGCCAGAAAAGCCAACACAGTGCTAGGCTGCATTAACAGAGGGATAGAATCAAGATCACATGAAGTGTTAATACCACTTTATAATGCCTTGGTAAGGCCACACTTGGAATACTTGGTCACCACAATGTAAAAAAGATGTTGAGACTCTAGAAAGAGTACAGAGAAGAGCAACAAAGATAATCAGGGGACTGGAGGCTAAAACATACAAGGAACGGTTGCTGGAATTGGGTATGTCTAGTCTAATGAAGAGAAAGATGAGCGGGGACATGATAGCAGCGTTCCAATATCTCAGGGGCTGCCACAAAGAAGAGGGAGCCAAGCTATTCTCCAAAGCACCTGAAGGCAGGACGAGAAGTAACAGATGGAAAATAATGAAAGAGGGAAGCAACCTAGAATTAAGGAGAAATTTCCTGACAGTTAGAACAATTAACCAGTGGAACAACCTGCCTCCAGAAGTGGTGAATGCTCCAACACTGGATGTTTTTAAGAAGAGACTGGACAGCCATTTGTCTGAAATGGTATAGGATTTCCTGCCTGAGCAAGGGGTTGGACTAGATGACCTCCAAGCTCCCTTCCAAATAATAATAATAATAATAATAATAATAATAATAATAATAATAATAATAATAATAATAATAACAACAACAACAACAACAACAACTATTATCATTACTAGTATTATTATTACTATTATTATTATTATTATTATTATTATTATTATTATTATTATTATTATTATTATTATTATTATTATTATTATTATTATTATTATTACCATGAAAATAATTATGCATGTATGTGTCCACAGATTCTCAAGGAATGCTGCTGATAAAAATAACTTGAGAAAACTCCTTGCTGTGTGTAAATCATTCTAATTACAGGAAGGATGAAGAAGTTGGAAAATAGCTCCCTTCCCATTTAATTTTAGAAACATGTATGGTCTTACGGATAAATCTGTCCACTACTTTTCCTGTTGACAGCTATTAAGAATACAAGGTAATGTGTACACAATCAGTGCTCAGCTGTTTGCCATAATTATTTCAGTCTTTGTCAATTGTTACAATTTCAAAGTTTCTTCTACAGATAGGTTAGGAAAACAGTCTAATTCTATTTAAATAAACTGCACAAGACAACATTTTGTTTAATGACTCCTCTCTTTGAAGAACTGACTAATCTAAATCTGACATAAAGAACTTTCTAGTCTCGTAGTCTTGAAATTGATCAAGATCCACAAATGAGATTCAAGGATAGTGATTTCTTTCCCAATCTGGCTAGATGCATTTCTATTTAAGTGGAATAATTTGTTTTCCACATGTGCCCATTTTGAATTTTCCATTTTTGCATTAGCTGTGTGTTTCTGGCACTCTTTAATGATATATTTATGCATTAAATGACCAATATAGAAAGTCATTTGGTAAAATAATTCTTTTTTCTAATCTCAGAGTAAAATAGAGGTATCAACCACACATACTAGCTGGAAGTTCAGAAACATCCCTATATTTTACACTTTTTCCTCCAAAGTGTAGTGAACCCAGAGTGAACCCGTTGTGAATCAGCAGTGTCTTGAAGTATTAAGGCTGTGTACCATCAACCTTTTCATCTTGAATGATAAAAAAGCACTCCTGCTGCTTGATGGAAGCATCCAAATAAAATCTAGTACACAACCCTAAAATTGTGTGCATGACGTACTAGACTAAAACAATCTGTGAAAATGCCATGAGTTTGGGGATATCTGAAAATGTATTCTCTATTGAAGGAGCCCAAAGTTCTTAACTAGAGTTAAAACAGTTGAATCCCTAGATCCTAGTAGTAGTAGTAGTAGTAGTAGTAGTAGTAGTAGTAGTAGCAGCAGCAGCATTTGGAGACAATCAAGTCAGGATACTGTTCATCCCCAGAATAATAACATATCTTTAGAAAGTATGTTGACTAAAGTCTGATTGATTGGTTGATATTGATTATGTGCCATTAAATTGGTGTCAACTTTTACTGACCACATAAACAGATTTTCTCAATGATAATCTGTTGTTAAACTGGTCTTTCAGGTCTGTGCACTGTAAATGAGTCCATTCACCTTGCTGCTAATTTTTTCTTCTCCTTCTTTCCACATTTCTCAGCTTCAAAGCCTTCTTCAGAGAGCAAAACCTTCACATAATATTTTTAAAGTGTGATAACTGAAGCCTAGTCACTTGTGCCTTGAGTGAATTCTGAGTTGATAAATTCTAAGATCTATTTCTTTGTTTTCCTGCCTGTCCATGGCAGTCTCAGAAGTCTACTCAAGAGCATCAAAGTTCAAAAATGTTAATACTCTATATTCTGGATCTTCAAAGTCCAATTTTTCCTTTTGCAGAATGTCACAGAGAATACCATTACTTGCACTAAAATATTTGTAGGCATAAACACATCATGGAATTTCAAAAACTTTTCCAAGGCTTTCAAGGATGTTTTATCAAATGCTAGCCCGCAACGTATTTCTTAATTGCTTGTTCCTTTATTGTAGATGGATAATCTTAAAAGGCAGAAGCTTCTGTCATATTGACATTTTCATTGACAGTTCTAAGGTTGGCTATACCTTTTGTCATTAGTTTGGTCTCTTTGACTTTTATTTTGCATTTTTTTAGCTATCATAGTAGTATCATCAGCATTGGTCAGGCCTTGTTGCATCCTTTTGCCAACTTGGAGTAATCTGTTTCATCATGTTATTTTTTTGTGGCTTCCCAATCTGTATATAAGTTTTCCATGAGAATAATGAGATGTGGGACGCGGTGGCTCAGTGGGTTAGGATGCTGAGCTTGTCGATCAGAAGGTCAGCAGTTTGGCGGGTCAAATCCTGAGTGCCGCGTAACAGAGTGAGCGCCTGTTACTCATCCCAGCTTCTGCCAACCTAGCAGTTCGAAAGCACGTAAAATGCAAGTAGAAAAATAGGGACCACTACGGTGGGAATGTAACAGTGTTCCGTGCACCTTTGGCATCTAGTCATGCTGGTCACATGACCATGGAGACGTCCTCGGACAAGTGCTGGCTCTTCAGCTTTGAAACGGAGATGAGCCCCTAGAGTTGGAAACGACTAGCACGCATGTGCGGGGGAATCTTTACCTTTACTTTTAATAAGATGTTCTGATATTCCCATATTTCTAACAAAATTCCACAGTTTGCTGTAATTGACAAAACTGAAGATAATAATGGAGATAATAATGCAATATGGGAAAGTTTCTGGATTCAAAGTTAACATACAAAAAACTAAAATGTTCTCTAAGAATATGACAGTATTACAAAAGGCTGCTTTAGAAGGGCTAACGGGATTTGAAATTGTCAAAAGGGTTAAATATTTGGGGGTATCTTTGTCACCCTCAAATGCAAAGCTATATAAAAATAATTATGAAAAGCTATGGGGAAAAGTTCAAAAAGAATTGGATAGCTGGAAAAAACTACAATTGTCTTTATTGGGAAGAATTGCAGCAGTGAAAATGAATGTTTTGCCGAAATTTCTATTTTTATTTCAAATGATACCTATTCTTAAAAAGGATTCAAACTTGGAGGAATGGCAAAAGGGTATTAATAAATTTGTCTGGGCAGGGAAAAGGCCACGAGTTAAATTTAAGATTATGCAGGACACGCATGAGAGAGGTGGTCTTAAAATGCCTAATCTTAAACTATATTATGAAGCTGCTGCTTTGTCAGCGATAAGTGATTAGATTAACTTAACACAAGTGAGATTATTAAATCTTGAAGGTCATGATTTACTATTTGGTTGGCATGCATACCTATTGTATGATAAGAAGGTGGATAATACGTTCAAGGTGCATATTTTAAGACATGCTCTGTTGCGAGTTTGGAAAAAGTATAGACACAAGCTAAATTATAAGATACCTTTATGGGCAATACCGAAACATGCAATAGAAAACATAAGTGTTGGGTTTAAACATGATGTGACTACATATAAGGAAATTTTAAGTTTGGAAAGGAATGTATGGTATTTGAAGCCGTATAATATCTTATGAGAAGGAAAGATTGCTCAAACTTGGTTTCAGTATGGGCAATTACAGGCCAGGTGGAAAGAAGATCAGAAAATTGGTTTTTCAATGACTGATGAAAATTTGGTAAAGCAAATTAGAGATCAAGGTCAAGCACATATCAAACGGATATATCTTGCACTGATAGAAATTGATTCAGAGACAGAACTTGTTAAAGACTGTATGATAAAGTGGGCTCAGAATTTTCAAGAAGTTGTTACAATGGATACTTGGGAAAAGATTTGGGTGAGAAATGTAAAATTTACGCAAGCTTAAAATTTAAGAGAGAACTTTTATAAAATGTTTTATAGGTGGCATTTAGATCCTAAAAAACTAGCAAGTATGTATCTGAACTGCCAGCCTAAATGTTGGAGGTGTGGTGGTGAAGATGCAACGTATTTTCATATATGGTGGACCTGTAAAAAGGTTAAAGCATTTTGGATTAAAATTTGGTGGAATATGCAGAAGATATTTAAGAAAAGGATAAAGTTTTGTCCGCAATTGTTTTTACTGGGCATCACTACTGACACTACTGTTGTGGACACTAAGTTGATGTTGAATTTAATTAAGGCAGCAAGACTTTTAGTAGGGCAATATTGGAAGAAGGAGGAACTGCCGACCATAGAAGAATTGACTTTAAAAGTTTCCAACCTGGCAGAAATGGCAAAGATCTCAGCATACTTGAAAGACCATTCGCAACAGAGATATATTGCGGAGTGGAAAAAATGGATTGATTACATCCAGAATAAATATGGGACTAAAAGGTTTCACTTAGCATTTGAATAAGTATTGATGTGATATTTATATTGCTTGTAGTTATTTTATAAGAGTTAAAGTGCGACAGATTTAATAGTTACTGTTGTTTGCATATGGTAGAGTATGATTGTTTTTATTGTTATACCTTGTATTTAGCTCTGGGAAGTCGGGGAGGGGGGAGGGGGAGGGAGGGAGGTGTTGGGGAGGGTTGGGAAGAGGGGAAGGGGTTGGGAGGGGTTTTGTTTTGTTTTGTTAAAAATAAAATGTACTGTAAAACTTTTCAAAAAAAAACCTGAAGGTTTTTCATACTGTCTTCTTTTTGTTATTCTCAGTTATCCAGTATGCATTCAACTATTGTTTTCCCCTTAATATTTCTAATTTTGTCATTCCAGTCTCCAATCATGTTTGTTTCCATGTTCTGTCAATTTCAACTTCAACTTGATAATGGAACTCATCAATCTTTTTTCTATATTAGTAGTTGGAACATAAATTTGGATTCATATTAAAGGATTGTTCTCAAATTATATTATTCAGTGTTTGATTGCATTGTAATCAATTGCTGTTCTTGCTATATCCTTTCTAACTATAAAAGCAATACCATTTCTTTGTTTTTCATATCCTAAGTACTAAACAGCATGATCTTTCTGTTATGTATGCAGGCATCTGCATAGCAACAGCCATCAGGGGGCGTTGGCCTGGACAGTTTCAGCAGGAAACCTAGGGCCAACCCCATTGGCTGTTAGCTTACCTGGCCAGGTATATAAGGAGGCCAGGTAGCCCTCATTCCTCAGTTCACTTCCCCTTCCAATAAAGAGCTGAACTCACACACCGGCTGGCGTCTCTCTTGCGTCGGACCCACTACACAATAGTGGCGACGAAGGTGGGATTGCTGCCGATCAAGAGCTGAAGTCACTGGGGAAACGCTCCGCGAGCTGAAGGGAAAGGCATTTTTCCTTCTTCCCCCCATGACCGCCAGCCGAACCGGCAACGCCAAGCGCCACATCCACGACCAACTGCCGCCATGGCTAGAGCCGGACAACCCCGCGAATTCGAGACCCGCCGCCCCGAAACCTGGACCCTTTACCTGGCTCACGTTGAACTGTACATGCGGTTCAATCAGATATCGGAGGACGGTGCAAAGGCGGCCGCCCTGCTCTGCCTTGGGGGACCAGCGCTGCTGGAAGTAGCCGCGAACCTGTTCCCCCAGGAGGCCATCAACACCATCGCGTACCGAGACCTCGTGGCCAGGCTCAATGCACATTTCAGGCCCTGGCGCTCCAAGGTGGCCGCACGGTCACAATTCGAGAAAAGGGACCAGCGCCCCGATGAGACCGGCGCCGACTTCCTCGCCACCCTACGGGAAGCTGCCGTCGCTTGCAGGTTCACAAATTTGGAGGAGCGACTACGGGACCGGCTGATTTGCGGTCTACGCGACAGGCGGTTGCAGGAGCGCCTGTTCGAAAGAGAGGAGGTCTCTCTCCAGGAAGCCGAGGACGCCATCCTAGCCCACGAAGCAGCCTGCGAGGCCATCCAAGCCTGCAAGGGAACCCGGCCCGGCAACCAGGCAACCAGCGTCTACTGGCAAGGGGCCACAGAGGAGGACGACCTGAGCATCGACCTCCTCCAGCGGAGGTCGACCCCCGACCAGCGAGCCAGATGCCCAGACAGGCCCAGGCCTCCCAGCAACACTGCCGTTCCCCAGAGGTGCGCAGGGTGTGGTGGGAACCACATGCGCAGCCTCTGCAAGTTCCGGTCCGCCACGTGCCGGGCCTGCAAGAAAACAGGCCACATAGCCGCCGTCTGCCGTAGCCGCCGCCCCCGAGAGGAGATCCACGAGCTGCAGCCGGAGGAACCGCCGTTCGAAGGTACTGGGGCCCCCACCAAAACAAAAATTGGCTATGTCGAGAGCCGGCTGGCCATTAACCACACGGGTAGCCGCCGGCTGCTCAAACCCAAAATTAGATTAACAATCCGTTTGCAAGGTGTCCCTTGCAGCATGGAGCTTGACTCCGGATCAGCGGTCTCGATTATTTCAGACGAGACCCTTAACCACATAATTAGCCGGAGCAAGCAACGGATTAAATTACGGCCTACTAAATTAATCCTGACCGATTTTCAGAATTCGCCGGTCAAGGTGAAGGGGGAGGCCACCATTTCAGTGGGGTTTAAGGGTCGCGAAGGGCACCTGGACGTTGTAGTGGTAGAGGGCCGCAGAGCCAGCCTGTTCGGGCTGGACTGGTTTGAGGCCCTGGGAATCTCAGTATCCGGGATCCATCGGATCCAGGGGGACTCCGTTGAGGCCGTTTGCCGGGAGTTCGCCGACGTCTTCAACGGGTCATTAGGCAAGTACACCGGGGCCCCCATATCGTTCAAGCTTAACTCGAACGTCTCCCCCGTTAGGGTCCGGCCGCGGCGAGTCCCGTTTGCGCTCAAACACAAAATCGAGCGCGAACTAGACAAGTTGGTGGCCCAGGGAATCTTAGAGCCTGTAGATGGAGGGGAGTGGGAAACCCCCATCGTGACCCCACTCAAATCCAATGGGGAAATAAGGATCTGCGCCGACTATAAGTGCTCGGTGAACCGCACCCTAAACCCGCACGCTTACCCGGTTCCCGCAGTCAGCCACGTTCTCGCTTCCCTCCAAGGCGGCGCCATTTTTGCAAGGCTCGATCTTGCACAGGCGTACCAGCAACTCACAGTCACTAGGGAAACAGCTGACATCCAAACCATAGTAACCCATAGGGGGGCGTTCCGGGTGAACAGGCTGCAGTTTGGAGTCAGCGTTGCTCCCGGCATTTTCCAGGAGGTTATGGAAAAGACACTCAAGAGCATTCCAGGAGTCTGCCCCTATTTTGATGACATCCTGATCGCAGGAGCATCAGCAGAGGAACTGGCAGGGAGGCTTAGGGAAGTGCTGGCAAGGCTGCGCACAGCTGGCCTCAAACTCAAAAAGGAAAAATGCAGCATAGGCGTTCCTTCCACAGAATTTTTGGGGTTCAGAGTAGACGCCAGGGGAATCCACCCCACAGAATCCAAGGTGAGGGCCATCAAACTAGCACCCACACCCAAGAACAAAGCAGAGCTTCAGGCATTCCTGGGTCTGCTGAATTTCTACCATACATTCCTCCCACACAAGGCAGCCATCGCTGAACCGCTCCACAGGCTGCTAGACAAACAGGCAACATGGGCCTGGACGGCCACCCATGATCAGAGCTTCAAGGCCCTGAAGGCATTGCTGTCGGACAAGTCCACAGTAACCCATTTCATCGAGTCCAAGCCCATTTGTATCGCCTGCGATGCATCCCCTTATGGTGTGGGCGCTGTCCTAAGCCACCTTGAGCCCAACGGGGCACAAGTCCCCATAGCACACTATTCTAGGACACTGTCTGGAGCAGAAAGAAACTACGCCCAAATAGACAAAGAAGCCCTGGCAATCGTGGCAGGAATCAAGAAATTCCACGATTACTTATATGGCAGGGAGTTCACTGTCTTCACGGACCACAAACCACTCCTGGGCCTGTTCACCACAGACAGGCAAACCCCCCAGATTTTGTCCCCCAGGATGCTCCGGTGGTCCATCTTCCTTGCAGCATACAATTGCAAGCTGGTACACAAGCCAGGGAAGGAGATGGGCCATGCAGACGGTCTAAGTAGGCTCCCCCTAGACACACACGACCCAGACCCAGCACCAGCCACACAGATCCTAGCCCTGCAGGAACTACCCGAGTGCCCAGTTCTTGCCAAGGACATTGCCAGCCACACAGCCACAGACAACATCATGGGCAGGGTGCACTCATGGGTTTGCACAGGGTGGCAGGACAAATCCCCGGGACCAGAGTTTCAGGCCTATTTCATTAGACGCGATGAAATCTCCACACACAAAGGGTCATCATTCCACCCGCACTACGCGCCAGGGTATTGGACTCCTTACACGAAGGGCACCCGGGGGTGGTCAGGTTGAAGGCACTGGCTAGGAGCTACCTCTGGTGGCCCGGGTTGGACAAGGAGGTTGAGGATCGGGTCAAGGCCTGTTATACGTGCCAGAGATCCAGGCCAGAAGTGCCACATGCACCAGTACACCGGTGGGAGGCCACACACACACCATGGTCCTGCATTCACGTTGACTATGCGGGGCCATTCCAGGGTCAACTATTTTTAGTAGTGGTGGACAGTCACTCCAAGTGGTTAGAGGTAGTCCCTGTCCCCAACATGACCTCGGGGAGGACAATCCAGGTGCTCAGAGCTCTCTTTGCCACACACGGCCTCCCCGACGTAATTGTGTCTGATAATGGGCCTCAGTTTACTGCTGCTGATTTCCAGGCGTTCTTGAAGGCGAACTGGATTAGGCACGCCACCTCTGCGCCTTTCCATCCATCTACCAACAGGCAGGCCGAATGGATGGTAAGGACGACCAAAGACGCACTCCGGCGCATCATCAGCGGGGACTGGCACCACAGACAGGCCAAATTTTTACTAGCCCAACACACAACACCATGTGTGGCTACCGGCAAGAGCCCAGCAGAACTGCGATGGGGACGGCGCCTCATCACCAAGCTGGACCGCCTACACCCAGACCGGGTAGCAGCCGAAACCGGTAGGGCAACATCACCATCATCACCATCATCACCATCACCACCAGCATCACTACCATCACCATTGCCATCATCACCCACACACAGGGTCCTCAACCTGGGGGACCTGGTCTGGGCAAGAAACTATGGGGCTGGACATCCTTGGGTTCCAGGGACAGTGGTCGGGAAAACAGGACCCCTTTCGTACATTGTAGGGGTGGAGGGGGACAGACGCATAAGGCGACACATCGATCAGCTCAGAGGAAGAGTCCCTGAGCACGTCACACACGCCCCTGAGCGCGTCACACACGTCCCTGAACTCAACGCACACGATCAACAGGAGGACCACACTCCAGGAGGGGTCAACCCAGCTGAGGACGTCACAGGGCAGGGACCAGAGGAGGAGGACTTCCTGATGCCGGCTCCTTGCAGCCCTGCACAAAGGCCTCAGGAACCCACGGTCCAAGCCCAGGGGCCAAGCACACCCAGACGATCCACCCGTCCACACAGGACACCAGCCTACCTGTCGGACTATGTGTGCAAGTGACCCTCACACAAGGACACCACTGTTTTTTTATATATATACTCATAGTTATAGTAGTTGCATGTTGTTGTTGTTATGTGGGTCTTCTCTAAGGGGGGAGGGGTGTTATGTATGCAGGCATCTGCATAGCAACAGCCATCAGGGGGCGTTGGCCTGGACAGTTTCGGCGGGAAACCTAGGGCCAACCCCATTGGCTGTTAGCTTACCTGGCCAGGTATATAAGGAGGCCAGGTAGCCCTCATTCCTCAGTTCACTTCCCCTTCCAATAAAGAGCTGAACTCACACACCGGCTGGCGTCTCTCTTGCGTCGGACCCACTACACAATACTTTCAATTGAAAGAGTCCAGCCCCAGGCCATCTCAATTTAAAAATAGTCATTTTTAAGGACAAAGGCCTTAAAACAACCTAACTTTTAAAATCTGCCTCCTACTCCACATTATGCTATCTGATAGCTCTTTTAAAGATATTTTTTACACTCACAAATTAATTTTCAATCCCCTTTGATTTGTTATTCAATAGTGAACTAATGAATGAAACAATGCCTTTATTGATGCACAGTGCACTGATTTATTTCCACCTGGCCTTCACAGACATAATTAGTCTCAAAGTTTCAATATTAAGAACTACCTCCATTAAACTGTGCTAAATCCTGTTTCCCTGTGCAAGTTGCAGAGAAAGTTTTGCCACAATACAGTAATATTTTATAAAATGTTTCTCATCTAACTTTTCACGAATCCTCTTTGTTCTTTGTTTTTAGTGGGGTTTTGGTTTTTTGGCATCTCACGTTACAAGCAAACCAGCCACTCCTGCTGTTCTAATAACACTATTGTTTTGCAATCCCTTTTGGCAATTAAGAAGAAGCTTTTGTATAGCTTAAACTTTGTGCTCATTTAGCAATTTGTAGCCACTTGCCCAAAGCAGAACAGGTCCTTCAGTCTTTTTTTCAGTGTTTCACTCTGGCATTGGATGGCTACTTATGATGTCAGATGGCCTCAGTTGTATATTCCCACAATTATTGAACTCTTTCTCTACATCTTGGAACTCTTTTAACATTTCCTGCATTTTTAGTAATGTATTACTTTTTCTCTTTAGATCTATCCACTAAAAAAACAAATTCAGTTATCTTGCAGAACTGTTTGTGAAATATTCAAAATGTACAATCTTCTATTCAAGAAGATTATACATAATTTTACTGAGGTTGTCAGTTATGATCACAATTCCAGGCTATGCAGTACCTCATATTTGTATCAGTCCTAATTAAGAAGGGTAACCATTTTACTTTCCCCCATTTTTGATTATATTACCACACAATGTAATTAAGCTATTAGCCATTTAGTATTAACTTCAATGAACTCAATAATCTACTCAATATCTGACCACATTCTCTTGTGAAGGTAGAAATATAAATAAATAGAAAAGCATCTGCATTTTTTGTGCTGGAAACTAAAAATGCATTTTTATTGAGAAGTCAGATTCAATAAAACTGACACCTAAATGCATAGGCATTGGATAGTATTGGATACAACACTTCTCTGGGTCCTCATTGTACCAACCTTGGAAGGATAGAAGGCTGAGTCAACCTCGAGCCAAGTCAAGATCAAAGTCGAGGCTGTGGGTAGAATTAACTTGCAACATTGCATTCTAACCAGTGCACCATTAGGGCTTCCATTTGATAAAATACTTTTGGAAAATTGCAAAAAAATGAAAAACCTATTTACATATGGTCTGGTTTGGTAAAATGTTGTTTGATTCATTATCACATAATTGCATCATCAAATGTTTGAAAACAACTGGTCTCAGAAAAAAATAATCTTTATAGGAAAAATTGAAGTAGTGGAAGATAGAATTTGTAATTGGAAATGAGAAATATGGGCTTGTAAACATTATGAGAGATATTGAATGGTTAAGGTACCAGCCTAAAAATCAATAAACTGAGTTTTAGTCCTGCCTTTAGCAGGAAAGATGTCTGGGTGGGCTTGAACCACTCAATCTCTCTCAGCCCCATCCATTTCACAGGGTTATTGTTATAGAGAAAACAGGTGGAAGGAGTACCGGCTATGTTCACCACCCTGAGTTATTTATAAAGTAATAAAGGCATAAAAATAATAACTTACTAAACAAACAAACAAATAAATGATCCCTATGATCCGCTATGATCCTGCTTTTAGCAGAACTAGTTTGAAGAAAACTAATCTTAGATGTCAAAGAGCAAAAATGCTTTATATGGATGATATGAAGCTTTATGGAAAATCAGAAATCAAATCATCAGGAGTCATTAGAATGTAGCCTACAAGTATCTGGGCATTTTACAGTTGGATAATATCAAGCATGGACAAGTTAAAATGTGATTGATAAGGAATACATCCAAAGAATTAGAAATAGTAGAAAAGATCTGTTCAAGTGGCACACCCTGGAAAGCATGGGGGTTTGGCCAGAGTGCAGGACCTTTTGTTAGGGAAAAGGGAGAGGCTGTGTGAAAATGGAATGGAATGAGTGAATGAGAGAATTGGATTTGGGCAAATAGCTGGTTAGGCCCTGTAAGCAAAGTAAAACAAAGTTACAAAATTAAGCCCCGGGCAAGGAGCGTTCATTACTTCTGGAAAGCAAGCAGAGGTGCTTCCACACATTTGAAGTCTGCAAACAGTGGTGGTGAAAAGTGAAGGTACAGCCAGTAAGAAAACATCCACGTACCTTCTGCAGGGGAGCAGAAGAGTCCTCAACAGACCACTTTTTGGTCTGAAACCGTGGTGGTTGATCCCTAAAGGAGTGTCCCAGTTCTCTGTGAGGGATCCAGAATGCTCCGTGGGTTCCTTTTTGACCCAAAACTGTGGTGGTAGGTGGAAGTCTCACTAGGAGGCTTCAGTGCACCGGACCCGATAGAACCAAAGTGAACCCCTGAATCATGGGGTGTTCTAGTTCAAGGGTCGAGATAGGCTCCCCAGTAAAGGTTGCTTGAGGCCTGGGACAGGAATCAGCTATCCGTTCAGGCAGGTATGAAAAAGAGATAGGTAGACAAACTGTTATGTATGGGGATAATAAAAATATAAGCAGCAGTTCATTGTGACCATCAGGTGGCGTTGTGCTGTAACAGGATTGGCTGGTAAGTGCTTGGCAGGAAAACCCAAATAAGGGATTGGCTGCCAGTGCACCTGGCCAGGTATTTAAGGGGGTACAGGTAACCCCTTTGTTCACTTGAGTACTACCACCAATAAAGAGCTGCCATGCTGAATCCTTTGTCTGTTGTCTGACCATGAGGCCAAGAACCCACTACACAATAGTGGCGACGAGGATGGGATCCTGTTTCTCCTGAAGGGCTGAAGTCACTAAGGAGCGGTGGAAAAACAATTCCCCGAACCTTCCTCGGCCGGCTAAGCAAGCGCTTGCGGTCAAAAAAGCGGAGAAACAGGATAACCATGGCGCAGTACGGGCAGGTTCTGCCATTCGATATGCGGCATCCTGAGAGATGGGCTTCACACCTGAGCCAGGTAGAAGGGTTCTTGCGGGCTAACCGGATCACTGATGATATCCAGAAAGCAGCATTCCTGACCTGCCTGAGTGGCCCTGCGATCCACAACCTGGCCGTTAGCCTGTGCGCGCCGACAGCGATCGAGACTGTGTCATACAAGGACATCGTGGAGAAGCTGAATAATCATTTCAAGCCGCGAATGTCCGAACTGGCGTGGCGAGGCCAGTTCGACCAACGGTGCCAGCGGCCAGGTGAGACGGCTTCCGAATTTATCGCAGCTCTACGGGAAGCCACACGCCTGTGCAATTTTACTAATTTAGAAGAAAGGTTGCGGGATCGGTTGGTGTGTGGGCTCCGAGACAAGCAACTGCAGCAGCGCCTATATGCCCAGCCGACGATCACATTACAAGATGCTCAGGATGAGATCTTGGCCAGCGAAGCCACTGGGGGAGCAGCAAACACGACCCATCAAACTCATCCCAGCAGCCCAGGCAGTTCCATTCATCATGGAGAGGCTGTGGATGGCGGAATCAGAGAAGCAGTGGAGGAGGCTGAGATTGATGCCGTGCATCAAAAGCAAGGAAGACAGCAACTGTGGTGCAACAACAATGGAAGTCAGCGGAAGACACCAACAACTAGCAAATGCACAAGCTGCAAGTGCAAAGAAACCACTCAAAAATGCGCTAGCTGCAGGGGAAACCATCCGAGGGCGACCTGCAAGTTCAGATCTATTAAGTGCCGGTCCTGTGGTAAGACAGGACACATTGTGGCCGTCTGCTGAAATCGCATGTGGGACAACTTGCACGAACTTCAATCAGTGGACGCGTGGCCTAAAGGTACTGAGTCCCCTCATCTCAACTCTCCTCAGCCCTCTCCTATTAAATTCCATGGGAACAAGGTGACCGTCTCACACACAGACATTCACCGGGTTCTCACACCAAAAATAACATTAGAGGTCCAGTTGCAAGGGGTACCTTGCAAGATGGAACTCGACTCCGGATCCGCAGTCTCCATCATTTCTAGTGATACATTTAGAGCAGTTTGTGGCCGGAGTAAACGGTGGGCTCCTTTGAAGCCCACCAACATTCAGTTAGCTGATTTCCAGCATGCACCCATTAAAGTTAAGGAGGTGGCCACCATGTTAGTGGGGTCGAAGAACTTCCAGGGTCCTTTGGACGTCCTGGTAGCTGAGGGCCAGAGGACCAGTTTAGTGGGGCTTAATTGATTTCAGGCTCTGGGAATAGGGATCTCAGGGATCCATAGCACCCAGACCAAAAGCCTCGAATCCATCTGCAAAACATTTGCAGACGTATTCGATGGCAAGTTGGGTAAATACACAGGGCCCCCAATTAAGTTTAAATTAAACCCCAATATTCTCCCCGTAAGAATAAAGCCCCATAGAGTCCCCTTTGCTCTCAAGCACAAGATTGAGAGCGAATTGGATAAATTAGTGAGTCAAGGGGTATTACAACCCATGGACGGGGGAGAGTGGGAGACCCCGATAGTCACCCCACTCAAAGCCAACGGGGAAGTGAGAATTTGCATGGATTATAAGGCTACGGTGAACCGGGCCCTAAATCCACATGCTTACCTAGTTCCGACGGTGAGACACATCCTCTCTGCACTCCAGGGAGGCGCCATCTTTGCCAAGCTCGACTTGGCACAAGCGTATCAGCAGCTCCCTGTTACCAGGGAGACAGCAGATGCTCAGACTATTGTAACGCACAGAGGAGCCTTCAGAGTCAACCGATTGCAATTTGGAGTCTCTGTGGCTCCTGGAATCTTTCAGGAGGTGATGGAGAGGACTCTGAAGGGCATACCTGGAGTATGCCCATACTTTGATGATGTCCACATTGCTGGAGATTCTGAGGAGGTCCTGGCTGACAGGTTGCAGGCTATGTTAAGCAGATTCCGTTCTGCAGGGCTGAAACTTAAGAAGGACAAATGCAGCATTGGAGTGGCATCAACTGAATTCCTGGGGTTCAGAATTGATGCCAAAGGAATTCGCCCTACTGATTCAAAGGTAAGGGCAATTAAAATGGCCCCTACTCCAAAGAACAAAGCTGAATTGCAAGCTTTCTTGGGGTTGCTTAATTTCTATCATGCCTTCTTACCCCACAAAGCAGCAATTGCTGAGCCGTTACACAGGCTCTTAGACAAGAAAACTCCTTGGAATTGGACCAAGGTCCATGAACAGAGTTTTAGGAATTTAAAAGACCTTTTGTCATGCAACTCAACTGTCACACATTTTATTGAAACCAAACCCATCTGCATCGCATGCGATGCATCCCCCTATGGAGTGGGTGCTGTCCTAAGTCACATAGAAGACAAGGGGGAGCAGAGACCTATCGCTTATTACTCCCGAACACTGTCAAGGGCAGAAAAAAATTACGCCCAAATAGATAAGCAGGCCCTGGCAATAGTGTCAGGGGTCAAGAAATTTCATGATTACATATATGGCAGGGAATTCACTATTTTCGCGGACCATAAGCCTCTGTTGGGGTTGTTCATGACTGACAGGCAAACCCCACAAATCCTATCCCCAAGGATGATGAGGTGGTCCATATTCCTTTCAGCATACACGTGCAAACTGGTTCATAAACCAGGAAAGGACATGGGTCATGCTGATGCATTAAGCAGATTACCAGTAGCCACTACAGACCTGGAACCAGCACCTGCTGAGCAAATTATGGCAATCCAGGACCTGCCAGAATGCTCACTCCATGCTAAGGACATTGCTGCAGGTAAAACAGCAGATAAGGTTCTCAGCAAAGTACTGGTGTGGGTGGCGTCAGGGTGGCAAGAAAAGAGTCCAGGCCCAGAATTTCAGACATTCTTCACGAGGAGTCATGAGGTGTCTTCTCATAAGGGATGCCTATTGTGGGGTAGCAGGGTCATCATTCCTGAAAAATTTAGAGATAAGGTTTTATGGTCATTACATGAGGGACACCCGGGCATAGTCAGGATGAAAGCCTTAGCCAGGAGTTATTTGTGGTGGCCGGGCCTGGATAAAGCTATTGAGGAACAGGTAGCGGGATGTTACACATGCCAAAGATCTAAGCCAGATCAGCCACATGCACCGGTCCACAAGTGAGAGGTGACACACAACCCCTGGTCCAGAATCCACATAGATTATGCTGGCCCCTTTCAAGGCCAAACCTTCTTAGTGGTAGTGGACAGCTACTCCAAGTGGCTAGAGGTAGTACCAGTGACCAGTATGACCACAGCCAAAATGGTTCAGGTACTAAGGGCACTCTTTGCTACTCATGGCCTGCCTGATGTGATAGTTTCGGATAATGGCCCACAATTCATATCTGCTGATTTCCAGGATTTCACGAGGGCCAACTTGATTAGCTACGTCACCTCTGCGCCCTTTCACCCGTCGTCTAATGAGCAGGCAGAACGTATGGTGAGGACGACTAAGGATGCTTTGAGACGCATCATCAGCAGTGACTGGCATCAGAGGTTGGCCCAATTCCTTCTGGCTCAACACACGACCCCGTGCACAACCACAGGCAAGAGCCCAGCTGAACTGCGTTGGGGCAGACGTCTCATCACAAAGTTGGACAGACTCCACCCTGACAGAGTGGCCCCAGAGACAGAACAACCTTTGCCCCCCAGGGAACTACACACGGGAAACCTGGTTTGGGTCAGGAACTATGGGCTGGGACATGTGTGGTTTCCGGGGAAGGTAATTGACAGAACAGGGCCGCTGTCTTACATTGTAGAGGTGGAGGGGGGTCACCAGGTCAGGAGACACATCGACCAAATCAGGAAACGGGTTCCTGAAAGGTCACAGGGCGACCAATCCACCCAACCACAAACATTGGGTTTAGGGGAGGAAGAAGATCTTCCGGACTCTGTACTATTGCCTGAGGTTTTTGGCAGGCCTGAACAGCAATGGGTTGCAAGGCCCCAGAGCCAGGACTCAACTCATGATGCTACTCTCCAGGGAGGGGAGCAAACCCTGAGAAGGTCAACCAGGACTCATAGGCCACCTGCTTATCTAGAGGACTATGTAAGGACGTAAGGAAGGACGCAAAGTGTCTAAGCATCACCAAGAAGCATGTGTTAGAAATAAAAAATGTTTATTGTTTTTTTATTATGGGTGAAGGGGTGTTATGTGTGGGGATAATAAAAATATAAGCAGCAGTTCATTGTGACCATCAGGTGGCGCTGTGCTGTAACAGGATTGGCTGGTAAGCGCTCAGCGGGAAAACCCAAATAAGGGATTGGCTGCCAGTGTACCTGGCCAGGTATTTAAGGGGGTACAGGTAACCCCTTTGTTCACTTGAGTACTACCACCAATAAAGAGCTGCCATGCTGAATCCTTTGTCTGTTGTCTGACGATGAGGCCAAGAACCCACTACACAATACAAACTATATATAAAAAATGGACTTTGCTAGGGCTTTGCTGGGAAAACAATTTGGCTAAATAAAGGTACTCAAAGGATAATTAAAGAAAATAAGAAATAGCAATTCTCTCTCTCTCTCTTCTCTCTATGAAACCATGTGATACGTTTAAGATTTGGGCTTTCCCTAATTTGAGTTATCTGAGATTTATGGTGGGAATGACTAGGATGTGTAAAACTAAGACGTCTGTTTCCCTATTCTGTTCTCTTTTCCTTGTCTTTGTGTGTAAATGTATGTCAAAGTCTTTGTGTGTGAGGTAAATGTGACTGTTAACTGTCTCTAATCCAAAGAGAAAAGAATTTTAAAATTCTGCTAGAAATTCTGCTTAAAATAAGCCATAAAAAGAAAAATACCCTCACTCTGTTTGTCTGGCCAACAAACAGAGTGAAGAAAAATGTGTTTGTTTGTTTGTTTGTTTTTCTTCTCCCTTTCTCTCTCTGTAGTCTTAAGAACAGCCCAAAGTTAGCAGGAGAGAATGTTTTAAGTTCATCTGCTGGAAAAATTTCACTCTTGCATTTAATAATAATAATAAATTTGGAAGGGACTTTGGAGGTCATCTAGTCCAAACCCCTGCTCAGACAGGAAACCCTATACCAACTTTATCAAATGCTTTACTGAAGTCCAAGTAAGTTGTATCAGCAGCATTCCTCTGGTCCACTAATTTTGTCATTTGGTCAAAAAATGCAATAAGATTTGTTTAGCATGATCTGTTTTTGACATACCCATTTTGGCTTTTAGTAATGACTTTGTTTGCCTCTAGGTGTTCGCTGATTTGTTGTTTGATTATTTTTTCCAGACTCTTCCCAGGTATTGAGGTCAGGCTGATAGGTCTATAGTTTCCTGGATCTTTTTCTTCTTCTTCTTTTTTTGAAGATGGGAACTACATCAGCTCTTTTCCAGTCCTCTGGTAGTTCCCCAGTGCTCCAGGATCTTTGAAAAATATAGTTCAGTGGTTCTGAGATCACGTCTGCCAGTTCCTTGAGAACCTTGGGGTGTAATCCATCTGGTCTTGGTGATTTGAACTCGTCTAGGCTGGATAGGTGCTCACTTACCATTTTCTTGCCTATCTTAACTTGTGTTTCTAATCTATTTTTTATGATACTGTTTTTGATAGGCTGGACTGCTTTTTTCCCTTTCCCTTTGTGTAAAGACAGATGCAAGAAAAAAAAGAGTTAAATAGTCCTGCTTTCTCCCTGTTGTTTGTCACCTTCTTGCCACAATCATTTCTTTAACTTTTTTTTTGTTTTTTACATGTTGAAAGAAGCTCTTTTTTGTTATTTTTGACTTTGGTCACAAGCCTTAGTTCATTTTGAGCCTTAGCTTTCCTCACTTCACCTTTGCAGCCTCGGACTATTTGCTGATATTCTGCTTTAGTTATGTGCCCCTGTCCACTTTTTATACTTGTCCTTTTTTATCTTTCAATTTATCAGAGAGTTCTTTATGCAGCCATGCTGGTATCTTTTGAGAGCTGTTATTTTTCTTATTTGTTGGTAATGTGCTAGACTGTTGTTGTTTTTAAATTCCCAAGCTTTTTGAGTTATTTTCCCCTTGAGGATTCTCATCCATGGAATCCTTCCCAAGCCCTCTCTAAGTTTGTTGAAATTAGCTCTCTTAAAGTCCAAGACTCTAGTCTGACTGTGTTCTATTGCTTGTGCTTCCATATACTGCCCTGAGTCCTTCAGGAGAAGGGCGGTATAGAAATTCAATTAAATAAAATAAATAATGTTGAATTCCACTATTGCATGATCACTCTCCCGATAAGTTCCTGTGGCTTCAACACCTTCTATTATTTCACCTCTGTTAGTGAGAATTAGATCCAGTATGGCTAATCGTAGAGATGTAGTTATTTCTTATATAGAGAGAAATTCCACCTCCTCTTTTATTTGGTCTGTTTCTTTTAAATAATTTAAATCTCTCTAGCTGAGTGTTCCATTTGTGGGTTTCATCCCACCATGTTTCCATAATGGCAACATTATCATATCTGCGCTCATTTACCTGAATTTCTAGTTCACCCTGTTTACTGTTCATATTCTGTGCATTGGTGTATAGGCATTTGAATCCTTTATGACTGACCCTGTTTTTACTTTTTACATAACCTGTGTGTGGTGCCTGAGTTCTCCTATTTTCTTATCACCTGTTTGGTTAGTGCACTTTGTGTGGCACTCACTATTAAAAGCTTGATTTTACTTGATAGCAAGGTTGATATTCTTGTCCACACACACATCTATGTTACATGCACTGCTAACCCTGTAATTTTTTGATTGCCGGGGACAGGGATGTTCTGTACCAATTAACTCATGTCGCCATTATTTAGCTTAAATATTCATCCAGAAAACCTGTGAGTTTATTGCCAAGTAACTCAGTCCCTTTCTTTGATAGATGCAAGCCTCTCTTTTTTTCCCATTGTTTCATTGGACCAGCTACAGACATTGTGACCAATATAACCTTAAGTCCTGTTGTTGTTGTTGTTGTTGTTAGTTGCGAAGTCGTGTCCGACCCATCGCGACCCTATGGACAACGTTCTTCCAGGCCTTCCTGTCCTCTACCATCTTCTGGAGTACATCTAAGCTCACGCCTACTGCTTCAGTGACTCCATCCAGCCACCTCATTCTCTGTCGTCCCCTTCTTCTCTTGCCCTCAACCTTTCCCAGCATTAGGCTCTTCTCCAGTGAGTCCTTCCTTCTCATTAGGTGGCCAAAGTATTTGAGTTTTAGCTTCAGGATCTGGCCTTCTAAAGAGCAGTCAGGGTTGATCTCCTCTAGGACTGACCGGTTTGATCGCCTTGCAGTCCAAGGAACTCGCAGGAGTCTTCTCCAGCACCATAGTTCAAAGGCTTCAATTCTTTGGCGCTCAGCCTTTCTTATGGTCCAGCTTTCACAGCCATACATTGCAACTGGGAAGACCATAGCCTTGACTATACGCACTTTTGTTGACAGGGTGATGTCTCTGCTTTTTAGTGTGCTGTCTAGATTTGCCATGGCTTTCCTCCCAAGGAGCAAGCGTCTTTTAATTTCTTGGCTGCAGTCCCCATCTGCAGTGATCTTGGAGCCCAGGAAAATAAAATCTGTCACTACCTCCATTTCTTCCCCATCTATTTGCCAGGAATTGAGAGGGCCAGATGCCATGATCTTGGTTTTCTTAATGTTTAGTTTCAACCCAAGTTTTGCACTCTCCTTCTTCACCCGCAACAAGAGGCTCTTTAGTTCTTCTTCACTTTCTGCCATTAGAGTGGTATCATCTGCATATCTTAGGTTGTTGATGTTTCTTCCGGCAATCTTAATTCCAACTTTTGATTCATCTAGCCTTGCCTTTCTCATGATGTGCTCTGCATATAAGTTAAATAGGCAAGGCGACAGTATACAGCCTTGCCGGACTCCTTTCCCAATTTGGAACCAATCAGTGGTTCCGTGTCCAGTTCTCACTGTTGCTTCTTGGCCCGCATATAGATTTCTCAAGAGACAAATAAGATGGTCTGGTATGCCCATCTCTTTAAGGACTTGCCAGAGTTTGTTATGATCCACACAATCAAAGGCTTTAGCATAGTCAATGAAGCAGAAGTAGATGTTTTTCTGGAACTCTCTAGCTTTCTCCATGATCCAGCATATGTTGGCAATTTGATCTCTGGTTCCTCTGCCTCTTCGAAATCCTGCCTGTACGTCTGGTAGTTCTCGATCCACATATTGCTGGAGTCTAGCTTGTAGGATTTTAAGCATAACTTTACTAGCATGAGAAATGAGTGCAATGGTGCGATAGTTTGAACATTCTTTGGCACTGCCTTTCTTTGGAATTGGAATGTAAACTGATCTTTTCCAATCCTGTGGCCACTGTTGAGTTTTCCAAATTTGCTGGCAAATTGAGTGTAGCACTTTTACTGCATCGTCTTTTAAGATTTTGAATAGCTCAGCTGGGATACTGTCACCTCCACTAGCTTTGTTGTTGCTCAGCTTTTCTAAGGCCCACTTCACTTCACATTCTAGGATGTCTGGCTCGAGGTCAGTGACCACCTCATTGTAATTATCAGGGATGTTAAGCTCATTCTTGTATAGTTCTTCTGTGTAATTTTGCCACCTCTTCTTAATCTCTTCTGCCTCTGTTAGGTCCCTGCCATTTTGGTCCTTTATCATGCCCATTTTTGCATGAAACGTTCCTTTCATCTCTCCAATTTTCTTGAAAAGATTTCTGGTCCTCCCTATTCTATTGTTTTCTTCTATTTCTTTGCATTGTTCATTTAAGAAGGCATTCTTATCTCTTCTAGCTATTCTTTGGAATTCTGCATTTAATTGGGAATATCTTTCTTTTTCTCCCTTGCCTTTCGCTTCCCTCCTTTCCTCAGCTATTTGCAAAGCTTCCTCAGACAGCCATTTTGCTTTCTTGCATTTCTTTTTCTTTGGGATGGTTTTGGTTGCTACCTGTTGTACAATGTTGCGAACCTCTGTCCATAGTTCTTCAGGCACTCTGTCTATCAGATCTAATTCCTTAAATCTATTTGTCACCTCTACTGTATATTCAACAGGGATATGATTTAATTCATACCTGACTGGCCTAGCGCTTTTCCCTACTTTCTTTAATTTAAGCCTAAACTTTGCAACAAGAAGCTCATGGTCTGAGCCACAGTCAGCTCCTGGTCTTGTTTTTACTGACTGTATAGAGCTTCTCCATATTTGGCTGCAGAGCATATAGTCAATCTGATTTCTGTGTTGACCGTCTGGTGATGTCCATGTGTAAAGCCGTCTCTTGAGTTGTTGGAAAAGAGTGTTTGCTATGACCATCGTATTCTCTTGACAAAATTCTATCAGCCTGTGCCCTGCTTCATTTTGTACTCCAAGGCCAAACTTGCCTGTTATTCCGGTTATCTTTTGGCTTCCTACTTTAGCGTTCCAATCCCCCATGATGATAAGGACATCATTTCTGGGTGTTAGTTCTATAAGGTGCTGTAGGGCTTCATAGAACCGGTCAATTTCATCCTCTTCAGCACCGGTGGTTGGGGCATAGACTTGGACTACTGTGATATTGAATGGTTTGCCTTGGATTCGAACTGAGATCATTCTGTCATTTTGAGGATTGTATCCCAGTATTGCTTTTCCTATTTTTTATTGACTATGAAGGCTACTCCATTTCTTCTGAGGGATTCTTGCCTGCAGTAGTATACCTGATGGTCATCTGAATTAAATTCACCCATTCCTGTCCATTTTAGTTCGCTGATACCTAAGATGTCAATGTTTAGTCTTGTCATCTCTTGTTTGACCACGTCCAGCTTTCCTTGATTCATGGATCTTACATTCCAGGTTCCTATGGAGAAAAAATCTTTACAGCATCGGACTTTCCTTTCACCACCAGACATATCCACAGCTGAGCATCCTTTCGGCTTTGGCCCAGTCGCTTCATTCTTTCTGGCGCTACTAGTACTAGCCCTCTGCTCTTCCCCAGTAGCATATTGGACGCCTTCCGACCTGAGGGGCTCATCTTCCAGCGTCATATCGTTTTGCCTTTTGGTACTGTCCATAGGGTTTTCATGGCAAAGATACTGGAGTGGGTTGCCATTTCCTTCTCCAGTGGATCACGTTTTGTCAGAACTCTCTGCTATGACCTGTCCGTCTTGGGTGGCCCTGCACGGCATAGCTCATAGCTTCATTGAATTACGCAAGCCCCTTCGCCACGACAAGGCAGTAATCCATGAAGGGGACCTTAAGTCCTAACATGTTACAAATGTTCAGTTCAGAAATGAGATCTTTCATGTATGTTCTCTTACCAGAATCCAGCCCTTTTTTTGTCCTCATCTGGGATGTCCTCATTTTGTCTGCCTATCTGTTTCTTTAACAACTGCAGTATTAATGCCTTTACAAACTCTGCCTGCGAGGTAACCCCCTCCCATTCTACTTCTTTTCTTATCCTCTGTTCTTTGTCTGCCTCTCCTGGGAAAGTCCACCCACAAAGGGGGGAGGAGTTCTTGTTCTCATGTCTTTCAGCCCTGCACAGATGAAACCCCCCCAACCTTTGGAAGCAGAGCACACTGACCCAGATGCTGCCTCCATCCATTTGAGCCATGGAATTGAGTTTTGAATCCAGCCATCCACTAAAAAAGCCACCATGTAACCTGAGTGGAACAGATCTTCCCAAGTCCTACCAGTCCCCCAGATGCCTGTGAAAAGCTGAAGAAGGAAGGAATCCTGGAGCCATGGGTCCCCACGTGAAGCCTCAGAAAAAAATTAGGAAGACTATGGGGGAGGGTGGAAACTCATTGTAAAGTTTTCTTTCTTGCTCCGTTTGTATTGTAATAAGCCAGTTGAATATATTTATGGAGAGATGGCATTTGGGAATAGTTGGCACCGCAAGTCCTGAACACCTTGGGACTTCTGTCTGGTGGGAGGGAAAATTTATCCAGAAAGTTTGTATTGCCTGTTTGTATTAGTAGCTGCGTGCGCACATGCGCGCGTGCACGTGCACACACACACACACACACACACACACATACACACACCATTCACAATCAGACTGAGTCTCCTCCACCTATCTTCATTAAAGCTCCAGCCTGATACTTGCCCTGTGTCATTAAAACTTTGTAGGAACAACTTCCTGCAAATTCCAAGGGGGAGGGAACCAGGCCCCCTCAGGTGATTTGCAATTCATATGCCCTGACTGAGGAAGTAGAAGGAAAGAGATCTCCAAACCTAAGCCCTGAATATTTTGCACTGGTGGATCCACTAGGTGCAATTTAAGAAAAAAATTTAATAGCCTGGCTTGCATACTGGCTATCCTCAATTGGACATTACAAACCTGGATGCACTGAACTAAGAGGTAAAGCAGGAAAGAACTCTTGAAAATGGGCAGCCAGTGGTTATGTACTGAGGCAAACCATTTGGGAGGAATGTGTAAACCTGACTGGAAGCTAAAGGTGACATTCAACATTCGAAAATAATTGGCACATAATATTGGTAACTATAATTTTTTTTTTCCACCTAACAATTGTTTTTGCCCTGACTTTTAGAACTTTATAGGTTGGAAGCTCCCCTTTTGGGAGCCTCTGCAGGGATATTTTTTCCTGCTGCCTCCATTAGTGTTTTTCTTATTTTTGATTAACAGTTTAAAGCTTGTTTACCAAGTATCCCTGATCAGACAGATTTTAATCTTGTGCCAGTAAAAGTGTGTCACCCACACTATTATGGCACAAAGGGGGATGTGGGAGGTCAGCTCCCCAGAGAAGGAAATATTAAAAGGGCAGAAAAATATATTTCCTAAAAAGATACTGAAGAACCAGGAAAGCATGCCCAGTTTTCTTAATAGTCCCAGGTCTCCTTCCCCCAAGCAGAAAACCAGTTCTATAGACACGGAAATGTAAACCATCAGGAAGGCTGTAGCTGGAAGCTTAGGAAGACAAAGACCTAAAATCTACATACCCCAGCCCCAGGAAAGCAGGATACCTTTGGACATAATAGGATTGACCCACAACCATCAAGAATACCAGAAAGGCACATCTAGACTCAGGTCAGAATATGTGACACAGGAAATACAAAGCCTGAAACAGGAAATAACTTCAAACAAATGCTCCAGGGGGTATAAAAACCCACTCCCTACATGTGCTCAGTCTTTTTCCTGCTGGAACCATCTTTCTGTCTGGCTCTCCTCTGCAATAAACTGTAACCTTTTTTCTAAAGCAGCCACCATGTTGTTTATCCCCGGCTTGGATGAATCACGATGAAGATTTTTCCTCCTACATTACTGTCTGTGCACATTCATTTTTCTACTATCTCTCTCTGTGTATAGCCTTTGTAGGCTCTATAGCTCTTTGAAATTCCACAAAACGTTAGGGCAGATACACAAAAAATAAAAGGATATACAAACAACTGTCATATCTCTGAAATACTAAGGTCTGTTTGCAGTCTATATCTTGATCTTTCACCCAGCAAAACAGACTAATGGCTCTCTCTGATTGTTGCAGTTGTATGGTAGTTTTTACAGTCTATACCATCCTTAGGCAAGGAACTTTGCAAGTTTAAGAACCTTAAATGTTGCATATTTCACATTCCATTCCTTGAATAAATGCTAAATATTAACTGATTCTCCTGCAGCCTAATAAATCAAGCGTCCTTGGTGCCAGGTTGATAGTTTGATAGTTTAGAAGAGAAATCTATGACTTGAAAATAGCGCAGATGAATCCTAAGTACTCAAGCAGGATGTGATTTTGTTCAGCATAGCCATATACTATTTGTAGCACCATATTCTATTATTTTAGACCTAAAAATTTGAGTTGGAAATGAAAATATAAAATGTTTTCTACATCAAGGAGATACATCCTCAAGTTTCTGTTAAGTTATAATAAATTTACTACTTTCCTACATAAATGTATGAGAATTAGAAATTTATCACATAAAATGGGCCTTCTGGCTCAGTCTGATCCCCACTATTCAGTTTTTTATTCTGGGTTGTTCCCCCCCCACACACAAACAATTTTACCACCTGTTCACATTTGGGAAGGATTTCAAAAGATGAAATGGATACTTTTGTCCTCTGTAGTTTTAAACATAATTGCTCCCTCTTAAAATTCCTACAATGAAGTTATAACCACTATAATGACCTACAGATCATCACTTCTTTCTGTAGTCCTCCTGTAGACAAGGTACAAGATAAATAAATTCTTCTGAGACTCTTTTGAGCAAAGGTGAATTAATCATTTTGTAAAACAAGTTATGTGTCAGCTTCTGCAATGAACCTAGTTGATGCTATCTTTGTTGTTTGTGCTCAGTTGCCACATAAAGAGAAGGGGGAGGAATCAGCTTGCTTTTACTTTTATTAGACTAAACATGGAACGATCCTGTGGGAACCAAGGTCATTTTCACTGGATACTGAATGTGGAGAGAAGAACTGTCAAGAAGATTGCCAAATGCACTTAACAATAACATTAATAACAAAAATAGAGTTGGAAGATACCTTTGAGGTCTTGTAGTCCAACCCCCTGCTCAGGCAGGAAACCCTATACTATACTATTTCAGACAAATGGCTGTCCAGTCTCTTCTTAAAAACTTCCAGTGTTGGAGCATTCACAACTTCTGGAGGCGGGTTGTTCCACTGATTAATTGTTCTAACTATCAGGAAATTTCTCCTTAATTCTAGGTTGCTTCTCTCTTTCATTATTTTCCATCCATTGCTTCTTGTCCTGCCTTCAGTTGCTTTGGAGAATAGTTTGACTCCCTCTTCTTTGTGGCAACTCCTGAGATATTAGAACACTGCTATCATGTCACCCCTAGTCCTCTTCATTAAACTAGACAAACCCAATTCCAGCAACCGTTCTTTATATGTTTCAGCCTACAGTTCCATAATCATCTTTGTTGCTCTTCTATACTCTTTCCAGAGTCTCAACATTTTTTTTACAGTGGAGATGAGTAGGGGAAATGGAGATACTTGAGGGCGATCTATGGGCTTTCAGGTGAGAAACTGAAAGAGACGTTTGACTGACTGGAAGTCAAGGGGGTTGCCCCAGTTGCACAGTACGAGGTCTCCACTGGAGCCGAAACCAGAGCCATGCAGCCACTCCCCACCTGGCGAACCCCAAGCCCAATTATTATGGGCCATGCTGCTTTACCACTCCCCAAACCAACAGCAGCTTCAAGCCTGTGGCCCAGGCCAAGGGCTTCCTGCCTCCAGGAAGCAGCAAGTCCCATGGGTCAGTCAAGAGGATTTGAGAGGTGGGCTCAACATCAGCCACAAGGTCAGGACCAACAGCATGGATGGTGCCCAGCGTAATGGGCACCTCCACCCCAGGGGACCATCCACTGATCAAGGCTACTTTTGATAGGAATCCAGACAAGCTGCCTTTCTTCCTGAATCTGGTGTGGGCTCACCTGGATCACTACACAATTGCCTACACCAATGACAGGGTGATGGTGAATGCAATAGCCGCAAACCTCAATCTGAAGCAAAGAGGCTGACCAGTGAAAGAATTTGAGAGTTCTGAAGGACTGCTAGCAGATTAAGGCAGTGGCCGAAATGATCCCACATCTACCAAGGAAGGATTAGACTGTGGGCTGTTCAATACCTGTATCTACTGGGGGATTCCTGAGCAGCTTCATGAGTGGTATCGAACGGCAGTGATTCTTGATATTGAATTGGGCTGTTGAATCAAAGCTGAGGCACAGTCATGAGAGACATCAGTTCGGACAGCGTCTGGCACCAACTCCACAGCCAGCGCCCTTGGAGCACTTGCCGGGGCCCCTTTTAAGTGCTACCGGTGCAGCCAGCAAGGACACCGAATGGCTGAGTGGCTGGCAACAGCTCCTCTGACAAAGAGCACCACTGCCACCACCTCTAAACAAAAAAAGCCACAATGAAAGGGCCAGGAGAAGTCAAACTGGGCACATCAAAACCAAGCCGTTGAAGTCTCCTCCCTCCCATGGGGGAAAGATGGAACACCAGTTGAACGCACCCCATGACAGTGACACTGAAGGCAAGAATGACCTGATGGTAAGTCAAGCCATTCCTCCTTTTGCCATCCTCACTAAGATTATAATATCAAAAATTGGGGTTCAGGCAGACCTAGATGTCTAATAGACTCAGGCTTCATGCAATGCTTAATCAGTCTTCCAACTGTGCTTAAGTTGGGAATCCATGCCAACTGATTGTCCCTAGCCATGACGTTTGAGCAGGCTGATGGGTCACTGATTGGCGGGTCCCCAGCAATGCACCTAACTGAACTGGTATGACTAGAGATGGGGCAGCATTAGGAGATCATCCGTTTTGTGGTGATTCCAAGAATGACTGAGACTATAATTTTGGGGTTGGCATGGCTTGACAAGTGGTGCCCCACCATATGGTGGGAGAATGGGGTGAGAACTAAGAGATTAGGAAAAGAGCCCCTCCTCCCTGAACAGAATGGTCTGGAAGGGAAAACTGCCTTCGCTGTGACAGTATGTGAGCCCACCAAATGATTACGCGGAGTCCAGCTCATCCCTAAAAAATACCAGGATCTTGCGGAAGCCTTTAGTGAAAGAGAGTGCGACATACTCTCCCTTCACTGATCCCCTGACTGTGCCATAGAAATCCTACTGGGGGTAGTGTTCCCTAAGCCAAAGATGTATTCCATGATTCCCAGAGAAATGAAGAAGCTAAGGGAGTATATTGACAAAAACTTGGCCAGGGGTTTCAGTCAGCCAGCTAAGTCTTGTGTGGCTGTCCCTGTACTATTCAAAGAGAAAAAAAGATGGATCTTTGGGACTGTGCATAGATTTTAAAGGATTAAACTGTTAGTGTGGAAAATTTTCACCCTCTTCCCTTAATGAAGGACATGTTAGCCCACCTAGCAAAGGGGAAGATTTTTACTAAACTGAATTTGCAAGAAGCTTATTACTGAGTAAGAATCAAAGAGGGAGATGAGTGGAAAACTGCTTTCAATTGTCCCTTAGGGAGTTTCCTGTTCAATCATGCCTATTGGCCTCCAAGGAGCCCCTGCCATGTTTATGTAACTGATAAAGTATACTGCATGATCATTTATACAACAGGGTCCTAGTTTACCTGGACAACATCCTTATCTACACTGAAACCAAACATGTCAAATTGGTTTGCGAAGTACTTAGGGAATTATTGGAAGCAAACGTCTATGCCAAGCTGTCTAAATGTGAATTCCATCAGTCCCTGTTGATTATCTAGGGTACTGAATCTCCAGCAAAGGATTGGAAATGGACCCAGCCAAAGTGAAGGCAGTATTGGAATGGCAGCCCCCATGGACCTGCAAGCAACCGCAAAGCTTCTTGGGGTTTGCTAACTTTTACCAGCAATTCATTCCTTTCTTTGCAAAGATAGCACTCCCTAGCACTGAGCTGTTGAGAACAGGGAAAGGGGTAGGAAAGGCTCGTCCTAGTCAATTGGACAATTGAATGCCAAACTGCATTTGAACAGTTCAAGAGACTATTCACAGAGGAACCGGTCCTCAAATATCCTGTCCCTGAAAAACAATTTAACATCCAAGCAGATGCTAGTGACGTTGCTGTGGATGCAGTCCTCCTCCAGGAAAACACCCAAGGTGTCTTACAACCCTGCACATACACCTTCAGGAAACTCAGACACAGAACGACGCTGGTCTGTGTGGGAGAAGGAGGCATTTGCAGTTTGGTGGGCATTGTTGACTTGGCGCCATTTTCTGGAGGGGAGTAAAATGCCATTTGAAATGTGGACAGATCATAAAAATCTTGAGGCACTTAGGACCCCATGGAAATTATCTCCTAAACAAGTTCGCTGGGCACAATATTTCAATCATTTTAATTTCTCCCTAAAGTACCTTCCTGGGAGAAAGAATTTCCTACTGATGCCTTGTCTAAGATGCCTCAATAGAAAAGCTGCCGTGAAGAAATAATGCCATCATTCCCCCTCTACAAATGGCTTCTCAAGTGACTACTAGGCACCAAACTCAAAAACGATTCACCGGTCCACTTAACCCAGCAGTTCAAAGACGATGTAAAGTCTGACCCATGGTTCAGAGCCAACCATCAGGTATTAATCTATAGAGATGAAGTTGCATGGAAGAGATCAAAACTCTATATTTCTAGCACTCTCAGGATCCAAGCCCTAGAGTGGAGCCATGATGCTAAGGAAGCCAGTCATTTTGGGTTCCTGAAAACCCTGCATCTGGTGAGGAGGCAATTTTGGTGGCCAGGGATGAAAAAAGACATTGAAAATTATGTTAAGAGCTGTGTAACCTGTGCAGCCATGACAAAAAGTCCCGGTAAACCCCCTGAGTTATTACAATAAGTAGCAGACCCTTCCAAACCTTGGGAAGAGATAGCAATGGTCTTTATTGTAGAACTTCCCGAGAGCAGTGGGAATACAGTAATTTGGACTGTTATTGATATTTTTTCAATGCAAGCTCATTTTGTAGCCTGTCCTGGACTTTCTCCTGCCCAGAAATTAGTCAAGCTGTTCCTGAAGTACATCTAACGGCTCCACAGAGCCCCAAAAAGGATTATATCAGACAGGGGCGTTCAATTTACAGCAAGATTCTAGAGGGAGTTTGTGAAATTGATTGGGTCAACCCTCACAGGGTCTTTCCTTGGCTTTTCATCTGAGTACGAATGGAGCTGCTGAACAAGCAAACACAATGGTGGAGCAGTACCTAAGATGTTATGCCAACTATCAGCAGACTAACTGGGCAGACCTCCTGCTGTTTTCTGAAATGGCCTACAACAATACTGTGCATAGCAGTACTGGACTTACTCCTTTTAAAGTAGCTACAGGCAGGGAATTTGTTCATATGCCTGAATATCTTCAAGAGCCCCCATCCTCACAGAGCTTGACTGAATGGATGACATCATTACAGAGTGCTTGGGCAAATGTCAAGCGGGCTTTAAACCAAGCCGCTAAAATCCAGAAAGAGCAAGCTGACAAATGGCGATCTCCTCAAAAATCATTTAATGTCAGAGAGAAAGTCTATCTCTTGACTAAATATCTAAATATCTAAAATTAAAGTTACCCTGTAAAAAGCTGTGACCAAAATTTATTAGCTCTTTCCCAATAGTAAGAATCATAAATCCTGTCACAGTTGAGTTTAAGTTTCCTTGGCTTTTGGGAAAGGCTTATCTGGTATTCCATTGTAGTTTACTATAGCTGGTAACAGATTCAACCTTGAGACCAATCCCTCGCAAGGTGCCAGATCTAATTTTAGTAGAAGGGGAGACCCACTATGAAATAAAACACATCCTTGATTCTAGACTGCATAAAGGGAAGTTACAGTATCTAGTGCAGTGGAAGGGGTATCCCTTGTCAGAGGCTACCTGGGTTAAAAGAAGTGAAGTAAAGGTAGATAGATTGATATGAAAATTTCATGATAAGCATCCCCAGAAGACTAAAGAGCCTTCAGTACCTAACTGATGGAAAGATTCCCTAATGTATATCTATACTTTTTTTGCAGGAACGTCTTTTTCTTTAGGAGGGTCTGTCAACTTCTGCAACGAACCTAGCTGACACCATCTTTGTTGTTCATTCTCAGTTACTACATAAAGAGGAGGGGGAGGCATCAGGTTGTTTTTACTTTTATTAGACTAAACATGGAATGATCCCATGAGAACCAAGGTCATTTTCACCGTACCCTGAAGGCGGAGAGAAGAACTATCAAGAAGACCGCCAAATGCATTTATTGGATAATGTGATCAGTAGCATAACAGAAGGGAGGGAATTGTTACATTTAATTAGTTGAATCCCTGGGGGGAAATTTAGAATTGGTTTCACTTTTGATCATGCCTATTTTTGTATCCAATAAATATGTTCTTTGAGGAAGTCTACGCCTCAGAGTTCTACTTTATTCAGTTTCATTAGTCAGAACCTTGACATTAAGTTGGAAGAAATAATAATGTAAAATGGCATTAAAATTACATTACATTGAGATCTCCCACTCCCACTGCTTCTTTTACTTTATGGGAGCTGTAGAACTTTGGAGTCTAATTTAATCATTCCAGAACTCTATAGCAATAGAATTTCAGATCTGTTTTTTTTTAATATTACCTTAAAAAAGATCAGCTCTCAGCAGTGTGTGAGGCTACCAGTGCTTTACCAGTGCTAGAAGAAATATAGGTTTACTATTGGAGAGGAATAAAGAGGCATTCCAGAGAAATAGGAGGAGCATATCTTCTGATTGTTAAGCACATTCCCAGGTAGAACCAGATTGACATTAGCTATGAAACTTTCATTCTCACTGGAAACAATGGGAAGAATTCCATTAAAATGACAAAAGGCATTTTATACTTGCTACTGCATTTCCACCTTTGGCTTTTGGACAAAAAGAGCAAGTCACATGACATTTTCTTGCTTAGAGCACAAAACATGGGACCTGCTGCTTTTTCTCCACATCAAACAGCCTAACACTAATTGGCTGAAACAGCCTTCATAGTTAACTCAGAATGTTCCTTCAGTGCTTCATATCTACCTTCTCTGTTAGCTACAATATAAGGAAACTCAACTTTAATTTCACATCCAGGCAGTTCTTTCTCAATCTTAGCAAATGATTTTGATTAGAAGTTATTTTCAATTTAACTCTAGTGGACAGCTGCCTCAAAAAGCACAAAACAATCATGCTTACATGCTTTTCTTGGAGAAATCACAATCCTGTTTAGTGAGATCTGATAATCTGTCCAGAAAATGAGACAGCAGCAGTTAGGCCTTCCTCTCATTTATTAGTAGATATTCCAGTCTCCTGAATTCAATGAAGACAGGCAATTTGATCCCTGTACAATCAGCCATATAAGATGTTTGTGAACATAGGCATATACAATCTTAAGCACCTGCATTTTTTTTGGCAACTCAAGTTGCTTCCCTCTTTCTTTTTGCGATTTTCCTGCAAGCTTTGTGAAAAAAATATTCTGAAGTCATGTTATAATCATACTATTGTTGTATGAAAAAACTTCACTCCCTATAATACAATGTTCATCCAGAAAGGCATGTAAACTGTTTTTCTGCTTATTTACCAAAAACATTTTTAATTTGTTCTTCATGGTGGGTTTGTTGTTAGTTGCGAAGTCGTGTCCGACCCATCGCGACCCTATGGACAACGTTCCTCCAGGCCTTCCTGTCCTCTACCATCTTCTGGAGTCCATTTAAGCTCACGCCTACTGCTTCAGTGACTCCATCCAGCCACCTCATTCTCTGTCGTCCCCTTCTTCTATTGCCCTCAACCTTTCCCAGCATTAGGCTCTTCTCCAGTGAGTCCTTCCTTCTCATTAGGTGGCCAAAGTATTTGAGTTTTAGCTTCAGGATCTGGCCTTCTAAAGAGCAGTCAGGGTTGATCTCCTCTAGGACTGACCGGTTTGATCGCCTTGCAGTCCAAGGGACTCGCAGGAGTCTTCTCCAGCACCATAGTTCAAAGGCTTCAATTCTTTGGTGCTCAGCCTTTCTTATGGTCCAACTTTCACTGCCATACATTGAAACTGGGAAGACCATAGCCTTGACTATACACACTTTTGTTGACAGGGTGATGTCTCTGCTTTTTAGTGTGCTGTCTAGATTTGCCATTGCTTTCCTCCCGAGGAGCAAGCGTCTTTTAATTTCTTGGCTACAGTCCCCATCTGCAGTGATCTTGGAGCCCAGGAAAATAAAATCTGTCACTACCTCCATTTCTTCCCCATCTATTTGCCAGGAATTGAGAGGGCCAGATGCCATGATTTAATTTAATTTAATTTAATAATATTTCTATACCGCCCTTCTCCCGAAGGACTCAGGGCGGTGAACAGGGCAAGAATAAAAATGATCTTGGTTTTCTTAATGTTTAGTTTCAACCCAAGTTTTGCACTCTCCTTCTTCACTCGCAACAAGAGGCTCTTTAGTTCCTCTTCACTTTCTGCCATTAGAGTGGATTACTCTATGGTGGGCTACATATCAATAAAAACCAAACAGAGCTAGCCTTTAGGTACACAGTCCAAAAGAGAAGAAGCTAACAGAAATAGGGATGGGAAGGGAAGGGAGAAAGGAAGACAAATGTTTTCCCCAGCCCAGAGTAAACATTAGATGATGATACTGGGAAGGGTTGTTGGATATTAGTTTTAGAAAAGTACCGGTATGTTATTTTGAGATACTAAATATGGTTCTGACTTAAATGTCTTAAATGTTTACAATAATGACCAGTTATTTTAATAGCTGGGTGATATCCTGGAAAAATTTACATCCCGTGATTTCTGCCTAGCTTATATATAGTAGTTGAGTTTACAATGTTCTGCAACAGCAATATTTTGGAGTTGTTTTTATGAAAATTATAAAGGAGTATTGAGTTGCTTGGTTCCTGGAGCAGACATTATAGGTAGTCCTCCCTTACTGTCTGGCTCATTTAGCAATTGTTTGAAGTTACAGTGATGTAAAAAAATGTTTTTTAATCAATCCTAACATTTACAACTATCCTGATCACTATTTACATGCATCCCAATTGGCTTGTGATATCAGAGTTCATGAAGATATAAGTAAAACAGTAAGTTATGATCACACAATGTTTTTTTATCAACCAAATGGGAAGTGATGTTGTAAGTCTGTTGCAATCACATGATTTTCTGTTAGTGACCATGGCACTTAGTGATGGAATTGCCAATCCCAATTACCTGTATCCTACTAAGGCAGGGTTGTCAAACTGCCAACCCATGGGCCGGACATGTCATCCCAAAACTGCACGTGCCCACCCCATTGCCGGCAATGGAGAAAAAGCTCCGATATGTTGCATGATGTCACATGACATCACGAGTTTGACATGTCTGTACTAAGGGATAAGCTGATCACCGCTTTTCTCTAGCAACAGCCTGGGATGTGCAGAATCTGTATGTGTATGAGAAAGAGAAAAAGCTACTTAAATAGAAACTATAGACTCAAATTGTTCCAGTACATTATAAGTAGTCCTCAAAGTTACAAGAAGCACTGAAAAAAGTGAATTTTGATCATTTTTCACATGACTGTGACAGCATCCCTATGATCACATGATCAAAATCTGAGTACTTGGTAACTGGCAAGTATTTACGATTATTTGCAGTGTCCTGGGATCATGCAACCTTCTGACAAGCAAAGTCAATGGGGAAACACGATTCAATTAACAACCTTGTGCTAGTAACTTAACAATTACAGTGATACATTTGACAACTATGGCAAGAAAAGTCATAAAATGGGGTTAAAAACTCACTTAATAACTATCCTGCTAAGTAACAGAAATGCTGTGGTGAGAAGTCAAGGACTATTTGTACCTCCTGCTGTTGCACATTTCTGACTCTACTCTGTCCACAATGTCTTTAAAATGCAGCTTAAAATTAAATATGAAAAAAAGATTATAAAACCTCAATTCTCACTCTCTAAGAAGAAAATAAATTTGAAAGATTAGGAGAGGAAGAATTCTGTTAAGTAATAAAAATGGAGACTGTTCAGTCCCTATAATATCACATACTTTTCAGCAACCAAAATATTATTTACAGTATATGAACAAATTACACTTAAAAGAAAAGAAAATTACATTACATTTAGCGATAAAAATGTATACAAAAAAACAGGAATTAAGAGAGGAGAAATTACCAGCTAGGCTGCACATAGAGACAACAAAATAACAGTCTTAAATCATCAATTAACATGTAAAACAATCCATTCTTATTTTGGGTCTCTCTTTTTTAAAAAAAAGATTACAAAAAACAACTTGCAATTCAGTTGGCTGGAAAATCACATGGGTGGGATTGTTTACACTAATTTCAGTTAAAGCCATAATTGTACAAAACTCTTGATATTATTTTTCCGTTTCGTAAAAGCTACATATATCTGGTTGAAGTATCTGCTTCCCTTTTAGAGCCTTCAGGGAAATGCAAGGTTTGATGCCACAGTCAAGTCCAGGATCAGTGTCAAAGAAGATTGTTCTGTTAAGCTTCAGTGGGTCAGATGAATGATGAGAAAGAGACTATTCCTACCTGAATTATATAAGAACTTCCGTATGGAACTGAGTGGACAAGGCATCAACATGTTTACATTTCATTCCTCCATTCCTTTTGCAAGACAAAGTCCATTTGTTGTATCTCATACCAGAGGACAAAAAGACTTTTGTGCTTATGATCGTTCTCCTTAAACTGCATAACAGTGTGGGTCAAATTCATATTTTTGCAGTCTACCCCTGCTGCTAGTCTGATCTGACTGGAACTATACAATTCAGGCAGGACTCAAATTCCTATCCTGCCCTTCATTTGCTTCCCCTCCCCACACATTAAATGAAAAAAGGTTAGAATGCTGCACTGCCAATTGGCAGGCTCGCATTCAAGACCTGTTGCTGCCACAGAGCAGGGTGAGTTCCTATCACACACTCCAGCTCCTGCCAACCCAGCAGTTGAAACCAGACATTTGTGAGTAGATTATGGGGGTATATGCCTCCCCTGGGCAACCGTGCTGTCATTGGGAAATCCTCTCACCACCGAAAGACTTTGGTGCTTCCAACACACAACCCGCCCCCCATCCCTGCTTTAGGACTGATATAAAAAGCGCATGTCATGTGCTAAAACTCTACAATTTTCTTCACCCTGAGCATGGGAGTTGACCTTTAGTGTCATGCTGATTATTGCACTCCAAAAAGGGAAAAAATGGGACAAAAATTAAAATTAAAATTCAGTTATATGAGTGGTACAATTATTCTCCTATATTTAATATTTAGGTCTGCACTAACTGGGCACACTCCGCCTTGGTACTTTGTTGAAAGCCCTAGAAACAATCATTTCTACCACAGGGTCAAAATGAAATGCTGGATGTGACACGATGTACTTTGCAAATTCTAAAAGCCAGGGTTAATCTCTCTTGACTGGCAGCCTCACTTCAAATAGTTCTGTATATGTGTAGGAAATTACTGAAGGGGGTCAAGATAAAATGGTGTGACAGCTGCAAATTGGTAAGCATCAGTGCCAAGTCTTTGCAGATTTGTTTCACTAGGGTTATTCAGTCAAATAATATTTCCACATCTCTATTAAAAATGTTTCTTTTACACAAACTGAAATTTACAATTCAGTGGCAATTTTGAGAACTTCCTGGTATTGCATCCATGGCTTATGAAGGCTACATGTGTGGCCAAGAGATCTTAGGATGTGCTCCCTTGCCATATGGTCTTTTCTCCCTGTCCATCAATTCTTGCATGATGCGTTTTGAGAGAGCCAGAAGGCAATGATTGTTTTTTCTAGGAAAATTAAGAACAAGATATAAAGGAGTTTCTTAGCTTTGCTCCAATATAGCAAGGTAAACTTGACATTCAGGATGAAAACATGTGCCTGTCTCTTTCAGGATCTTATTTTGACAGGCAATGGTTTCTGGGATCTCAGAAATAGGCATTTTCTTGCATTTTAATAGCTCATGAATTAAAATCAGAATAATCTGCATTCATCTGCTCTATGGGGAATATAGCTCCTTCCCTATATATCAGCTTATTTGTCAATGTAATTAAGACCAGTTACGGTAGCTTTAGAAGGAACAACTCCATATCACGTGTGCCAACTAGTTCAGAAATCAAAAGGTATAGAGAAGCTTTCATATAATGTTTAGAATGATTGATTCCTCTTTTCTAATGTGGAGCAATATTTGGAATTAACCATCCTTGCTGAACTAACAATATCTTGTTTTATTTTCATACACTAATTCTCTTTTCATAACAAGTCAACTGATCTAAACTGTTATTAAAGTCATTGGCTAATATTCAGTCAAGATGGATAAGCCTTGAGCATTCTTTTCTATTCACATTCCTTTTCCTCTTACAGGAAATACTACTTTCTCAGATTTAATGTTACACAGTTCCATGAGAGGAAGTAGTGAAAATAACCTTGATTAGACTCCTCTCCCTCAAGGGATATCTCTTTACCTTCTGTAGCAAACTGCCCTGCTAATCCTATGAATATAGCTCTTTCTGCTCCAAAAATCTTAAATGATGGAAAAGTTAAAGAACAAATTTAAAGCATGGATTGGCAACCAGATTTGTGAATATTAGCCTTGAACTTCCTCCTTGTGGCTTCAGAGCCACTCTTTGATCACTGGCAGCTAAAAGCAAACCATATAACCTTTTGAAGAATGCAATCTACAGCAACAAATGTAAGCCCTTAAAAAGGACATTAAAAACCAAAGATTTTCAAATTCTTCTGCAATTCCCTTACATGTGGATGTAAACCACCCAGTCGTGATCTCCACACTTCAAATATGTTGTGTTATAAAGTGTCTCTTCTGGGAGCTTTAGTAATAGGTTCAACAAGAAGAGAAAGCAACATTAAAATCTTGAGAAGAGCACATAGGCCATTTCTCAACAAAATTGGTAAAAGCAGAACAAATAGCCTTCCTGAGCCTTTGCATTTTTGTTGTACCTTCTGACTCTGTGAGAAATAATTACAGACTTGCAATCAGAACATCAAAGTTTTGAAAACTCAATTACAGATAAACACTGTGGGAGTCTAGAAATGATGAAACTCTAGGTTTATTTATCCATTTCCTGAATTAACACTGCGTATCCATTCTGAAGGTCATTGACAAAGATTCTGAATGTATAACAACATTTTGTTCAGAACCACACCTTCATAACAATCAAGATGCATTCTCATTAAGTTAATTTAGTATTCTGGAAAAGAACATATTATGAAAGCATTGAATGCTTAGGAATTGCTGGAATTTAAAGCATTCAAGCACACTTTCCCAAAACCTTTTCCCAGATGTCTCAGTAAAAGAATTTGCCCTGAGTTAAGAAAGGCATGGTTCGCTTACATATGGGATTATTCATTCCAATGGCTTATGCTTCATGAAGGGAAAATGCTGCAGAAGAGTAATAAGAAGCATTAGACCTTTTTCCCCCAATACTTGATACTAAGCTTTTTCACATTTTTGAACAAACTCTGTGTAGCACAAAAAAACACATCATAAAGGCCACCCTAGTCCAAGATGAGGGAAATAGGAAAGTTTTTAAAGACTTCTGGAGCACCATTAGTGGGGGAGGCACATGGATCTCTGGGGGTGACCGTGACCTAGACAGAGCTCAGTTTGATGTTGTTTGCAATAGTTGTTTTTCCATCTCAATCCAGTATAATTGATATTTCCCAGCAGTTACATCACTTGCCTTAAAACCACTAATGCATACTTTCTTCTGTGTAGGTTTCTGTGCATTATTTATTAATTTTTCAGTTCTTCCATTTCTGATAGCTGGCTTAAAGGCTCTTTGCCAAATTGCTTTTTACTAATAATAGAATCCCTGTTCAGACAACATGGTCTATGATGAATTCAACATGGGAAGATCTGGGGACAGCTCACCACCCTCATTCTGTCTTTTCAGCAGAGGCATTCACATATATCAAGGAATTGCTTGAAAAACACTCCTATCTTAGCTGGATGGTAAAACAATGAAAAATTGTATTGCTGGATAGTTTAGCCAATCAAATTTATCTGAAAAGCTGATCTCTCAGAGGCCTTCTGTGACCAGACTAACCAAACAAGAAAACAGTGATTATCTAAAACAGGGCTTTTCAACCTTTTCGCCCGTTGTACCTCTTTTAGAATATGGCAACATCTGAGTACCACCAGTTGCCTAACTCCACCCATCTCTCGCTCAGGCTTGTGCAGTGCTGCCACCAGTTCAGCTGATTCCCCTCCCCCGCTACCACTTTTATAGGATGGTCGCATACTACCTGCCAGGTGCCAATGTACCACAGGTGGTACCCGTACCACTGGTTGAAAAGCCCTGATGTAAAAGTCTTAAGGATACAAAATTAATAGACCCAGATATATTTACCAATAAATACTGTAATGTATTGGGCCTTGTTTAACTGAGTGTACCATGTGGAGTTTGAATGCTGGAAGGTTGCTTAAGCAAGAAGCTGACTAACGGTCCGCAGCTACTCAGACAGCCCGTCTCCAACACTGGCGACAAGGGTGGGATCCTGCTCCTCCTGAACAGCTGAGAGTCACTAGGGAGTGAAGCGAGCCAAGTGCCTGGCAGGGAAGCGTTCCCCCCACCTCGGTCGGCCTAGCAAAGCCACGTTAGCAACCACAAACCCTGTGGACCAGTCCCTGGGCCTACGGAGGAGCAGGACAAGAAGATGACGAGCCCCAGCTGCGAAGACTTCCTGAGATGGCAAAGGTCGGAAAGCTGGAAGAATTTGATGTAACTCAACCAGAGAGATGGTCTTCATACATTTCCAGGGTTGAGAACTATCTCCGTGCCAACCAAGTCACCGAAGATGGCCTGAAGCCGCAACACTCCTGTGCATTTGTGGCCCAGCAACATTCGACATTGCGGAGAATTTGGTTGCACCAACACAGCTGGAGTCCGTAACGTTCACAGACCTGAAGAAACGGCTCAGCGACCATTTCCAGCCCAAGCTTTCGGTAATAGCTTGGAGGCACGCATTTGAACAGAGGGTTCAGCAGCCAGGTGAAACAGCTTCCGAATTCATTGTGGCTTTGGGGCAAGCTTCACACCTACGCCAGTTCACCGATTTAGAAGATAGGCTTCGAGACCGACTCATCTGTGGCCTTCGGAACAGAGAACTGCAACAGAAGCTCTTTGCCAAAGAGACTTTATCGCTCCCAGACGCGTTGAAGGAGATCATGGTGGACGAAGCTGCTGGCAGGGCTGTGAAAGCCATGTGGCCCGCCAAAAGCACGCAGCACGCGTATCCGGTCCCAGTCGTGAGCCACATCCTGGCATCACTGCAAGGGGGTACAGTTTTCGCAAAATTAGATTTGGCACAGGCCTATCAACAGCTACCTGTGGATGAAGCCACAGCCGCTGCACATACTATTGTAACACACAGGGGGACTTTTAAAGTAAAGTGCCTCCAATTCGGGGTTAGTGTAGCCCCTGACATTTTTCAAAGTGTTATGGAGCGTACACTCAAGGGCATTCCGGGGGTCTGTCCCCTACTTCGACGATGTGCTCATCACCGGTGAGTCCACTGAGGTGCTTGGAAGGAGGCTAAAGGCCATCCTTCAATGGTTCTGCGAAGCGGGCCTCAAACTTAAAAGGAATAAGTATAGCATAGGGGTCCCCTCTGAGTTCCTGGGTTTCTGTATCAATCACGATGGCATCCACCCTGCTGAGTCCAAGCTGAAGGCCATTCAGCTGGCACCTAGCCCAAGCAAAAGGAGAGCTTCAGGCATTCCTGGGCTTCCTAAATTTTTACCTTCTGTTCCTTCCTAACAAGGCCGCAGTGGCTGAGCCATTACACTGGATCTTGGATAAAAATACCCCATGGAAATGGACCAAGGTCCATGAAAGCAGTTTTAAGGCAATAAAGTCACTACTGTCCTCCAATCCAGTGCTCACTCACTTTAAAGAGTCATTGCTGGTGTGCCTTGTGTGTGACGCATCCCCTTATGGGGTTGAGGCTGTTTTAAGTCATTTGGAGAGTGATGGGACTAGTCCCAATTGCTTATTACTCTAGGACAGGCATGTCAAACTGAGCGCAATTACACGCAAATTGACAAAGAGGCCTTAGCCATTGTGGCCGGGGTGAAGAAATTCCATGATTACTTGTATGGTAGGGAATTCACGGTCTTCAGACCATAAGCCACTATTGGGGTTATTCACTACAGACAGGCAGACATCCCACACTTTATCCCCTAGAATGTTAAGATGGTCCATTTTCTTGTAAGCCTACAGCTTCAGGCTGGTTCACAAACCCGGCAGAGACATGGGCCATGCAGATGGCTTCAGCCGATTGCCATTGCCACAGATCAACCAGATCTGGCTCCAGCAGCTCACATTTTGTCCATTCAGGATTTGCCTGAGTTGCCCCTCCCTGCAGGGGCTGTGGCTGCATAAACTGCTGCAGACAAGGTTTTAAGTAGGGTGTTATTGGCTGGAAAACAGTCCTGGACCCGAGTTCCAGAGCTACTTCACACATAGACATGAGCTTTCAGCTCACAAGGGTTGTATTTTATGGAGTAGCAGGGTCATTGTCCCCACTTCATTAATAGACAGGGTACTGCAATCACTACATGAGGGACATCCGGGCATTGTCCGGATGAAGGCATTGGCACGAAGCTACCTATGGTGGCCTGGATTAGATAAGGCTATTGAGGCTCAAGTACATGGGTATTACACGTGTCAACAATCCAGGCCAGAAATGCCACACGCTCCTGTCCACAGTTGGGAGGAGACACACACTACTTGGTCGAGGATTCACATCGACTTCACTAGGCCCTTTTAGGGACAGCTATTTTTATAGTGGTCGACAGCCACTGTAAATGACTGGAAGTGACTACTGCTAGGACCATCCAGGTGCTTAGGAAGCTTTTTGCAACACACGGGCTGCCGGACGTCGTAGTGTCCGATAACAGGGTCCAGTTCACAGCGGCAGAGTTTCAAGCATGCTACATCGGCTCCCTTTCACCCTTCGAGTAATGGGCAGGCCAAACGGATGGTGTGCACTACAAAGGAGTCACTGAAGCGCATAGTGACTGGGGATTGGCACCACAGGCTGGCTGATTTTTTGCTTTGCCAGCATACTATGCCTTGCACAGCAACAGGCAAGAGCCCAACAGAGCTTCGATGGGGAAGAAGACTCATCATTAAACTGGACAGGCTGCACCCTGACCAGGTGGCAGCAGACGCCTCTCACCCAAGGCCTATGAGGGGGTTGCAAGTGGGTGATGGGGTGTGGGCCAGAAACTATGGGCATGGCAAAATCACTAAAATCTCGGGCCCTCTCTCATACGAAGTGACTCTGGATGGTGGGCAAGTCGTTCACCACATTGATCAACTGCGGAAGCGGTTCCCAGAACAGCCACAAAGCGAGAACCTCGCCACAGGTCCACTCCTAGAGCCAGAAACCGGCAGCCAAGCAGGACAATTCATATCCTCTGAGGACCTTAGCAGTCAGAGCAATGGGGAGGTGATCGTAGATGGGCAAAGCCCAGGAGTGCAACATGGGTCCCCCGACAGGGAAAGTCAACCCGACCAATACAGCTGCTGCACTAAGTCTGCTCCAACAATGGATTTTGGCTTGGGCTGACCTGGAATGGCCAGCCAGAGGGACTCGAGTCAGCCTGACTCTCATGGACTCAAGAGTCCTGGTCTACCCAGCCCAGCGAGCAAGCTGGTAGACCGGGCGTTGCCTGGGTTCCCCAGGTGATCTGCAAGGGTTCATAAGCCTACAGCTTATTTACAGGATTTCGTCCTTAAATAATTGTACTTTTGTAATGCTGTATGTTTACTGTAATTGCTGCCTGCTCAAGAAAGGTCTCTGTATTATTGAATACACTTGTAACTGCTATACATATGCATACTGCTATTTAATCCTATTGCAAATTCTGTAATTATTTTATTTTTATATTATTGTTTATTATAATGCGTGTACATTCTAGGGGGAGGGGTGTAATGTATTGGGCCTTGTTTAACTGAGTGTACCATGTGGGGTTTGAATGCTGGAAGGTTGCTTAAACAAGAAGCTGACTAATGGCCCCCAGCTACTCAGACAGCCCATCTCCAGGGATGCTATTGGTTGCCTCTAGGGCGGCAATAGGTTGCTTTAAACCTATTGGCTGCCACCTAGAGGCCAGGGTATAAATAGCTGCATTCGCAGCCCTGTTTCCTAGTTCAGTTCCTAATCTTCAATAAAAGCATGTTCTTGCCTGAACTCACTTGCCTCGTCTCTTCCTTCAAGAGAAGAATCCAGTACACAACAAATACTATAAACATGTTAAAGATTTCCTTATTTGAGAAGGGTATTTAACAGTAATTTCTTAGGGAGTGATGTCTTGGGAATCTGGTTATTAGGTTTGATAGATTTAGTAAACCTAAACTTGACGATGATAAATCAACAGTCTTAAAGGTAAAGGTTCCCCCACGCATGCGTGCTAGTCATTTCCAACTCTAGGGGCCGATGCTCATTTCTGTTTCAAAGCCGAAGAGCCAGCGTTTGTCCAAGGACGTCTCCGTGGTCATGTGGCCGGCATGACTAGACGCCAAAGGCGCACGGAACGCTGTTACCTTCCCACCGTAGTGATCCCTATTTTTCTACTTGCATTTTTACATGCTTTCGAACTGCTAGGTTGGCAGAAGCTGGGACGAGTAACAGGTGCTCACTCTGTTACGCGGCACTCGGGATTCGACCCGCCAAACTGCCGACCTTCTGATCGACAAGCTCAGCGTCCTAACCCACTGAGCCACCGTGTGCCTAATATTACAAAATAATAGCATTATTACATCTGAATTTTAAAGTATTCACAGCAATTCTTGTTCAAAAGGGTATTAACAATAAATAATTCAGCAATTGCCCATTTGGACTGGATTACTAGAAGTAGATTCAATCAGACAAGCATTTGATACTGTTAATTATTATAAATGCAATATTACCATCCTAAAGCATTTCTCTTTCTGACATGTACAAAATAAAGACAGCCTGAAATGATGTTATCATTTGAAAATATTTCAAGACAAGGGTTGAGGTGTTTATGGTACTTTGTAAGATGCAGTGGTGGGATTCAGCTGGTTCGCACCACTTTGGCAGAACCGGTAGCTAATTTTTTGTTGCCCAGGCCCAGAATGGACTTCAAGAAGTAGCATCCCCACAGAGAACCAGTAGTTCACATATTTGAATCCCACCACTGGTAAGATGGATATTTCAGTTTTGGAAGTGTCAAACATTCTAGATGGTAGTCAGTAATCTAATATTTTATAAAGAGCCACAAAGCAGGGTTGGTCTAATGTCTCTCCTCTTTGCAAAATGGCAACTGTAAGACTCTTACTGTCAGAATCCATTTATATCATATTCATAAATGGAATGTTTCAAACATTATTCCATGGATTCTGCCATCTCCCGAAGAGAAGAGCATAGATGTGTATTGAACCGGTATTAGGCATTTCAAAGGAAAGGAGAAGCCTTTAGAACTGGGGAAACAAAAGTGGGGGCTAGCATCTGGCTTTTGTCACAGAAGACAGCAATAAACATGAAGGGTCCTAAGTTCCTTTTTCCCACGAGATGGATGATATGAGAGAAAGGATGGGGGACTGACCAAATGGGGTTAAGGGGCGTTAAACTGGGAACTCTTTATAAGGGTTTACTTCGTGGGATAATATTAAGTCCTGTCTCATTTCCTACAACCAAGCATGTCATAGTAAAGATTCTTTTTGGAATAGATTTGACTCCAAGAATTTTGTCTTCCTAAGACGTGGTTTGGGGTGGGTCCTGACACTTACCAAAAACATCCAAAATCACAAAGTGTTTATTATATTAATTGCACTGAATGTAAGATTAATTTCAAACAAAATACTAAAATAAGACCTAGCCCTAATGAATAAAATTAAATGCATCATTTCCAGATTGTATAAACAAATTAAAAATTATGATTTTTCTTCACATTATTTATTATAGTCTATTATCTCCTGAAATGATACTCAAAATCCTCACACTTTCCAAGTTTTCAAATAACAGCATATTACTAAATATTCAGGAAAAATCCCATCTACGTTAACAAAGAAACTGTCACCCTTACAACATTATTCTTAAATTCTGGAAAATTTAGACAAACATTTTATGAGGTGTCCCATAAAATGCAGCAACTGCCCTCTGGAATGAGGTTCCCCATGAAACCCAACTGGTTTCCACCCAACTGGTGTCTTTTTCTTTGTTCCAATCTGGTTTTGTTATTTTGGGGGGATTTTGTTTGTTTGTGTGTGTTTGTCTGTGTCTCTGTGTGTTGTTTCCTTGTTTTCAAATAGTTTAACTATTTGTAATTTGTCCAGAGTTGCAGGGACTCAGGCAGCATACACATTTAATTTATAATAATTACAGTTATTATTATATATAAATATTTTGGCCATGTAAATTTATATTAGGGAAAAATAAACTGATTTACTTATAATTCAGCAATGTTAGATTGGGAAAATTGCCAATTTTAGATTACATATATCTGTATTTTTAAGTGCTTCAATGATCCATCAGGTAATAGGAACTCTAGCCTCATTGCGACTACAGTCTTACCATACCAGTTGTATGATTGCTAATTATAATCTAATATAGAAAAAAAGAAAAAAGAAATGTAAGACAAAGCTAGGAGACTTATAAAAGTAAAATTTGTATTCTATGAGGGAGCTAACTTTGGATTTCTTTTATTTTACTATATGAGGAACTGGACACCCCAATCCTTGTCTTTATTGAGAAGCTATGTCACACTGAAACTTGAAAGTGAGATTTATAGATTTTGGAATAGAAGAAGGCATATAAAAGTATCTTGAGTAGACATAGTAAATGGAAAACAACATAAATCACTTCCTCTCCCTAGGCCCCATCCTGGCACACCCACACTTCTATTCTCTGTATTTCCTGTTACGTGATGAGAAAACATAAAACAAAAGTCCTTACATGACTGATGAGAATGAATTTAGAAGAGGTTGATTAGATTTATGGTGAGTCCAACTTTGTGCTAATGCCCTGCACCATTACAAATAATTATGATGGATACAAAAGTAAGCGCATCCTGTTTACACAGAGAGAAAAAGTGCTTTTGAACTCATGTGCATATTTTATTTTTCTCTCTGGAGAAAACAGAGTTTTTGTGACAAGAACAGGCAAAGGTTTATTTATTTTTGAATCTTTAGGATTCCTTTTGGGGGAGATTGTGCTGAAATGCTGAATAAATTAACCATTTTATGTCCCAGGCACGATAGAATTATCCAGTGTTGCCTTCTCTTCCCATTCTTGGAAAGCCTAAAAAGGCCATTTGGGGCCATAGATTGTCAATACCTATGGTCCACAGCAGTGCTTTTTTTGTAAAAAAAAAAAAAGCGCCGGAACTCACACGTCATACAACCTGCTTTGCCTACCCTTCAATTTTTAGTGTATCTAAAAGATTAGGATTTTGCTCAAGGTAAGTTAATACTATTAACATTACCATGCACTGTGTGGCTTTAAATTACAAGAAGGCATTTTATTAATCTTTTGGGACATTTACCACTGGCATACCCATTTAGTTTAATGAGTGGAAATGTCAGCTTTCTATGTGGAATGAAATTGGCCCAATAAAACAAAATTTGGTTGCTTGTAAAAGATGGAATTATTTTTAAGAAGTTGTCAAACAAGGTGGAAAAGTTTATATTTGGAGTTTAATATGGATATTGACTTGAAACAAATTAAAGTTGAAGCATTGTGAGTGATTATTAATAATAATACCTCCAAATCACAAGACATTGACTTTATTCTTATTCTTCCCCTCTGCAGTTTAAATATAAAGTAAAAGGTAAAGGTAAAGGTTCCCCCGCACATGCGTGCTAGTCGTTTCCGACTCTAGGGGCCGGTGCTCATCTCCGTTTCATAGCCGAAGAGCCAGCGCTTGTCCGAGGACGTCTCCGTGGTCATGTGGCCGGCATGACTAGACGCCAAAGGCGCACGGAACGCTGTTACCTTCCCACCGTAGTGGTCCCTATTTTTCTACTTGCATTTTTACGTGCTTTCGAACTGCTAGGTGGGCAGAAGCTGGGACGAGTAACAGGCGCTCACTCTGCTACGCGGCACTCGGGATTCGACCCGCCAAACTGCCGACCTTCCGATCGACAAGTTCAGCGTCCTAACCCACTGAGCCACCGCGTCCCTTAAATATAAAGTATTAAAGACTAAAAAGAGATTTTTGTAGACATCCCAGCCTTTGAACTACCCAAGCGACTGAAATAGCAAAGTTTCGCTGTCGGGCAAGCTTCCATGCCAGCCACCTTTTTTTTCCTTTCACTTCACCTCTTTTTAACCTATCACACACTCCATCTTCTGTAAGGGAAGGCAAAAGGCTCAATCACCCTCACGTGAAAGATGGCCTCCATGTTTATGTGTCTCCCACTGCCATCATCGGCTTCCACATGACATGGTCCGATCCAGGCAATCAAGCCACACTCTGGCTGTGGTGCTCCGGCACCTCATGGCTCCTCCTAGAGGAGGGCTTTTCAACAGGCAGTGCGTGTACCACCTGTGGTACATTGGCACCTGGCAGGTGCTACGTGACCATCCTAGAAAAGTGGTAGCGGGGGAGGGGAATGAGCTGAACCGGCGGCAGCACCGCACAAGCCTGAGTGAGAGCTGCAGGGCTGTCAGGGCTCAGCAGATGCGCCAAGATCAGTGCCACTTTCCATATCATCGTTGCTTCTTCGGAACTGTCAGGGCTCAGTGGAAGTGCCAGGATCAGCGCCGCTTTCCAGCTGATCGGTGCGTCTTCAGGGCTGTCAGGGCTCAGTGGAAGCGCCAGGATCAGCACCAGGCTCCAGATGGAGCTTGACGCTGATCCTGGTGCTTCCACTGAGCCCCAAAGAAGCACCAATCAGCTGGAAAGCGGCATTGATCCTGGCGCTTCCGCTGAGCCCAGAAGAAACGCCGATCACCTGGAAAGCGGCACTGATTCCGGTGCATTTGCTGAGCCCAGAAGCAGCGCCGATCACCTGGAATGCTGCCAATCCTCAACAGAAATGCTCACAACAATTAAAACCTCAGACAGGAGGAAGAGTGCAGCCAGGCGGGCAGGCAGATGTCTTACTCAGCTGTGGATTGGGTGTGTGGGGGGAAGGGGGCAGCTTCACACCCCCAAATGCTGCCCTCTCACGAAAGCAAGATGAAAACTCAAAAAAACCACAAGGGAAAAAGGTTAAAACAGAAGAGTGTCTCACGATGACTTGCTTCTCCATTTCCTTCTAGCAGTTTAAATATGTAAAGACCACAAAAGAAAAAACCTGGCTTTCTTTCATTGTAATTCAGAAGGAGGAACAGAAGGATTAGGGGGGTGGGGGTTGTTTGTTTCAAAGGAAGGGAAAGAAGGGATTTGGGTCTGTGGGGGGCACAGCAAGCAAACAGTGATCACGGGCAACTTCTGGTGTTGGGGGGCGGTCTTTTTAAAAAAGAGCAAAACAAGGCAACAAATAAAAATCCCCCACTCCACCCCCAAGAGCTGGATGCGGATGTGATCTTTTTTTTTTCTTCCTTGTTCAGAAGAGACACTCTTCTGTTTTAACCTTTTTTCCTGGTCGTTTTTTGGAGTTTTCATCCTGCTTTCGTGAGACTGCAGTGTTCCCCCCCCCGAAGCCACCAGTTGAGCAAGACGCCCGCCTGCCTGCGCTCTTCCTCCTGTCCGAGGTTTTCATTGTCGTGAGCATTTCTGTTGAGAATTGGCAGTGGTGGGACTGTTTGGTTTTTATTCCCCCCCCCATCTGCTGGGTGGTTGCCACAGGTTTTGGTTACTTCATGTGACCCTGAGACACTGTGATCGTCATAAATATGAATCAGTTGCCAAGTATCTGAATGTAAATCATAGGACCCTGGAGATCCTCCAACAATCATAAGTGTGAAAAATGGTCATAAGTCACTTTTTCAGTGCCATTGTAACTTTAAACAGTCACTAAGCGAACTGTTGTAAGTCAAGGACTACCTGCACTTTATTACTTTTTTCGGTTTTTTGGTCATCAAGTTCTTGACACCTTGCTAGGTGACTGGTAGTCATATCCTAAAAGTTGTACAATGGATGAAAAGGTTGAAAAGCCCTGTCCTAGAGGATGCAGACAGTGCTGGAGGGAACTCCACTCACACCGTACCACCAGTGGGACATTTTCAAAAACAAACAAGGATAGGAAGGGAAACAGTAGGAAAAGAATGCAACTCTAGAAAATCTCTGCAGGAACTCTATGACAAAAATCTGTGCATTCTATGACAAAAAAGCCCTGGTCCACAGCTATAAACTTACACTGTAGATACTACAGTGAAGAAGAGTTATGCTGTAAGAAGCCAATTTAATATATTTTCAGGCTAAGTTGTATTACTCAGGCCGTTTTGATTCTTCAGTTCCAGGGAATATCTATTATCTTCTTAAAATCACAATCACCAGGGTTCGCTGCCTTGGACGAGTGAGGAAAATTCTCAGGGACGACTCATACCCTGGTTGCTTAATCTCCTACCATCGGGTAGGAGATACAGGAGTATAGTCAGCTGTTACCAACAGGCTGAAGAACAGCTTCTATCCATGGGCTGTCAGGCTCTTGAACAGGACATATCTTTATGTATGATTGACTTGTGAGACCGGTGTGTTGTGCAATTAGCTCACATGGTGTAACAAGATGGTGGGTTTATTGTCACTGTGAGTTGTGGTGGAGGGGGGCACAAAGGGAGGCTCAGCCAATCTCAATGTATATGTGGTTGTACTTTGACAATAAAGGTTCATTCATTCATTAAACATACTTGGCATTTCTTAACATCACTGATGTTTGTGTGAAAATTATGCTTGAAACAATGCTGCAAAGGTTTATGATCTGGATAATGCAGTTTCTTGAAAACCAAAAAATAATGTTCATTTGAATTGCAATAAAAAGACTGATTAGTTTTTAAACGTTCAGGTTGATAATATTGAGGTACATTAGTAGCATTCTCTGTATATGTATCGTTGTGACTTTGTATCTTTGTATATCTCTATCTCTCTTTCAACTGTAAATATTCCAGAAGCAGAAAAACCATGTGCAAACTGCTAAGTATGATTTCCTCCATTGTCCTGAACTAAGGAAGGAGTAATGAATAGAGATCTAAATCTACAGATCCCTAGGAATGAGTATAAGGGGTGGATAACTTTAAATCCTTAGGTACAATGTTCCACTTTCCAAGCACCTACCTGAATTTTTCATACTGAACAACAACAGCAACGTGTCAAGGTTGTTGTGAGGGGTAGGGAAAGGGAATAAACAAACATTAATAAATCATACTATTGTAACAATACTAAAAATCCAAGCTAGTGCAAAAGGATGAGTTTATTTTATTCTACATGTGCTGACCCAGAGGCAAAGTTATTCACTCCTAACACCAAACCATTGGAATCAATTTCTTGGTTCTATATCAGAGATGGAGCTCTAGAATTACTAGGATTGAATCCCAGTTCCACAAGACTACATTTTACATTTTTCTTTCATTATAGGATAAGAACTGCTTGCATAAGGTGTAGACAGATTACTTTTGGAATATTCAATTTAATTATGTACTCCATAAATGGTAAACAGATAAGGAAATAACCACATTTGTAGATCACCAATGAGATCTGACTATTACAGAAGATATGAAGTGTGTCTGAGTGTTGAAATCTGTTTCTTGAGCAGAATTGCAAGGATGTATTGTGAATTGAATTGCATTTTTGAACAATTCTATTCAAACAACTGGAATCTAACATGTAAATACTGCAAGCAGTCCATTTTTCTATCACTTGTGCTCAAAATAGTCTTCCAAGATGACACTTCTCTATCTTTGCTAAGAAAACATTTCATGGAACTAAAAATTAAGGTGATGTGGAGTTCCAAAATAGTGCTCCATGTGATGACTTCTAAGCTGCTCTGGTGTCCCTGTCCTCATTTCTATCACAAAAGCAAAATTGCTGCTTTGCTCTGAAGAAGCTTCTGTGCATATCCAATCCCTGTATAGATGTCACTTCTGGCTATTGGAATGATTAGTCAAGTCAACTAGCACTGGCCTTTGAAAATCTTCTATTCTCTCTAAGCTATGTTCATCTTCTTCCCAAATTCATAATTTAGATAATCCTCTATAAAATTAAGGGACGCGGTGGCTCAGTGGGTTAGGACGCTGAGCTTGTCGATCAGAAGGTCGGCAGTTTGGTGGGTCGAATCCCGAGTGCCGCGTAACAGAGTGAGCGCCTGTTACTTGTCTCAGCTTCTGCCAACCTAGCAGTTCGAAAGCACGTAAAATGCAAGTAGAAAAATAGGGACCTCTACGGTGGGAAGGTAACAGCGTTCTGTGCGCCTTTGGCATCTAGTCATGCCGGCCACATGACCACGGAGACCCTCGGACAAGCGCTGGCTGTTCGGCTTTGAAATGGAGATGAGCACCGGCCCCTAGAATTGGAAATGACTAGCATGCATGTGTGGGGGAACCTTTACCTTTACCTATAAAATTATAGCACCATAGGTAAATTAGATTAACAACACAACCTGGGAGGTTTACACAGGCTCCTTTTTCCTCTATATCCTTATCATGATAGGGCCAGGAGGATTCCAATTTATTAAAAAAAAAGTTTTCATAGCAAAGGTGATTGCTGTTTGGGTTTGCACTGATGCACTTAACTGAGTTGGAAAGTCTTAGAAATCTAAATTCCAAACAACTAAATATGCTTCATGGAATTCTGTTGTACTAGTTAAGATTTTCCCAGCCTGTTATTCTTCAAATGAGATGAAAGTATTTCTTTAAATATGCATTTATTTATTTACTACTTATTCATTTTTATGACTTTAGTGTTTTTATAAATAATTCAAGGTGGCAAACATACCTAATACTTCTTCCTCCTCCTATTTTCCTCACAACAACTCTCTGAGATGAGCTGGGCTGAGAGAGCGTAACAAACCCAAACTCCCCCGGCCACCTTTTGGGTCTAAGATGAGACGACAATTCAGTCTTCTGGTTTCTAAGCCAGCATCTTACCCACTAGAGCAATCTAGTCTCTAATATATAAACCAGTATTGCTGGAATTTACACACTGTGCTACACTTTAAAGCCATAGTTAATAAGTCATAAGAGTAAAGAAGAAAGAAGAGAAGAGAAGAGAAGAGAAGAGAAGAGAAGAGAAGAGAAGAGAAGAGAAGAGAAGCTAAGATGATCAAAGGCCTGGAGACTAAAACATACAAAGAACGGCTGTTGGGTTTGGCTAGTCTAAAGAAAAGAAGAAATAGGGGAGACCAGGCTGTTCATCAGAGCACCAGAGGGAAGGACGAGAAACAATGGTTGGAAACTGATCAAAGAGAGAAGCAACCTGGAATTAAGGAGAAACTTCCTGACAGTGAGGACAATCAACCAGTGGAACGGCTTACCCCCAGAAATCGTGGGCGCTCCATCACTGAAGATTTTTAAGAAGAGACTAGACATTCACCTGTCTGAGATGGTATAGGTTCTCCTGCTTAAGCAGGGGGCTGGACCTCCAAGGTCCCTTCCAGCTCTATTCTATTCTATTCTATTCTATTCTATTCTATTCTATTCTATTCTATTCTATTCTATTCTGTTCTGTTCTGTTCTGTTCTGTTCTGTTCTGTTCTGTTCTGTTCTAAATCAAACAAACATGTTATATAAAAAGGCAGCTTATAATTTAGAATTCTCATCTAGCAGCCATTCTTATGATTATTTTGTGTTCTTATACATCTGATAGAAGAAAAATATTACTTACCTTCTCATTTAGGAAACTAGTGCCCAAGGAAAATGAAGAAGTGGCAAAAAATAGTGTTTAACTCTCTTCAGGCAAAGTGGGTAATGTAATATGAACTCTATTGATACCTGTACCGAGGAATAATGTTAATTTTTTCCAAACGCCATTTTCATTATCCCTTTTTTGTGCTGCACAGTGATCATACAATAAATGAATTTTTATATACATATACTTTCCACTGTCTACTATACCTAGAAACAGGATTAATTAAAATCATCTTTTATTTTTATGCATTATAGGGATTTTTAGTTTCAAACCTATACACATATTTTGTGGAACCTCCTACAAATGCCATCTAGTCTTTTTCAAAGATGCCCAAAGACATATTATATCCATAATTTATATCAGTCATCTTCAAGAAGCACTAGTAATATGTGAACTTCCAGAGTTCATGGTCAAGTTCACATTTGGAGAACCAAGATTGGGGGAAGTATGTTGAAGTTAGGAAAAAGAAGATATAAGCCCAAGACTCATTATTGCACCTTACTCTATGTATATCTCTTTTCTGTCTGTCTGTCTGTCTATCCGTATGTCTATCTGTCCATCCATCCATCCATCCATCCATCCATCCATCCATCCCTGTCTATCTATCTATCTATCTATCTATCTATCTATCTATCTATCTATCTATCTATCTATCTATCATCTATCTATCTATCTATCTATCTATCTATCTATCTATCTATCTATCTATCTATCTATCTATCTATCATCTATCTATCTATCTATCTTTAGGAAAATTCTCCTTGGTGGAATCTTAGTAGGCTGAGTTAAGTTGCATTATATTACCAGGATTTTCATCTGCAGAATGGAACCTTATCAGTAGGAAATTTATCTGTGCATAAACAGGCAGTACAAAGGTTGACCCTTGCCCAAGTGGAGGTCCTTTGAAAGCTAATTTTAATTTTAGCAGCAGTTCAGTTGCAGATATAGTTCTGAAATTCAAGAATTTTCAGCAGTGCTAGATTCACAGCCTGTGGAATGTGCTGCCCTTAAGAGAATGATATATTGCCAGGTTCAATTGCAACAACATGTTTGTAAAAGCAGGATTAAACAGTCTATTTGTAGGGTGAATTGCCAAGTTAAAAGAGGAAACTTACTCATTGAGGATCTAATTTTACCAGTCTCCCTGTGTCAGCCTTATGAAACATTATTCCTGCTAGCTTGCTCTTTCTGTATTTTATTGCAGGTATCTATGCAAAAGTAATTTATAAACAGAATGTTCTTAGTTATTGTGACCTAATAAACATTTCTTGTTCTTACTGTTTCCCATCTTGATTTATTAATAGATGATGTCATTAACTATTTCCTCCATGCAATTCCTTTCACCCGTTCCTTAAATTCTAATCTATTTATATTCAACACAAAAGCAGAGGATAAAAGATATTTAGACACGCACATGTACCTTCATGTCACTGTGACTCCGTTTGATTTGCAGGAATTAGTGTAGGTGGCATGTAGACTATCTGGTTTGTTTGTTTTTTGATTATCAAAAAAAGAAAGAAAACAAAAGAAGACATAAATTTAACCAAGATATGTATAAATATTAATTTAAAACAATATTAACAAAAATATAGATATCTCACTTTAGTGAAACAACATGATTGTGAGCAATGTGCCTGTGCCAGTATTATTATAATACTAGTCATTGATTATAATAATAAAAATCTGGTATCAATTTATTCACTTATTAATATAATATTTCAAGGTGGCCTAATTGGAAAGAATTGTAAAGATGCCATTTAAAACATATCGTTACATCAAAATTATTCTTAAAACAGCAGCATTGAAAACAGCAAACTAGTAAACATACGAATATTTTTCACAGTCACTTGAAGGAAATCTCTACAGGTAAGGAATCCCAACAGCTTTTAAGATTTTGGGAGAATGCTTTCCAATAGTTAACAAAAACATCTTACTGCATAAGGTAAGGTAAAGGTAAAGGTTCCCCCGCACAGGCGTGCTAGTCGTTTCCGACTCTAGGGGCCGGTGCTCATCTCCGTTTCAAAGCCGAAGAGCCAGCGCTTGTCCGAGGACGACTCCGTGGTCATGTGGCCGGCATGACTAGACGCCAAAGGCGCACGGAACGCTGTTACCTTCCCACCGTAGTGGTCCCTATTTTTCTACTTGCATTTTTACGTGCTTTCGAACTGCTAGGTTGGCAGAAGCTGGGACGAGTAACAGGCGCTCACTCTGTTACGTGGCACTCGGGATTCGACCCGCCAAACTGCCGATCTTCTGATCGACAAGCTCAGCGTCCTAACCCACTGAGCCACCGCGTCCCTTATCTTACTGCATACTATTATGCAAAAACAATGTGACTGCTTAGGTCAGGGGTCGGCAACCTGAAACGGTAAAAGAGCCACTCAGAACCGGTTCCCTCACAAAAGGAAAAACTGGGAGCCAAAAAAAATGTGTGCGCGTGCGTGCACCCGCGCGTACGCACAGAACGGAGCTTAACTGAAGAGTAGAGCCTAAGGTGAGACATGCAAACGCCCTGCCCCCTCTGCTCTCATTCACTCGTCTTTGCTTGGAAAAGCTTCTCTCTTGCTCCCATTCACTCACGTTTTGTTTGCAAAAGCTCTTCTCTTGCTCTCTCACTCACACTTTGCTCAAAAAAGCTTCCCTCTCCCACTTTGTTCGAAAAGGCTTCTCTCTCACTCTCATTCAATCAAAAGGCCAGCTGCGGCGCCTCCACTGACTTCCTTACTTTTCCACTTGCTGCTTGGTTCCGATGAAACCGGAGAGCCCCTGGATGCCACTGCTGGGGGTGGAGGAGGCTGCCTGGGTTTGGCCATAGCAGAAGCTGATGACAGTAGCGGTGGAGGCGGCGGCAAGACGCTGAAGGTCTGCTGCATCTCTGCCAGCCTCTGCCTCCCCCGCAGAAACAAATTCCCATGCCAGCCCCCATGGCAGCAGTGGGCCGGGCAATCACTCCAGCGGTGGTGGCTGCTGTTTGGGAGGCCTAGCGTGCTCACTGAGAGATGCTGGAGGTGCTCCAGGTTCGGCGTGGGGCTGCCGCGCTCGCCGTCTTTGGTGACTTTGACAGCAGGAGCATGACCACCTGCCTGCAGGGCGGAAGCAACAGGAAAGCGGTGGCTTCTGTTGCAGCAGCCTAGCGCACTCACCGAGATGTTGGAGGTGCTCCAGGCCCAGTGTGGTAGTCGCTGCGCTTGCCGTCTTTGGTAACTTTGGTGGCAGGAGCAGCACTGTCTGCCTGCCGGGTGGAAGCAACAGGAAAGCGGCAGCAGCTGCTGCTCTTGCAGCAGCCTAGCACACTTGCTGAGACGCTGGAGGTGCTTCAGGCCCAGCGTAGTAGCCGCCGTGCTTGCTGTCTTTGGCGACTTTGTCGGCAGGAGCAACACCACCTGCCTACCGGGTGGAAGCAACCCTTTCCTCCCCCCCCACTACTACCCTTTTCCCCTGCGCTCGGTTGCAGCCACCGTGGGGGAATCTCTCGGAAGAGGCCCCAGAGATCCGCCACCCGCGGGATGGCTGAAAGGCGGGGGCTGAGAGGAGAAGCTTCCAAGACCCCCAACGACCCCCCCCAGGCTAGCAGAGGTGGCGGCGGAGCAGGGCGATGGGAGACCCACCGGGCAGAGAAGAGTGCCTTCTCTCAGCTGTCTGGCCCGAACGAAGAAAAGCCGAAGGCAGCAGCTCCGCAAACCTCCACCTCCTCCTTCTCTCTGCTGTCTGGCCCGAACTAAGAACAGCTGAAGGCAGCAGCTCTGCCAGCTTCTGCCACACCCTTCTCTCTGCTGCCTGGCCTGAATGAAGAAAAGCCAAAGGTAGCAGCTCCACAAACCTCTGCCACCCACTTCTCTCTGCTGCCTGGCCCGAACGAAGAGGAGCGGTGGAGGCTGCTGCCTTCGGCTTTTCTTCCTTCAGGCCAGGCAGCGGAGAGAAGGGGGAGGCAGAGGCTTGTGGAGCTGCTGCCTTTGGCTGTTCTTCATTTTGGCCAGGCAGGGGAGAGAAGGGGGTGGCAGAGGCTTGCGGATCCCCATACGGGGGTGGGGACACCTCCAGGTCCCTGCACAAAAGGCAACAGGGGAGATGTGCCAATGGCTTGGACTTGTTGCCAAGGTCAGCAGGCCTGGCAGGCACCACGGGGGAATCTCTTGGAAGATCCACCACCTGTGGGACAGCCAAAAGGCAGGGCCCGACAGGGGAAGCTTCCGAGACCCCCGGCAGACCCTCACCCTGGGCTAGCAGAGGTGGCAGTGGAACAGGGAAAGGGGAGACCTGCCAGGCAGAGAAGAGGCAGGCCCGGGGCACCCCGAGACTGGCCGTCCCCACCCGCGCAGCAGGTAGAAAAAAGGCCCACTTACCTTTCCAGTCCTCCCGTCTCTTCCTCCGCTACCATGTGCAGTCCGAAGAAGCAAAGAGGTTTGTGGGCAGTCCCACAAATGGCTTGTGGGCAGTCCCACAAACCAAAGAAGTTCAACCAATCAATTCAAACTTCACAAGGTTGGGGTGTTTTTTTGTGAGCAGTTTGAATTGACTGATTGAACTTTTTTAGTCCCACTTTTTTTTTTTTGGAACTGCACATGGCGGAGGAGGACTGGGAGTCGCAGGAGATGGCTTAAAGAGCCGCATGCGGCTCCGGAGCCGTGGGTTGCCGACCCGTGGCTTAGGTAGTTGGTACATGCTAATTATAGATGATAAAAGGTAAAGGTAAAGGTTCCCCCGCACGTGCGTGCTAGTCGTTTCCAACTCTAGGGGCCGGTGCTCATCTCCGTTTCAAAGCCGAAGAGCCAGCGCTCATCCGAGGATGTCTCCGTGGTCATGTGGCCAGCATGACTAGATGCCAAAGGCACACGGAACGCTGTTACCTTCCCACCGTAGTGGTCCCTATTTTTCTACTTGCATTTTTATGTGCTTTCGAACTGCTAGGTTGGCAGAAGCTAGGACGAGTAGCAGGCGCTCATTCTGCTACGCGGCACTCGGGATTCGACCCGCCAAACTGCCGACCTTCTGATCGACAAGCTCATTCTTGACCTCTTAGTACATCTGATTCCAACCTATATGTCTACATTCTTCTAATGATGTCTTTTTCATAGAATTGTTTGGCCACATTATTTATGTCCTGTCATTCAAAAACCGAAGTATGGTCTTACATCCTAATGTTCTATTATGCTCAAAGAGGTGCCTTGGATTGGCCTATCTGTGTAAGTTAAATAGATTACTGTAAAAGCATATTCCCATAGAGACACACATATGTGCAAAATAAGAAGAAAAATCCAAAGATCAAGATATATGTGCCTTTTTAATATATTAATATCTAGTAATTTAATATCTTACTCTTTAACAAGACTTTTAGAGTGGCTTAAAAAATCATTAACTAACAAAATAAGAAAAAGGAGGATGAGGAGTATTAAGAATGTTAGATCCCTTGAATTATTTATAAAAATAATAAAGGCAGGATATAAATAACTAAAACAAAAATGACCAGTGCAAACTGACAATAATTCAGTTAAAAATTCCATAAGCAATTAACAAATTTGAGGCACTGAAATTCAAAACAATGTATTGATTAATTGTAGAAATTAATTATCATTGATTGTTTTAAATATATGAACCCAGACAGCACATTGTTCACAAAGCACTAAAAATTGTTATTGTAAAAAATTAATAAAATATATATTTTTAAAAAATATAGATATGGCAAAGGGACAAAGCCAAGAAGCATTGCAATTTAAAGTGGAAGGGGTTAAGTTAATCTCTCCATATTTTTGGTAAAAACTAATGTTCTGATGTCCAGCTTTCCAATGACCCATGGCTAACTGTGGTGGAAAATAGTGTCACATGGGAATACAGCTCCAAGGGGCCGGTCCTTGTTTCTTCATATCATTGGGTGAAGAGTTTGCACCTCGCCATTATAGAGAAACAGCTGTGAGTATCCAGAGAGGTAGTCTAATCTTCTACAGCAAATATTGCTAGTCAACTGCAATATATGTTTCCTTTATTATTGTTGAGCCATTCCTTTAGTATCCAATCAAACTCATTCACACAGCATGCATACTTTTTACTTGATCAGATTGATCAAGGTTGGCTTTGATTGGAATATTGATCAAAAAACCAGTAGAAGACAAGTAAACCAGAGGACATGCTCCGGATAAGTAGTTTTCTACTTCAAGTCTCTTTGCTCATTATTTCAATCTTGGGGTATTCTCTATACATTCTGGATAACATTTGGAGGTGTAGTTTTCAGAGCCTTTGTACAGCAGCTCCTTTTCCTCCAACCACATTTCCCATATGATGCCCTGCCAATGCAATCCTTTAGACTACTTAAAATCTTTGAGTCCACCTCTCTGATTCTCATAGATGGCCACAGGATTCAAACCAGGTAAGCAGCTACCCTACAAGGAAAATCAAAGGAAAAAGGAGAAGTGTGGGAAAAGGTGGAAAAAGAAAAAAAGGCTTTGGCTTTTGACTCCCTTTGTTGCAGTAAAATAAGGCATTAACATCGAACCTCAACTTTTTACATTTCTATAGTAAGATGAACTAGCCATTTTTATATCACCAAATCAATCTAATCAATAAAAGTAAAAATCAAAGTATCATTTTTTTCACCTCAAGGACAAAGTCCAGAAACAGCTTCTAAATAGAAACAAAAGTACTTATATTATTTTCTTTTATCAAAACAGTCAATTTAGCCATCTCTGCTAATTCCATCAACATCCATGGTGGGAATCGAAACATCCTTCCATTTTTGTGTGGAGAGAAGACTTGCTGCCATTAACATATATAAAATCAGAGTTCCATTTTTTCCCAAGTCTTTTTCCATTAGACCCAGAAGAAAAGTTTCTGGTTTAATCTTTATATTCACTTTAAGAGTTTTCTGCATTAAAATATGAATCCACTTCCAATATGTCTTTGCTCTATCACATGTCCACCATAAAAGATAAAAAGTCCCTTCTATACTTTTTCATTTCCAACATTCATTTGAGATACCTTTATATATTCTATTCTATTATCTGGTGTACCAGCAATACATCATCTTATAAAAGTTTTAAGTAATAGTTTAGTGAGAATTTTAAGCCTTTCATCCACATATTCTCCCATTGTTCAAACATCACATTATACCCAAAATCCCTTGCCCACTGAATCATACAGTGTTTTTACATGTTCACTTTCCAAATTCAATTTCAATAATGTTTTGTAAACCTTAGCAATAATATGGTAATCATTACTACATAGTAAAATTTCCAATTCATTTTTAACAAAGTCAAACCCATAATACTTTTTATATAGTTTGAATCTTTATTTCATTTGTAAGTATATAAACCAATGGCAGACATGACCTTCTGATTCTAACTCTTCCTTAGACTTGAGGGTAAGGTCACCAAAACTGAAAGATATTATTTTACCATACATCCACCAGTCCGGCTTCACCGCCATTTTTTTTTATTAAAATAGCTTCTTGGGCGGACACCCAAAGAGGCAACTTTGTAAAAAAAACACCTTATTTTATATTTATTCCAAACTCTTAATATGGCATGTCTAATAAAATGATGGTTGAAATTTACTTTAACTTTATCATACCATAAATAACATGTCATCCAAACCTTAATCCATGAGCTTCCAAATCAAGTAACCTCTTGTTCTGGAGATTCATCCACTCTTTTAGCCAGACCAAACAACATGTATCAAAATACAATTTCAAATCTGGTAAACTAAAAAGCCCTCTTTCCTTAGCATTTTGCAGTAATGTATATCTAATTCTTGGTTTCTTTCCTTGCCATATAAACTTGGAAATATCCCTCTACTATTGTTTAAATGGAGTATCAGTTTCAAGTGTTGGTCTTGACTGAAACAGAAAAAGCATCTTTAGTAAAACATTCATCTTAATTACAGAAATTCTGCCCAGTATTGATAAATGTAATTTGTCCCACCTTTGTAAATACTTTTTAATATCATTCCAAAGAAGTACATAATTATTCCAAAACAATTTTGTATTTGTGTTTGTCAACATAACCCCCAAATATTTCACCTTTTCCTCAACCTGGACCCATACCAGTTCAGTTTCAGACCTGTTTACAGCACGGAAATGGCATTGGTCGCACTGGTAGATGATCTCTGCTGGGCCCAGGACAGGGGCTGTTCCTCTGTCCTGGTCCTACTTGACCTCTCAGCGGCTTTTGATACCATCGACCATGGTATCTTGCTGCGACGGCTCGAGGGGTTGGGAGTGGGAGGCACTGTTTTATGGTGGTTCTCCTCCTACCTCTTGGGCCATTCACAGTTTGTATTGGCAGGGGGGCAGAGATCCACCCCAAGGCCCCTTTCTTGTGGGGTGCCTCAGGGGGTCAGTTCTCTCCCCACTCCTGTTTAACATCTATATGAAGCCGCTGGGTGAGATCATTCGTGGTTTTGGGGTGAGGTATCACCAATATGCAGATGATACCCAGTTGTTCATCTCCACCCCAAACCAACCCAGTGATGCCCTTGACATGATGTCCCGGTGCCTGGAGGCCGTACGGGTCTGGATGGGAAGGAACAGGCTCAGGCTCAACCCCTCCAAGACCGAGTGGCTGTGGATACCGGCATCTCGTATTGTCCAACATGTTCCATCTCTTTTGATGGGGGGAGGTATTGCCCCCCTCAGAAAGGGCTCGCAACTTGGGTGTCCTCCTGGATTCACGGCTTAATTTGGAAGAACATTTAACTGCTGTGACCAGGGGGGCCTTTGCACGGGTTCGCCTGGTGCGCCAGTTGCACCCCTTTTTGGACCGAGATGCCCTATGCACGGTCACCCATGCCCTTGTCACTTCTCGCCTGGATTACTGTAATGCTCTCTACATGGGGCTGCCCTTGAAGTACACCCGGAGGCTTCAGCTGGTGCAAAATGCGGCCGCGCGGGTACTTATGGGAGTTCCTCAATACTCCCATGTTACTCCACTCCTGTGCGAGCTTCATTGGCTTCTGGTTGTCCTCTGGGTGTGATTCTCCGGGTGCTGGTAATTACCTTTAAAGCCCTACATGGCTTAGGCCCAGGGTATTTGAGATACCACCTGCTGCCATTGTCAACCTCCCATCGCCCGGTTTGCTCCCACAGGGTCGGCCTACTCACAGTTCCGTCGGTTAAGCAATGCCGGCTGGTGACCCCTAGGGGAAGAGCCTTCTCTGTGGGTGTGCTGGCCCTCTGGAATGAGCTGCCTCCAGAGCTGCGGATGGCCCCTGACCTTCGGTCCTTTTGCCATGACCTGAAGACATGGATGTTTCAACAATCGGGCCTGGACTGAGTATGGTTTTAAATTTGGTTTTATGGGGTTAAATTACTATGTATCAAACATATCTACTGTTTAATTCTTTTTTAAATTTTGTATTTTCATGTTCTTTTTTAGTTTTTATTGTTGTGAGCCGCCCTGAGTCCTTAGGGAGAAGGGCGGCATACAAATATAATAAATCAAATCAAATCAAATCAACCTTAAAACCAGACTTTTTAATCAATATATCACAATCCTGAGAGGACATATTCTTAATTAACATTGTTGTTTTCTGATTATTTATTTTTAAAATCGCTAAAGCATTATGGAAATTTTAGTCATAAAAAAAAGTAGGGGACTCTACAGAAAAATACTTAATTTAAATGCCTTTCAAATGTTTTGTTCTTCCTAGCTTTTTTTGCATGTTCAGCATTCTCTTTTTTCTCTCCCTTACAACAACCAATCTTGATCCATTGGTTATGACAGAAATTGAACAGGCTTGGCTGAGCCTGATGTCATGCACTGAGTGAAAGTGACTGGCCTAAAGTCACCCAGCTAGCTTTCATGCCTACAGCAGGACTAAAACTCAGTCTCTTGGTTTCTTGCCTGATGCCTTAACTACACCAAAATGGTTCTCCAATCCCTTTCAAACAATGTTCTTAACAATTAAGAGAATATTTTGCAACACATCTCAGACTTCTTTTTTTTTTAAAAAAAAACACCCATCAAATTCACACCCTTTGTTCCCTACAAAACACTTAGCTGAAGTTATTTCAGAGACATCATCCAAAGCCTATCACATCTCTAAACTTACACTTCCAAATTAGGATCTCACCCAACAAAACACTTGCAGTTTAATCATTTTTTTTAACATTTTGTAGCTTCCTATGTCATAATATTATTAAATATTTTCCCAACTTAAAGTTGATCTGAATTTATGTTGCTGTTTTCCATTCATCTAAAATAATCTATTGACCAGTATAACAAGACTTACTCACTTCATCCACTTCACGAATCTGATGAGAATAGCAGTAGCTGGTAGACAGCTTTGTCTGTAATGCATTCATCTGTAATGTAGACACATGACACTTATTTGTTTTCTGTGGCATGCTTACATAATTATTCTTGCAACTAATCACTTATGTGTTTATCTAGTAAGTATCAAGCAGTCATACTTATAATTAAATAGATACAGTACAGCCATTCTCTTTTTCAGTTCCAGTTATAAGACATGTGAAGATGTTCAGGGCTCTTGCTAGAATCTGTTCAGGGCTCTTGCTAGTCAACAAAACTCATTTGTAGGAAATTCCTTTCTATTCCCTTTCTCTAGTTTTCTGAATTTCTTTTCTTCCCTTCCTTCAAATACAGAGGGAGAATCACTGGCACTACGTTCACTGAATCATCTTGGGACTGTTTTGGTTCAATTTTTTTTTAAAATAATTGATGAGGGGAAAGAACTTCGTAGGAAAACTGTAGGTGTAGGTATGTGGTCTATTTGTGTTTGTTTTAACGCTTCTCACCCCTTTTTAAAAATAAACCACATGAGTGGGTTAGAGGAAACTCCATATGTTCCTGCTACATGGATGAGCACAGAAAAGGGAAGCTGGCTGAAACAGTGGCTTTTATCCCTACTAAGTTAATGGCACAAATCTAGGCAAGGCAGATCCCAATGACTGATTTCACCCAAAACTTATGTATGTCTGCCCAAAACTCGGTGGCTTTTCAGCCCTGAGCTATCTGTGCTCAGGGCTGCAGCAAGAGTCATTCCCTGAGTTGTTTCATCAGTTATTTCTTAAGGGAATACAAGGATTACTCTGAAGAAAGAATGGGATTGGAGAAAGCCATGTAAACTATCCTGGGTTCTTGGGAGACAGGATACATATGGAAAGGTAAGATATAAATGTAGGACATAAGCTCCTGAGTTTTGTCCAGTCAAAAGATATTAGGCTTGTTGTTTAAATCAGTGACAATGTTGAAATGGACTCAGGCTTGCCATTTGAAATTGGATGAGTTAAACCATCAGGGAGTTGGACTAGAAGACTTCCTCCAGGCCTATGGTTCTGTGACTTCTATCTCAAAATACCTCTCTGCCCAAATATAGCAAAGGTGGCATTTCTCTTTCTTAGCCCCCCCCCCTTTTTTTTTCTTATGAGTGGCAGTTCCCTTTTAAATCTATTGTCCAAATCTTCACAATTGAAGGAAGCAAATTGTTTACTAATGTGTCTTTTTGGCTGCAGCTGAACAGGACTCCATTCTGCACAAATAGCAGGAAAAACTAATGTTATTGCCAGATTTGTCTGCTCTGCAGTTGTTTCTAGGCAGAAATATGTTTTTGATGCTGCTTGCAAACATAATATCAGAGTTCATATTTCTATCCTATCTTGTCCTGTTGATTTTCATTACTTTATCTTGCTTTTGTAACTAGATATGTCATAAGGGATATACAAATTAAAAATGCCTTTTGAGAAGCTTGACTGACACCCACATTAGCATCACTTCAGTGCCAGATGAAGCCTATTTTTTCAGGCTTTTTAATGTATTGTTTTTAAGATTTTGAATGACTGCCTTATTGCTACTTAATTTATACAGAGTTTCATTTTGCACTTACTTGCACTGAAAGTATATGTTTTTATTCAAATTTATTTTTTAGCAGTTTTCATTATAAATTGGGCAGCGCATTGGCTCAGTGGTTAAGATGCTGAGCTTGTTGCTGGAAAGCTGGCAGCCCAGGTCTGAGACCTGAGTGTCATGCACTGAGGAGAGACCCCCCCCCCCCCCGTCCTTGTCCCAGTTCCCGCCAAATTAGCATCTCAAAAGCATGCAAATTCAGGTAGATAAATAAGTAACACTTCAGTGGGAAAGTAACAGCTCTCTGTAATGTCATGCTGGCCACATGATAATGGAAATGTCTTTGGACAGCACTGGCTCAATGGCCTTGAAATGGAGATTTACAGATACACCAAATATGGGAGATGGCTGAAAGAATAATTTGTTTTCATAGAGAAAGGGCAGATCCGGGATGTTATATCATTTAAGAATTATTGCTGAAAATGCTCTTATTGTTGAATATATGTTTAAAATAATAAATAACAAATTTCAATGTGACTTAAATGAGCTTTTCCTTTGCAAATTCTAGATTACATCACTTAAAATCACAGACATTTTGGTATATATACACTAAATTTAAAAGCAAAGCTCTTACATTAAGCATGACAGGTTAACTTGAAAATCTAAAAAACTCTGGAATACTTTTTTTCTGATTGGAACGTCATAAATCATAGTGGAACTCTTTGTGGCATAAAACATCTGCTCTATCCGATTCAACAACTCATCAAGAAATGACTACTATAAACATTATTAATACATGTAGCTTCATTCAACACTAAAATTACATATATTTTAATCTTTCTAGGCAAGAACATTGTAAACACATTGATATTATTATTATTGTTGTATTTTTATTGCATCTTTTTATATTAATTCAACCTAAGGAACATATCTAATACTCCTGCCACTTATTTACCCTATAACAGGGGTCAGCAACCTGAAACAGTGAAAGAGCCACTCGGAACCGGTTCCCTCACAAAAGGAAAAACTGGGAGCCGCAAAAAAATGTGTGCACATGCGCATACATGCGCACATGTGCAGAACAGGGTTTTACTGAAGAGTGGAGCCAAGGTGAGATATGCACCTACCCTGCATATTTGAATTGATTGGTTGAACTTTTTTAGTCCCACTTTTTTTTTGGACTGCACATGGCAGAGGACTGGGAGCCGCAGGAGACGGCTGAAAGAGCCGCATGCGGCTCTGGAGCCGTGGGTTGCAGACCTGTGCCCTATAACAACAAGGGTTGCTGAAAGAAAGTGACCAGCCAGCTTTCTAGGCCGGTACCTTAATCAGTATACACTTTGCAAAAAAAATTGTCAATGTTTTTAGAAATGAAAAATAAATTGCAAAAAATCACCCATCTCTCACTATTAATGGTAAATTATCCATAGTTCATAAATCAGATAAACTGATGTAACAGATGAAGAATGTTCAGTTCATGCTGTTAACTGCCAGGTTTGTTATTGCAAAGCATGAAAAACTAAAACACATCTTTCATTGAATCAGTTATGCATGTATGCTCACATATCCCCAGGTATACATATACCAGATTTTATTATCTTTGGGAGACGGATCTCCAGTTTAGTTTTCTTTTTCATGCTGAATTTTAAATGTGTGTCTCATTGTATTTGTTCAATAAAAAAATCATATCCAAATGAAATTCTTCCTTGCCTGTAGTTTAGACTGTGTAGTAAGGAAACAACAACAATAAACAAGTAAGTGAATTACAAGTTTCAGCTCTCATAACTGTGGTACATCATAGTGTGTACAATTAATTAAAATAGCCCAGTACTTATGTAACATATAACAGAGGTTTCTGAAATCCTGTTCACCATCTTGCAAATTACCCTTACATTTTGTGTTTACTGAAATGTCACAACCCACTTGAAATGTCACAACCTTCTTAAAGGCATCTAAGTAGGACCTGGTTTCCAGGAATGGTCCCAGAGATTTCATCAAAGTATCCAGTGAACATCCATTTTTACTGTTAATGAAACTGACTCTTCCCCACATAAACTAATGCTATCTATGTTTTCAAGATCTAGAAGCTTCCTCTTGATCCCAACACAAGCAGAACCCTGTGGAATTTTTCATAAATAATGAGCTACTTAAAGAAAATATAAAACTTTGTGCTATAGAAAATTAAACATTTTCTTTAAGTGGCTCATTATTTAGTCTTTAATTCATAGAACATAGCTCAGCCCTAGATAGATGGGACTGCAAGAGAAGGAAATAAACAGATGATAGAAAACAGATGAAAATGGGAAAGAGGGAAAAGGACAAATTTGAGATGATAAACAGTACAAACTTGTTTTCAGTTGCACATTGAGGTTAAATATGGATCTGAACTTTTACAAAAACTGATGCCATTTTCTTTGAATGTTTTCATACAAGACATTTAAGGTATCTTTGGGCTCTTCTTTCACAATGGACAGAAACTTCATAAGAAAAGGGGAGGATCATCCAAAGGATTTAATTGGTTTTAGAATATGTGGCCTCTTAATATTATCAATTTGGAATTGGGGCACCTGTCCCTAACAGGCACCACTCCTTTAACATCTGTGATGAAATGTTTTTTTACCTTTACGTAAGAGAAAAGTTGGTGTCAACAGTATGAAAGCCAGATTGATATCTCATAAAAGAATAACCGGACTTTCTACCAGTTTTGCAGTCCAGGCTTCCTGGTTGTGATCTGTCATGTGTCATTATGAATATTCTATTGATTTAAAAGGAATTAGGCCTAGATTCCAAAAAAAAAGATATTTGCCAGTAATAATTAGTTTGTTATAATTTGTTCCTTTTGTCACTAGTTTATTATGGTACTCTGTTCAGGTTTAGATAATTTTGCAGAACTTTTTTTAGGTTAAAAAACTCATGTGAGGCTTAGTTTTTCTAAGCAAATGGAAAAATACCCACTTTCTTCCTCATTAAACGCAATTACACTTTTGGCAATGTCCAATGTTCAAATGATGTATTTGCTACTTGTCTGATGTAATGGGTTCTGCTAATTCTGATTTGTTTTCCTCATGTATACTTTTTCCAAATAGTAGAGATAAGAAACAGGGTGGAGAATATCACAAACTTATCATATCAATGACTTGAACATGACTGTGAAACAGAGTCTCCTCAAAGAAAACAACAATGAACTAAATAGTTTTTCCCTATTTGGTGCTCTGTAGATATATTGGAAATCAACCTTCAAAATCCCCTGGTCCCATTCATGGCAATAGGCTGGGGGATACCTGGAGTCCAATATATCCAGACGTCACTAGCATGGGTCAGATGAAGTTATAGAAATGGCACTTAGGGACATCGTGTGTGAATAAATGATTATTGTAATTTAGGTCCTGTCTGAATAGTAAGATATCCATCAGTGTTTAGTGAGGGTCAGTGTTGTACACTTTAATTTGCACATTTTTTCCAGAATGATTTCTACAAAGTCAGCTGGTCAAATTAAACAAAACAAGTAAAGATTTAAGGAGATGCAGTGTAGTGTCTAATTATGTCAAAACAATGTAGTCTCATGTAAGTACTGTCTATCTATATGGCAATATTTTCCCAAGCTGTGGACTAATTGTATACCATACATTCAGGGGCATAGGATAGATCAAGCTGTTTCCCTATCCCAATCCACCTCAATACCCATAAAAAAATGGGTGATCAATGTTCACAGTCCAGATGTAGGCAGTTTATATCTATTTATTTATATTCCACGTTTATTATTTTTACAAATAACTCAAGATGATGAACATATTCAACACATTTTTCTATTCCTATTTCCCCCATAACAACAATCCTGTGAGGTGAGTTGGGCTGAGAAGGAATGATTGGCTCAAAGTCACTCATTTGGTCTTCATGACTAAGGTGGGTCTCCAGTTTTTTTACCCTGGTACCTTCACCAGTAGACTGAACTGGCTCATTTATTTGATTCCAGATGTTATATGACAGTCGGTTATTCCTTCTTCCCCCAACTACTGTAGACAACTAAAACATTACATAATTTACTGGTGCTTTCACAACCCTTATCTGTTGGGCAGCTTTGGGCTTTAGGGTTTAGTGACCTTGAATACAGATTTCCTGACATTTTGCCAGCAATGGTATCTTCAGAGGTAAAGCAGTCTGCTACATAGACCTGAGGTAGTTGAGGACGGACTGACTGGATTCCTGTTTTTATAGTCAGGTATCCTTACTTCTAATTTGTCTTTAGCTGAGTTAAAAACCAGCCCTCATCAACCTATACCAATTACAATCCAGCTGTTAGGACCACTGTACATCAATGAATAAAGAAAGCAGTCCAAACCCTCTTTAATTCTCAGCCTCAGTAGAAATGTATAACTGCTTTCAGATTTCACCTTTTTGTTTAAGTTGGAATAAACCAGGGGTGTCAAACTACCGGCCCATGGGCTGGATGCGTCATGCCGAACCACACCCACCCCATTGCCAGCAATGGAAAAAAAGTTGTGATACATCATGACACGTCACATGACATTGAGAGTTTAACACCCTGGAATAAACTGAGGTCCTTGCCTAAATATGGCCACTGAATGTGACTTTGCAGAAACAAATGTAGAAAGTGAACAACTTTATAACACTCTACAGAACATTTTGGAGAGTGGGAATCTTCCCCATGCCCTTTATACAACCTTCCTCTCCAAATTGATGAACAAAATTCTATAGCCTCAATATGATTGCAAAACTCCTTTTTCCAAAATAAGGCAACTATTATCACAACTGATCAACTATTTCTCCCTGAGGCTAACAGAGCACATCCTGATAGAGTTATTTATCTAACATGATTTAAGACTATATTTAATAATAGTTGGGATTCTAGTCATTCAGCTGTCTTAGATAAATACGGTAGTCACCCTCCTAATAGCACTACAAAATTTTCAGACTTGATTTTTCTGTCATCTAGAGACTTTTTTAGATTGTGTTCCTGTTTGATGTCAGAGAAGAGCATCCAGCATAATATAATGCATATGCTGAATAAAGGAATAAAGTGGGTATATAAGGAATAGAGGCATAGTTAATGAGATTTGGACTAATGTTTTGTCTACTAAATTGAAAATATGTCAAATTTAAAATACTGGTATCAACTATCTAATCAAGTATAGATGGATGCAAATTTACTGGTTAAATGTCAGAATTGTTTAAAAATGAACTGCCTTCCAATTTCTTCATACAAAAATTCAGCTAACATGGTCTTGCAAATGCAAGATGGTATGAAATAAATTTGGTCTTTTAATCCATTTTCCTGGTTAGGTTTTTTACTTGCTCCTTCTATCACAAAATTAAGTTACAGTTTATTTGTTTAATACATTTTTATTTTGTTTTGGCATAGATCTGAACAGGAGCTTTTATAATGAACTTATATTCTTCAACTTTAAGTATACTGAGAAGAAACAGAAAGCACCTCAAAATAACTAATATTTGGAACAATCTGGACATCTCACTGCCTGGCATTTCCTTCTAAGTACAAAGTCCCAGGTTGCAATTTTATCAGTGTTGCATTCCAGGGTTTAATTCAATTCACAGTTAACCCAGTATTCAAATAAATGATTAAAGGAAAAAAAATTCCTGTCCCCATTTGAATGTTTACCTGAATATGCTAGTCGTCATCCTAATCATGTCTCCTGTTAATCCACTACAGGGCTCCTGCCCTATGACACCATTCCTGAAAATCTCCCACCTCCTTCTCACAACTAATCTATGCTATGTCTTAGGTTGAAATTTAAGCTTGGTTCACACAACATGTTAATTTAAATAGCATCTTCTGACTTAGCATCTTGTGAGCTCACAACTCACAACTTTTATTCAGTAAACTATAATTAAATTATGGCTTAGCATGAAGTCAATCCTTGAGTTATATTAAGTGGGCTTCAGAACTGAACAAAAATTTGAATTCAGGAATAATGAATGGCCTCTGTTATGTATCCAGGTGCAGGCATCTGCATAGCAGCGGCCACTAGGGGGCGTTGGCCTGGACGGTTTTGGTGGGAAACCCAGTTTCGGCGGGAAACCTAGGGCCAACCCCATTGGCTAGCTGCCTACCTGGCCAGGTATATAAGGAGGCCAGGTAGTCCTTGTTCTTCAGTACGCACCCCCCCCACACAATAAAGAGCTGAACACGTACTCCGGCTGGCGTCTCTTCCTTGCGTCGGACCACTACATTACAGCCTCATTCTATGAAATTGCCTCATTTTGTTCAGTGAAATGTATTTTTTCTTTTCAGGCATTTTTAGCTCTGAAAAAGGGTGATTAAATCTACAGTATACCTGAGGAAAAACACAGCATTGATTGGCTGTTTTCTACAATATTATAAAGATAGATCTGCAATTTTAAAAAAACTTTTCCTTTAATTTCCCCCCCACCCCAACTAACAGCTCTCTTTCAATCTTCTCCATCATCTAATGAAGTAGGAGGTGGAGGCAGGGGCGTCTAATAGTATCCTGTTTCTCCATATATTATCTTACCACATCATACCACGCTGCCATTTACATTTTGTGTCATCCAAGGAAGATTTCACCATGAACCAAGCCACAATTGGTTTTAATATTAGTGTTTGGTTCCTATTAACCTTTCCTTGGGTAGCTTTATTACCACTGCAGATGTTTTTATGTAGTTGGGGTGGGAAGAGAGGGACAAAAAAAGAAACGCACTGCTGCTTCTGGGACAAAGAGATGAAGGAATGCAACAATTCACCCAGACCTTTGTGAGTGAAAATGAGTGAGAATGAGACCTCTGTTTCATGGAGTCCACCATCTTTTATCTTTGTTATTGATTTTATTATAATATCTTTGTTGGATTGTTATGAATTGTCCAATAGAATTGTTGGAAGTCGACCAGCATACAAATTTAATACAATTATTATTCCATGCTTCATGCATATTTGATACCTCTGCACTTTCCCAAGTGCCATACAATCACTAAAGAAGAGGCACTTGCTTTCAGAAGTCCCTCCTCCCGTTTTCCCCAAGGCCTGACAACCGAAAGGTGAAAACATCTGAACGCGCCCCCCCCCCCACACACACTTTTGACTAATCTCCCCGTAAAACCTCCTTCGGAAAAACCCAGGATCTTTCTCCAGTATGAGCAGCCTATTACTGAGCAGTGACGAGCCGTTTGTTTAGCCCAGGAGATAATGTTTCTAGACTCTTTTTTTACCAGTTGCACTTTTCGGAATTACCAGCATTAGCTGATTAACCACCGGAGAACTCTTTCAAGTCCAAGAAGCTTCAGTAACCTGCCAAATGCCAAAAGCTCTTGGACGCATTAGCTGGAAAAGCACGTGATAACCTCCTGTTTCTATCTGTGCCTGACCTGTCGAAGTCCCTCTCTCCTGTCGTCCCTGTAAATTGAGGTTCCGCCAGGCAAATCCTCCTCCACCCACGAGCGCAGGAAGCGTTCGCATATCTAGCATAGAGGGCCACTTAATGTGCAAGTCACGCCGTGTGCAGAGGCCCGAAGGATGAGGCACTCTTGAGGGACAGTCAGATGCAGCCTGGACTCACAAGGCCAAAGGTTTGTATGTATATGCAAGGACGGGAAGGGGCAACTGAGCTTCCAAAATTCGGCGTCTTAGCCTCTGCAGCCGGATTTAGCCGCCTGGCAGCCGGTTAGCCCACCGCCAACAGCGCAGACAATCCCAGCCCGAGAGCGGAGGCCCCGCCTCCGCTGTGCTTTGAGGCGGTCCCGGCCATTGCTGCCCTGTGCCGCCCCTAAGCTCAACAACTCGCGCGTGTAACAAGTCGGGCTGTGACAATAGCTGCTGGCCCCGGAGGCTGGTTTGTCTTGTCCGCAAGAGGAGGACGGCTTCGAGCCCTCCAAGGGCGATTGCCGGAGTGAGTGTGGAGGAAAGCAGAAACACCCGCCGACCTTGCGGGGGAAGAGCACTGAGAAAACCCAAGGAGGGCGGCGGGCAAGGTGTTGGATCTCGTCCTCTTCTCCCCGCCTTTTTGGCTTTGCAAAAGGCAGTGAGGTTGAGAAATTCACTGGCGGAGATCGGAAGGGAAAAGCCCCACGGGAGGGACGGGGGCGACGAGCTGCTAGAAAAGGAACTGCGTTGTTTCCTGGAGCTCGGATGCTCCCCGGCGAGATGCCCCTTTAGGACCGCAGCGCTGCAGAGGCTCTGGAGAGACTTGGTCGACTGGAAGGTGCGGTTCCTTCAAATGTGGGACGCTTCGCCTGCCCGGCGGAAACAAGGGGGACGAGAAAGGCTCTCTTCCATTCAAGGGGGAAGGGGTGAAAAAGGAGGCAGGCTTATTGACCCGCAGCTTTTGTTGTTGAACTTTAATCGCGCGAGGGTGGCTGTGTGCGTGTGCTTAGAGTATTTTTAGCTTTCTCCACGGCTTGGCAGCTGAAGTACCTTCGGAAGCCAGCGATTACTCCAGCCTCGCAATTCTGATTTTAAGCATTGCTTACTTTCTCACCCTCCCGTGATGTTACCAGGGTTTTCTGAAAGGCGCTTTGCCGTTTGTCCTTTTTCTTCAGAACTTCTCTGCAGAACTGTCATTTCAACCTGAAGGTCTTGCAAGCCGTCTCTGCCTGGAGGTTGCTTGTCCTGTTTAAGCTGGAAAACAAGCCACTTTGATTTGGGATCATTGCAAGATAAAATAACGATGGGGGGTAACCTTGGCTGCCACCGTTCCATTCCCCGAGACCCTTCGGATCTTTGCCATAGCCGTAAATTCAGTGCAGCATGCAATTTCAGCAACATCCTAGTGAACCAGGAGAGGCTGAATATTAACACAGCCACAGAGGAGGAGCTCATGACACTTCCTGGGGTTACCAGGATGGTAGCCCAAAACATTGTGGAATATCGTGAGTATATTGGTGGCTTCAAGAAAGTTGAAGACTTGGCCTTGGTGAGTGGAGTTGGAGCTGCCAAGCTGGAGCAGGTGAAGTTTGAGATCTGTGTGAACAGCAAAGGTAATTCTGCACAGCACTCGCCCAGCTCTTTAAGAAAAGACCAGAATCTGGATCACCTTTCAGCTTCTAAAATCAACATTAACACAGCCACCCCTGCTCAACTCATGAGCATCCGTGGTATCACAGAAAAGATTGCCAACAATATTGTAGAATACCGCAAAGAGCATGGGCCCTTTAAAAGTATTGAGGACTTGGTCAAGATGGACTGTATCAACTCTTCATTCTTGGACAAAATCCGACATCAAATCTTTGCGGAACGGTCAAGACCCCCTTCCACAAATACTAATGGTGGCCTTAATTTCATTGTCAAGCCTCACCCAAGCCCCACATCCCTGAGCCTCCAGAGTGAGGATTTGGATTTTCCTCCTGGAGGGCCAACACAGATGATCTCTACACGGCCCTCAGTGGAAATGTTTGGTGGGGTGCGGGATGGGCGACCTGTGCTGAGGGTGGCTACCTGGAATCTGCAAAACTGTTCTGTTGAAAAAGCCAACAATCCTGGTGTGCGAGAAGTTGTTTGCATGACTCTGTTGGAGAACAGGTATGACACGAGGTCCAGAAATATTGATTTTTGTTTGTTTGTTTGTTTCTCTTCTGCTGCTTCCTTAGATCCTACATGTTCATCCTAATATGCCCAGCATACCGGTCACTTTCTCTCAGCCCTAGGAAGGGGGCAATGGCAAACCACTTCTAAAAAACTTTGTCAAGAAACTTCAGTGATCTGTCAGGTATACACCATGAATCGAACATGCTTGAATGGCAAAAAAATAAAAAATCAGTGTAATGATTCATGGCTTACTTATGAATTTACCAAGTCATTATATTTCTTAGGGTGATGATTTTATGGCTGGCACTATAGTTTTATTGTTTTTTTAACAAACTGATAGGAAATCATACCATCAATTTTCAACAACTGTGATCTGACATGGTTCTGGAGTTCAGGGCACACATGTAGCCCTGGAGCTCAGATGACCTACTCTTGGATTAAGCAAACAAAATGTAAGTGAGGAGATGAATTCAGTCCCTTTTAATCTGTAAACCACATATAAAAGTTTGAAGTTTAATGTGTAATGTACAACTCGCTAAGCTGTTGCTTCAGGACATTTTATCTACTTAATAATTTGTTCTAAACAATAAATTTATTTGTTTTGGCTTACTATCTAAAGCCAGACATTAACTCTGTCAATTTATCATGCAGCCTAGATTTTCATCCTGTTGGTATAATGTAAACAATTGTGAAAATATGCAAGATTTTATTTAATGAATTGCTTATTGGACCTATATCCCACTAATGCAATAGATATGTAAACAGGACCATTTCTTTGTGCATTTTACAGGAGTAGCTTTTGATAGTTTTAATTGCTCCTGGCATAAGTTCCAGAGTAATTGTTGGTAGTTTAAGGTGATATTCAGACTATTGTAGTTCATATTTCTATATTTTCCTGCGTTCGCTTTGTATTTTAAATGGCTCTTTTCCAGATGATCTTTCTTAAAGTTTTAGCTTGTATTTATTTTTCATCTATAGATTGCCGTTTGAAACAGTGCCACAAACTTAAAGCTGGTTTATTTTTCTATATATTGATTTTAATTGGTAATCAAAAACTCTCATATTCTGACTACTTCATAGACAATGCTATTGTTCTTGGCAACAATATCGAAGTGGGATTCTTTTCCTTTTCCTTTCCTTTTCCTCTTTCGTTTCCTTTCCTTTCCTTTCCTTTCCTTTCCTTTCCTTTCCTTTCCTTTCCTTTCCTTTCCTTTCCTTTCCTGTCCTGTCCTGTCCTGTCCTGTCCTGTCCTGTCCTGTCCTGTCCTATTTATATTTATTTATTTATTTTATTTTAATTCCATTTATATCCCGCCCTTCTCCGAAGACTCAGGGCGGCTTACAAGCTTAGCAGTAGCCTTCATTCTATGTATATGCCTGCTTATTAGGGCTTTCACACAACCCCCAAGCGGCATTATTACAAAGTCAGCTTAATTGCCCCCAACAATCTGGGTCCTCATTTTACCTGCCTCGGAAGGATGGAAGGCTGAGTCAACCTTGAGCCTGGTGGGACTCGAACCTGCACTAATTGCAGGTAGCTGGTGTTACTTAAGGAGGCATTAGCCCACTGCTCCACCATGCCTGGTATTTCCTGATAGCTTCCATCAAATATTTGCCAAATCTGAGTTAGTTTAACTTTTTGAGATTAACCAAGTTAACTCAGCATAACTTTGTCCTAGTAATAGCATATAATAATGAAATGTGGCAATGCCAGTTTAAAGAGTACTGTAGTGTCCCTGGAAGTTCAATTCCCTGTATTATTTTTATTTCATCTTTTATTATTGCAAGGAGGTATGGTTGGATCAATAGCATTTGAGGAGATGAGAGGAGGTTGAAATACTACCACACCTTAGCACTTAAAATGGATTATGACTTTTAGTGTGACTGGAACACTATTTTACAGTCAGCTTGAATATGAGTTATTAGAGGTTGTGACATAACAGATGTATTGTGGAGTGCAAAGTTTATAGGCTTCTTTATCTTGATAAATTTAAGGATGGACTTAATATGATAACCACCTTGAGAAACCTCTACAAAAAATTCACTCTTAGGTATTTTTGATCTAGATAAAAAACCTTATGCAATAGCATTTTTGTTTGCATTTTAGCACTCCATAGTCAGGTGATGTTGCTGGTGTAAAAGAATATAGAATAACAGAGTTGGAACTGACCTTGGAGGTCTTCTAGTCCAACCCCCTGCTCAGGCAGGAAATCCTATACCATTTCAGAGAAATCGTTGTCCAATAGCTTCTTAAAAACTTCCAGTGTTATAGCATTCACAACTTCTGGAGACAAGTTGTTCCACTGGTTAATGGTTCTAACTGTCAGGAAATTTCTCCTTAGTTATAGGTTATTTCTCTCTTTGGTTAGTTTCCATCTATTGCTTCTTGTCTTGCCTTCTGGTGCTTTGGAGCAGGGCTTTTCAACCTTTTCATCCATTGTATCACTTTTAGGATATGGAAACATCCAAGTACCACCAGTCGCCTTGCAAGGTGTCAAAAACTTGATGAGCAAAAAAATAAATAAAAAAGTGATGAAGTACAGGTAGTCCTCGACTTACAACAGTTCGCTTAGTGACTGTTCGAAGTTACAATGGCACTGAAAAAAGTGCCTCCAAGCCACAGCCGAGCAAGACACTTGCCTGCCCACCCGGCGGTGCTCTTCCTCCTGTCCGAGGTTTTCATTGTTGTGAGCATTTCTGTTGAGGATTGGCAGCGGGGGTGGGGTGGGGTTTGGTTTTTATTTCCCCCATCTGCTGGGTGGTTTCAGCAGATTTTGGTCACTTCACATGACCCTGGGACTCTGTGACCATCATAAATATGAATGAGTTGCCAAGCATCTGAATGTAAATCACAAGACCCTGGAAATGCTGCAACATTCTAGCTGATTGGTGCTTCTTCTGGGCACAGAAGCGCCAGGATCAGCACCGAGCTCCATCTGGAGCCTGGCACTGATCCTGGCGCTTCCATTGAGCCCTGACAACCCAGAAGAAGTGCTAATCCTTGCGCTTCCGCTGAGTTCTGACAGCCCTGCAGCTCCAGCCATCTCTCGCTTAGGCGTGTGTTTAAGTCAGTCTTAAGGGTGCATCTACACAAATAGAATTTAAATCTACTTAGCCACATTCTAGTTCACCTATTTTAGGACAAAAAAATCAGAGTTGGAATGATCAATATTGCTAAATAAAGTATGATTCTCAGGAAGGGAAACAAGTCTGACAGGCATTGCTTTGATTATTAACAATGCTAAAATAATTTGTCTTAAGTCTTTAAAAATGTTTATCAGATTCAATGCTGCAAAAATGCAAGGTTGTTGTAACTTATTGCTGTTCCAGTTTCCATTAGGAAAAAATATGAACAAAGAGTTTTATGGAATATTATGAATAGCAATATTCTTTAATGGACCAATAGTTTGAATATATTTATATATATAAAGTATTATTTTATTTATTTTTATTTTTATTCCATTTATATCCCGCCCTTCTCCGAAGACTCAGGGCGGCTTACAAGCTTAGCAGTAGCCTTCATTCTATGTATATGCCTGCTTATTAGGGCTTTCACACACACCCCAAGCGGCATTATTACAAAGTCAGCTTATTGCCCCCAACAATCTGGGTCCTCATTTTACCTACCTCGGAAGGATGGAAGGCTGAGTTAACCTTGAGCCTGGTGGGATGCGAACCTGCACTAATTGCAGGCAGCTGGTGTTACTTAAGGAGGCATTAGCCCACTGCTCCACCAAGGCACCAAGTATGCTTGCTGTGGTTATACTTGCTCGGTAATATGAACCTGACAAATACAGTAGTTCTTATTCATGTGTCAGCAGTACAGAGATTGAACTGCCTTTTTTATTTTTTACAAATTCTAAGTATGATGGAACAGTGACAAGTGCCTCTGGGTTGAGCAATTTGTGCTTTTGAAGCGGAAGACTTTGCTGCAATTCTCTTTCACAACATCATTTAACATGTAATCAAAAACTGTGCATTTTGCAGGATGCATGCATAGCTTTGTGAATTTTTATAGAAGCAAAAGAAACCATTTATTTATTTATTTAGAAAATTTATTTGCCGTCCATCTCATATCCAATGATGGCTGCCCTACTGTTGCTAATCTAGCTTAATAGCGCGTTCATTTGTTTATCATTTATATATTTCATATTTCATTCTGTTCTAAAGATGCTGAACAACTAAAATCAAATTTTAAAACCTGTAACATTAATAACAATGGCAATAATAATAGCAACAACATTCAAGAATTTTGTAATAATGATGCTTGTGCATTACCTTTAATCAGTGCTTTTTTTGTAAGAAAAAAGGTGCCAGAACTCACATTTTGTTAATCTTTTATTTACCTTTTGCACGCAGTCAATCATTGTACACACACCCACACAGTTGTGTAACGAAACATAATGGTCATCGCCCGCAGTAAGTACACAGCTTACTGACCAATCACAAGCTGAGCAGTGGCCCAAGCCAAACAGACAGACAAAGTACGCATGCATCAGTCTTGACACACAAGCAGCCCGCATGCACCATTTTAATGATTTTGCCGCCGACCTGCTACGCTAAACAGGGTGATTCAAGTCCATGTGGACCAAACATCAAATTTTCAAAAGTTACTTTTAAAACTTGGAAAATCTGTCAAAAAAGGTGCTGGAACTCTGTTCCGGTGCATTCTATGACAAAAAAAGCACTGCCTTTAATCGTCAATTACTGTTATAACAACAAAAATAGAGCAGAACAGAAATTTATTTGGCCAAGTATGATTAGATACAAGGGATTTGTCTCTGGTCCAGAAGCTCTCAGTGTACATGCAACACAACAGAATCATCATCATCATCATCGTCATTTCAATGAGGGCGGGAGGAGTAAAAAGCATAATAAGATTTAGTTGATCTATGAAGTGATAGAAGAGTTAGTTTGCAGCAGTTAAAGTTTCTGAGTAGTTTTTGTGATCAGCTCTAAGTGGAATGTGTTGCAGTAGTGGTCCCATTTTGTAGTAATGGGTGGGGGTGATTTTTGCTAGACTTACTACTCCACAGATGGCTTACTTACCTATAATAGGTAAGAACTTCCTGGCCATGGACTCCACTTACTTTTTAGCAAGAGCTATAAGTCTAGGAAGACCCTCAAATTGCAGGTTTATTTCTTCTGTGGAATGCAGCCTATTCCACAGCAGATGCAGACGAAGATATGGTACAAAGGAAATGTTTGATTATGAAATATGACAACATTCAGGATCCTTAATCATGTAAAAAGTCCTGCTTCTATTCAGGCATAGTTGAATCTTCCTTTGGACATTGTTTCTCAGCATGTTTTTCAAAATGGTCTCATCTGAATAAGTTCAGTAATTAAATGTAAAAGGCCACAGTGTCTGTTATATAACCCTGACTATGTGCTATCAAATCAATGTTGATCTTAGTGACCACATAGGTAGATTTTTCTCCATGATGATTTATCCCTAGCCTGGTATTTCATGTCTTCAATGCTATATCCATAGCAACTTTAACCATGTCTGTCCATCTTGTTATTGGCCAACCTCATCTTTCCTTTCCTTTTACCTTTATTAGCATTAGATCCTTCTCCAGAGAGCTACATCTTCACATAATAAAGTGGTTTAACATTGTTTTAAAAAGACTAAAATAAAAATTCCATTATTTGCATTATCCTTTAGGGAAATGTTTTTAGAAAAGCCAGAGCCAACTGTATATGAAAATCGGAGGAAACCTAATAGTTTACTCTTGCATTCCACTTTCCTTTGCAAATATATTTATTTATTTACCGTATTTATTTATTATTGGGACTTATATGCTGCCCTATCTCCCGAAGGACTCAGGGCGGCTAACAACAATAAAATACAATGATACAAAAGTTAAAAAGAATTAAATTAACAGCCCCAATAGAATAAATTAAAATTGTAGTTAAAAATTAAAAAACATTTTAAAATCCCTGTCGTCAGTCCAGGTCACCCTGATGGAAAAGAAGTGTTTTAAGGCCGCGGTGAAAGGACCGGAGATCCGGGGCCATCCGGAGCTCAAGGGGAAGTTGGTTCCTTAGGGCTGGTGCTCCCACAGAGAAGGCCCTCCCCCTGGAGCTCACCAGCCGACATTGTCTAGCCGACGGCACCCTGAGGAGGCCCTCTCTGTGTGAGCGTACTGGGCGATGGGAGATCGTTCCCAGCAGCAGACGGTCCTGTAAATATCCTGGGCCTAAGCCATGTAGGGCTTTAAAGGTAAGTACCAGCACCTTAAATCTCACCCGGAGGACAACCGGTAACCAATGCAGCTCACGCAGGAGGGGTGTAATATGGGAGTATCGGGATGCTCCCATCACTACCCGCGCGCTTGCATTCTGCACCAGCTGAAGCTTCTGGGTGGTCTTCAAGGGCAGCCCCATGTAGAGAGCATTGCAGTAATCTATACGGGAGGTAACGAGTGCATGAGTGACCAAATATATCTGGAAATATGGATTTTTTTCCTGTGGTAAATGTTAGAAAGCTAATATTCTAAGCTCATAGAAAGAAGCATAGAGAATTCCTTTTCTCACCATTTTTTCTGCATTGCTGGACAGCCATAGGTCTGTTGTAACCTTGCTGCTATACCAGAATTATTTCAGCAAACATTTAGTCCTTTATTTTTACATGCTTAAACTCTTCTTGCTTTGGCAGAGCAACAAGGTGTGTCTGTTTTGTCTTTATCTTTTCCTTTATCTCTGTGTGTATTTTCTTGTAGCTGTTCTAATAATACACTGGCGTATATCCAAGACAAACTGTAATAAAAGAGCAGGAAAAACACAGGCTTAATAACATGGGTTATTAACACAAAGATGGTGAGCACAAAAAGTATGCAATAAACAATCCTTATTTTCACCCTCATCTAATATTAAAACTCTTAGTCCTGGTTTTCTTCCTTAATTTGAGTCAGATCTTCTCATGGCATATCTCGAGAACCTATTTCAAAGCTAGTGCTTAGTCTTGGGAAATACATAATAGTGGCCAGGATAAATGGGCCAGTAAGAAGATGAAGATACTGATACCAAGGAAGTGTCTGATTATGAAATATGGCAACATTCAGGATCCCTGATCATGTAGAAAGTCCTGCTTATATTCAGGCAAACATGGTTGAATCTTCCTTTGGACATTGTTTCTCAGCACGTTTTTCAAAATGGTCTCATCTGAATAAGTTCAGTAATTCAATGTAAAAGGCCCCAGTGTCTGTTATATAATCTTAGATAACATATTCACGTTTAATGCCTGAATCAGTCTCAAAGTCATATTAAAGATATTGAGCTTTAATTGCAATGTATCAGTAATTATTGCTAGAACTGAGGTGGATGCAAGAGTCAGTGAGAAATCAATTTCAGCTTAAAAAGTATTATTAGTAAATGTAATTATTGAAAATTGTTTTTTGTTCTCTGCTGCATATGAATCATATGGTAGCAAGGGATAGACTGGGACTATGATCTTTGCAATTTCAGAGATAGCTTCCTCAAGAATAGGGCTAATCAAATACCAACAACACTTAACAGAGACTGCACTATCTCATGAATTTCATCTTGGAGCTGATTTTAATCTTCATGAGTTAAAACATCTAATCTGTTTTGGAGATTGTCTTGCTTCTGTCTTATCCCCTCTAACTATTTGCTTGTTGAAAAGTTCTGAAGAACTTGTAAGCTTCCACATCTTAGTCTGAATTTACATTAATAATGAGAAAACTCTGGAATAGATTATTAAACCATTGATTTGGGAGCATTTAAAAATAATGCAGTCCTTGACAACAGCCTGTAAATATTTATCTAGAATAATTTTGCCAAACCAATCTGGTCTCTATTTTTGATGCTGTGATCAATTTAATTGACCATTAGAAAGTAGAGGACACTGAGTACAGTACCTCGACTTCAACAAAGAACACAACAAAGTCTTCCATAATATTTTAATACAGAAAATGGCAAAATGTCAGCTGGATTGGATAACATTACATGGATACAGAGTTGCTTGAACAACTATACTGCGTAAGCATACATCAGTAATAAATGGTATCAAGCTGGAATAAAATCTTGAATAACCTCAATTCCAGACCTTATGCTCTTTAGCATATTTATAAATGACTTGAGTAATTTCCATTTTGACAGATGTCATAAAATTGCTAGGACCACAGTGACCTTAGAGGACAAGTTGGTCAGGATTCAAGGATGAGGTCAATAAGCAAACAAGATGAAATTCAAGATGCATGGATACAAAGTCCTATGTTTCCATGGGGAAAAAAATCAATAGAATGTTGGTACAAGGAATAAGGGAGGACCATACAGTATCTGTAGAAAGGATCAGGATATTTTAGTGGATCATAAATTGAGCATGAGTGAACAGTGAGAGGCAGCTACAAAAGGACAAATGCATTCAATTGAAGTATAGCATCCCAATGATAAGTCATCGTTTCTATTTTATCTTGGTCAGAGCATATATAGAATATTGCATACTAAAATACTGCAAATGCTGCAGTATTTTGGAAAGACACTGACAGACTGGAGTAAATCTAGAGGAGACCAACTTAAAAAGTAAAAAAAAATAGAGGGGCTGTGTATCTTTAACCTAAAGAAGAGAAGACAGTGAGAGATAAGAAGGACTGTCATAAAGAAGTTGGAGCAGAATTGTTCTGAGTTGTTCCAGAATAAAGTCATGAAAAATGGATTTAAAATATAAGAAATAAGTTTGTATTAGACATCAGGAAAATGGGAAAAACTGTTCAATAATGGAACACTGTAGACTGTCTCAGGGTAGGATGGACTTTAGGTGTTTCAACAGAGGTTGGATGGCTATTATAAGATTCTTGCAATGAATGTGTTTGTATATGTTGAATTAGACAATCTACAGTATCCCTTCTATGCCTTCTGTACTTTGATTATTAGTTTTCATATACCTATGAATTTAGAATGGATTTCCATGGACCAATATGACAATTATTTTAATGATGTTTTTTAAGAAAGTCGTGGGTTGGGGGGAGGGCAGAAAAGGACCAGTCCAGAAAAGACCTGATCCTGCAGTCCTAGCCCTATATCACCTATATGCATATATGCCAGTATCTTCCTACATACTAAGTGTTTACACAAAATCATCCACAATGCTTAATATAGTATCACAAAAAGATTGCTGCCCTAAGAATCCCGCAATGAGAAAATCATTGATAAAAGAGAACATAAAAGTAAAGGAGGAATGGTAGCAGGATTGGCATTCTTTTTTGCCTCAATTAGAAATGAAAATTGGATATTAATTAGCATGCAGAGGAAAGAGACAGATGCTTTTATCCTGATATTCCAGACATAAAGCTAATAACAACAGGGAGTGGATAGAATAATTTGAGAAAGGCAGATATTCGGGGCAAGTGAATGAGAGGAAAATGTAGTCCTAAAATGGTGGCCAGACCTGTGGAAAACACATAAAAGGCAGTGAGGCTTTAATGGTGTAGTTGCAGCCATCATCTTGACTTTGTAAAATCAGTCTACAGACATCTTCAAGGAGGTCTGAGATACGCAGTGAAAGAAATGCTAGCTAAAATATGTCAACAATATGCAAGTAATAGTATTTCATCCTTTCTTCCTGCATATCTTATGTTCTTCACTTTTTCCACTTGATCTGCTTGGCATTGAACAATCAGAACAGCATTGAAAAATTCCAGAGAAGGATTTGACAAAAAATTTGAAGGAGAATTTTCAATAACAGGATTACTATTGTATGGAAATTAAACATAATTGCTATGAAAACTGTGTTTCCTAAACCTTAAGTTTCTGCAATGATTTGTTTCTCTTTTTAAAATACAGCATGTTGTTTTTTGTTTAAAGCAGCATTTGTTATTCAGCCTCTAACCATCTCATCCTCTGCCATCTCCTTCTCCTTTTACCTTCAGTCTTTCCCAACATCAGGATCTTTTTCAATGAGTCCTCTCTTGTCATTAGGTGACCAAAGTATTTGAGCTTCAGCTTCAGTACCTGTCTTTCCAAAGAACAATAAGGGTTGATTTCCTTTAGAAGTGATTGATTTGATCTCCTTGCAGTCCAAGGAACTCTCAAGAATCTTCTCCAGTACCACAATTTGAAAGCATCAGTTCTTCAGTGCTCAGTCTGCTTTATGGTCAAATTCTCACAGCCATACAAAAACATACCTTTGACTACATGGACCTTTGTTGGCCAGGTGAGGTTTGCTGTTTAGGTTTCCCATAGCTTTCCTTCCAAAGAGCAAGAATCTTTTAATTTCATGACTGCAGTCACCGTCTGCAATGAACTTGGAGCCTAAGAAAATAAAATCTGTCACTGCTTCCATTTGTTCGCCTTCTATTTGCCAGGAAATGACCAGACCAAATGCTATGATCTTAGGTTTTTTTAATGTTGAGTTTCAACCCAACATTTGCACTCTCCTCTTTCAGCCTCATCAAGAGGCTCTCTAGTTTTTCTTCACTTTCTGCTGAGAGGTATCATCTGCATGCCTGAGATTGCTGATATTTCTCTTGGTAATTTTAAATTCTAGTTTGTGATTATTCCAGCCTGGCATTTTGCATGATGTTTGCTACATATAAGTTATGTAGGAAGGCGGCAATATACACCTTTGTCATACCCCTTTCCCCATTTTGAACCAATCAGTTGTCCCATCTCTGGTTTTCACTGTTGCTTTTTGACCCTCATACAGGTTTCCTAGGAGACAAGTAATGTGGTCTGGTACTCCCCCATCTCTTTAAGAACTTGACACGCTTTGTTATGATCTACATAATCAAAGGCTTTAGCATAGTTAATGAAGGAGAAGTACAATAGATGTTTTTCTGAAACTCTCTTGCTTTCTCCATATTCCAGCTAATGTTGGCAGTTTTATCTCTAGTTTGTTTGCCTCTTCAAAATCCAGCTTGTACTTCTGTTAGTTCTTGGTTCACATACTGCTGAAACCTAATTTGTAGGATTTTGAGCATAACCCTGCTAGTGTGTGAAATGAGCGCAATTGTACAGTAGTTTGAACATTCTTTGGCATTGCCCTTCTTTGGGATTGGAATGTAAATCTAATCCTATGGCCACTGTTGAGTTTTCCAAATTTGCTGTCATGTTGAATGCAGTTCTTTAACAGCATCTTCTGTTAGGATTTTTAATAGATCAACTGGAATACTATCACCTCCATTAGTTTTGCTGTTGGTAATGCTTCCTAACGCCCACTTGACTTCACACTCCACGATGTCTGATTTGAATCAGCAACCACACCATCATGGTTATCAAGGTTATTATTAAGATCCTTCATGTATAGTTCTTATATATAAACTTGCCACCTCTTCTTAATCTCTTCTGTTTATGATAGGTCCCTACCATTTTTGTCCTTTATCATGCCCATCTTTCCCTTGATATATTTAATATCTTAAAGAGATCTCTAATCTTTCCCATTCTATTGTTTTCCTCTGTTTCTTTGCATTGTTCAGTTAAGAAGGTCTTACCTTTCCTTCCTATTCTCTGGAAATCTGCATTCAGTTAGGAATATTTTTCCCTTTTTCCCTTGCCTTTTGTTTTCTTTCTTTCCTCAACTATTTGTAAAGCCTTATCAGATCTGCCATTTTAATGCAATTGCTCTTCCACATTTTGCAATTTTTAGAATTATCTGAATCTTTTGGTTTTGTGAATGTTTACCTGTCTTGGCCATCATGTGAACTTGATACTTTCCAGGACTCACCTGCGCTTAGAAAATGTGATTTAAGGCATCCAACAGAAGTTGCATTGTTTTCAGGGCTAGAACTGTTAATGCATGTATATATTGCTCTGTTTGGTGGGATTCATTTGTAAGTCTTAGCTAGAATTAACAGTTCTTATAAAATCCAATGACATTTGTTGTTAGTTTATAAATGTAATAATAATATTAATGAGAAAGACAAAGAAGTCTGGATAGTGGGCCTGGCAATAACAGGAGACAGCAGAAAAGAAGAAAAAGGACTGGAGAAGATCACAAAATACAAAAACCTGCAAATAGAAGTAGAATGATTGTGGCAAAACCCCCAAAAGTAGTATCAATAGTAATACCACAAGGTACCACAAGGCTCCGTCTTAGGCCCAGTACTCTTCAATATCTTCATAAATGACTTAAATGAGGGAATTGAAGGGGAACTCATCAAATTTGCAGATGACACCAAACTGACAGGAGTAGCCAACACCACAGAAGACAAACTCAGGATTCAAAAAGATCTTGACAAACTTGAACAATGGGCCCTATCAACAAAATTAGTTTCAATGTGGAGAAAAGCAAAGTCTTACATCTAGGCAGGAAAAATCAAAGGTACAAATATAAATTGGGCAAGACATGGCTTAAAAACAGCAGCTGTGAGAGGAACCTTGGAGTCCTAGTGGACAATCACTTGACTATGAGCCAACAGTGTGTAGCAGCAACCAAAACAGCTAATACAGTCCTGGGTTGTATAAACAGAGGGATAAAATCAAGATCATGTGAAGTATTATTACCGCTTTATAAAACCCTAGTAAGACCACACCTGGAATACTGCAGCCAATTTTGGTCATCATATCACAAAAAAGATGTTGAGAGTTTGGAAAAAATTCAGAGAAAAGCAACTAAGGTGATCGAAAGCCTGGAGACTAAAACATACGAACAACAGCTATGGGACTTGGGTTTGGCTAGTCCAGGGGTAGGTAACCTCGGCTCTTTTATGACTCATGGACTTCAACTCCCAGAATTCCTGAGCCAGCATAGCTGACTTAGGAATTCTGGGAGTTGAAGTCCCATGAGTCATAAAAGAACCAAGGTTGCTTACCCCTGGACTAGTCTAAAGAAAAGAAGAAATAGGGGAGACATGATAGCAGTGTTCCAGTATCTGAGGGGCTGCCACAAGGCAGAAGGGGCCAGGTTGTTCACCAAAGCACCAGAGGGAAGGACATGAAACAATGGTTAGAAACTGATCAAAGAGAGAAGCAATCTGGAATTAAGGAGAATTCCAGACAGTGAGGACAATCAAGCAGTGGAACAGCTTACCCCCAGAAATTGTGGGCACTCCATCACTGGAGATTTTTAAGAAGAGACTAGATATTCACCTATCTGAGATGGTATAGGTTCTCCTGCTTGAGCAGGGGGCTGGACAAGAAGACCTCCAAGGTCCCTTCCAGCACTCTTCTCTTCTCTTCTCTTCTCTTCTCTTCTCTTCTCTTCTCTTCTCTTCTCTTCTCTTCTCTTCTCTTTTTCTCTATTCTATTCCTATTCCTATTCTATTCTATTCTATTCTATTCTATTCTATTCTATTCTATTCTATTCTATTCTATTCTATTCTATTCTATTCTATTCTATTCTATTCTATTCTGTTCTGCACCTTGAATGCAATCCTAAAACAGTTGAATCACCACTTGTACAGCTTTACTTGCGATAGTTTACATCCTGCAACAATACCTTTAATACCATCAAAGAATTTTTTTTGCTTATCCAGGTCCTTAGGAAAAATGTGATAGCTGGATGAAAATGTTAAATAGAGTCCAAATCCATTGACTATGCAACAAACTGTAATATTAATGCCACATTGCTTGGATCTGCATATATACTACGCTAATGTGACCTTCTAGGTTTTTGAGAAAAAATGACATGTATGAAGGCCAGTAGCAATGGCAGAAGTGACTTCACATCATGTTGTTGTGGATAGATAATAATACGTTTTCAACTATAGTTGAAAAGAATGAAATGTGCATAAATGATGTGGCAAAACCAGGGGGTAACAGAATAGAAGACAAATACAAAATACCACATTGCTTAGACCCACACATATATTACACTGATGATACATTAAAACTTCATTAGTAATTGGGAAGAACTCAATGCACATGAAGGCCAAGGTTAGCTAAAGAACTGACATTGTGATTTCACATCACATACAATAATAATAAACATTGCATTATAAAAATAGAAGATCAGGTTGGAAAATAAGGTCAGCATAACTAAGATCAGATGCAAACTAGTTAGAACAGATGAAAGAAAAAAAGCTGAAGAACAAGAATACCTAGTCAAGAAATACCACATAGAAACAAGGAAGATCAAGGAAGCACTGGAAATAATAAAGCAGCAAATAACAGCTCTAGTCAAGAAGATCACTAGATATGAAGCTCAAATTGCACACTATAAGCAGAATTTCCAATTTCAGTTGAATTAGAAGCATTTCAACCAATAAATAGAGAGATTGCAGTGAACCAGGCAACACCTAACAAGCAAGATACTGCAGTTCTGGGCACAGTTCTGGGGTAACCTAAAGAAATTTAACAAGAATGCAGCTTAGAATAGAGGAGGTGGATAAGAATAAAATGAAAGAACCAGTTAAAACAGCAGAAATGCTGGAGAAAAGGGCAAGGAAGATCAAGAATTTATTAGCACCAGATGAAGATGAACTACATGGCTTTTGGTTGAAACCTCTGAAGGATCTACACACACTCATTGCCAAGCAGTTTAACAACATACTGCAAAGAGGAGAAATTGAAGATGGTTTAGCATTAGGTAAAATTATGAGATAATGAAAAAATCCAACAAAAGGGGCAATACTAGGCAACTACAGGCCACTTATGTAATGGATTCCCCAGATGCCAGCTTGGACAAAGAGGAAGGGCCAACACTCGGGACATTGGAGGGGGGTGAAGAGGAGCATCAACAAGATGCTGAGGCCTCCAAGCCAGGAGTGGAGGGCCTGGAGGAAGATGGTGATGCCTTCTTCAATCATGTGAGATGGTTGAAGAAGAAAAAAGGGCACTGAAATTTTTTTCTGAAGGAAAGTGAAAAAGATGCAATGAAACTAGTATGCAATGAAAGCTTACTGTCTTGGAGAGACCAAATTGGCCTACAAGAAAGACCAAATGAAGAATAAAAAAGAGATATTGGCAGAGCAAAGTATTACATGACCAGTACATAAAAAAGCAGACAGAACAGATAACAACAGGGCTTGACAATGGTTAAGAGCAGAAAAGTTGAAGAAAGAGATAGAGGGACTAATTCTGGCTGCCAAAACCAAGCCTTAAGAACAAATGCATACAATGCCAGAATTGAGAAGAAGCAATAGACCGTAATGCTGCCTCTGCAAGGAATTGAAGAATTGGTGGACCACTTGGTTAGCTGCTGCAAGAAGATTGCACAGACTGTTTACAAACAATGGCATGACAACAATGACAAAGTATCAACAATAACGTACCAGAATCTTTGCAAGAAATACCATTTGCCTGCAAGCAAGAACAGACAGGAGCACAAAATAAAATAATACAAAATGAAGAAGCTAAAATGTTTTGGGATTTTAGAATTCAAACAGACAAACACTTGCCACTTAAAACCCAGGACTTAACAACTAGCGATAAGAAAGTTAAAAAAAATCTGGATAGTGGATGTGACAGATCCTGGAGACAGCAGAACAGAAGAGAAAGGAGAAAATCACAAGATACAAAGACCTGTAAATGGAAGTAGAAGTAGACCAATTGTGGCAAAAGAAAGCAACAGTAGTATCAATAGTTTTTGGACCTTGGGTGTAATCCCACAAAATGTGGAGCATGTGTGGAATACCATTGGCATTGACAATCTCCATTAGTCAGTTTCATAAGGCAGCTTTACCTTTATAATCATCAAACCACAATATCTGCCTATCACAGGCCCTTGGGGGAAGGACTTGATAGGTGGATAAAAATGCAAAATCCAGCCTAAATATCTGGCTGACAATGCAACCAACCGTAATAATAGTAAATGTGTTTGTTTAACTATACAGACACATTTACTATTATGGTTGGTTGCATATTTTATAAAATGAGCTGCCTTTGGGATCCTTGGGGTCTGTTATTAAACAATATTATACTGGTATTAAATCAATTTACTCAAAAGTGCTCCCTGGTGTTTATTCCCAGTATTGTGTTATAGAAGAATTCTTTTCAGGTTTATTCAAAAATATGTCTAAATCAGGGGTGTCAAACTCGCAATGTCACGTGACATGTGACGTATCACGACTTTTTTTCCATTCCCGGCAATGGGGTGGGTGCAGTTTTGGCATGACGCATCCGGCCCACAGGCCAGCAGTTTGACACCCCTGGTCTAAATGAAATAAAAGAGCCTAACTTCCAAGTAAATCCCTAAGATGGAGATATACTGTATATAGCATTAGAATCTCATATATTCAAAAATTGATCTTATTTCATTTGATGAGATTCCAAGCAGGCAGTTTTCAGAGTTTTTCTAATGTCTTCCAAAACTCCAAAAAGGACTTACTGTCTTGGTGTTATTACTCCAAAGATGGGGAATTGATGAATTAATGAGTAGCCCTTGGATAAAAAAAATAATCTTATCAGTCCTGCCACAGAAGTTATTTAATACTGTACATGTTTCTGTCAGTTGTACTATTAATGTAAATAAATTGAAAGTTTTTCTTGAAGAAAAAACATTTCTATTAAACCTGCAACTAGTCACTTTAAAATATTGCTATTGTAAGGTCTTCAGATTCTCCTTCCTCACATATCTGTGGTTTCAGAATACATATATTGTTTTGCTCTCTCCATGCCTCTGTTTGGTCTTTTCAAGACAGTTCCCACAGTAATTCCTAATTAATAAATGTGTTAAAGTCAGGCTGGTATATGTGCAAGCTTAGTATGTTTGCTTAGTTGTTTATCATCATGCATATAGAAATTGCCTATCATTGAATGCTAGCTATTTTTTTAAGAAAGATAAATCAGGCCATGCTTTCATGTAAAGGCTTGATCACCTGGTGCTTCTCAGATATGTTGGGATGACAAGCAATCAGATTTTCTAGTTTGTATGTTACCCATACACTGGCTAGGAATTCTAGCAGTTCTAGTGCTGAAGGGTTTGGAAAGAATCAAAGTGGGGAAGACTGCTCAAGATAAAGGATCACCTACTTTGAACTCTGAAAAAAAGGCCAGTTATCTTTGTAAAATATATCCTATACCTTTGTTTTATCATATATATATTTACAGAGATGGACTATAAACTACCAGGGTTGTAAACAGGAAAGCTGAAACAATTGCATATAGCCTGCCAATTGCGATATCATAAAGCATGAACATGTATGCTGGAGACTTACAGAAGGGTATTGCTGACCCTGCACTAGGAGATGACATGTCAGTTGCTATGAGATCATCCAGACACCTTTGCCAGATTGGTGAAGGTAATTGAGAAAAGCTTTATTTAACAAACATGGATTCTTGCTATTCAGATGAGTCCAAGGCATCCAGCCTGTTTTGCTAGCTGGCTTCACATGCCGCTGCTATGATCAAACTACATCAGCAAGCTTTGTCAGCAACAATGTAGAAAATCTATGTCAGCTCCCACCCCCTTTCACGGGCTTTCCTTCTTTTTCTCTGTGTCCAGGGCTACTATGGTCATATGGCATATTCTCAGAACAGGCACTTGCTGTTTTAACATTCCACAATATAATCTGTCTCATACTGGTACTATATTTTTTTTAAAAAATAGTTTTATTAGATTAGTCAAAAGAACTGTCATTGTTGGCTAAGTATTAGAAGAATGGCTCAATGCTGCCTAATTCTCTGAAATTGCTCTTCCCTAGGTTACTTAACCTTATTTAGCTATTTTTATAGAGGAGAGATAATTATCATTGTTAATTTGCCTTGACATCATTGTGTATATTCTCAACAAACAATGTTTTCATGTTAAGGATGAATCTAAAGTACTCTAGTATAGTACCCACGGAAATCCAGAGGAAAAGAATTGATGGCATTATAGCATCACATAAATAATGCAAATTATAAAGGAGAATATTTGTAGCTCAGAGTCAGCCCAACCAAAGAATCTCCAAGACCACCTCATCAACACTGACAGGCTAGCTGCTAGAATATAAACTGACAGTACACTGTACTCCTTATTAGCACTGATGATGTTACCTAGTTTGGGTACTGAAACATCTGCAAGAAAACAAGCAAGCTCAGAGAGCACCAATTTGCTGATGCAAATTATATTTTGCAAATTATGATGCTGATGTCATTGCTTCTATGACAGTTATGCTTCTCATACATAAGATTCAATAAGTTCCTAAGCAAGTTTGGCAAAGATCTGTATTTGAAAATTATGAGAACTAGTGAATAGATTTATAATACCGTAATTTAAGTAGACTAATGGTTTCAGTTTAAGACATTCATTTGTTCAGAAAAATAGCAAACAATTACTGTAATTTATTAGATTCTAAATTCATTACACTGATGCTTATCTCAACGCATATTTCAGAAGTACACATTGATCCAATTTTAGCATTTACAAATCAGTTTTATTTTTAAAAGTTATTTGCTACAAAAATGCATTCTTGGCTTGCCGATAGCGTAGAATATCTTGGTATGGGTGCAAAGTGAAAATCTCATGTAGCATTTGAACACTAGAGTAGTAAGAAACTAAAATAATGTGCTAAGAGTATGGTTCAACGTTTGGATGTACTCAGTTATAATTTTGTTTGCTTGGTTTTTTATAACAACATAAATCTTAAGGCAATATTTATATCTGAATATTGCAACAATAAAATATTGTCTTTAAAACAAATATTAGAAAGAATCTGTTTCTTAAGATTTTCTCTGTTGGCAGATTGATGCTTTTTCCAAATTTCATAAAAATATTTTCTGCTGAAAATGAAACTAATTTTGTGATAAGTCTCAGGTATACTAAATATACAGATATCTGAATATAACTAAAGAAATTACTGGGAAATTGAAAATTCTGTAATAAAATAGTTCTAAGATATATTTATGTGATGTGTTGGATGGTTTGATACTATTTCCACAACAAAGAGACTTTTAGTAGAAATGGTTTTTGATTTTATCTCCATTCTGTGTTGTGCATGGTGTCCATCTACTGTCTTTTGAAAAGGGATTGTTTTTAGGAGTTGTTAGCAGTTCCTTGACAGTGTAGGGCTAACAGTTTTTTTTCTTCCATGTCATTGCTGTTAATTACAGACAATGCCATCAAATAAAGAGTAAATAAGAATAAGAGTAAATAAGAATTGACTGGGTTCCCACATCACACTTGGCCAAGAACTTTTAATCATAGTTTGTTGAGTGAGCTATAGAAAGGAGGTTTATTTCATTAAGCCAAAACCAGACCAAACTGTATTCTGACTTTACCATTTTCTGAATTTTATCTCATCAAATCAATGGTGACTTTTAGCGATGACAGAGATTTTTTAAAAACTATTTTATTGGTTTTCCAGTTTTACATTTGAGTATTTAGAAGGCAATGTGATGACTGGGCTAAACAATAGTTCAATAACAAAATCTTTAGTAGGTATCTCAGGTTACATCATCAAATATTTCTTCTCTGCTTCCCTTAACATTTGCTGTTTCGTATTTAAACTAGTAAATTTATAACTGTATCAAACACAGTAAAAACTCCATTATTGCATTTATAAATACATTTTTTTTGCTTATACATATCTTAATAAATCTCAATAGTCAATTATTATTAAGATGGTGATGTATTAGGGTGAGAAATAGAAAATGTTTACGAAATAGAATAAGAATATATTTAAATAACTAATATGTGTATTTTAGACATTACAATTTTTATGGAGTGAGATAAAGGAAATTTGGGTTACCTGAAAGCTAAATACTATGGATATTAAAGGTCAAATTGGAATACTGTAATTTAAAATTTAAAATTAAGTAAAACGTAATAGCGATAACAGAGATTTTTCCCCCATATGAATCTCTTCCTAACTTGGTCCTTCTGGTCTTCCAGTGATGCAAATACAGGTTTGACTCTTGCCTAATTTCTTCAATGCCACAGAGACTTAATTCACACAGAATCTTGATTTGCCTTTGTTAAGAGAAAGGGCTTATCCTCTAATTTTGCATCAGCTCTTTCAATTTCCCCTTCTCTCCTCTAGCTCTAATTGTGCAGCTACCATAATATTCCTCATGTTCTGACTCTCCGCCCCCCCCCCCCAAAAAAAATCAAAGGAAAGGACCAGGAAGTAGATAGCCCAGTAAAGTAATAATGTAATGTCTCCAGGGGAAACAATGTATCTGTAGGAGCTGCTTTATGGAAGGGTGATCTAAATCTAGGTGAACTGGGATTGTTCTCAACCCATTTTTTCTGCCTTAGCCTTGCTTCTTCTTGGCCAATTTACCTAAAATGGCTTGATACATATAATAAAGTGGTCTCAGTGGAACTCCTGTAGTAATTGTATGGTTTCTGACTATGTATAAATATTAGATGGACTTTTAATAGCTTCTTTGTCTCCAGGCATTCAGTGGAGCCTTTACTCTTTTCATCCATCTTTATGTAGTGGTGCAATGCACGCTAATAAAATTTGGATGAATGTGCGCCTCGTAGATAATTTGGAAAACATTTTCTTGTAATGACAGTGGCTAGTTATTAAATTTGTCCTCAAACACTTAGACTACAATATAACAGAAGTCATAAATATCAGAATTCAGGCCTACTAACCTTTCTACGGTACTTTCCATTACTTTGGGCACTGCAGGGACTATAATAATTAGAGACAGATAAAGCTGTTTATTTTGAATAGTTACCTCTAGTAAAAAAAAATATAAATGCCATAAGGAACCAGAGAAAGAAAGAGAACTGGTTGTTTGTTCTTAACTGTATTTGTCACATACCTCGCCCTTGATGGAGAAACTAGAAAGTTATATCAGCTTTGGCATAAATCCAAAGTTAATAACAAATAGAACCTGCCTGTTGAAATATATACATTTTGCTAACTTTATATATGAGTATCTTCTAATTTCTAGCTTGCAAAATCTTCTTGATCTGATAACCCAGAAGGCTTATAGAGCGTGATGTAACTGCTATATTTACAGTATAATCCAAACAATACTAATACATAACTCACATGTCATGCTGTTATGTTATTTTCCTTTCTTAGCATGCTTTTCCAAGCTTAGAAATCCTGATCTAACTGCTAAAGAAATTTCTAATTAACCAGGAGAACACTTTCCCTTTTGTTTGTCTTTTCTTTTTTTTAAAAAAAATATATCCCTGCCACTTTAAATCTAATACTAGTTCTTCCTGTTTGAGAGTTTGACACCAACAGAGTGCAACTTTATCCACTATTATCAAGCCCACATCACATGTCTCTTAAATTACAGCAAGGAAATTAGTACTAAGCATTATTTTTCCCAGTGATTTAACTTTATACAGAATAATAGAGTTGGAAGGGACTTTGTAATCTAGTCGACGCCCTGCTCAAGCAGGAGACCCTATACCATTTCTGACAAATGGCTGTCCAGTCTCTTCTTGAAAGCCTCCAGTGATGAAGAACCCACAACTTCTGAAGACAAGGTGTTGCATTGGTTGATTGTTCTCACTGAGAAACTTTTTTCTTATTTCTACAGTAGGTTGAATCTCTCCTTGATCAGTTTCCATACATTGTTCCTTCTCTGGCCTTCAGGTGCTTTGGAAAATAGATTGTCCCCCTCTTCTCTGAGACAGCCCCTCAAATATGGGAACATTACTATCATGTCTCGCCCAGTCCTTCTCTTCATTAGATTAGCCACAGCCAGTTCCTGTAACCATTCTTCATATGTTTTAGCCTCCTGTCCCCAAATCATCTTTGCTGTTCTTCTCTGCACTCTTTCTAGAGTTTCAACATATTTTAATTGCATTAACAGAGGGATTGAATCAAGATAACATGAGGTACTAATATCACTCTATAAAGCCTTAGTAAGACCACACCTAGAATACTGGTCTGCACACTATAAAAAAGATGTTGAGACTCTAGAACAGGCACGCTGGCTGAGAAATTCTGGGAGTTGAAGTCCACAAGTCATAAAAGGGCCAAGGTTCAAGACTCCTGCTCTAGAAGAATGGTTATAGGAACTACAATGCAATCCAAAATAGCATTGACTTTTTTGGCTGCTGCCACAAACTGCTGGCTCATATTTAATTGATTGTCCAATAGGACTGCTGCTATTAAGCCAGGTTTCACATAAACTGTACAAGTACTTTTGGCTTTTCTTGCCTAAATGTAAGATTTTACACTCTACGTTGAATTTCATTTTGTTAGATTGGGCACAGTGTTCCAAGTCTGTCGAGATCCATCTGGATCTTGAGCCTATCATAGGGTGTTGGCTATTCCTGCCAGCTTAGTATCATCTGCAAATTTGATAAGTTCCCGTTTTATTCCCTCATCTAAGTCATTTATGAAGATATTGAAGAATACTGAGCCTAAGATGGTTACTTACCCTCCATGTAGATTAGTACCATTAAGGACTACTCGTTGAGTATGGTTTGTCAGCCAGTTTCAAATCCATCTAGTGGTAATGTTGTCTATCCCACTTTTTTCTAGCTTACCAAAAAGTAGGTTGTGGTCTACTTTGTTGAATGCCTTACTGAAATCTAAGTATACTACGTCTACAACATTCGCTGGTCTACTAATTTAGTCACCTTGTCAAAGAACGAAATAAGATTGGTTTGGCATGATATGTTTTTAACAAACCTGTGCTGACTTTTAGTTATAACTTAGTTTCTAGATGTTCGCAGATCTGTTTTTTAATTATCTTTTCCATTATCTTCCCATGTTAGACTGAGTGGTCTGTAGTTTCCTGGCTCTGTTTCCCTCCCCCCCCCTTTTTTTTTTTGAAGATGGGAACAGATTTTTTCCAATCCTCAGGTAATTCTCTGGTGTTCCAGGATTTTTTAAAGATATGATACAATGGTTCTGAGATAACATCTGCCAGTTCCTTCAGAACTCTGGGATGTAAACCATCAGGTCCCAGTGATTTATATTTATCAAGATCAGACAGTTGTTCTCTAACCATTTTCTTACTTATTTTAATTTTTATATCCAGTCTGTTTTTTACAGCTAGGTTTTTGGTAGGTTGTTCTATAGTTTCTTTTTGCATGAAGACTGATGCAAAGAATGAGTTAAGCAGCTCTGCTTTCTCTGTGCTGCCTGTTACCTCCTTGCCATCTTCTCTCTTTAGTGGACCAACTGTTTCCTTGACTTTTTTCTTATTATTTGTATGTTGGAAAAAAACTTTTTTATTATTTTCTTTGACTTTTGTTGTAAGTCTTTGTTCATTCTGAGCTTTTGCTTTCCTGATTTCATTTTTGCAGATTCAGGCTATATGCTGGTATTCTGCCTAAGTTATGTATCCCTCTTTCCATTTTTTGTACTATCCTTTTTGTCTTTCAGTTTATCAGAGAGATCTTTGTGCAACCATGCTGGTTTCTTCTTGAATTTCTTGTTTTTCTTTTTCAGTGGTATTGTGCTGGGCTGGCCTTTTATGATAATCTTTTCATATTTTTCAGTATAAAAATATTTTACATTTTATATAAAAATATTTTACATTTTATGGCACCTTTGAATCAGTCCTGATATTTGCTGCAATTTTCTTAGCAATATTTTCAGAAGTAGTTTGCTGTAGCCTTCTTCTCCTAGAGCCATCTTAGTTGGTTCAAAATGAGTTTTATGCTGAATTAAATAGGTTGCAAGGCATAGCTTACTGTCAAAGGTATTTTAATGTTAAATGTTGCTAAAAACCAATTCAGTTAATAACTGAAGATACTTTTCTACTGAAGAATTTTAATCTCAGCAATTTGTATTTTTTTTCAAATTTCGAACAAAACAAACAAGTTCCTATTCTTATTCACTGAATGCTAGTAACCTCTGAGATGTCTGCTTGGCTTTTTGCCCATGGCTGAGTTACTTGAGTTCAAAAGGCTCACTCTCATTAAAGTTCATTCTGGTTATAAGACATTCTTTAAAAAGTCTATTACAAAATATGAGCAGGGCAGCATAAAAAGGAATAAAGAGACTCATTTGTTGCAATGAGCACTATTATTTGTTTGTTTTCAAGTCTGTAGTGTTTCTCTGGCTTGTTAATCAAAGTTTAGATTAGTGGGAAATTTCAATTTAGATTTAGGCATTGTGCCTTTATAATAAATTATTTCTGCTAAGAAGGTAGATTTATCTACAAATAAGATTTTACCCTTGAAATTGAGAGGTTCTATAGCATCAAATGATGGGAAACAAGGTTTTCATAGAAGAACCCATCATTTTGTTTCACAAAGATGTAAGATCTACATAAATGAGGTAAAGAAAGTGAGATTAAAGTCCATAAATAACTCTTTATAGCAGTTATATCAGTGGTAGGATTCAGCCAATTCGCACCACTTCAGCAGAACCGGTAGCTATTTTTTTGTTGCCCAGGCCCAAAACGGACTTCCGGAAGCAGCATCCACACAGAGAACCGGTTGTTCACATATTTGAATCCCACCACTGAGTTATACAATGTATGAAAAACAGTCTGAACGTACATATGATTTGTGTGTAAGCATGCACTTAGTCATTGTTCTCACATGTTAGCCCATAATTTTCATGGGAAGCTGATAAATTGTGCATGTGAAGAAGGAACTCAGTCATATTAGCATGTGACAAGCTGGTATTAAGAATATTTTGCTATCTTACTGGGTGCTCCATGGATGCATCATTTTCCCAACCTGCTATTTAATTACATATCATGTGTCAATAACATATTATTACATTAACAGCTTTAGAAATAAAGGTTTCACAGATTTTAATACTTCCAGAAAGATGAGTTATATATTTGAATGTTGCTCACCTTACCTTTTACAGAATACCCCCTGTCCAGTAAGCATGTTGACATTCCATTTGTTTTTTACATGCTGACTGGTCTTGGAACAAAATGTTCATTTAATCCTCTGTCTGGATCCCATGTCAAGTGATCCAATAAGTGTGGCTATTGTTTTATTTTTACTAGTAAGTTGCATTTCCCAGAATTTTTTTTAAAAAAGTTTGATTTTGATCATTTAAAATTTTGGATCCTAATTTGGATAGGGGTCCACAGTCCACAGTGGACCCTAATTTGGATAGTGGACCCTAATTTGGATCCACAGTGGTGCAGAGGGGGGGCCAGCCGCACCGGGCGCAACATCTGGGGGGGCGCGCTCGCACTTGCAGCTCTCTGCCCCTGCCTGGCTCACTCATTCTCTCTCACTGCAGTGCTGGCTGTGCGAATCCGATCCGAGCCGCCGGGTCGCCGCCCACTGTGGAGGGGGGGTGCCAGGCGTGTGGTGCAGAGAGAGAGCGAGGGGGTGCAAATTACTTGCCTTGCCCCGGGTGCTGACAACCCACGCTACGCCACTGGGGGTCCAACATGCTATGTTCAGGGAACAATTGCATTCCCACAAAGTTTTGGATAATATGTGTATTATTTTTCTATATTTTGAATGGTTTTTATTTTACATTGTATTTGGTTGGCAAAGAATATCAGAACTTCAATCTCCCACCTCTTTGCAATGAAACAGGAAAAATCATAATGAAATAGGAAAATAGGAAAAGTTGATTGCCAAGGTATTTATATTCACCCAGTAAAGTAGCACCTGGTTAAGTGAAACTGAGATGGACTTTAGAAGTAGATGGGATGCTGTCTTGTCTTAAGACTACTATGAGACACTCCCTTTACATCTCAGATTAGATAGCTATTGTTTTTAGTGGCTAGGTTGTTCTTTTCTGTTGCTTGGTTCTGACTCCTTTAAGGCAGGCATGTCAAACACAAGGCCCAGGGGCCACATGCGGCCCGCGAAGTGGTTTCATGTGGCCCGCAAAGCCATCCTGGAAACAGTGAGGGAACGGCCCTCACTGCCTTGGCCCTGGCCCAGAGACCCTCAGATCTGTCCCACTCCTGCCCAGGCCCCCATAGGCACCCTTGATGCGAACCATGTAGAGCTGGCCAGGCCCACCCAGTAGGCCATACGCACTCTAGCCACGCCCACCCAGTAGGCCACGCCCACCCTGGCCATACCCACCCGGCCCCCTGAGGGCAACCGCAATGCTGATGCGGCCCTCAATGAAATTGAGTTTGACACCCCTGCTTTAAGGGAATAGAAACTTGATGAATTGCCAGTGTTATCAAGTGTTAAACAATTCAGTTTGATTTCAGTCTCCTGTTTTACTTCAGCCCTTACATAATAGATTTTATTGGTCCAGAAAACACCTAACAGTCCAAGGTCATGTATTAATTTATCCTACAATTCTCATTCTGATCATTTATCTAATCAGGATAGTTGGAAACCGTCACAAGAATGTTTTTCTTTTCTTTTCTTTTTTACAGAGATAAATACTATAGTTAAAGGGAGAATTGAATGAATCATAAACAGTATCATTGAGAGTAGTAATGTTATATCAGACTTTTATACATGTTATAATGTGTTCTCTAACTTTCAGGAGATTTGAGATAGATTTGATATGGTGGCAAAGCTAAGTAATCTTTGCCAGAGATTTCTTTGCTACAGAGAAATGTATGAAAAAGGAAATGACTTGTTTTTAATCTGTAATTTTTTTTAAATAAGTTGTTAGATTTTTGTTACACTAACAAGATAAAAAACTACTATAAATTAATAACTAATATAAAAAAGAGAAAAGCAAAAAAAAGAGAATAATGCCAAAATGCAGAAAGAAAGCATAAGCAATATAAAGAAATGATTAATGCATTCCAAGTGTGTGACTGAAATTTAAAATCTCAATACAATAGCAAGCTGAGATTTGGCCTGGTATCCATCTAGTTTTGATCTGTTATCATTAATATAGAAGTGGCTCCTTAAAGTTGAGTGTTCCAGTCTAATCTTAAAAGAAAGGAGAACACAGCTTACAGAAAACATTCTCCCCTGCCTTGTAGACTTTGAGAGAGAGTCATTGTGGTGTAGTCCTGGTTAGACATGAAAGCCAGATGGATGACTGGGTCATTCATTCTCAACTCTAGATTTGGAAGTTAAAAAAAAAATCCTAGAGAAAGAAAATATTACTTGACCATGCAATCACCAGGAGAAGAACTGACCTAAAGGCACACACACAAAAAAAGACTTTGGGGAAAGTTTAATTATTTTTCTGAATTAGAATTAAAGCTGTTTCTTACTTCTTCAGCTCAAAAGCACTTGAACTTTTAGTCTTTAGTTTGATAGGAAGACTGGCATACTGTATACCAGGGCTTTTCAACCTTTTCACCCATTGTATCACTTTTAGGATAAGGCAATATTCGAGTACCACCAGTCACCCAGCAAGGTGTCAAAAACGTGACCCCCCCAAAAAAGGAAAAAAAATGATAAAGTACAGGTAGTCCTTGACTTACAACAATTTGCTTAGTGACTGTTCAAAGTTACAACGACACTGGAAAAAATGACTTATGACCATTTTTCACACTTATGACTGTTGCAGTATCCCCAGGGTCATGTGATTTACATTTGGATGCTTGGCAACTGATTCATACTTATGACAGTCACAGTGTCCCAGGGTCATGTGATCACCTTTTGCAACTTTTTGACAAGCGAAGTCAATCGCTGGAGGGGGCAGCTCATCACTCAGGTTGCAGGGTGCCTATGTGGGAGGAATCCATGGGTCTCTGGTGGAGAGGGGTGGGCCTGGGTTGGGTGCCCTCCTTCCCTCCCTCTCTCCTATTGTCTCTTCCTTCCTTCTTTCCTTCCCTCCCTTTTTGTCCCTTCCTCCTTCTCTCCCTCCCTTCCATTGTCCTTCCCTCCCTCCTTCAGGTTGCAGGGTGCCTGTGTGGGTGGGGGAAATCCATGGGTCTCTGGTGGAGAGGGGTGGGACTGGAGTGGGTGCCCTCCTTCCCTCCCTCTCTCCCATTGTCCCTTCCTTCCTTCTTCCTTTCTTCCCTCCTTTTTGGCCCTTCCTTCCTTCTCTCCCTCCCATTGTCCAGCGCTACCCCGCCCAGACCCCAGCCTGGAGAAAATCACAGCCCTCCCTGTGCACGCGCAGAGGAGAGTGCCACCTTTAGGACATGACAATATTCAAGTACCACCAGTGGCTTAGCAAGGTGTCAAAAACTTAATGATCAAAAAAACCAGGAAAAAAGTGAACCAATTTACCTCACTTTTAATGGGAAACCTGTGCCTCCTTCTCTGCCATTAATCTTTGCAGTCGTGGCTGGAGAGTGCTTACTGACAGAATTAAGTCAGATTCCAGATGAAGGCAATTCCTTTCCTTAGTCTTTATACATGCTGAGGAAGAAAATGCCTTTTCACACAAGTATGTGGAACCAAATGGCAGTAAGGCTGCAATAGCTTTTCTCCCCAATTTTGGGTATAGTTTTGCACCTTGGCTCCAGAACTCAGTCAATGTTTTTTCATTGAAAAGTTCCTTCAAACTGCGGTTTGATGTCAATTCCAGATGTGCCTCTTGCTCTGGAGAGGAAAGTTCAGAGTTCTGAACATTGTCCATGATGAAGGGTGATGCAACCCAGCAAATTCTAGTATCACATCCTGTTGACATGAATGGCAAATACAACGCAAACTCTGTGTGCAATTTTTCCAAATGATTTTTGATGGCTGTTTCAATGCCCTCAGTGTCAACAATGGAATTTAGTTCAATAAACTCTGACACATTGGAAATGAGGCAATATTCCTTTTTTCTACTTGTCCTATCCACAGGGAGATTTTTTTTGTGGAAGGCATAAACTTTGTCTTCCATAACAAACACATTATGACCGTGGCCCTGCAGTGACCGATTAAGTTCATTTAGCTTTTTAAATATGTCAGCCAAATAGGCAAGGCAGGATACCCAAATGACATTTTCAAACTTTTCTGCTAGGGGTGATGAAACATTTGTCAGGAACAGGTGCATTTCATCTCGTAGCTCGAATAATCTCGATAATGTTTCACCTCTTGAAAACCAACGTACGTCTGTATGAAAGAGAAGAGTGCTGTGCTCAGAATCCAAACTCTTGCATAATTGCTGGAATAAATGTCCATTCAGTGGCCGGCTTTTGATGAAATTTATTATTTTTGCAGCATCCGCCAAAGTCTCATGTAACACTGGGCTCATCCATTTAGCAGCAAGTCCATGTCTATGCAAGATACAATGATTTGAAACAATGGAACTGTTTCTTGCCTTAGCTCATCCTATCACCCCCGAAGCTCTTCCTGTAAGAGCTGCTGCACCATTAAAACAAATTCCTACACACCAAGTCCATAATATTTCATGTTGTTGTTGTTGTTGTTGTTACTTGCGAAGTCGTGTCCAACCCATCACAACCCCATGGACAACGTTCCTCCAGGCCTTCCTGTCTACCATCTTCTGGAGTCAATTTAGGCTCACACCTACTGCTTCAGTGACTCCATCCAGCCACCTCATTCTCTGTCGTCCCCTTCTTCTCTTGCTCTCAACCTTTCCCAGCATGAGGCTCTTCTCCAGTGAGTCCTTCCTTCTCATTAGGTGGCCAAAGTATTTGAGTTTCAACTTCAGGATTTGGCCTTCTAAAGAGCAGTCAGGGTTGATCTCCTCTAGGACTTATCGGTTTGATCGCCTTGCAATCCAAAGGACTCGCAGGAGTCTTCTCCAGCACCATAGTTCAAAGGCTTCAATTCTTTGGCGCTCAGCCTTTCTTATGGTCCAACTTTCACTGCCATACATTGCAACTGGAAAGACCATAGCCTTAACTATATGCACTTTTGTTGGCAGGGTGTTGTCTCTGCTTTTTAGTGTGCTGTCTAGATTTGCCATGGTTTTCCTCCCCAGGAGCAAGCGTCTTTTAATTTCTTGGCTGCAGTCCCTGTCTGCGGTGATCTTGGAGCCTAGGAAAATAAAATCTGTCACTACCTCCATTTCTTCCCCATCTATTTGCCAGGAATTGAGAGGGCCAGATGCCATGATCTTGGTTTTCTTAATGTTTAATTTCAACCCAACTTTTGCGCTCTCCTTCTTCACTCGCAAGAAGAGGCTCTTTAGTTCCTCTTCAATTTCTGCCATTAGAGTGGTATCATCTGCATATCTTAGGTTGTTGATATTTCTCCCAGCAATCTTAATTCCAACTTTTGATTCATCTAGCCCTGCCTTTCTCATGATGTGCTCTGCATATAGGTTAAACAGGCAGGGCAACAGATACAGCCTTGCCGGACTCCTTTCCCAATTTTGAACCAATCAGTGGTTCCGTGTCCAGTTCTCACTGCTGCTTCTTGAAATGAGTGCAATGGTGCGATAGTTTCAACATTCTTTGTCAATGTCTTTCTTTGGAATTGGAATGTAAACTGATCTTTTCCAATCCTGTGGCCACTGTTGAGTTTTCCAAATTTGCTGGCAAATTGAGTGTAGCACTTTTACTGCATCGTCTTTTAAGATTTTGAATAGCTCAGCTGGAATACTGTCACCTCCACTAGCTTTGTTGTTGCTCAGCTTTCCTAAGGCCCATTTCACTTCACATTCTAGGATGTCTGGCTCGAGATCAGTGACCACCTCATCATGGTTATCAGGGATGTTAAGCTGGTTCTTGTATAGTTCTTCTGTGTAATTTTGCCACCTCTTCTTAATCTCTTCTGCCTCTTTTAGGTCCCTGCCATTTTGGTCCTTTATCATGCCCATTTTTGCATGAAACGTTCCTTTCATCTCTCCAATTTTCTTGAAGAGATCTCTAGTCCTCCCTATTCTATTGTTTTCTTCTATTTCTTTGCACTGTTCATTTAAGAAGGCATTCTTATCTCTTCTAGCTATTCTCTGGAATTCTGCGTTCAATTGGGCATATCTTTCTTTTTCTCCCTTGCCTTTCACTTCCCTCCTGTCCTCAGCTATTTGCAAAGCTTTCTCATACAGCCATTTTGCTTTCTTGCATTTCTTTTTCTTTGGGATGGTTTTAGTTGCTACTTCTTGTACAATGTTGTGAACCTCCGTCCATAGTTCTTCAGGCACTCTGTCTATCAGATCTAATTCCTTAAATCTATTTGTCACCTCTACTGTATATTCAACAGGGATATGATTTAGTTCATACCTGAGAGGCCTAGTGCTTTTCCCTACTTTCTTCAGTTTAAGCCTAAATTTTGCAACGAGAAGCTCGTGGTCTGAGTCACAGTCAGCTCCTGGTCTTGTTTTTACTGACTGTATAGAGCTTCCCCATCTTTGACTGCAGAGCACATAGTCCATCTGATTTCTGTGTTGACTGTCTGGTGATGTCCATGTGTAGAGCCATCTCTTGGGCTGTTGGCAAAGAGTGTTTGCTATGACCATTGTATTCTCTTGACAAAATTTTATCAGCCTGTGCCCTGCTTCATTTTGTACTCCAAAGCCAAACTTGCTTGTTATTCCGGTTATCTTTTGGCTTCCTACTTTAGCATTCCAATCCCCCATGATGATAAGGACATCATTTTTTGGTGTTAGTTCTATAAGGTGCTGTAGGGCTTCATAGAACCGGTCAATTTCATCCTCTTCAGCACCAGTGGTTGGGGCATAGACCTGGATTACTGTGATACTGAATGGTGTGCCTTGGATTCGAACTGAGATCATTCTGTCATTTTGGGGATTGTATCCCAGTATTGCTTTTCCTACTCTTTTATTGACTATGAAGGCTACTCCATTTCTTTTGAGGGATTCTTGCCCTCAGTAGTATATCTGATGGTCATCTGAATTAAATTCACCCATTCCTGTCCATTTTAATTCGCTGATTCCTAAGATGTTGATGTTCAGTGTTGTCATCTCTTGTTTGACCACGTCCAGCTTTCCTTGATTCCTGGATCTTACATTCCAGGTTCCTATGGAGAAAAAATATTTTCAGCATCGGATTTTCCTTTCACCATATTCATTCCATATTCACTGAAAAAATGGTCAATTATTGTGAATATTTCTTCCCCAGTCATTCTGCCAGGTAGTGGGCGGCAAAACAGTACGTGTTCCAGTATATCGTCTGAATCAGGAACATGCACAAAGACAATTAATTATGCCTCACCAGTGATGTCAGTGCTTTCATCCAATTGAAATGCAAATTTTTCTGCTGCTGTGATTTTTTCCACCACTTGTTGAATAAAATCTGTGGCCATATCTTCTATTCGTCTTTGGACGGTGTTATCAGATCATGGAATATTACGAATAGCAGCAGTCATTTTCCCATCAAAGAGAATTGAGGAAATTGCAATGGTAGAGGGAATCACGACTTCTTCCATGATTGTGTGAGGCTTATTTCGTTTAGCTGCTATCAAGGACAGTTGGCAAGATGCTTCCAGACATTTTTTGGGGATGGTAGTGGACTTCATGAAAGCAGCACAGCGTTTTATAAATTCATCTCTCTTCTTCCCAAAAAATGCTACTGGCATTTCAGTGTACTTTTTATGTTGTAAAATGTCTCTGGAGCAAAGAAGGCTTCATGGAATGCTTGGATAAGACTTCATTGCAGATAACACAAATGGGAAGCTGCTGATCGTTCTCTTCCAGGAAATGAAATGCAAACTTCAAATAATCTTCACTGTATTTTCGATTTGGTGCCAGTTTTGATTTCTTCGGTGGTGGTTCCTTTGCTGAATCACTTTCCTTTTTCACTGATGAATGTATGAGGAATTTCTCCATATTAATATGCACCACTGCCTTGACCAGGTGGCTGGTCGGCTGTTCTTCCTCTCTCTTCCTCTCTCTCTCTCTGTCTCTCTCTCTCTCTCTCTCCGCTACTGTAATAATTAAGATGAGCAGTGTTAAGTCCAATATAAAGGAATGACTAAATCTCTTGATACAGGAACAGTTGCAAAAACTGCATGCCAAGATTCTGGTGCAAGAAATCTCAGCCTTTGTTTAAGAACTACAACCCACCATAAAAGACACCCCAAAAATTGTCCCTACCTTTCTTCTTTCCTTCCTTTTTTCCTTCCTTCCCTCCCTCTTTGTCCTTTCCTTTTGCAAGCAGGAAATCTTGCACAGGAGTTGCAGCTGGGGATTTCTCTGCCCCACACATACACACACACTTTCCCTGGCTTGCCCCGCATCTGGGATTTCCTCATTTCTTCTTTCCTTCCTTCCGTCTCTCTTTGTCCCTTCCTTACTTCTTTCCTTCCTCCCTCCCTTTCCTTCCTTCCTTCCTTCCCTCTTTGTCCCTTCCTTACTTCTTTCCTTCCTCCCTCCTTTTCCTTCCCTCCTTCCCTCTTTGTCCCTTCCCTCCTTCCCTCCCATTGTCCCTACCTTTCTTCTTCCCTTCCTTCCTTCCTTCTCTCCCTCTTTGTCCCTTCCTTTTGCAAGCAGGAAATCTTGCACAGGAGTTGCAGCCGGGGATTTCTCCCCCCCACACACACACACACTCTTTCCATGGCTTGCCCCGCATCTGGGGTTTCCTCATTTCTTCTTTCCTTCCTTTCTTCCTTCCTTCCTTCCCTCCCTCTTTGTCCCTTCCTTCATTCCCTCCCATTGTCCCTACCTTTCCTCTTTCCTTCCTTTCTTCCTTCCTGATTAGAACCCCTTGGCGGAGGTCGGGGCCAGCTGTAAGAAGTCACCAGCTAATCAGTGGCCCTGGATCCGGCCTCCTGGGCACACGGCGGGTCGACGCAACTCATGCGCCCGGGAGGCCGCATCTGGGGCTGCTGATCAGCTGGTGACTCCCTATGGCCGGCCCTGACCTCCGCCGAGGAGCTCCAGTCAGCGGAGGTCAGGGCCGGCCATACGGAGTCGCCAGCTGATCAGTGGCCCCAGATGCAGCCTCCCGGGCGCACAGTGTTGCGCCCATGCACCGGCCTTCCTGCATCAACCCACTGGGAGCTCTTTGTGGACTGGAGCCCCTCAGTGGAGGTCGGGGCCAGCTGTACGGTGTTGCCAACAGTGGGGGAGAAGGAGTCAGGTGGGTGCGTTTTTCCTTCCACACCTGCATTCTGATGGCTTTGCCTGGCATTAGCAAAACAAATGTGGGCCTCAATTCCTACCTGCTGCTGCAGGATGAGTCCTCGGGGAGGGTGTGCGCCATCTGGCCACTTTGCTTTCCCCTTCGTAAAGCTGGGCACCTCAGGAAGAGGAGAGGGGGAAATGTCTTGAGCCCCAGGAGGTAATGTGAGGGCCGTGAGGGGTATCACAAGCTTGTGGGGGGAGAGGAAAAGAAGATGGAAGAGAGTGAGGCCGCAACACAGAGAGAGAGAGAGAAAGGGGAAAAGAAGGAGGGGGAGTTTGTGAGGTGGGCACTCAGGGCCGTGACGTGAGCAGTCTCAAACACCTACCTGCCAAGAGAGTGTATGGCTCTGTCCCCTTCAGGCTCGCGCTTGCTTCTGAAGTAAGAAGAGGTGGGGGTAAGGACGACATGGATCCCGCATGAGAAGAGTTCAATCTGGTTGCTGCACGACGAGTCCCTGGGGAGGGCGGGGCCTCGCTCTGCGCCTGCGCTGTTCGTGCACCCTTGGTAGGTGCTTTATCTAGGAAGCAGGCGAGACAGCGAGTTAACAGTTTAACTCTTTATTCTGAACCAGGCAACAAACATAAGAACATGACATCTATTTATACTGGCAGCTGTCGGCGGTTTGACCAATCAGGGGTGAGTCCGTTCCCGCGCCGTTTGTTTCCGCCAATCGGGGCCGTCAGGTTTTGACAGCTCGGAGCTGTCATCGGTAGCGCGTGTTGAGCTGTCAGTCGGTTGGCGCCTGCGCAGTTCGGCCCGGCAGCTTTTGACAGCTGTCAAAAGCTGCCGCGGTTTTTACCTCAGTCCAATTACTTCTATTATAACACACTGTGTAAATATATAACAATAAGTAAATACACAACACCCCTTACCCCTCCCTCTGATCGAGTTGATGTTTCCCCGACTGTTTCTTTTTCGGGTTTCCCCATTCAAAGTCTTTTAGGTAGGTGGGAGGTCTTTTTATTCTTCCGGAGCGTCGGGGGTTTGTCTCGGTTGGTTGTTCCCTTTCCCCAGGGGCTTCTGGCTGAGGGGGCAGGGGGCATGGCTCCGGAGGTTCCGCGTCACTTGGAGCGGGGTGTTGAAATGGTATATTCCGATCGGGGGAATTTTGGCGTGCAGGACTTTGCGGTGGTGCTTCTGTCAGCATTTCGTCGTTACCCCTTTCCCCCATGTTTTGAGGACTGCGACGCCGAAGTTGGTCGATGTGTCTGCGGATATGGATATTATGCCCAATGTCTATGATGTATGATAGGGGGCCCGTTTGTTCAATGATCACCCCCTGTGTCCATTTGTCGCCCCCCCGTAATTCCTCGCCCAGACAGCTTGTCCTGTGGTGAGAGTTCTATGTTGGAGGGGTGGTTCTGGGTCTGGAGGGGATCTGTCAGGATGTAGACGGTCTAGTCTGGTAGTTAATCTTTTGCCCCAGCGGAGCTCCGCTGGGGACTTTCCAGTAGTTGTGCATGGGGTGGTATGTTGTGATAAAAGGAATTGAGCCAGTCTTCGGTGCCAATTGCCGGAGATAATTTTCCGCAGTGCCTCTTTGGTTGATTTCACCATCACCTCTGCCAAGCCGTTCGCCGATGGGTGAAAAGGAGCCGTGGTGGTGTGTCTAATAGAGTTTGCCGTTGTGAAACTCTGGAATTCGTAGGAGGTAAATTGGGGGCCGTTATCGGAAACTATAACATCTGGAAGCCCATGTGTTGCGAATAACCCTCTTAAAACTTGTATTGTGGCAGTTGAAGTTGTGCTAGTTACTGGTGCCACCTCTAGCCATTTCGAATAGCTATCCACGACTATTAAGAATGATTGTCCCTGGAATGGACCTGCATAATCTATATGGATACGAGACCAGGGTGTCTTTGTAGTTTCCCATCTGTGTATGGGAGCATGTGGCTGGGCAGCTCTAACTAGTTGGCAGGAATAGCAGCCGGCTACATGTGTTTCAATTTGCTTATCTAATCCTGGCCACCAGACATAGCTCCTGGCCAGAGCCTTCATTTTGACGGTCCCAGGGTGCCCTTCGTGGAGGCTCTCTAACACCTTGAGTCTGTGTTTGTCGGGTATGATTACCCTGCTGCCCCATAAAAGACATCCCTGATGGGTGGATAATTCCTTTTGCTTTAAAATATAAGGTTGGAATTCTGGGTCTGGGGGTGTGTATTGCCAACCAGACGTGACATAGCCTAGGACTCTGCCTAATATCCTGTCTGCAGCAGTGGCTGCGGAGATGTCTTTAACAGATAATGGGCATTCTGGCAGGTCTGAGATAGCCAGTATCCTTCCAGCTGGTGCTGAGTCTGGGTCGACTATCGGTTGGGGGAGTCTGCTAAGGCCATCAGCATGGCCCATGGCTTTCCCTGGCTTGTATTCTAAGTTATATGAATAGGCTGACAGGAAGGTAGACCATCTCAGGATGCGGGGAGATAATATTTGTGGTGTTAGTTTGTTTACTGTAAAAAGTCCTAACAGGGGCTTATGGTCAGTAAAAATGGTAAAGGATCGGCCGTATAGGTAATCATGAAATTTTTTTACGCTGGCTACAATAGCTAAAGCCTCCTTGTCAATCTGAGCGTAATTACGCTCAGGTTTTGACAGCGTTCTGGAATAGAACGCTACAGGTGTCTGTTTTCCATCTTTAGTTAAGTGGCTTAGTACTGCTCTGATGCCGTAGGGGGAGGCATCGCAAGCCAGACATAAGGGCAGCTGTTCGTTATATAGGGCTACTGTTGTGTTGCTGGAGAGTAAGTTTTTTAATAGATTAAAACTTTTATCATGCTCCGATGACCAAGTCCAGGGTTTGCCTTTGTCTAATAGCCTATGTAAAGGTTCAGCAATGGAGGCTTTATGAGGCAGGAAGGTATGATAAAAGTTAACTAACCCTAGGAAGGCTTGAAGTTCTTGTTTATTTTTAGGGGTTGGTGCTGCTTTGATAGCTTTAATTTTTGTTTCAGTGGGGTGAATTCCTTTAGCGTCTATTTTAAAACCTAAGAACTCTGTTGAGGGCACCCCGATGGAGCATTTGTCTCGTTTTAGTTTGAGACCAGCCTCCCTGAACCTAAGGAGCACTTTTGTTAATTTGTCAGCTAGGTCTTTTTCAGATTCCCCTGCAATTAGGACATCGTCGAAATAAGGACAGACCCCGGGGATCCCTTTAAGTGTTTTTTCCATGATTTCCTGGAAGATCCCCGGGGCTGCAGAGATGCCGAATTGAAGGCGGTTGATTTTAAAAGCTCCCTTGTGGGTGACGATTGTCTGAACTAAAGCGGTGTCAGGGGTGACAGGCAGCTGTAAATACGCCTGCGCCAAGTCCAACTTGGCAAATATGGCGCCTGACTTAATGGCCGCGAGGATGTCTTTGACAGCCGGGACCGGGTAGGCATGTGCATTTAGTGCGAGGTTGAGGGTCGCTTTATAATCGGCACATAATCTTATTTGGCCATTTGACTTAACTGGGGTCACTATGGGTGTCTCCCACTCCGCCCCTTCTACCGGTTCTAGGACTCCTAAGGTAGTTAATCGGTCTAACTCAGCTTCTATTTTTTCCCTCAAGGCGAAGGGAACTCTTCTAGCCTTGATTCTGACAGGCATTACATTCGGGTTTAGTTTAAGTGATACGGGCGGTCCAGTGTACTTCCCTAGCGAGCTGTCAAAGACGTCCGCGAATTGAAGGCAGACGGATTCTAAATTTGACAGCTGAATGGCGTTGACACCTGTCAATGCTATCCCTAGTGCCTCAAACCAGTCTAGACCTAGCAGGCTGATTCTGTTTTCTTGGGTTACAAGAATAGGGAGGGATCCTTTAAATTGTTTGAACTCCACGGGGACGGAAGCTTTTCCCCGGAGTTTAATGGGCGTTTTCTGGAAGTCAGCTAGGCGGAGTTTGGTGGGTCGAAGGGCGGGCCGTTTTCTACTTCGGTTACAAATGTCCCTGTAAGTTTGCCACGAAATGAGTGAGACGGAGGACCCAGAGTCCACTTCCATCTCACAGGGAATTCCCTGAATCAGAATGTCCACCTTGACTTTGGGCTTAAGAGTGCTGTGGACTGTATATTTTTCCGCCCTTCCCCTTACGTTAAGCACTAGGTTTCTGGGACTGTGCCTGGCTCTGGGTGTGTGTAGGGTCATACCTGCGGTTGTCACCTCCAGTTCGTGCAGATTTTCTTGGCTCCGGCTGCGGCACACGGCTTTGAGGTGACCTGTCTTTCCGCACCCGTGGCATTTGGCACTGCGGAACCGGCACGTTGCTCTCGGGTGGCTTCCGCCGCAGCTGGCACACTTAGCCCTGTTTGGTTGGAAGTTAGCGCCCCTCTGATTGTTGGCAAGCCCCCCCCTGTAGTTGCGATGCAGCTTGAGCTTTTCGAACCGCCGCTGTACCGCATCGATGTCCATGGAGGCGTCGTCATCTTCGGGACCGCTGAAACCGCCGTCCTCCTGGTGCATGGACCCACTGGGCCCGCTGTCAGGTAGACGTCGGTTGTCACCGTGGCTGTCCTCGTATGCAATGACTTCCCTCGCCACATCGGTCATTGTCATTTCTGGCTTGGCGATTAGCTTCTTCCTCAGCCGTTCGTCTTTGAGCCCTATGACGATCTGGTCCCGGATTCGGTCTTCTAAGTCCGGGAACCGACACTGTCGTGCGGCGTGTCTGACCCGGGTTATGAAGTCATTTGCTGGCTGGTCAGGAAGCTGTAGTTTCCGGGCGAAATTTACTCTCCAGAAGAGTTCTGACTTGAGGGGCATGAAGTATTTGCTCAGCCCCTCGGTCAGGTCGGCGTAGGAGATAGTGGCGATCGGCTCAGGGGTGAAGATTCCTACAGCGGCATCATATACGGCGGGCCCGCTGAGCCAGAGAAGGGCGGCTGCCTTGGTCCGGTCGTCCGTAATCTTCTTAACCACCAGGTATCCTTCTACCTGGCCCAGATGAGACTCCCAGCCTTCTGGGTGGCGGGTATTGAATTCTCGAATGTGGCCATGGTTCGTCATGCTGCCTATAACTGTGGGTGCCGCTGCTTGCTTTGAAGGGAAGTTCGGCTTCCCAGTGACTTCGGCAAGTGACCAGCTCGGCTAAGGGAAAAAATCTCTTCTCCCCTAGGGTAGTGACTTCAGCTTAGGCAAGCAGGCATCCCACCTTCGTCGCCAGTGCTTTATCTAGGAAGCAGGCGAGACAGCGAGTTAACAGTTTAACTCTTTATTCTGAACCAGGCAACAAACATAAGAACATGACATCTATTTATACTGGCAGCTGTCGGCGGTTTGACCAATCAGGGGTGAGTCCGTTCCCGCGCTGTTTGTTTCCGCCAATCGGGGCCGTCAGGTTTTGACAGCTCGGAGCTGTCATCGGTAGCGCGTGTTGAGCTGTCAGTCGGTTGGCGCCTGCGCAGTTCGGCCCGGCAGCTTTTGACAGCTGTCAAAAGCTGCCGCGGTTTTTACCTCAGTCCAATTACTTCTATTATAACACACTGTGTAAATATATAACAATAAGTAAATACACAACAGTAGGTTCCTGCAGGCCGCCGCCAAGCAGCATGTTTTCTGGCAGCAAGTGAGCTGGGATGGAGCGGAGTGGGGGGGAAGGCAAAAAGTCATCTGATTGAACAGCTGGCATTTTCTTTTGAACTTTGCCTTTCCTCATTATGTGACTAATGTGATTCAAATGATTTAAGAAATTCTCTTACTTGGGGAAATGACTTAGAGGAAATGACTTTCAGCCTCTTCAACCACAAAGTAAGTTGCATAGTATAAAGTAGTTACTGCCAGTCTAGTTTGCTGTAAACTTTGGGAGAATGATAATCTCCTGTTCCTACCATGACAACATGAAACAAGCAGACCCACTCTACACAGTTTTCTGTTTGTTGGATGAGCTTGTGCAGGGTTCAAGACTTTGGAGAAGTAAAGGGAATTTAATATATGGAGGAAGTGTTTTATTTTTCATCATATTCTCTGTTTATATACACCTCTATTTATTCCCTAAAGAACCATTTGTAAACAGCAGTCAGCTGAAACTATAAGATGTGTTGTACCCTAATGCCCTGCCAGCAAATCTGTTATTGTACCATTGTATTATTGTGTCCTATAGCGGAACAATTTCACTGAAGAAATGTGAAGCAATTCTGATATGTGCTGCCTTTAGCTTTCATACAAAGGAGGATCCAGCTGGTAGTGACCTAGAAAAATCATGGCTGAATGTCTCATTTACAAGTGCGTCAGAGTTGGTCTGGGAGCATTTAACTATAAAGAATTAACAAGCAATGTAAATTTTCTAACTGAAAAAGCTAAGTAGATTTAGCTGAGATGCTTTGCAGAAGCAGAGATTCAGGCAACTTTAAATAATACTGGATTATTTCTAGGATTTAATCTGTTTGATAAGCAGATAAAGCTAAACTGTACAGATGATAATAGCTCATAACCAATCCTTGCTTATCCCTGCATTTCTATCACAATCCCTTGATTTTATCTTTAGCTATATATTATGTGATGGGAAATTGCCAGCCATTGCTTTAAAGAAATGCATGACTCTACCCCATCCCCCTTAAACCATGCCTTTTAATTCAGGACTGCCTTAGTCTTCCATTGGAGCCATGGGTATTTCAGAAACATCTTTCATGACCAATGAAAGAAAAAGTAAATCAAAGAAAAAAAGCTAAGCAAAATATCTTACTTATTTGCAAAGCAATAATGTTCTATTTTTGGAAATTATAAGCAAAGAATCATTTTTATGATTTTTAGACCAGTAGTTTAAATGTCTACCCCCCAGTAGATAAGGATTTAAAATAAATTAAATACAAATATTTCACCCAAAGCAAAATTTTCTTACTAGGAAAAAAAAATCAGTTCAGAGAAGCTGCAAATGATTATACATATTAACTAGATTGATGTGTTCTACAATGCCATATTATTATTACTTTGTTTGAGGCTTGGTAATTTGTGTGAATTTAGCCACTAAGGTTTATAAATAATGGCTTATTGTTTAGAATATTGTATAAACCCAACCAATACTGATTGTCATAACAAACTCCAAGTAAAACACACCAAGCTGAACATGAGGGGTAAACCCAACCATCTACTAATCTTTGTAGCAAATTAAGACTAGGCACATTAGCTCATTCTACGGCAGGGGTGACAAATTGCCGGCCCACGAGCCAGACGCATCATCCAGAAGCCACACCCACCCCATTGCTGGCAATGGCAAAACTGTCCCGATACGTTGCGTGACATCACATGATGTTGCAAGTTTGACATGTCTGTTCTAGGGGGAGGAAATTCTTAGTTCCATTATTTTTTCCAGTTACTGTTAACTGCTTGAGTCAATAATAAGTGCTTCTTTCTTCTAAATATTGTGAAGAATTAATCAGTACAAAGTGGAAAAGTAGTATTTTATTAGTTTGATAATTCAAACTACAGAAAAAGAAAAAAACTAAACATTTTTAAAAATGTATTTACCTGGAGGGTGGGAGACGATAAAAAATTGGACAGTCATAGTTTGAATCAATTATCTAGCACTATATGAAATAAAAAAACCTCTTCTGAAGTTGTAAAAAAACATGAGCAGTTTTTTTTATTGCTAAACTAAAATATGACTGACACTTTCTGATAAGGATGTGATAACAGAATTTCCTTCTCAGGGAAAGTAATCAAAAGGGCCAGATGTTGTATTTCTTATTATATATTCAAACAAAGCCTTGACTTTCTTAAACCTTACAACATTTTCATTTCTCCATCAACTGTTGGTGCAAAATTCAAAGGCAGGCTGATTCTCTTTGCTATAAATCATTCTTAATTTTTCTTCATTACTTGATGGACCAATATGATAATCTAAATAATGCTTCTAATCCAGATGAAGATATGTGGTATGCTGGAACCAGCTTGGATGAGTTTATGAGAGCCAATTGTTAAATTTTGTGGAATTTTGTGAGCTGGTTGGCAGCATAGGTCAGGGCTTTTCAACCTTTTCACTCATTGTACCACTTTTAGGATATGGCAGCATCCGAGTACCAGCAGTCACCTAGCAAGGTGTCAAAAACTTGATGACCAAAAAAAAGAAAAAAAAAGTGATGAAGTACAGGTAGTCCTCGACTTACAACAGTTCGCTTAGTGACTGTTCGAAGTTACAATGGCACTGAAAAAAGTGCCACCCAAGCCACAGCCCGGCAGCGCTCTTCCTCCTGTCCGAGGTTTTCATTGTTGTGAGCATTTCTGTTGAGGATTGGCAGTGGGGATGGGGTGCGGTGGGGTGTTTGGTTTTTATTTTGTCCCCCTCTCTGTTGGGTGGTTGCAGCAGGTTTTGGTCACTTCACATGACCCTGGGACACTGTGACCATCATAAATATGAATCAGTTGCTGATCCTGGCGCTTTCGCTGAGCCCTGACAGCCCTACAGATCCAGCTATCTCTTGCTCAGGCTTGTGCGGTGCTGCTACCGGTTCAGCTCATTCCCTTCCCCTGCTACCACTTTTCTAGGATGGTCGTGTACCACGTGCCAGGTGCCAATGTACCACAGGTGGTACTCGTACCACTGGTTGAAAAGCCCTGGCATAGGTTAGCCTCAATGCCTAATGCACCAATCAGTTGTTCTATGCAAGGCAGCAGAAGCAGTGAAGCCAGCAGATCTGATTCTTAAATGTTTAGCAGCACACCAATGGATATGTTGTTGGTGTCATCAAAACCAACATTGTCCTAAACCTTTCATTTTTATAACAGATTCAAATTATCCATCAAACTGTCCCTCTTTATTCCTTAGATGTTATATTTAACATTTTCCATTTTTGAATGTCCTGAGTATGGATTCATATTATATTTATGTGATTGGTACAGATCCCCAAGGCATATTGGCTCCCTAGCTAGCATTTAACACTGGATTCCACCAATTCTTCTGAAATGAGAGTCCTAACAGGCTTTTGAGTGTTATACTATAAGCTACATTCCCTGTTACATGTAATTCTCATGTAATTTATACATAATAGTTAGCTATGTCAGTATCCAATTATGTAACTTTTTTCTTTCTATTGTATTAAAAATTAGAATTTCACGCAACTTTTTTGCTTTTCTCTGAAAGTTGCTTTCAAAGCTCCTTATATAAGATTCCCAAAGTCTTATATCTTTCAGCTAAACCATGAGTTTGTTTAACTATGATTGATGGGATCCTAATGGGAAGGCCTGGGAAAAAACTGGAAAAATGGGGGGGGGGAGAAACGTTTGGGGGGGGAAATGGGGAAAAAACTGGCTTTTTTTCATTTTTTTCTTTTTTTCACCAGGCCTTCCCATCTCTTAACCCACAATGCCTAACCCCAACCCTAACCCCAACTCCCCCCCAGGGCAACCACAATGCCTACCCCAACCCTAACCCTCAATGAAATCAAATTCCCCCCCCCCCCCCAGTTTAATGGTGATTTAATGGCAGATTCAAAGGGAATATTTGGACCCTTGACAAGATGAGTTCAAAAAAAAGAGCTATTCCATCGAGTTCAAGAAAGTAATCATGGACGACTCTCAGGGCAAGAATCTTACAACTTTCTGCAAAGAGAACAAGCTGGATCTTTGTATGGTCCGAAAATGGAGAGCAGAGTATAATAACCTCAGCCAACAGATGGATGAGGAAAACACCAAGAAGCGAAAGTGTGGATCAGGTAGGCAGCCATTATTTTCTAAACAACATCTGTGACTGGATTGCTGACAGGAGAGCAAAGGTTTTGGGTGTGCTCAGGGCTGATATTCAAGCATTTGCCATTGTACTGGCATCACAGTTAGAAATATCCACCAAAGAATTCAAAGCATCACAGCACTGGCTAGATGGCTTCCTTCAGCATTTAAGTCCTTTGTTGATGGCATCAACTTTTCAAAATACCAACTGTCAAACATGATTGGTATGGGTGAAACTACAGTGTTTATGGGCCAAGTATCTCAAATAAAAATTGATCAGAGGGTGCCTGGTCAATCTACATTCCCTCCACTGGTTACAAAAGTGCATGTGTTACCTGTATTTTGGCAATTTGTCTGAATGGAACGAAAGTCCCACCTCTAATCATCACTAAGGGCAAGAAAGATAAAATTGAACATCTTTCAGACATTTATGTTCTTGAAAATGAAAAAGCCTGGTGCACACAAGCCATTATAAGGAAGTAGGTTGATTTAATGCTGCCACTTGTTTTGAGAGGTGGCCAAAGAGGTCTGCTAGGCTGTGATTCAGCCAGCACTCACCACGCAAAAGACATGAAGAAGTTCCTTGGAGAGAGAGGAATAGATCAAATAATGATTCCTACAGGAATGACTACCTATCTCCAGACTCTTGATATTGTAGTAAACAAACCATTCAAGGATCATTTGTGTTATGTCGTGAGTTCTGGTGAGCAGGAATAAAGGCACAAGGTTGGCTACAGAGAAACTCATTATTTCTTGATGGAACTGTACTCAGGCTTGGGCTGCTCCCAGCCCCAATATATAGCCAAGCCCTATGGTAGCAGCCAATAAGATTGAACCCGCGCTTGCCGCCTTAGGCTGACCAATTGCAGGCCCGGAGACGGCCTGTCTGGGTTGCTGGTTAGGTCTCCAGCAACGCATGTGGTGAGTGTTCTGTACCAGCCTGCTACCGGCCCTGCAGAAAAGGCAGGGACAACCCCTTTTTCAAGAAGGCAAGAGGCTGGAATTACGCCTGCCAAATTTATTACCACAAAAACAAACGGAACAAGACAAACCAAGAAACAGGAGCTTTAAGAAACATGAACTATCCGAGCGGTTGCCTTCAGCAAACCAGTCCTCCCAGACATTCCCCTTATATAGAGTTCAGGGCGTGGCTTCTCTCTGCCTCCTTCCGAGAAGCCCCATTGCCTTCCTCTGTTTACTCCTAATTGACTGCCTCCTGCGTCGGGCGTCCTTGAACAGGGCCAGCTGTGGGTCATCTTCATCCACGCTGTCAGGCTCACACAGCTGGGTCTCCGTGGTGACCAAGTGGGAGGGGCCTGGCTGAGGGCTCTCATCAGCAAGATCTTCAACCCCCTCAGCAAGGTCTTCAACACCCCCCTCCTCCTCCTCTGAGTCGTCCGACCCAACTGCCGAACCCACAGGCTGACCCTGAATCACAATAGTGAGGTACCCAAAAGCCCAGTACATAACAATTTGCACAGGGAAATCAGTGACTACACTGAACACAGAATGGAGAGAAATCAACATGTAAACTTGTGAAGCCTAGCCTGCCAGAGATTGTGACTTGGGTGAAGAATTAATGGGATAAAATCACTGACAGCTGTGTTGCCAGTGCACTATGAGCAGGTTACATGGACAAGAAGTGCTCATTTAAGGAGACCAAAATTGCTGGACAAGAGATTGGGGCCAATGGTTCTATAGAAACTGGATCACAAGAGATTAAGGCCAGAATTTGGGGTTTGGTAGAGTTACCATATGAAGATGTTATGGAAGAAGATGACATAACTGTTTTTGAATAAATGTTGAATGCCCCACCACCACCCAGAGGCCCTTGCTTCCCCCCAGGCATTTGTCAGCTTACTCACTTCAGCCCCATGACATTTCTCCATCATGTTCCTCTGCCACTGTGTGTAGGGAAACAAAATACGTTTGTGGGAATAAAAAAAAGTTCAGTCAATCAATTCCAACTTCTCGTGAAAAAAAGATCTCGCAAAGTTGGAATTGATTGATTAACCTTTTTTTTTACTCCCACTAACTTCTTTTGTTTGCCTGCACATGGCAATGGAGGAACGTGACAGAAAAACATGACAGAAACGTGACAGGGCTGGAAATTAGGTAAGCAAAGTAGTACTTGGAGGAAACGAGGGCATCAGGGCGGTGGTGGGGCAAGCTCCCCAGCTTTGTGGTGGCAGAGAAATGCAATGGAACTGGAAAGCAGGTGCCAAGGCAAACCCCCTAGGGGTGCCAGACTCTGAAACTGGCCAGTCTCTTTCCATAAGGTGCTTAGGCCTGCTGGAGGGAAGGCCAGCATGTACTGTACCGGTACTCAAATGTGGCGGCATTCAGGCAGGGAAGGGGCATCTGGCATGGGTGGTGCAGGCAGGACGCCCGCTCATTTCAGCACCCTTCCTCCTTGACCCTCTGGGGCTCTGCCATTGCTTTGGCCCTGGGCTGCCACCTCCCAGCTCACCTCTCAAATGGGCCAGGCCAAGAACCCCTCAATATCCCTGGGGTAAAGGCCCCCCTGCTTCCCTGGAGGAGCATTGGCCTGGTTGCCCATGCCTCGGTGCCCTTCCCACCGCCACCCAGCACAGAAGCCCCTGGGAAGGGCACATGTGCCCCTCCCCTACCTGAACTCTGTCACATGGTATATTTACCATAGTTGGTCTGCCAGCACGCTCTGAGGTTGGCCCCTCACCGCCGTGCTGCATCTACAGCCCATGCGCAGGCTATGCCATGCCCCCACTGCCTGCTGGTAAGTAAGACATCTCCTGAAAATAAGCCCTAGTGCTTATTTTGGTGCCCAAAAGAAAATAAGACCAGGTCTTATTTTTGGGGAAACATGGTATAACGTGTATGGTTTAGTGGGAGGTTCAAGTTTGTGTACTATGAAATGCGCAAACTACTGGGATACATTTACTTTCCTGGATTTGATTGATTCCCCCCCCCCCCAGAAGTGTTCCCACTTCCAAACCAAGGCCTATCAATCTGCTTTTAACTGAGAAATTTTGGGGAGGAGTTGGAGGAAAAGGTCATTGTTAGATAATCTGACTAAATGGATGATGTAGGAGATTTTTATTGAATACAAAGTTCTGCAGGATGGAACAAAGAAGGAAAATGTGCTGGGAATATTCAGCATCTCATCTACATATTGTCTCATTGATAAAATGTAGCATGAGTAATTGTACTCATCTTTTTGTGACTTATTTTCAAACTTAGTTCATATTGAGTGAAGTGGCAGTAATCTGCACCAGCAATTTAGTCCCAGGGGCCATGCGGTTACTTGGGTTTGCTTTGATTCATTGGAATAAAGATTAGGCTTATTTCCTGCTCTCTCTGCTTGATCAGTTTTTGAATAATATGGTGACATATTTTTTTTTGCTTTCTGTGACCTTTCTTAGGAAGATGCTTTGCCTTATTAATGGATAATCGTGGCCTGTGCATATCTATATCACTGCACAAAACATTTTTTGAAAGACAACCTTTAAAGTTCTTGAAGAGGTCTAATATATTGAATAGCCAGCAATAACTACTGCCTATTTTTAGAGCAGTGCACCATAAATTGTGTAAAAAGCATTAAGGATATCCAGGCAATTCTTCTGTCTGCACCAAATATTGGTGCTAGGTTGCCATCCTCTATTGAGCAAAATTACCGGTAATCTCTTTTTCATTTTGCAGTCTTATAAATATTTTCCTAGTGATCATACTACTTTATGATTCTTATTTTTCTGTTGATTAGCACAAGAATCTTGCTAAAGATAGAGCAGCTAGCTATCAATATCAACATCAGATAGATATTATTTCCTTTCCTTTCATCTCTTTCTGCTACATTTTTCAGTAGTTCTCAGTATATGTTATGATTAAATTCTGATAAAATTAACAATTTTTTATTGGACACCACACTAAGCTACATTAATTTTTCAGAACAGTTAGATGAAATTTTACTTTCTATTGGTTTCTTTGGATTTAGAATATCCATAATGATGTTTTTGTGAGTTATTTATTTCTGAATTATTAAAATATGTGGAAATAAACAATAGATTATATTTCAGTTTAACGATGTACCCAACAAATAATGGGTTATATTTTGTAACTATCATTTCCTGCTTCTAAACCTCTCAAAAGCATGTGATTGATCATTATCAACAACTGAATGGCCACTTGGCGAGTTCGGTGTGGAATTCTTCTAATTTTATGCTTTCATAACCATGTTGGTGTGACTTGATTTTTTTTCTTTTTTTTCTCTTTTATAGCATCAAACTTTTGGCTGTGCAGGAGTTGATTGATAGAGATGCACTTGAGAAGGTACCTTTACTCTTTCTGTAGAGCAGCACAAATCTATAAACCCTCTTTCTTCTGTTAGTAGTATTTCTATTTACTGCTACCCATGTCTTATAATCATGTACTTATACTTCAGATTACAAAATGTGAATGTGTATGGTCATGTACCCAAAGATTATTCTCTTTGTTGCATTCACAATCTAATTAGATGATTTGAAGCAACAACTACACTTTGCCATTCAATGGCATGTTTGCCAGAAAATTGAGTTGAACCATAATAAAAACAAAATTGGATTTCATTTTAATTGCATATTCATTTTAATAACATTAAACATAATGTAATTTCTTTCCATTCTTCATTTTATAATTTGCTTTTAATAGCACATTAAAAATAACAATTTGGTAATAACTTGGAGGTTTTTGAAGGGCATCAGTTGCATTAAATATTGTCCATCATACATAGGTAGCCCTCAATTTATGATGATTTATTTAGCGATTGTTCAAAGTTATGATGCTGTTGAAAAAAGTGACTTACCACTAGTCCTTCACAGCATACTGAGATCATGTGATCAAAATTCAGGCACTTGGGAAACAGCATGTATTTATAATGGTTGCAGCGTTCTGCAGCCACATAATCACCATTTAAGATTTTCCTAGGGAGGTTCTGCTAAGCAGAATCAATGAGGAAGGCTAGTGTTGCTTAATGACCATGGCAGAAAAGATTTTAAAATCAGGCCAAGATAACTTGATAACCACATTACTTTAGTGATGGAGGTTCTGATCCCAATTGTGGTCATAGATTGAGAACTACTTGCATGTAATAAACCCACATCCAAAGAATCCTGAGATGAACTTCAAAGCAATTTGAAGTATGACCCAGGCAATGGTGCAGAGAAAACGCTTCAGATGGTGATTAAGAATGCATGGAAATTTGTTTGGTTTTTTTTTTAACTCTTTGGTTCCCCCCTAATTTCCATCCTTCAGCTGGCACTGTACAAAAATAGATTTTCTCATAGCTCCTTGGTTTTTCCTCCCTTCTGAAAAACAAGCACATTAAATCAAACCAGTGGGTTCTGCAAGCAAATCTTGCCAGGCCTTCTTATGGGAGAGTAAAAGAGTTTACAAAGTGTAATGCTTTCATTTTGTTGCTTTGCTTTCCCAGTATAGTTTTTCTTCCATATCTGGCACTGAATGGATAGGCTGAGTTGAATGTTTAAAGTCTTGAGATAAAATGCATTGGCAGTGATTCCTTCTCAGTCCAGTCAGCTTCACAATACACATCAGCCAGATCAGCATTACCTCATGATTAAACTTATTTTTTATTTTTGTTAATTCAGCATTAGTCTCTCCCCAGTAGCCTGCTCATGAGATGACTGTTAAGCAGAAGAGAGTGCTCCTGAATTACAAATAGAATTCCTGCTTTGGTTTGGCTTGAACTGCTAAGGTGGCAGTAATTCTGTGAATATTTTTTTTAAATCAGATACTTTCTACATATGTACCATGCAGTGTGCATGACAGGTATTATTAACATCCATAATATGGGCACAACTTATGCATGCACAAATAAAGAGGGGGGAAAAAAGGGAGCCGATACATAACCCCTGAGGGAACTGATTCATAATCCCTGGCTTTATTGTCATAGTAGTTAGGACTCTGGATTTTTCAGAGTCCTAACTTTTCAGCATTTTTCCATAAAGGAAGGAGGTTTCGTGACAGCCTTGGAAATTTAACTCCACCTCCACCTGTATTTGTTTTAAAAGAGTAATAATTTGCTTTATTAGAATTAAATCTGTATGATATTCAAATGAGACTGAGTGTGTTTGCCTATGCAATATATGGACTTAGGTAATACGTCTTTACCACTTATGAGATTTAGTGGTTGTTGTTTTTTTCTATTCATTCCTCAAAATCTCTTCTATTCACAGCTGCTGACAACTAAATAGCATTGTTCCTGCTCTTTTAAGATGGGAAAATGCATCAGTAGTGGTATAAACCTACTTAAATAATGCACTCATTATTGTTTTTAAAATAGATGCATACACACAAACATAAAACACCTTCCTCTGAAATCTCAGGAAAAGAAGTCTTTTGGCCTTGCATGCTTACACAACTACTATACTGTCAGCCTCCCAAGAACATGGCTTCCAGATACCAAAAAATAGATACCCCTTTTACTTTAAATAACTACTGTCATCAACCACAGAGTTGTTCTCATCATCAGTCATGAAGACAGTTTTTTTTACAGTATTGTTCCGTTCTGAATTTTTTCTTAAATTTCATGCTTTTGATTGCTTGGTCAGATGTTGGTTGGAGTTTAAGCAGTTGTGGTTAGGGTTCACAAATCCTAACCAAAACAGACTAAACTGGAATGCACTGTACTTTTGAAATAGTGGCAATGGCAGATTGCACAGCTCTATCTGATGTGCTTGCTAGACTGTTCCCAAACTAAGTACTTCTGGCAACAAGTGTAAATGTTGCAGTTATGTAGAGATTTCTGCAGTTGCTCTAAATAATACCCAGAGTGTTCAGGAGCATCTGTTACTGCAAAATATAACATTAAATATTAATCTACTAAACCTGTCATGACCATCCTCTTGAAGGAACATAGTGTGTAGTATTTTTATAATCATTAATTGTTGATTATAATTTAAGATCTTAATTCTAACCTCTAAAGCCCGAAGTGAGTTTGATTATCTAAAGATAAATATGTATAGAACTGCAAATTTAGTTTGGTGGTCTTTGCCATTCTCTTGAATACTGAAGTCATTATTTAATCCTCATATCAGGAATATTGTAACTCATATTAATCAACCCTTCCATTTTACAAGGAAGAGACAATTGATGCTAAATTTACATTGCCTTACTGAATCATAAATTAACAATTCTGTTGTTTAACATTCAAATGAAATCCCAATTTGGATATTTTGGAATAACTCCAGAATCATTCCTAATTTGTGTTAGAGAGAAGAAAGTATTTGTTCTGTTTCTTTCCTTGTTTCATAAGAAATCCTAAAACCCATAGGGCATAATGAAACTTCAGGTTTTGCAAACACTGGAGCTGCTTACATCAGGTTCATTCTTGTGTAATTCATTTGGCTTGCTTATTTTCTCTAGTTAAGATTAATTGTTAAACAATCCAGCCAAAACATACTGTATTAGTACACATTGTCTTCAGTTTGTGCAATTTGCTAGCTTAGTTGAATCAAATTGAATTAATTAAACCAAGCTGACCTGATCAAACTATCCTTACACAACCTTTCAGCTGCCCATTTTTAATTTAGTGCTTAAATTTAAACACTGTGACAACAAGTGCCTATCAAACTGTTCCTGCAACATACATTACAAACGTGTGACTGTTGTTTGGGGGAATGCTTAACAATTTGCTGGAGGTTTTAGTTAATGTTTCTTCTGTTTAAGCTCTTAATAATATTGTAGGCAAAAAACACTACCTATGGCACAAGAAGATGTAAAGGTGTAAAGAAGCATGGCCTTTACTAGCCTTGTAAAGCAGGCTACATGGATTTCTTGAAATCTACAGGTAGTTCTTGGGTTACAACCATTAGTTCAGTGACCATTTATTTATTTATTTATTTATTTATTTATTTATTTATTTATTTATTTAAATTTATATGCCGCCCTTCTCCCTGAGGACTCGGCGGCTCACAACAATAAAAAATAAAAAACATAGAGTAAAAAATTTAAAAGAGAATTAAACAATAAATGCAAAATTACAAGCAACTTAACCCAGTAAAAAGCCTAATTAAAAAACGTAGTCAGTCCAGGCCCGCTTGTTGGAACAACCAGGTCTTCAGGTCATGGCAGAAAGACCGAAGGTCAGGGGCTGTCTGCAGCTCCGGGGGCAGTTCATTCCAGAGGGTTGGCGCGCCCACAGAGAAGGCTCTCCCCCTAGGGGACGCCAGCCGGCATTGCCTGGCCGACGGCACCCTAAGGAGGCCGACTCTGTTACACAAATTATTGATCCTTGGCTTACAACACTGAAGCAAGCCAAAGTCATGCAAGATCCTTGCTTAACACTGCAAGGTCCTTGCTTAATGAAGGCAACCGGGACTACAGGAACTTTATAGTTATAGATAGCAGCAAACTCCAGCAGCAATCTCTCAAATCTCTGTATTTGTTATGGTTCTCCTGAATAGAAGGGAAATTACCCAAAGCCTTAATTAACTAATTTATTGCTCGTTTTGGCTCATGGATGCTGATATTTATGTGTATGAATTTGAAAATGATGAGCCTGCTTAGTCATCAAAGTATCTGGCCCTAAATCGGCTATAAATTTAACTATTTCATAATTTGCTTTCTTTGGGTATGCAAATAATAACATTTGAGTAACAACATTAACAGAATGCAATTCTTTAAAAATATTTCACTAAAAGAAAAAATGATTGTTCCTTTACTTTTCCCTATGGGATTTAAAAGTGACCTAGAAATGCTCCAGTTTAATGAACTTCCTCTCTTCCCATCCAACTTTTTACAGTTTTGCATGGAGTTAAATCAGCCAACTCTGCCAAACATCCGCAAATGGAAGGGCCCTCGAGGATGTTGGAAGGGAAGCATTTCACAGAAGCTCTCAGGGCAACCCGAGAAGGTAGTCTGGTGCAAGTCAAAAATTGTGGAGTTTTTATTTTGCTTTTATCTAGCCAAGGAAATTATTATTACAGAGTTTTGAACTCTTGGAAAAGAATTTTTTTTATTTGAGCTTCTGAAATTTATTTGAACAAAGGATAGCATTTCTCCTGATCCTTTGAAGTGACTTTTCATAACTTTCTTTCCAATGCACCATAATTGATTTCAGAAAGTTCTATGGTCAGGCTATAGAGATTTTTAAAATTCCATTTTATTTATTTATTTTATTTATTTATTTTAATTCCATTTATATCCCGCCCTTCTCCGAAGACTCAGGGCGGCTTACAAACTTAGCAGTAGCCTTCATTCTATGTATATGCCTGCTTATTAGGGCTTTCACACACATACCCCCAAGCGGCATTATTACAAAGTCAGCTTAATTGCCCCCAACAATCTGGGTCCTCATTTTACCTACCTCGGAAGGATGGAAGGCTGAGTCAACCTTGAGCCTGGTGGGATGCGAACCTGCACTAATTGCAGGCAGCTGGTGTTACTTAAGGAGGCATTTTAGTGATCTATATCTATATCTATCTATCTATCTATCTATCTATCTATCTATCTATCTACACACACACACACTTGTCTATGTGCAAGTATTTCATTATAGATCTTGCCTTGTGGTAATCTATACTGAATTCAGAAAAAGCTTATAAAAATAAGAATCACAAAAATTCCATTTTGTAATTAAAAATTAATCATTTTTTTATAATTAAGAAATACAAACTCAATCCCAACAAAATTCACATCTTCAGCTCTTTGTTCAGTAACCCTCAGCAAGTGCATGTTTGTATATATATTATTATTTGCTTTATAGTATATATATTCCATGCCAGTCAACAGATTTTAAGTAGCATACAAACAAAAGAAGACCCTAACTACCCAGGCAGTCTATATAAAACATCATCTTTGATTGGATTCAAATTTAATGCTTAGACTGGCTGATTGGAATTAATAGGACCTTAATTTGGCCATTTTTGATGATGAATTATTTTGCTTAGCTATTTTCTTTTTTGGCTTTCAGCATGAAGAATATTCTGGCTTCCTATGGGACACAACCGCAGGGATAGAAATGAAAGAAGCTACATTCTCTGAAGGCCCACACACAAATGGCAATGGGAAACAGATCTATCTTCACCCTTACATTGCACATTTCAAGGTAAGACTTGACTTTCCCAACTGAGAGAATTCAAGAAAGGGTTGGAAATTACATGGCACTGGCATGATTTTTAAAGTTTCATTGAGCAATTAAAGGTGGTAGCATTGTCTTCTGGGTTTATAGTCTTGCCTTAGATAGATTGTAATAAAAATTGACAGTAATATATTTTCCAAAAGATACAAAACTAAAGCAGAGGTCTGTGATTGTTAATAATTTGTGTTTCCTTGCAAATCAGAAATGATTGTATTGATGGGCACAGTGGTGAACAAGCAGGAGAGATCTTTCATTTGTGATGTATTTGTGAACAGACCCTTGAAAATCTCTTAATGCTGCCTATGTTTGTTCCTAGATTGGAATGAATGATTTAATACTGGTTAACTTGCATTTAGTGCCATTGCTGCCTACTGGAGAAAATTCTGTGAAGAATCAAAATAATCATAAATTAGCAGTCTTTGCACATACTGTACAGGAAACACTGAAAGGTAAGACCAGCTGATAAAAATGTTAAATAATGCAGAAGAGGATCCATCACTCATTTGGCGTTTATTAGCCTTCCCTTGCCTGGCACCTTACAGATGTGTTGGATTTCAATTAGAAAGTATGGATAAAATCCTCCTTTTTAAAAGTCAACTTTTCTTTAGCTAATGCCAAATAATGTCAAAAATAATTTTATTTATTTATTTATTTATTTTAATCCCATTTATATTCCGCCCTTCTCCGAAGACTCAGAGCGGCTTACAATCTAAGCACAAATCAAATGTGCTTAGCCATAGCCTTCATTCTATGTATATGCCTGCTTATTAGGGCTTTTGCCCCCCCCAAGCAGCATTATTACAAAGTCAGCTTATTGCCCCCAACAATCTGGGTCCTCAATTTACCTACCTCGGAAGGATGGAAGGCTGAGTCAACCTTGAGCCTGGTGGGATGCGAACCTGCAATAATTGCAGGCAGCTGGTGTTACTTAAGGAGGCACTAGCCCACTACTCCACCAAGGCTCTGAGTGGTTAAACTGGCATATTTGATGTTTAGTCAAAAATTAATGTATATTGTCAGTCATTGCACTGCTTAGATATTAGAAGAATAAGGGATTAAATTTACCCACAGAGAGCTTGTTTAAGGATCACTTTTAGATGTCCATATAACAAATTAGTGATTGTTCCAAAACCAGTATGTCAGGTTGTGGCTTTTAGAAGAAATTTCCTTCTACTAAATGTGCTTACCAGAACAGAGTCTGGTAGTGCATGGTTAGAATCATAATGCAGACAATGATAATGCAAAATAAGAAAACCTAACATTTTGTTTACAACTAAACAAAGGCAAAAAAATATAGCATGACTTTGTTCAATTGATATCAAGGTTGGTTCCTGAAAGCATTCTTTAGTTCAGAAGAGGGCATGTAATATGTAGCATTAGGCAACCAGGTGCTTTAAGCTTAGGTGCTTAAAAATGGATTACCAACATTGATCATGAATGTAAAAAATGTTATGCCAGATTGTGCATAAGTGACAAAAACAGCACATGGTTAGATGCTGTTTTCAAAAGCCATCATCAAGGGTATTTTCAAGGTTGTGTATCACTTTTTAGTAAGCATTGGTTTGCTTCTGCAGCCATGTTAGGTATTGCCATCCTTCATAAATTAATTCTGTGCCTCTCTGGCACAGTTCAGTGATTTGACTCCTTCATAAGGTTCATACACAGTCATTACATTCTGTAAGTCATCCAGACAACATTTGCTTGTAATTCATTCATGTTAGTTAAAAATGGTACCAAAATCCAAAGCCATTGTGGAGCCGATTCCCCTTTGGTTTTTGAACCTTATCCTTCATCTATTAAAGTTTGTTGCTATATGTTTTATAACATTCCTTCTTACTGTCATTTTGTTGCATACATTCCTTACCCAATTCAAGTGCTATGTTTGCATGGGATTATGGGAACTGAAACTGAAAAAATCTTGAGAAACCATAAGACAGAGAGGTGCATGTGCATGTAGACATGTGGAGTTAGCTGGATACAGCTTCAGAATCAACCATGCAAGCCAGTTGAAAGAAATGGATATTAGAGGCAGAACAGATAAAAGTTTGCATCCTAAAATGGATGCAAAACTTTAAAAACCTCACAATACTACAATGGGAGGAGTTATGGAATAAATCTATAAAATATACTCCAGTTGTTATTTAAAAGAAAACTTTTAAGTTTCTTAGATAATTTACAGATGGTATAAAACTTGTCAGTAATTGCCAAGACAGACAATTAGTTTAATTTAATACTCCATAGAATATTAAATACTGGAAATGCCATGAGATAGAAAGAAAATTTTACCACATGTGGTAAATGTAAAAAACTCAAAAGTAGTAGAAAGAAATATTCATAATTACTCAGAAACAGAAATCAAATTGGAAATAAAATCACTTCTTTTTACCAGACAAAATTGTAAAAATAAATCAACAAAGAAAAATCACAATATATTTTATACATTTTTATGGCAATAAGATACTGTATTTTCCGGCGTATAAGACGACTTTTTAACCCATGAAAATCATCTCAAAAGTTGGGGGGTTGTCTTATACGCCCAGTCGTCTTATACGCCGGAAAATCAGCAAGCCCGGGAAGGCACGCCCTCCCCTCTCACCGTGGAGCCGGCAGGGCAGTCCTGCGCACGTGCGCACTCCCCGGCTGTTAAGGAGTGCTCCTTAACAGCCGGGGAGCGCGTGCGTGCGCAGGACTGCCCTGCTGGCTCCCGCCAGACGCCAGCCTGCCCTGCTTCCTCCATGGTGAGAGGGGAGGGTGTGCCTTCCCGGGCTCGCTGATTTTCCGGTGTATAAGACGAAAAATCTTGAAAATCATCTCAAAAGTTGGGGGGGTCATCTTATACGCCGGAAAATACGGTAAATGTTTGCTTGTTTGCTTGCTTATGTAGTGAACATACTGTACCTAATAGTCCTTCTTATTTTCCCTACAACAAGAATCTTGTGAGGTGAATTGGGCTGAGAATGGGTGACTCAGCTGGCTTTCATGTCTATGACAGGACTGGAACTTACAGTCTTCTGGTTTCTAGCATGGGCCTTCACCACTAAACCAGATTGGCTCTATTTGTATAGAAATTATGAAAAGAAATAAATTACTAAAGTTATCTAAGAACTTAAACATGGGGAAATCTGCAGTAATAGGAAAATTAATAGCATATATTCACAACAAAAGTCTAAATTTAAATAAAAAGGTTTTGTGTTTATGTGTGTGGTGGGTGCGCACACACGCATATACACATATACATATACAGAAGGCAAATATAAGTAAACTACCCACTGACTAAAGAATTCAGATCTGAGATAGCCACAAATTTTCAAATATGTATACAGGTAGTCCTTGCTTAATGACTGCCACGTTTAGCCACCATTCAAATTTGCTACAGTGTTGAAAAAAATAACTTTGTAACTGATCCTTGCAGTTAAACCACTATTGCTGTGTCATCTGGTCACATGATCAAGATCCAGCTGCTTCACCTCCAGGAGGATTATTGTAGCATTGATGTGGCAGCAGAATAGCCTTTTGTATGTTTCACAACTGAATTCTGCCAAGCAGAGTCAATGAAGAAGTCAGCAGTGAAATTGGAAGTTGCAGGTGTGTGAGGTCTCGCTTCAGGATTATAGATGATTTGATTGACAGCTGTAGCTAAAGTTAGGTCATAAATCCGTTATAACCAAATTGGATGTCTCACTTAATATAAAGGGAGCCATTTATGCCTGTTATCTGCAGGGTTTGATATAATTGAACTGGATTACAAATCTGTTATTATGATGGGGGACTGGAATGGGGTTTTGGTGCCATCTGAAGATAAGAAGGGATCTTCTAAAAACTTTTTTAATTCAAAATTGCCTAAAGCTTTTTTTGATTTGAAGGAAGATCTGGAATTAAGAGATGTATGGCGGGAAAGGAATATGAGAGACAGAGATTTTACTTTTTTTTCGGATAGACATAAATCTTTCTCCAGGATTGACTTCTTTTTGATTACTACTGATCTTTCCTCTTCGGTTAAGAACGTTAAGATTTTTCCCAGGACAATGTCTGACCATAGTCCTGTTTGGTTGGAGTTCTTTGCTGAAGACGCTAGTAGGAGATCCTGGAGGCTGAATGAGAATTTATTTACAAATGACTTGTTCTTGCAGAAATGTAGAGAACATATGAAAGAATTTTTTGTTACAAATATGCATAAAGGTACCTCGATGGAAATGGTTTGGGATGCTAGTAAAGCCTATATGAGAGGGGTTTTGATTTATATGAATAATGCTTATAGGCGTAAGCAAGTGCAAAAACGTTTAGATATTGAGGAAGAGATTAAAATTAAGGAGAAAAAGCTCATCTTGAATCCATTGGATAATAATTTAAAGATCTCAATACATTTATTGAAAGAACAATTTAATATGCTATTGGCTGATCAAGTAGCAACTAATTTGCGTTATGCTAAACACAATACTTTTTGTAATGCCAATAAGCCTGGTAGATGGTTGGCTTATCAATTAAGGAAAAAACAGAAATCACGTACTATAGACAAAATAGAATATAAAGGAAAAGAAGTCTACCAACAAAATTTGATTAAGAGGAGTTTTTTAGATTTTTACTCGAAATTATATTCTAAAGAAAATATACAAGCTTTAGATATAGACAAGTATTTACAGGGAGCTCATTTTCCAAGACTTTCACAAGAACAACAACTTGAGATGAACTGCCCAATTACATCAGAAGAAATTTCTTTAGTTATTAAACAGTTGAAATTGGGCAAGGCTCCGGGAACAGATGGATTAACAGCAGTTTACTATAAAAAGTTGTTGCCTGAAATGATTGAACCCCTAAAGACTTTGTTTAATGAAATTCAGACTGGAGGTGTAGTTCCTCCATCATGGAGGACAGCTTTTGTATCGTTGATTCCAAAGGAGGATCAAGACCTTACTCAACCTAAAAATTATAGACCTATATCGCTTTTAAATACAGATTACAAGATTTTTGCTAAAGTATTGGCTAATAGATTAATGCAAGTTTTGAAACAAATGATTCATAGTGATCAATCGGGATTTATATCTGGGAGGTATATGAAATATAATGTAAGACAAATTGTTAACTTGCTTGAATATTTGGATAAGAACAACCAAGTCTCTGCAGCATTGATATTTTTGGATGCAGAGAAAGCCTTTGACCAATTGAATTAGCAATTTTTATTAAGAGTTGTTGAGGAGATGAATTTTGGAGAAGGTTTTCTACATGCTATTAAAGCTATATATCAACAACAAACTGCACAAATTATAGTTAATGGGGGATTAACAGAGACTTTAAAAATTGAAAAAGGTACAAGACAGGGTTGCCCCCTATCACCATTATTGTTTGTTCTAACACTAGAGATTTTATTAATTAAAATTCGAGAGTCCTCTATGATAAAGGGAATCAAAATAAAACAGAATGATTATAGACTGAGAGCTTTTGCTGATGACTTGGTTGTGACAGTATCCCAACCGTTACAGTCGGTTATAGACTTGATGGAAATTATAACTCAGTATGGTAAGGTTCCCCTTCATGGATTACTGCCTTGTCGTGGCGAAGGGGCTTGCGTAATTCAATGAAGCTATGAGCTATGCCGTGCAGGGCCACCCAAGACAGGTCATAGCAGAGAGTTCTGACAAAACGTGATCCACTGGAGAAGGAAATGGCAAACCACTCCAGTATCTTTGCCATGAAAACCCTATGGACAGTACCAAAAGGCAAAACGATATGACGCTGGAAGATGAGCCCCTCAGGTCGGAAGGTGTCCAATATGCTACTGGGGAAGAGCAGAGGGCTAGTACTAGTAGCGCCAGAAAGAATGAAGCGACTGGGCCAAAGCCGAAAGGACGCTCAGCTGTGGATATGTCTGGTGGTGAAAGGAAAGTCCGATGCTGTAAAGATTTTTTCTCCATAGGAACCTGGAATGTAAGATCCATGAATCAAGGAAAACTGGACGTGGTCAAACAAGAGATGACAAGACTGAACATTGACATCTTAGGTATCAGCGAACTAAAATGGACAGGAATGGGTGAATTTAATTCAGATGACCATCAGGTATACTACTGTGGGCAAGAATCCTTCAGAAGAAATGGAGTAGCCTTCATAGTCAATAAAAGAGTAGGAAAAGCAATACTGGGATACAATCCTCAAAATGACAGAATGATCTCAGTTCGAATCCAAGGCAAACCAATCAATATCACAGTAGTCCAGGTCTATGCCCCAACCACCAGTGCTGAAGAGGATGAAATTGACCAGTTCTATGAAGCACTACAGCACCTTATAGAACTAACACCAAAAAATGATGTTCTTATCATCATGGGGGATTGGAATGCTAAAGTAGGAAGCCAAAAGATAACTGGAATAACAGGCAAGTTTGGCCTTGGAGTGCAAAACGAAGCAGGGCACAGGCTGATAGAATTCTGTCAAGAGAATACAATGGTCATAGCAAACACTCTTTTCCAACAACCCAAGAGACGGCTCTACACATGGACATCACCAGATGGTCAACACAGAAATCAGATTGACTATATGCTCTGCAGCCAAAGATGGAGAAGCTCTATACAGTCAGTAAAAACAAGACCAGGAGCTGACTGTGGCTCAGACCATGAGCTTCTCCTTGCAAAGTTTAGGCTTAAACTGAAGAAAGTAGGGAAAAGCACTAGGCCACTCAGGTATGAATTAAATCATATCCCTGTTGAATATACAGTAGAGGTGACAAATAGATTTAAGGAATTAGATCTGATAGACAGAGTGCCTGAAGAACTATGGACAGAGGTTCGCGACATTGTACAACAGGTAGCAACCAAAACCATCCCAAAGAAAAAGAAATGCAAGAAAGCAAAATGGCTGTCTGAGGAAGCTTTGCAAATAGCTGAGGAAAGGAGGGAAGCGAAAGGCAAGGGAGAAAAAGAAAGATACACCCAATTGAATGCAGAATTCCAGAGAATAGCTAGAAGAGATAAGAATGCCTTCTTAAATGAACAGTGCAAAGAAATAGAAGAAAATAATAGAATAGGGAGGACCAGAGATCTTTTCAAGAAAATTGGAGAAATGAAGGGAACGTTTAATGCAAAAATGGGCATGATAAAGGACCAAAATGGCAGGGACCTAACAGAGGCAGAAGAGATTAAGAAGAGGTGGCAAAATTACACAGAAGAACTATACAAGAATGAGCTTAACGTCCCTGATAATCACAATGAGGTGGTCACTGACCTCGAGCCAGACATCCTAGAATGTGAAGTGAAGTGGGCCTTAGAAAAGCTGAGCAACAACAAAGCTAGTGGAAGTGACAGTATTCCAGCTGAGCTATTCAAAATCTTAAAAGACAATGCAGTAAAAGTGCTACACTCAATTTGCCAGCAAATTTGGAAAACTCAACAATGGCCACAGGATTGGAAAAGATCAGTTTACATTCCAATTCCAAAGAAAGGCAGTGCCAAAGAATGTTCAAACTATCGCACCATTGCACTCATTTCTCATGCTAGTAAAGTCATGCTTAAAATCCTACAAGCTAGACTTCAGCAGTATGTGGATCGAGAACTACCAGAAGTGCAGGCAGGATTTCGAAGAGGCAGAGGAACTAGAGATCAAATTGCCAACATACGCTGGATCATAGAGAAAGCTAGGGAGTTCCAGAAAAACATCTACTTCTGCTTCATTGACTATGCTAAAGCCTTTGATTGTGTGGATCATAACAAACTGTGGCAAGTTCTTAAAGAGATGGGAGTACCAGACCATCTTATTTGTCTCTTGAGAAACCTATATGCGGGTCAAGAAGCAACAGTGAGAACGGGACACGGAACCACTGATTGGTTCAAAATTGGGAAAGGAGTCCGGCAAGGCTGTATACTGTCGCCCTGCCTATTTAACTTATATGCAGAGCACATCATGAGAAAGGCAGGGCTAGATGAATCAAAAGTTGGAATTAAGATTGCCGGAAGAAATATCAACAACCTAAGATACGCAGATGATACCACTCTAATGGCAGAAAGTGAAGAAGAACTAAAGAGCCTCTTGTTGCAGGTGAAGAAGGAGAGTGCAAAACTTGGGTTGAAACTTAACATTAAGAAAACCAAGATCATGGCATCTGGCCCTCTCAATTCCTGGCAAATAGATGGGGAAGAAATGGAGGTAGTGACAGATTTTATTTTCCTGGGCTCCAAGATCACTGCAGATGGGGACTGTAGCCAAGAAATTAAAAGACGCTTGCTCCTGGGGAGGAAAGCCATGGCAAATCTAGACAGCACACTAAAAAGCAGAGACATCACCCTGTCAACAAAAGTGCGTATAGTCAAGGCTATGGTCTTCCCAGTTGCAACGTATGGCAGTGAAAGTTGGACCATAAGAAAGGCTGAGCGCCAAAGAATTGAGGCCTTTGAACTGCGGTGCTGGAGAAGACTCCTGCGAGTCCCTTGGACCGCAAGGCGATCAAACCGGTCAGTCCTAGAGGAGATCAATCCTGACTGCTCTTTAGAAGGCCAGATCCTGAAGCTAAAACTCAAGTACTTTGGCCACCTAATGAGAAGGAAGGACTCACTGGAGAAGAGCCTAATGCTGGGAAAGATCGAGGGCAATAGAAGAAAGGGACGACAGAGAATGAGGTGGCTGGATGGAGTCACTGAAGCAGTAGGCGTGAGCTTAAATGGACTCCAGAAGATGGTAGAGGACAGGAAGGCCTGGAGGAATGTTGTCCATAGGGTCGCGATGGGTCGGACACGACTTCGCAGCTAACAACAACAACATGGTAAGGTTTCTGGGTTTAAGGTGAATAGTAATAAGACTAAGATATTATCCAAAAACGTATCTATGAGTGAAAGGGATATGTTATCTAAATTAACAGGTTTTGAAATAGTGAAGAAGGTTAAATATTTAGGAGTATATATTGCGGCCTCAAATGTAAAATTGTATAAGAATAATTATGAAACACTATGGTTGAAGGTACAAAGGGACTTAAATAATTGGAAAAAATTACAATTATCATTACTGGGAAGAATTGCAGTTGTTAAAATGAATGTTCTACCAAAGTTTCTCTTTTTGTTTCAAATGATACCTATATTGAAAAAGGATGCCAACCTTGATCAATGGCAGAAGGGTATTAACAAATTTATCTGGGCGGGGAAAAACCAAGAGTTAAATTTAAGATTTTACAAGATGCCAGGGAAAGAGGGGGACTCAAGGCGCCGAATTTGAAATTGTACTATGATGCGGTTGCCTTGACCTGGATTAGTGATTGGCTTAATTTAACCAACAAGAGAATACTTCATCTTGAGGGATGGGATCTGGTATATGGATGGCATGCATATTTGCTTTACGATAAGAAGGTGGACAGGGCTTTTAAATCCCACATTCTTAGAAGTGCTTTATTGCGTGTCTGGAAAAAGTATTATTATAAGTTAAATTATAAAATACTGATTTGGGGAATTCCTGGACACGCGATAGAGGGCGTATGTATGGGAGTGAGTATGGATATGGTTTCCTACAAGGAATTACTTAGATTGCAAGGGAATGATTGGCAACTTAAATCATTAGAGGAGTTAAGACAAGAAAATATAAGTTACTCTTGGTTTCAATATACCCAATTGAAAGCTAGGTGGAAGTTAGATCAAAAGGTTGGCATGACAATTACAGATCAAAATTTAGTAAAACAAATTAGAGATTTAAATTGTGCACATATAAAGAGGATATATAATGCTTTAATTGAATTGGATTCGGAAACGGAATTGGTTAAAGACTTTATGATAAAGTGGGCACAAAATATTCAGGAACCAATCTCGTTGGACACCTGGGAGATAATTTGGGTCAGAAATGTTAAATTTACTCAGGCTCAAAACTTAAGAGAAAATTTTTATAAAATGTTTTATAGATGGCATCTGGATCCCAAGAAGTTGTCCAACATGTATCCTAATTCACAGTCTAAATGTTGGAGATGTGGTAGTTCAGAAGCTACCTATTTTCACATGTGGTGGACTTGTAGAAACATAAAAGCTTTTTGGATCAAAATTTGGTGGAACATTCAAAAGATTTGTAAGAGAAAGATAAAGTTTTTTCCGCAATTATTTTTATTGGGTATTGTTGTAGATTGTGATGTTAAAGAAACTAATTTGATGTTGAATATGATAACAGCAGCATGGTTACTGGTGGGACAATATTGGAAGAAGGATAGTTTGCCCACTATAGAAGAATGGGTGTTTAAAGTTTCGAATCTTGCAGAAATGTCTAAGATTTCTGCTTATTTGAAAGATCATTCACAGGAAAGATATATTTCAGTTTGGAGGAGATGGATAAATTATATTCAGAACAAATATGGGACTAAAAAGTTCCATTTAGCTTATGAGTAGATTTTAGTGGGATATTGTTATTGGTACTTTGTTTGTAGTTATGTTAAAGGGGAGTTAAAGCACATTATGAATTTGGTTAATTGTATATTATGCATAATTTTTATTTAGAATATGATTATTGTAACTATAATCCTGTATTTAGCTCTGGGAAGTGGGGGGGTTTGGGGTGGGAGGGATTTGGGGATATATTGTAAAATTTTGTTTTTGTAAAACTCTTTAATAATAAAAAAAAGATATAATATTGTGGAATGCAGTATTCATCCTGTAGCTGAACTCAAGGCCTAAGAAAATTGATCTTTAGCCAGGATTCTATTCCCCCAGTTGTAGGAAAACTTGAAGAGCACTAAGACTCTGATGCTACCTTAGTTTTAAAGTTATGGATACAGTTGTATGATAAGTAGGACAAAGCATGACCCTGAAAAAGGTTTTGTATTGCTTGCTCAAATTTGTGCACATCTTTCTTAGCTGTAGCTGTTGCAAAGAACCTTCCCTCCAAATAATAATGAATACATCTGGATTGTAGAGGTACAATATGCATTTAATGTTTTTCTATTACTTCTTTAAACATCTGCTGTAATATATGTGTGTATATATGTAAATACTTATGACTATTGTTAAACACGTTAAACACTTATGACTATTGTTAAACACGTTAAACTATGAGGTAAACCCAAACTGACAGGAAAACACACGGGGATTTTGACAGCTGTCAAAATTCCCCGCCAGAGCGCAGGCGCAGCCGACTCACAGCTCGCGGCTGTCAAAACAACGGAGAGCCGCCGGCCACGAGGAAGAAAGAGCTGTCAGAGAGCGGGCCCAACGATTGGACGAGAGAGGCGTGGCGCGAAAAGACTAAACCCTGATTGGTCCAGCCAGCCGGCAGCCGGCTATAAAAGCCGAACGAGTTTGTACCCCTTTTGCCTTGCTCCCAAATAAACCTTGTTAGCCAGCCTGCTGTCCCAGCGTGGTCCTTCAGCTACTTCACTGGCGGCGAGGATGGGATCGCTCCACTGAGCTGAAGTCACGGCCGAGGAAGAGAGTTCCCGGCCAAAGAGCAGTCACTGGAAGTTCTAACTTCCCGAACGGAGCAGACCCCAGGATCCGGACAGCATGGCCAATTTCGGGCGCGTCAGGGAGTTCGACACCCGCCATCCGGAGCGATGGGAATCGCATCTGGGGCAGGTCGAGGGCTTCCTCCTAGTCAGCAAAATTACCGACAACCGAGCAAAGGCCGCCGCACTCCTCTATATCAGCGGTCCCCCGGTCTACGATGCCGCAGTGGGGCTGTTCAGCCCCGTGCCGGTAGCCGAAGTATCCTACGCTGACCTCGTTGACTGGCTTAACAAACACTACATGCCGGCCCGCTCCAAACTGTACTGGCGGGTACAATTCGCCCAAAGGAAGCAGCGGCCGGACGAAGCTGCAAACGATTTCATCGCAGGGGTCTGGCACGCCGCCCGGAGCTGCAGCTTCCCGGATTTGGAAGACCGATTCCGGGACCAAGTGGTCATACGCTTGCGGGACGAACGCCTCCAGAAGAAACTCATATCGAAGCCAGATATGAGCCTAGCCGAGCTCGCCAGAGAAATAATGGCCTACGAGGATAACCATCGGAAGAAAGCGGCCACGACCACACCTGAAAGCCACGCAACAGTGTACCAAGACGAAGCGACCTTCAGCGATGACAATGAGTCCGTAGACCTCACCGATGGGGACGCACTACAACGCCGGATGGAGAGATGACAACCCCGAAGGAACGACACTACAGACCGCCAAAAAGCAAGAAACCTCCTGCCACCACAAAGAGACCAACGCCCCAACTGTGCCAGCTGCGGGGGCAACCATGCCCGGGGCAGCTGCTGGTTCCGCAACGCAAAGTGCCACAATTGCGGTAAAACCGGCCACATCAAGCCTGTCTGCCGAAGCCGCCCCCGCGACAACTTACACGAACTGGAGTCCAACCCCCCAGGTAGGAACACCCCTCAAAACAGCAGGGAAAAAATTCAGGGGGGTTTAGTGGAAACGGAAGATGAGGTGAATAGCTTAAGTCCCAAAGTAAAAATTAAGGCCAAAATTCAGGGAGTCACCTGCGACATGGAGGTCGACTCCGGGTCAGCAGTGTCCCTAATCTCGTTTAAAACATACCAGGAAATCTGCCGCCAGCGCAAGAGGAAAATTCCCTTAGGAAAACCCCACATTCAGCTGGCAGATTATCAGAAAACCCCCATCCAAAGGTTTAAGGGACCCCTAGAAGTCTTAGTAACTCCAGGGAACCGCACCAATTTAATAGGGCTGAACTGGTTCAGCCCCTTGGGCATTGCCATCACAGGGGTAAACTGTACAGGCCGCCAGCCTCGAAGCCGTCTGCAACAAGTATGCAGACGTCTTCGACGGCTCGCTAGGGAAATACACAGGCCCCCCCATCTCCTTAAAACTAAACCCGACCGTCCAACCCATTAGAATAAGAGCCAGGAGGGTTCCATTCGCCCTCAAGAAAAAAATTGAGGACGAACTGGAACGCCTCATGAAACTAGGGGTACTCGAACCTACCGACGGGGGAAGCTGGGAAACCCCAATAGTAACCCCCGTCAAGCCTAACGGGGAGATAAGACTATGTGCTGACTATAAAGCAACCCTAAACTTAGCTCTAAGTCCCCACGCTTACCCGGTTCCAGCGGTGAGAGACGTCCTCGCCTCCATCCGCTCCGGCGCCATCTTCGTGAAACTTGACCTCACGCAGGCGTACTTGCAATTGCCTGTAACCAATGAGACCACGGATACACAAACAATCGTGACGCACCGCGGGGCTTTCAAAGTAAAAAGGCTACAGTTCGGCATTTCGGCAGCCCCGGGGATCTTCCAAGGCATAATGGAGAAAACCTTAAAAGGAATACCCGGGGTCTGCCCATACTTCGACGATGTACTCATCGCCGGAGAAACTGAAGCCAACTTAGCAGATAGGCTGTCAGCTGTCTTGGACCGGCTCAGAAAAGCCGGTCTCAAATTAAAAAGAGAGAAATGCTCCATTGGAGTCACTTCTACAGAATTTCTGGGCTATAAAATTGATGCCAAAGGCATCCATCCTACCAGTGAAAAATTAGAAGCTATTCAAACAGCCCCCAGTCCCAAAAATAAACAAGAACTCCAAGCCTTTTTAGGATTACTAAACTTCTATCACGCATTCCTACCTCACAAGGCTACAATAGCGGAGCCTCTCCACAGACTATTAGACAAGGGCACTGCCTGGTCTTGGACTAGAACACATGAAAACAGTTTCCAATCACTAAAAAGTATTATCTGTAACAGCTCTACGGTCACTCTTTAGGGAGGAGGTCCCAGTGTGCATCGCTTGCGACGCCTCCCCCTACAGAATTGGGGCAGTATTAAGCTACCTATATAAGGATGGCACACAAAGACCAATCGCCTTCTATTCCCGCACACTATCAAAAGCACAAAGGAACTATGCGCAGATAGACAGGGAGGCTCTAGCCATAGTAGCAGGCGTAAAAAAGTTCCATGATTATCTATACGGAAGACCCTTCACCATCTTCACCAATCACAAGCCACTTTTGGGGATTTTCACGGGACAAAACAACCCCCCAAATTTTATCCCCGAGAATTCTGCGCTGGTCCACCTTCCTGTCAGCGTATTCATACAGACTAATACACAAGCCAGGAAGGGAACTAGGACACGCTGATTGTCTTAGCAGACTGCCCATCCAATCAAAAGATACAGACCCAGCTCCTGCAGGAAACATATTAGCAATATCCGAACTACCGGAGTGCCCCCTCTCCGCTAAAATCATAGCCAAAAACACAGCCAAGGATAAAATCCTAAGCAGGGTCCTACGATGGGTGACCACAGGATGGCCAGCCAAATGCCCGGAACCACACTTCCAACCATTCTTTAACAGACAACACGAATTGTCGTCCCACTTAGGATGCCTCTTGTGGGGGAACAGGGTAGTAATACCCAACAAAAACATACCACAAACCCTAGACACACTTCACGAAGGACATCCTGGGACAGTTAAAATGAAATCCCTAGCGAGGAGCTATGTATGGTGGCCCGGAATTGATAAGGAAATAGTAACCCACGTGGGGGGATGTTACCCTTGCCAATCAACAAGAGGTGAACCACCCCACGCCCCAGTGCATAAATGGGAGACTACTAGGAACCCATGGTCCCGCATCCATTTAGATTTTGCGGGACCAATCCGGGGACAAAGTTTCTTAGTAATTGTAGATAGCTATTCAAAATAGCTCAAAGTAATGCCCCTTAAGAAAACCACTTCAGGATCCACCATACAAGCACTCAGGAGGGTCTTTGCCACCCACGGCCTCCCAGACGTCATAGTTTCAGATAACGGACCACAATTCACTTCTCGTGAATTTCAGATGTTCGCTATGAGGAACTCTATTAGGCTGGTCACATCAGCGCCGTTCCACCCATCGACGAACGGGATGGCAGAAATCATGGTTCGCTCAACCAAAGAAGCCTTAAAAAAGTTCGTAAAGGGAGACTGGCACCGCCGGCTCAGCCAATTCCTCATGGCCCAACATACCACACCATGTACCACAACCGGCAAAACACCAGCAGAACTCAGGTGGGGCAGGAGGCTAATAACACGGCTGGACAGACTGCACCCCGATAACAACATCCCAGAACCAGAACAACCCCCCCACCACGCACATTTTCACTGGGACAACTAGTTTGGGCCAGGTCATATACCACCAACAACAAATGGGTCCAAGGGGTCGTCATACAGCAGACAGGACCTATCTCCTACCTAATACACACTACATCCGAAGGCAATCAACGGCGACACGTAGACCAGCTCCGACCCAGACAACCAGAAAACACATCACACCACCAAGACCTCCCCGCAACCAATGACCCAACTCCACCCCCCGACGACATACTGCCAGCACCACCGCAGGAGGAAGGGGAACGAGAGAACGAAACACCCCTGCGTCGATCCGGCCGAACCAGGAGAGCACCAGCCTATCTACAAGATTACGAATGGGCAGGCAGCAACGACCAACAACAGGGGGGAGGAAGCAATCCTGGGGAAGGGTAAGGGGTGTAATATATGTGTGTATATATGTAAATACTTATGACTATTGTTGTTTTTTATTGAAAAGTTTTAACATACAGTTTATCTTTAACAATCCCCCCTCCCCTCTCCCTCCCTCCCTACCCCTCCCCCCCTCCCCCCCCCCGACTTCCCAGAGCTAAATACAAGGTATAGAAAAAAAACAATCATAAACAACCATACACTAACAACCATAAACTCTAAAATCTATCACTCTCTAGCTTATATAGGACAATACAAACCTTAATAATATTAAATATATATAGAGAAGAAAAAAAAAGAAAAAAAGAAAGAAAAAGAGAAGGAAGACTTATTCAAATGCTACATGAAACTTCTTAACCCTATATTTGTTCTGGATATACTCAATCCATTTTCTCCATTCCATAATATAACGTTCTTGCGAGTGATCTTTCAAATAAGCCGAAATCTTTGCCATCTCTGCCAGGTCGGAAACCTTTAAAGTCCATTCTTCTATGGTCGGCAGTTCCTCTTTCTTCCAATATTGACCTATTAAAAGTCTTGCTGCCGTAATTAAATTCAACATCAACTTAGTGTCCACAACCGTAGCATCTGTGATTATTCCCAACAAGAAAAGTTGCGGACAAAACTTTATCCTTTGCTTGAAAATCTTCTGCATATTCCACCAAATTTTTATCCAGAAGGCCTTAACCTTTTTACAAGTCCACCATACATGAAAATATGTTGCATCTTCATCACCACACCTCCAACATTTTGGTTGATAATTCGGATACATACTTGCAAGCTTTTTAGGATCTAAATGCCATCTATAAAACATTTTATAAAAGTTCTCTCTTAAATTTTGAGCTTGTGTAAATTTTACGTTCCTCACCCAGATCTTCTCCCACGTGTCCATTGTAATAACTTCTTGAATATTTTGGGCCCATTTTATCATACAATCCTTAACAAGTTCTGTTTCTGAGTCAATCTCTATCAATGCAAGATATATCCGTTTAATATGTGCTGGTCCCTGATTTCTAATTTGCTTTATCAGATTTTCATCAGTCATTGTAAAACCAATTTTCTGGTCTTCTTTCCACCTGGCCCGTAACTGAATATATTGAAACCAAGTTTGAACAATCTCCTCATCTCGCAAGAAGCTATATGGTTTCAAACTCCAGACATTTCTTTCCAAGCTTAAAATCTCTTTATACGTAGTCACATCATGTTTAAAACCCACATTTATATTTTTTGGAATTGCCCACAATGGTATCTTACAGTCTAACTTATGTCTGTACTTCTTCCAAACTCTCAGCAATGCCTGTCTTAAAATATGCACTCTAAACACATTATCTACCTTCTTATCATACAACAAATATGCATGCCAACCAAACAACAAGTCGTGGCCCTCAAGATTTAATAATCTCTCTTGTGTCAAGTTAATCCAATCACTTATACCTACTAACGCAACAGCTTCATAATATAATTTAAGATTAGGCATTTTAAGACCACCTCTTTCACGAGTATCCTGCATAATCTTAAGTTTAACTCGTGGCCTTTTCCCTGCCCAAACAAATTTATTGATACCTCTCTGCCATTCCTCCAAATTAGAATCTTTCTTAAGAACCGGTATCATTTGAAATAAAAATAAGAATTTAGGCAGGACATTCATTTTTACTGCTGCGATTCGCCCCAACAAAGACAATTGCAATTTTTCCCAAGTCTCCATTTCTTTTTGGATTTTTCCCCACAATTTTTCATAATTATTTTTATATAATTTTGTATTAGAGGGCGACAAAAGCACCCCCAAATATTTGACCCTTTTGACAATCTCAAATCCAGTTAACCCTTCTAAAAGGGCCTTTTGCGATGCTGTCATGTTTTTGGCCAAAATTTTAGTTTTTTGTACATTAACTTTAAATCCAGAAACCTTCCCATATTGCATTATTATCTCCATCAGGTCCACAACAGAGCTCTCCGGCTGGGTCACTGTAACAACCAGATCGTCTGCGAACGCTCTCAATCTATAATCCTGATCTCTAATCTGTATACCCTTAATTCTTTCCGAACTTCGTATTTTTACCAATAATATCTCCAATGTTAACACAAATAACAAAGGCGATAACGGGCACCCTTGCCTTGTACCCTTCTCAATATTACATACTTCTGACAAACTATTGTTAACTATTATTCGAGCTGTTTGTTTTTGATATAATGCCCTAATTGGTTGCAAAAATTTATCCCCAAAATTCATTTTATCTAAAACTTTCATCAAAAATTGCCAATTCAATTGATCAAAAGCTTTTTCAGCATCTAAAAAAATTAGCGCCGCAGGGATCTGGTTGTTCCTTTCCAAAAATTCCAACACATCAACTATATGCCTCACGTTATTTTTCATTTGCCTACCACTAATAAACCCAGTTTGATCCCCATGAATCACCCGTTGCAGAACCCTCATCAATCTATTAGCCAACACCTTAGCAAATATCTTGTAGTCTGTATTTAATAGTGATATCGGTCTGTAGTTTTTTACTTGAGTAGCATCTTGGTCTTCCTTCGGAATCAGAGAGATAAAGGCAGTTCTCCAAGATGGAGGCACCTTTCCCCCTCTCTGGATTGTCTGGAACAATTCCTTTAACGGTTTAACCATCTCTAATTGTAAATTTTTGTAGTAGGCCGCAGTCAGACCATCTGTACCTGGCGCTTTATCCACCTTCAACTCCTTAATTGCTGTGAGTATTTCTTCTTCTGTAATCAATTGATTAATCTCCTCTTTTTGTACTTGCGTAAGAACCGGGATGCTAGCATTCTCCAAATATTCATCAATGTCTTTTTCGTTAATCTTCTCCTTAGCGTATAGTTTAGAATAAAAATCCACAAAGGCTTCCTTAATAAAATCCTGTTGAAACACTACCTTCCCCTTATGTTCAATTTTGTCTATGTTAGAAGCCCTCTGCTTTTTCCTTAGTCTATAAGCTAGCCATCTACCTGGCTTATTAGCATTGCAAAAAGTATTATGCCTGGCAAACCGCAAGTTGGTTGCCACTTGATCAGCCATTAATTTATCAAATTGTCCTCTTAATAGCTTGATAGCCTCCTTGGTCTTCACATCCAATGGATTCAAAATCAAAGCATTCTCTTTTTCCTTAATTTCATTCTCCAATTCCTTCCTTCTAGCTTCCAAAGTACGTCTATGTTTATTATTCATATATATCAACACTCCTCTCATATAGGCCTTGCTAGCATCCCAAACCATATCCATAGAAGTATCCTTATTCATATTAATTTCAAAAAAATCCTTCATTCGCTGTTTACACTCTTCCACATTTTTCTGGTTTCTAAACAAGTTCTCATTTACGCGCCACGAGCGCCTATCTCTGTTGTCCTTATTGATCTCTAACCATACTGGGCTATGGTCAGAAATAGCTCTTGCACAAATCTTTACCTTCTTAGTCCTAGAAAAAAAATCATTAGTCAGCAAAATAAAGTCAATCCTAGAAAAAGATTGATGTCTATCAGAAAAAAAAGTATAATCCTTTTCATGCGGGTGTGTGTCACGCCAAATATCTCGCAATTCCAAATCATCCTTCATTTCGAAAAAAGACTTAGGCAATCTGGCATGACACGGAACACGCTTAAAAAAGCCAGCCTTATCCATCTGTACGTCCAAAACGCCATTCCAATCCCCCATAAAAATAAACGATTTGTAATCCAACTGAGTAAGCTTTTTTCTATTACTTCTTTAAACATCTGCTGTAATATATATGTGTATATATGTAAATACTTATGACTATTGTTAAACACGTTAAACACTTATGACTATTGTTAAACACGTTAAACTATGAGGTAAACCCAAACTGACAGGAGAACACACGGGGATTTTGACAGCTGTCAAAATTCCCCGCCAGAGCGCAGGCGCAGCCGACTGACAGCTCGCGGCTGTCAAAACAACGGAGAGCCGCCGGCCACGAGGAAGAAAGAGCTGTCAGAGAGCGGGCCCAACGATTGGATGAGAGAGGCGCGGCGCGAAAAGACTAAACCCTGATTGGTCCAGCCAGCCGGCAGCCGGCTATAAAAGCCGAACGAGTTTGTACCCCTTTTGTCTTGCTCCCAAATAAACCTTGTTAGCCAGCCTGCTGTCCCAGCGTGGTCCTTCAGCTACTTCACCTGCGTGGCTACATATTTATGTCCTCATCTTTATGGTGTTGCAGAGTTTTAAATGGTTTGGCTTTCTCAGCTACTGCCACAAGTTTTGCTAGCCAGTTACCCCGATGTTAATTTCTACTTGTCTCATTCCAGGTGGTCATGCACAGAACAGCTATTGGATCAGTTTTGAAGCTGGAAAAGAGATGGGCCTAAAAGCCTATTAGTTCTTTAAAATCAAATTATTTCTGTGAAAGAAATCACAATTTCCATGTCATGGTCACACATACACAAGTATAGTTAGGATGAGTTTCTACACAGAAGCAATGTGTTTGGTGGTGGAGATTTATAATGATTGAGGTTATCAGATGTTAGATATCAAGTCTTTTTCATGCAGTTAGTATTTCATCCACTACAAATTTACTGTTAAATGTGACTCCCTCATCTAGTTACTTTGTAGTCTGTAGCATGTAATTGCAGTAGAACGTGTACTTGCTGCCTCAATAGATACTATTAAAAATAATTAATAAATTCTTAATTTATAAAAAATACTGTAATAAGTTAAAAGTTAAGTTAAAGGTTTACCTTGTTAATAAATTCTAAGTTAAAATAAAAATAATAATAAATGTATATTAAAATAGTTAATAACTTGTAAAATATTGCTAGCTTAGTGACTACTTTTATGCTTTTCATAAACCCAAATAATTATAATTTTCACATTAATCATGGATACTCATTAACTTCAAATCTTTTTTTGCTCAGTAAACTAGTCACTATATAAATCAATGAATCAGTCTATCAATAGATTATACTTATTTAAATAGAAAAAGGACCTAGTCTGACAAGACCAGATTATTTCTTATAAAACATGTGGCTACTACTGTCAGTTCTGAGACCAAGTAAAAGTACTTGATTAAAATAAATCTGTAGGATAGAGACTATTTTTAAATTCAAACAATTGAAGAGTTGTGGCAGAATAAATCCATGGGAGGAATGGAGCTGTATACAAAAATTAGGAAAGAACAATAAGAACAATTATTGGGTATCTTAAAAGGAAATGGGAGAAATCAATTACTAGTATTTGCAAACTTTTACCTACTTACCTAGACATAAAGCTCTTTTGGGGAGGATTTTCAAGCTGCAAAATTTATATTTAATGTATAAATATTTATATTTTAATGTATAAATAAGAACAGGAGGATTTAGGATAAAACTGTCTGCAGTTTTATTCCTGCACAACGTTTTCTCATACCCTTTGAACAGACAGATTAGCATATTAGCAACTCAACTTGTATTATAGCACATTTATTATTGTATATTAATGTTATATTAATAATTTATATTAATAATAACATACATGTTATCAATATAACTTAATTGGAAAAAAAGTTGTCAATATCTCTGAGCTATCATTTAGTGGTCCTCTGATTTTCACAGCCAAATACTATATGGTAGTCCTTTTACATTCAATTTAATGTACTTTTTAAAAAAACGATACACATATCTATATTTTTCTAAATGTTGTCTCTTTAATCTTGCTAAACTCATGATTTTCTTTCCTGCAATCCAAATGAAAAAGAAACAAATAATTAAGTAGATAATATTAAATTAAGAATAATGGAAAGAACAGAATAAATAAACCTATTCATTTGGGTAAGAGAGTTATCCTCAATAATTTCATTTTAGGTGAACAAAAAGACCTGTGTGATGCACTGTCAGTCACATCACTATGTTTGCCTAATTATTTGTTTAGCATTATTGTATACTAGTGCCGCATAACAGAGTGAGCGCCTGTTACTCGTCCCATCTTCTGCCAACCTAGCAGTTCGAAAGCACGTAAAAAAATGCAAGTAGAAAAATAGGGACCACTACGGTAGGAAGGTAACAGCATTCCATGCGCCTTTGGCGTCCAGTCATGCTGGCCACATGACCATGGAGACGTCCTTGGACAATCGCTGGCTCTTCGGCTTTGAAACGGAGATGAGCACCAGCCCCTAGAGTCGGAAACGACTAGCACGCATGTGCGGGGGAACCTTTACCTTTATACTAGTACCATATTCCATTTTATTAGCAAATAAAATGGGGATAGGTTGTAGTACTAACAATTTGAAATGACAAAGGGTTTTGGATAGATTAGAACCAAGATTTGAGAATAAGGTCAATGGAAGAGACTGTGGTATTATAGCAAAGACATTCTCACAGAAGCGATCTCCTTAGTGATATAGCATCTGGATATCAGTTCTGACATTCTTCCACTAACCTTTTATGACTGTACTGTTCCCAATCTTAGGTGAAAAAGATGTGATTATTTTGGGTGACTTTAGTCAGCCCCCTGATAGTAGTGACCATGATTTGTTACGAAAGGAAAAGTTCCACCATCTTGTTCCTGCAAGTACATTCACAAACATCAGCACAAAGAATCCTCAAGGTTCCAAGTCTCTGGACAATATCTGGATCAGTCGTGGCTTGAAAAAGATTTTCACTGGTAAGATTCTATTTTGGGGGGAGATGAATATTGAGAACATTGAGTTTCAATTATTGTATATATCATTGTTAGTTCAGCGACTACTTCAAATATAGCAAGTGTTATTTTGAAGTGTGCCTTTCAGTGTTATGCCAGCTTTATGAAGGCTTTTATCTTGGCATATCTATTTATATTCATAATATAGCCAGATATTTTGCTTCTTGGGGAGGTTGGGAGTTGTTTCTAACATATTTAAAACCTACCAATTTGTTAAAGGTTGCTACATGTGGATGTTTTACATTAGAATGGCCAATGTTTTATTGACCAAGGCTTGTATGTAACATTTATGGGAAAATCAAGGGCTATAGTATTGTCAGCCTTGGAACTTAACCTTCATGTTTCTGAGCACTAAATAGGTTTGTACTCACTTAGTTCCTTGATGCTATAATGTTTGATGTACTGTCTTTAATAAAAAAAACCCACATATTAATATTTAAAAGTAAGAAGCTTTCGTGTCATTGTAAGTATTTCTTTTGTCTTTCCAAATACTGACATTCATCTTTTTCTCCTGCATCTTTTTGTTTCCACAGGTCATTGGGCAGTTGTAAGAGAAGGTCTTACAAACCCCTGGATCCCTGATAACTGGTCATGGGGTGGAGTAGCATCAAGTCACTGTCCAGTTTTAGCTGAATTTTACCTTGACAGGGACTGGAATAGAAAGGATCTAACTCGAAATGGAGGTGGAGTGATAGTGGAATGCACTGATGAGAATTCTAAACATGAGCGGTGATGAAAAAGATGAAAGCTACTTTTTTCTTTCCCCAAAAGATGGTTAGAAGATAGCTTCGCTCAAGGCCTGACATTGAACAAGAACTGCTGTGTATTTTGTTTTCATTTAAAAATGAATAAGCTTCTGCTTTTAACAATTCTCTTTCCTATTCCCACTTCTGACCCCTTTGTGGGCGTTTTAGGATATCCCATTGCCACTGTGTGGATTGTGACTTATGGAGACATGGAGGCTTCTGTGGCTGGATATACTTGGATAACTGCAAATAAAATTCACTTTTTAATAGTGTTTGTTCACAATCTTCTTTCTTCTACTTCTAATAAAATACTATAATTGAACCTAATAGCTCATGGAAGAGGAGACATGGCCAACCAGTTTTTAATATTCTGTTATCTACTTGAGATACTTCAGAATAGAAAAAAATCTTTAGTGCTATTGGCATATAATACCTAACTTGTACTTTACTGCAGCCAATAGTCTTGACCTAGAGATGTCATGAGCTACATCATTTGAAGTAAAAAAAAACCCACCAAAATTCATTGAAAAGCAGATCACTCTACAATTAAGATTATGTTTGCTTTATCTGGTGCCTTCTAGATCAGGGCTTTTCAACTGGTGGTACGTGTACCACTGGTGGTACTTTGGCACCTGGAAGGTGGTATGTGACCTGCTAGACAAGTGTAGCGGGGCAGAGGAATGAGCTGAAGCAGCGAACCGCACAAGCCTGAGGGAGAGTCAGCTGGTGCCGCAAGCCTGTCGGCTCGGCAGAAGCCCCAGGATCGGTGCGCACAACTACCTGCTGATTGGCACTTCTGCAAGCTGCAGAGGTGAGACAGAGGCCCCAGAATCGGTGCACACAGATACATGCTGATCGTTGCACCTGGAAGAGAAAAGGAGGAGGAGGGTGGAGAGAGGAGAGGATACAAAAGGAGGTGGTTTTGGTGGGAATGGGAGAGAAAGAACAGGGAAAGAAGGGGGTGGAGAAAGAGAGATGGAGGAGAGTTCTTTGAGACAAGCAGAGGGAGAGAAAGGGATAGAACAGCACAAAGATTAATGTTAGAGAAACAGGCACAGGTTTGCCAGTAAAAGTATGGTATGTGGGTGTACGGATAGTCCTCAACCTACGACCACATGTGAGCCCAAAATTTATGTTGCTAGGTGAGAAATTTGTTAAATGAGTTTTGTCCCATTTTACAAACTTTTCTTGCCACATTTGTTAATTACTGCAGTTGTTAAATTAGTAACATGGTTGTTAGGTGAATCTGGTTTCTCCATTGACTTTGCTTGTCAAAAGGTTGCAAAAGGGGATCACATGACCCTGAAACATCATAAATATGATTCAGCTGCCAAGCATCTGAATGTAAATCACATGACCCTGGGGATGCTGCAAGTCATAAATGTGAACAATGGTCATAAGTCACTTTTTTCAGTGCCATTGTAACTTTGATCAGTCACTAAGTGAACTGTTGTAAGTTGAGGACTACCTGTACTTTATCACTTTTTCCTTTTTTTTTTTGGTCATTGAGTTTTTGACACCTTGCTAGGCAACTGGTGGTACCTGAATATTGCAATATCCTAAAAATGGTACAATCTGTAAAAATGTTGAAAAGCCCTGTTCTAGATTGCTTAATTAAAAATATAATTAAAAAATTTAATTAATAATTAAAACTCCCTAAGTCCCAACTAGCATGATCATTAGAACCTATTTATTCCTAGAACTTATCAAATGAAATCTAAACAGCCCTTAGCCAGTTCTGTCCATAAGGGCATGCCTGATTTATATTTCATTCATTTAAATAGTATATGTTTATTAACTATCATAGTTTGAAAGTATATGCAAAAGTTCTTATAAGGTATCAAAAGGTGGTACATAAAGAGGAATCAATTATATATAATACAATGGTTTCCCCCAACTTTCAGATACAGTAGGCATATAGTTCTCAGGGACGGCTCCCGTCTTCCGCGTCCAGATTCGCATCGCTGGGGGGTCCAAAAAGGACCGAAGAGTCACCCTGGATGGGTGTCCAGACAGGAGGAGCTTTTGCAGAAATGCGGGGGGACAGCAACCCCCTCGTTAGTGCCTGCATTCCCTTTGTACCGGCAGACGAAAGACTGACCATAGGAATATGGCCAGCTCCTAGGCTGTAGACAGTCAAAGTCAAAACTACCATCAGGCAACATTAAAGCAGCGTGGAAGAGATGAGGGTAAGATTCCTCTCTTGTACCTTAATCATCTTCTTTTCACCTAATTAAGCTGCTAAGTACTTTCCCCCCTGTGGAGAGGGAGGGGGAATTTAACCCTCCCTTCGGAAGGCGGCAAACAAACTCGGGTGTTTTTTGGAAACAAAAGAACGTTTAAGAAAGAAATAACAAAAGAACTCTTAAAGTACTTGGGGGACACCCAGTGGCTAAATTAGAAGTTGCAATTCTGATTTTCTCTTTAAAAAAAACAACCAAGAAAATATTTAAGAAAGCAAGATAAAGAGTAACCTTGAACATCAGATGTGAAAGCTTACAATGGAAGAGTTTCAAAAACAAATTCATGCTCTGTGGGAAATATCTTACCAAACTTATCAGCTCCTTTCTACAGGTGGCGATGAAATAAGAGCTTTTGGGAAAGAATTAGAAAGTATCTCGATGAAACAAACTCAAATTCAAACTGTGACTACAAGTAATATTTTACTGGGACAGAACTTAACAGAAGAAATTGAACAATTAAATACACCGGTAGAAGAATTAAATAGTCAACAAACACAGGTTTTTGAAGATGGTGATGGAGAAAATTTGGAAGGAAGTTTATTTGGACCAGGACAATTGTATCAAGAGGTGAAAATAATAAGATTTGGTGCTGTTGGCAGATTGTTTAATTCTTCAAAGGTGGAGACTGGGGTCCACTTCAATATGATATAGTAATACAAGAATGCTTTGATGATACTGAGGCAAAGAAGCGTAAAATGACATGGCAAAGGAAGAAAGCAAGAATAAGATTGAAGAAATATGAACATTTTTAGGAGGCCAAATAGATAATATTAAAATAGACAGGTTGGTACTGGGATTACGAGAATGTTTTGATGAGTAGATAAAAATATTAATTAAAAATAATAATAAAAATAAAAAACAAAATACGAATGTATGAATATTAACATTGAAATATTGAGTTTTTCTAAATGATATGGGTTAAGATATATATATGTTAAGAATGATAGAATGTAACTAATATATTTGCATGCAGAGACATGAAGGATGTATTGAATGTTAAAATGGAACAAATATTGGTTAATTTTTAATATGTGGAAACTAAATGAGAAACAAGAATATTTTATTGTCCTTTTTTTCTTTTTTTTTCCTCCTTGTGATTTGTATCTTAATGACTACTATTTTAAATATTGTATAATTGATATAGATATGGAAATGAGATAAATGAGAATTGGACTACATTACTAGGTATTGAAGAGAATTGTATAAAGGAAAAAGAGGATTTTTAGTAATATGAAATTGAGAAATCTTAAATGTTTTAATTTTATTATCAATGTAGAATTAAAGCTAGAAAAAATAGATAAGGTGTTTGATGTTTTAAAGATGGAATGTTAAAATATGAAATATACTAAAATATTGATGGATATATATTCAAAAAATAAAATAAAATAAACTATTAAATGATTGATGGATAGCAATAAGAAATATGTTAATTTAGATAAGAGAGTATATATCGAAGAAAAAAAAGTAGTAGTATTGGTTATAAATAACGTGGAGATTTGTAATATGTATTTGTCTGAAATGGAGCTATTGTAACTTGGATACCACGTTGCTTTTTAAAGATATTATTGTAAATATTGGAAAACTAATAAAATATTATAAAAAAGGAATATAGTTCTCAGAACAAACAGTAAGCATGGAAAAAAATTATGTTAACAAAACAAAGGATGCTGAAATCAGTTAGATTGAAATGACCCTACTGCAATTTCCATTCTTAAATTATTATCCTCTATAAAGAAAAATAATCTGTTGCTCCATTCATTACATTGTGAAGCTTTAGCCGGGGGGGGGGGGAGGAATTCCATGTCTAACAACAAGGGAAATTGTGGGGAAGTGATAAACAATCTTTTGTGTTTCATGTTTACTCTACTTTTATCAAATGCATTATCTAGCAAGGATAATGTTGGAGAATATTTCAATGCAGTTTCTTGCTATTCCTTTTATTGAACTTGGGTTCAGGATGGCATAATTGGATTTGTACTCTGAATTCTGTTGGTTCAACCTTTGCCTTTTTGGATGTATCTCCAGGTTCTATACAAGTGAAACCACTATTCTGAATCTTTTTTTAAAAAAAAAATCTGTAATATCGAATCTAAAATAACTGAGGAAATCAGATTGGGAAAGTTGCTTTGTATTGCAGCCAAATAGTTGGTTGACTTGGTATAACTTCTTAAAGCATGCTTAAAGCCAAGCATATAGAAATAATGTTTCATAATCACTCATCTGATAATATAAGGGTACTTTTTAAATTGTGATAATTTGATAAAAGAATTGCACTTGTTAGTTCAAATACATTTATCTAGCAATAACTTATTTCAGATTATGTATATAACCATAATGAGACTATCTGGGGAGAGACATACTTTATTTTATTACTTCTTTTACTACTTCATTACAACTGCTTAAGAACAGGTTTGTCACAATCTTAAAAATCCAGACAAACTTTATAAAACCACCATTACAAATTCAAAATGTTTTATAAAAAGAGAAAAAACACACTATTAAAATGAATTGATAGGGTGGTCCTTCTGGAGAAATGATTTTATCAAATTACCAACATTTTCTAAGGTAGAACAACAGGTAAATTGCACCAGATTTTTAAAAAAACATTCTTTATGGATGGAAGATGACTTTTCAATATTATCCATATATACAATTTTTCCATATTCCTGTGAAAATGACATTTGGCAGGGCAGAATGACAAATGCCTTACTAGCCATAATTTGAACATGGTAACATAGCATGTAAAATTAGAACATTCAGTATGTGAAGTTTATAATCTGCATGTTTGAATCCACTCTTCAAGAATATAAGAAAATACTGCTTTCAGTATGTAAAACCTAGTTACAGACTTGATATGGGAATGATCATGCTGGCCAATAAAAATACTATTGCTGCTAAATACTTTTGCTTGAGAAAACGGAATATAGATAAAAGTAAGTTATTTTTGTTAAAACACCAAATTATGTGAAAGTTATTTTGAAATTCAACAGCTACATTCTAAGATTGGATTTAGGTTTTAAATAAAGAGATAAATAGAACATCATGCCTGTATTGTCTTTCTCCCGTTTCATGACAAGACTTGTTGGTCAATTCAACCAAGAATGATTCCTTTCATTCGTGGGCTGTCAAGATTCTTTATAAAGATTTGTTAATTTATTGTCCCTATTATCCTGGAATATGTTTTCCCCTAGACCTATTTTTATGCACTACAGTTGCAATGGATTTAACGGGATAGATTTAGGACAGGTAAGAAATAAATGCAGGAACACAATTACCCTTAACTGTATTGACAGGCTCATTACGACAATCTGAATGATAGCATGCACTTACAATAGCTCTGTTCTGAAATAATATAAGGCAAAGTCACAGTGCATTGCCTATGCTACCAAAACAATGAATACTGAAGCAATACATACAATGAACATTTATACTTTATTCAAAATAAGCTATTGTTTAACGGATAATAAAGTATGATGAACTATCAATTTAATTGCATTTTGATTTAAACTAGGGGTAGGCAACCTTGGCTCTTTTATGACTCATGGACTTCAACTCCCAGAATTTCTGAGACAGCCAGCTCAGGAATTCTGGGAGTTGAAGTCCACATGTCATAAAAGAGCCATGGTTGCCTACCCCTGATCTAAACAGCAATACCAGAGATCTCTAAAATCAACAGGAGTCTCTTTATTGAATTCACAGTTCAGAAATCAGTGTTGATGGATCCAACATAAATAAGAGTGTAATAACAGGATATATTAATTTGCATCAAATTCAGTGCATATTCTTGCTCTTTGTCCCATCTGTCTTAGATTGTCATTACACTGAAGAATATTATTTTTACAATTGTACGATGAATTATTTTTCCAATCTTCTTGTATATAAGGTTTTTATTCAAAATATGTAATTTTGCATCAATAGGCTGTCATTTAATTAAATAATATGAAGATATGTGGAAGGATTTGGAAAACCTACTCTAAAATGAGTATAAAGCTATATATACATCCCATCATTTTGTGCTAAATGTATATGTGCCAAAAACAAAAGTATCAATGTCTTAAAGAGAAAAACAAAACCTGGTGGCCAGCCTAAACTTTTCAAATAGGCTTCTGTGCTTTTGCAGTCATGCATAAACAAATTGGAGATTTTTGTTTAGGTATACAAATGCATTTGCACTGTATCTCACAAGCATTACACTAACTATTTTTATAACTGTATCAGTAACAAACAGAAAGAATTTTTTACATATCAATATATTTCGGTGTAGATCTGAATAAAGGGTAAAAAAATAGAATTCCAAGTTTTATTTCTTTCCAATTTCCTCTTGTAAATTTATTTATACATAATCAAAAATAAAGAGGAAAATAATGTCGTTTCCTTAAATTAAATTTCATGAAATATGAAAACATAAAGACAAGTCAGTGGAATGTTCTTAGTAAACTAATAAATATGAAAGGAGATCATTTTCCTTCCCTACCCTTTCACGTAATTTCCATTAGTGAATTATAATGAGACAAACTGACATCAAATGGATTACACTGTACATGCAAAATCCACAAGACTAGAGCATACATCCATAGTCATGAAATATAGCTGTTTCCAGTGTTTTTCAAGCATTCAGTGGTATCCTTGCAATTCTAATGGTTAAAGCACAGATTGTGAGTGTAGTGAAAGCAAACCCCACAGTAAGGCATTGATCCTTTTGATATAGCAGAAGACAATTGTCTAAATAAGTTGAAAGAAGCTAAGCCCCCAAATATTAAATAGTATAGAGAGAGAGACAATCCAAAAGCCAGTAAAATCTGAAAAGGCTCTATTGACAAATCTATACAATAATTTCTTAAAAGATATGCCTGTGTTATAGCTACAATTTAATCTGCTTGGTTTACATATAGCTTAATACTTAAAACGGCCAAACTAGATTTTTCTTTCTTATCCTGAAAGACAATTGAGTTTCAGATTTGTAGCTAGAGTTTTTCAGTCTTAAAAAACAAGCAGGTCCAAAAAATATGAGTTTGGCCAGGGATCAAAAATAAGTTCAGTTAATCCACTCGAGTTATATCAGAGCTGAAACATAAGAGTGACTCATGTGAAACAGAGAGACAGGCTGGTTTAGGGTACAAGAGCTTGGAGTTCAGTGTCAGATAGCTCATTGACTTCCATGATCTTTTCTAGATGTTCCATGTACCGAGAATAGTCTTGCAAAAAATGTGGCACCCTCATGTTTTCAGTCAATCCTAAATCCTTCAGACGATCCAAATCCTCATATGAAACCTAGGCATTAGGGGAAAAATAATTTCAGGCTTTCTTTGTTTCAAAGCATCTAATTTCTCTAAACATGCTTTCACCTTTAGCTGTACCCCACCTGGTACTTCAGCATGAAACCAAAATTGGAAGCTAATCCCTGTAACAAAAATAAAATGCAATGAAGGAAAAACCAGCAGATGGCAGCACCTGGTTGACCAGGTCTGGTCTTTGAAGCTAAGTGGTACTAAATCTTATTAGTACTTAAAACTGAGGCTACTTGTATAATTCTGTCAAAAAAGTGTGCATATGTATACATGTATGTCCAGAAAGAAGCTCAACTCAAAGGAGATTGTACTTTAATCCCATTTAACATAGTCACAATAGAATTTTTTAGGGGGAAAACCATCTATCATTTTTTCAGTAGACATAAACCCATTTGTGGAGGTTACAAAACATTACTATACCAGTATTTTGAAAGCAAATTATCTATGTCACAGCTATTTCTGGAGTAAGTAAAATTGGGACTCCAGAATCAGGCACTTACAAAGACAACTTCCTCTTCCAACAATCAAAGTCCTTAGATCAGCAGACCTCTTTTGGACTTAGAGGTTGGAGGAAGAGGATATTTCTTCTGTTTTAGTAGCTTTTACAAGTTGTCTCTTCTAGCTCCTCAAACAGTTCTAAGGAAGGGGAAATAGAAGCTATCCCATTCTGTATTCTCCTGAAATGAAGAGGATGGTTTCATGTAAAGTAATTTTATATTTTCAATTATTTTAAGCACTACAACCATAAATTAATTCAGGGATATCACAAACAGCTGGACAAGATTCAGATCAACTGTCAGCATTAATATAAACATCACTAAAAAGTAACCATGAAGTCACTTTTCAGAAGAACAGTAAAAATAAAGGTAGTCCTCGACTTACGGCCACAACTGAGTCTAAAATTTCCATTGCTAAGCAAGACAGTTGTTAACTGAGCTTTGCCCCATTTTATGACCTTTCTTGGCACAATTGTTTGGTGAATCACTGCAGTTGTTAAGTTAGTAAGAGGGTGGCTTCACCATCAATTTGCTTGTCACATGACACCTTGTGGCAAGGTGATCACATGACCCTGGAACACTGCAACTATCATAAATACATGCCCGTTGCCAAGTAACTGAATTTTGATCATGTGACCACAGATGCCACAATGGTCTTAAGTGTGAAAAATGGTCATAAGTCATTTTTTTCAGTCCCACTGTAATTTTGAAAGGTCACTAAATGAATGGTTGTAAGCTGAGGACTACCTGTAAGTATTATCTGTAAAAGCTTTACTAAAAAGCCTGGGAGTTGTGTAAAAGAATGTTGTTGCCCTAGTCTCTGATTGTGAAACCATGTTTCTGAGATTGGGCTCATGGAATCAGCTGGGATTGTTGCTCTCGTACTGACCTCCTGGCTGCATAGCAATGTCCCTGTCTGAATTGCCAGAATTGTCTCAGAATTGTCAGTGGAGTTCCACAAACCTATAATTCTGAATGTCCTCAGTGTGCCTTCCTTGGAGTTTGGCTTGAGAAGTGGTTCAGGATTTCATTGGCTTTAGTTCATGGACTCAGAACAGTGAATATCTTATATTCTTATTGCAACAATGTCAACATGTGACATAACACTATTCTGCCATCATAGTCAGATCATGCCGATATCCCTGAGACTCTCTTATGCTACTTCTCTCTGCAGGGCGACTGAGTGGTCCGCCCCTGGAGACCAAAGGTGTGCTAGAAGGAACTGGGGGATATCCCTTAAAGATTTGCTGCATGGCCCTGCCAAACCCTTAGTAACAGTCTAGAACCAAAAGGCAGCTGAGACTTTGGACAGGATTGTGCCTATGTGATCTCTCATGACCTTTTGCACCCATCACAGCCCATGGTTCATAGAGGGACTAGGGGTTCTGAAATGGTTAAGAAACATCCAAAGCAGGCATGTCAAACTGCTGGCCTGCAGGCCGGATGCGTCACGGTGAAACCGCGCCCACCCCATTTCCCGCAATGGGGAAAAAATCGCGGTATGTCGCATGACGTCACGTGACGTTGCGAGTTTGACATGCTTGATCTAGAGCAAAAATGGAGGAAAACAAAGGATAACTCTGACTGGACATATCTTAGAGCTGCTATTATTAGGCCTATCTTGTGGCAATAAAAAGAGGGAAACAAAAGTATTTCTCCTCTCTTATTGAATCTGCAGTGTTGCCCATCAACCTTGTTCCAGATTACTCAATTCCTCCTAGGCAGGAGTGTTCAGGCAATCATCTTCAGGACTGTGCAGAACAATTTGTTGAACACCTGTTGGATAAAATCGCTCAGATACACTCCCAGTTAGAAACTTTTTGTGGTGCTATTCCTTATGAGAAGCCTACGGAGACATATTGCCCAGTAATTTGGGAACAGTTTGACCCTGTTGGAACTAAGAAAGTGGACAGGATCTTCTGTGCTGTCAATGTAACCATTTGTCAATTAGATTCTTGCCCCTCCTGGAAGTTGAAAGCCTCCAGAACAGTGATCATCAGGTGGGTTCTTGCAGTGATAAAGGATCTTTTAAGGAGGCCCTGGTTTATCCACTCCTTAAAAACCATCACTTGACCCCACCTGCCTGGGCAACTTTCGTGCTGTCTCCCATCTTCCCTTTAGAAAAGGTGGTGGAAAAGGTAGCTGCTTGGCAGCTCCAGGGGCTCCTGGATGAAACAGATTTCCTGGACTCTTTTTACTCAGGATTCAGATCCAGCTATGAGACAGAGATAGCCTTCGTCACACTCATAGACAATCTCAGGCAGGAGCAGAATGGGGGTAGTACAACCATTCTCGCTCTCCTTAACCTCTCAGTGACCATGGTATCCTTTAGACTGATTACACAAATTGAGGCTGGGTGGCACAGTTTTGTGCTGGTTCAGCTCTTTCCTCCAAGATAGGCCTCAATCAGTGTTAACAGGGAATGAAAGATCCAGCTCCTGACTGCTCACTTGTGGTGTCCTGCAGAGTTCAGTACTCTCCTCCATTCTTTTTTACATCTACATGAAGCCACTAGATGAGATCGTCCATCATCATGGGTTGAGATATCTCAATATGCTGATGATACACAGTTCTACATTTCTACACATGGTGACCCAAGGGATACTGTCTCTGCTCTCTCATGATTCCTGGAGGCTGTAGGGACCTGGATGGGGAACCAACAGACTTGACTGAACCCTGGCAAGATTGAGTAGCTTTGGGTGCATGGAGACTCAGGATCCAGGTTTTTGTCATTGTTAGTCCTGGATAAAATAAGGAGAGGTTTTGCATATCTCTGGTTTATGCAACCAGCTATGACTTTTCCTGGATCATGACTCCTTTCACTCAGTTACTCAAGTCACAGTCATCTCTCATCTGGATTATTGCTATGTGCTCTACGTGGGGCTACCCTTGAAATCCATTCAGAAGCTTCAAATGATACAAAGTGCAACATCAAAAGTAGTCTTTGCTGCCCTTAGTATGGCCTATATTAAACCTGTGCAGTTCAGGGTATTGGTTATGACCTTCAAAGCTCTTAATCATATAGGTCCAGGGACAAGCCCACACTATTCATCAGCAGAGAAGGCTTACTATGGATCCTATAGATCAAAGAACTCCACTATCCGGATCCAAAAGAGCAGCCTTTTTCCTGCAATGCCCACCCTTTGAAACATCCGAGCCTCTAATAAAATTTGTCCCCATCTTTCCATTCTTCCACAGTAGCCTGATGACCTGGTTCTCCTGTTTGGCCTGGGGACCAAATAAGGGAGTTCCTTGCTGGAGATGGCTGCTGATCGATGGCAGACTCCCCTCCCCCTCTTTGCTCTCTCCACCCATATTTTTGTTATCGTAGTGATATATTTCTACTGTTTACTTTTTATTGTTTATTTTAATATTCTATTATTTTATTTCTGTTTTGTTTACATTTCTTTCATTTCTGTTTATTTTTTACACTCTTTTTTATTGTTGTCAGCTGCCTAGAATACCCCTCAATGAGATGGGTGACAAATGAATTTAACAATGAATAAATGAATGAACAAATAAATAAATAAATAAATAAATAAAAGCAAGAAGAGTGGGAGAATATGGAATCAGTAAATGGAATATTTGCCATTTATTTACAAGGGTATTAAGACCCCAGACTTCTTCACTTGAATGACAAAACAAGTCATTAAAATTCTTCAGATGAGCCTTGAACAAATTCAGCATCTCCCAATTAATGAAATCAAAATATCAACTATCATATTTTCAACATGTTCACTAATCTTCTATTTGATACTTGTTGCTGCTGTTTACATGTCAACTTTTAGTCTTAAATAGTATATTTGTAATAGAAACAAACCATATTTAGATTGACATTTTCTTATCCAGCCATTTACTCACCTTTCCTAGAGCTGTCAATAAGTAGAAATCAATAGAATGTCGGTATCTCAGAAGTCGTAGGATGCCATCCAAGTAGACCTGATCTTTACTAAAGCACCCTAAAAGAATCAGAAATCATTGTGGAGACTTTACTTTTAAAACTTTTAAAAATGTAAAATATTTACTAAAGCAGCATTAAATGATAATTTGAATAGGTAATTTTTAAAAGAAAAATAAAATGAAAATGTCATACTTACTTGGAAATAAAATTTCTTTGAAGTAGTTGGATTTATAACTTTAATACAAATAATTATGTTAGAAGACTGCAAGATACTCAATGTTCAGTCCCATTGAACTTAGTGACTAAACACATATAGAATCCAGATGCATATTAAAAGATTAATACTTTAATCCATACCCTACCCAAGAGATTTAGTTATAACCCAAGTACATCATAAAAAAGGAACTAAGATTAAAGTTTAATTCCTAAAATCTGCTTCTATAAGACAAAGAACTATTACGGCAAGTAGTAACAGTTTGCAATAGGATATCTTGTGATTATTCACTTCCATAGAGATTTACAATCAGGATGCTAATACTTTTAAATCCATGCATTTAATCATAAACAAGATTTAACAATGAGAGGAGAATTCCCTGGGATAACACTACAATCATGAAGTTGAAGAAAGTCATTTATGATTGTGAAGATCAATAATCTCCATAGAATTTTCTTCACATAGTCGTTATTAAACTTTATTCTTAATAACGGCAACTACTTATTGTAGTGCCTTGTTCCCCAGAAAGATCCCTTTTACTGGTAAAGGATATTTTCAGGACTAAGAGGTAGACTTCTCTCTTGCTGGAATCCCCCATAAGTCCCAATTTCAAACAAAATCTGCAAGTGGTAGATAAAAAGCTTACCTGGTTGTGAAGTATCAGTCCAACCCCTCTTGGCTCGAACGCAATAATCCCACCTAGTATTGGGATCAGTGACAAACTTCCCAATGTCCTGAAAGAGGTCTCTGAAAGACATTTGGCTGGCTTGGTAGACAGTGTAATACAGGAGGGCGGCCCGCCACAGGAAAGGATCTTTTCGAAACAGAACACTGTGAATGCTGGCCAGGCCTTCCTCAGTGGGGTTGATGGGTTTTAACCCATGCTTCCGGCGCCCGCTCCAGTTGTTCCATAATTGGCTATTGTTGTTAATGCCCCTAAGATAATGAGTTCCTGTAAGAATGCACCAACATATATATAGGTAATATCAAAATGATTACTGAAAAGCAAGGCAGACATTGAATCAATCCAAACTTAAAACTGTAATGGGTGAAATCTGGTTCATACTCTGTACCTTTCTCTTGGACGTCCATCACTCTTACTCTATTTGTTTGGCCACAACTTACTACTTTCTAGCACAGCCCTTCTTTGAAAGGAGGCTATCATTGTCCTTTTTGAGAGGGGAGCTTGTCTCTTCCCTAAGCAAAACAGGAAATCCTTTAAGGCTTTTACTTCAGATTTTGATTACAGTAAAGAACTGGATGGTCAAAGGTACCCTAATATTGACTTAATGACAATGATCCTTCTACCAAACCAGCAGGATTTGGCCTGCCTCGCTTTGTCTAGTCGAAACTGAACAGAATTAGGCGTGATACTGGAAGAAGTGCCTTTGCCCTGTATCAGTGGAGATGGAATGTTTGTTGCAATTGTGGTGCTCATATGCAAAATATTGTGCATAGTTGCCTATGCAAGGTTGCCTATGGAGTGCATTCTGCGGTTCCCTAGATCTGCATGAAGCAGTGCCAGAGGCAATTGCCTGCACAGTTGAATTGGACATCCAGTTATGAGGTCACTGCCATACCCTCATAGAGGTTTTATATATACAGGTAGTCCTTGACTTACAACAGTTCATTTAGTGACAGTTCAAAGTTACAATGGCATTGAAAAAAGTGACTTGTAACTTATAATGTACAACTATTGCAGCATCCATCCCCATGATCAAAATTTTGGTGCTTATACTTATGACAGTCTTATATTTATGACAGTTGCAGTGTCCTGGGGTCATGTGGTCACCCTTTAAGACCTTCTGTCCAGCAAGGTCAATTGGGAAGCCAGATTCACTTAACAGCCATGTTCCTAACTTAACAGCTGCAGTGATTCATTTAACAACTGTGGCAAGAAAAATCATAAAATGGAGGAAATTCAATTAGCCACAGAATTTTTGGGCTCAATTGTGGTCATAAGTCAAAGACCATCTGTAATTATGTGGACTGGGTATATATGTTAACTTCTCTTCTGTCATGTTCTCATCATACGCTAAATAATAACTGACTTAATAGATTAAAAAGATAACAAATACATTATTTTATGGAACAAAGCAAATAGACTTAACAAATTTTTTAAAAAATATCTTTATTTTTATATGTACTCACTAAAAATATTACAGGTTAATAACCAATCATTCAGCGACTCTTCAACCTTGCAATAGTGCTGAACAGATGGTACATACAATTGATCCTCGCAATATCCCCAGGGTCACATGATCAAAATCTGGATGTTCAGAGCCCAGCTCACAATTATGAAGTCATAGCATCTTGTGATAATGTGGTCTTCATTTGCCATCTTTGCCAACTTCTGACAAGGAAATTCAGTGAGAAAGCTGGCAGATGACCACATGATATCCCCACATAATGACCTTTAATGATTTATTTAACAAAACAACCAGGACTACCAGAACTGTCATCACTAAGCAGAATGACCAATTGCCATTGTAAATTGAGGACTACCTGTGCTATGCTTCATTGGTGGATTAAAAAGCTCTCTCTATACACATGTCAAGAAACTGAAAACTGCTAAATTCACACAAGCACAAAATCTAAGGGAGAATTTTTACAAAATGTTTTATAGATGGCATTTAGATCCCAAAAAATTAGCATGTATGTATCCAAATTGTCAGCCAAAATGTTGGAGATGTGGTTGTGATGATGCAACGTATTATCATGTATGGTGGACTTGTAAAAAAGTTAAATCTTTTTGGATTAAAATTTGGTGGAACATCCAGAAGATTTTTAAGAAAAAGATAAGGTTTTTACCACAATTGTTTTTGTTGGGTATTATCACTGATTGTATTGCTATAGAAACTAAATTGATGTTGAATTTAATAACAGCTGCAAGACTTTTGCTAACGCAATACTGGAAGAAGGAAGACCTGCCTACAATTGAAGATTGGACTTTGAAGGTTTCGAACTTGGCAGAAATGGCTAAAATTTCGGCATATGTGAAAGATCACTCGCAACTGAGATATATAGTGGAATGGAGAAGATGGATAGATTTTATTCAGAACAAATATGGGACTACAAAGTATCATTTAGCATTTGAATAGTTGTTAGTTATTGTAATTAGAGGCTATATTATTTTTCTTTTCTATGGTTAAGGAGAGTTAAAGCGCGATAGGGTTTAAAGTAATTATAGTAATTAGAATATTTTAGAGTAAGATTGTATGATGTAATACTCTGTATTCGGCTCTGGGAAGTCGGGGGGGTGTTGGGATGGGAGGGATGGGGAGAGGAGTGGGGTAGATGGGGTATATGTTTCAAAAATGTATTTTAAAACTTTTCAATTGGAAAAAAAGAAACTGAAAACTGCTATATACATGCTATGCACATGTCCATGTGACCCTGAAAACTTTTTTCTACTACTGTTACTTAAGGAATCCTCCCATTAAAGTTTAGGCAACTCTTAAGGCAGTGCTTGTAGGAGGTGACCAGGCTGAGCCTGAAGGTGGGATCAAATGCATCATCCATCTGAAGGCCCTACACCCCTGAAAGAGACCTAAGTCATCCCCTTGAAGTCCATTGACTCTTATCTGTTGCCAATTTGCTTTGATCGTTAATAGAGTAGATTCTTGTGTACAGGTTGTATGGAATAAACTTGCAGTGTTTTTGAACTCTATCCTAGCTCCTGGTTTCTTGCACCTGACAGTGCTATTTTTTTTTAAGGGGGAGGCAGAAATCTGAAAAAAACTCAAGCTATTTCAACGATGAACAGAAAGGTGCTGCACTCACATGAGGTCCAAAATAATTTTTCTGAATCCTTTTTACATGAATTCTAATTTTCTTCCTGTTCCATAAACAATGGACTATTGCACCCACAAAGCTGCTTTTTTTTCTGCCAGAGAGACAGAATTCTTCAATGGCCACCAGCCACTAAAGGGACTTCTCAGAATAATAAGAAACTATTTGACTCTGAATCAAATGCATCAAGCAGTTTGCTCCTGAAATTCCAATTTATATTAGCACAAATAGTGTTTTGTTACATATAATGGGTTACAAACATTTTTTAAAAGTATTCCAATATTTTTGCAAAAGCCTGTTGCCAGCCCAAATATTGTATACATGAAGTAGCATACAGGATTTGTATTTGCATATGAACAGACAGAGGACATGTCCCTAATTTTCCCGTTGCCTGCTAATTTTATTTATTGCTATCCTGCTATTATTTGTATAAATAATTCAAGGTGATAAGCATACATGATATTACTTCCTCTTCCTATTTTCCCCACAATAGCCCCTGTGAGGTATGCTGGGCTGAGAGAGAGTAATGGACCAAACTCCGCAGCCAACCTGCTTTTATACCTAAGGTGGGACTGGAACTCAGTCTCTGTTTCTAACCTGTTATCTTAAACACTAGACTAAGCTGCTATTCCCCTTAGCCATTTTCTCAAAGCTGGAGTACTTTGGGCTGGGGAACACTCAACCAGAATAATTATTACATACCTATTTCATGCCTGAGCATCCCTTCTAACCAATGTTCTCTTGCAGTGGAAATATTGATGGTAAGAGTTGGACGGCCATTCACCACAGTCATTGAGGCCCGAGAAAGCAGGTCTTCAGAAAGGTGAACCACAATCTTGAGGAAGAAAAACAAGTCATAGAAGATAAAGCCATATTGGTACTCATATTTTTCATTCAACAATGTACTACTTTTCCATAAAACATTATTTTATTACTTTCACTTTCAGTGGTGGATAACAGTTCAATTTTCTTTTTGTTTTGTAGAGTTATACCGCATGCTTGCCCAGGTGGCACAGTGGTTAAAATACAGTATTGCAGGCAAAATCTGCCCAAAGCCTGGAGTTTGATCCTGATGGGGCTCAGGGTTGACTCATCCCTCCCTTCCTTCTGAGATCAGTAAAATGAATACCCAGAAATAATGTTTCTATATTAGAAACTGCCCAGAGAGTGCTGTAAAGCATTATGGATTAGTATATCAGTCTAAGTGCTATTGCTATACGTCTTTCAAAAATCAAGGCAGCATTCATAGCATTTTGTCCTCCATTTCTTTTATTTATTTCTGTGTCTAAACTAAAATATGACTTAAACAACAATGGATGCATTCATACAGGAATTAATAGCTTATTCTACAAAATAACTGATAGTTCTTGCATCATACGGCTATCACTCTTTAGACAATTGGTTACCATTATGTATGTCACCTGTAGGAATGATGGCTACCATAAAACTACAATTAGGAATGCTGGATAAACTGTAACTCTCTATTTCAAAGAAATGCTGCAAACAAATTAACCTCGCCCAGGCAGCCTTCTTTTGCCATGTATTTTCGGACATGATTCCAGATGCGACTCCTAGGCAACAGGCTTCCTCCAGTGGACTGTTCAAAATTTTCATAACTTCCGTATTTTTGCAAAGTGAGTTCCATAATTCTGATAGCCTGTGACAAAAATATAGCAGACATAAATGTTAAATATGCTAAATGTTCTAATGGATGACTGTGTTTGCTCTTGGGAATTATGTGTATCACAAAAGCAGACTGTCTATGTAGAGATTTCTTCTCTGATGAACATGAACAGAACCGATGCTTTTAAGTTCCACATCAAGATTAAATATATGATTTTTTCCTTGTATTTCCAATTTAGGGCTAGTGTTGGAGGAACATTGATACTCAGTCTAGTTTAAAGAGCCAAAAAGCAGTTTCATGATTCTTATTGACCCTTAATATTACCCTGTCTTTGCAATGTCTCTCTAGCCATTTGTGGTGGTAACCAGAAGCACTATTCCTTGGGTAGTTACAATAGTGACATGGAAAGCAAGGCACCTGAGTTATCTTTTCAAAATCTCTTTTCAAAAATTTCTATGCTGATATGACAGCTACATGTCTTAATATACAATTAATATTGTTCAAAAACTGTTCCAATGATTTTAACAATGATTCTCCATTCTCCTTGCACCACCTATAAATAGTAAGACAAATATATGTATCCCTGCATATATGACTGTCCCATTTATTTCAAAAAAAGTGGGCAAGTCCATTGTAAAGAGACATGAAGAATAGCCCTCTCTTACTAAAGGGAATGCAGCTGCTATTGTGGCATGACAGATGACATACTATATATCAAAAGTTCCATATCCACGTTATGTCCCATGACTATGAGGAGTTCCTCTCACATCTACAAATTTTGGCATGTAAGGCCATGAAATGTTTGATGCTAAAAGGAAAATGTTTCCTGCTATGAAGGAAGTGCCATTGTATTTTGTAGCAAGTGGCATAAATAATTCAGAATGATATGCTCCAGTTTCCAAAGTAAATTTCTAGAATACTGATAGCTATTTATAATGCTCATTACTTATTCCACATGCATATATACGATTTCTGTTGAACAATCATTTCATTTAAGCAGATTGTTCCCTTTAATATTTTATCTTCTGATCCAATTGTTCACTGTGCTTTGATTTTTTCAGAGGGAAAAAAGGACAAGAAGATACCATGAGATAAAAAACAAAAGATCAGTATCAGCAATCTAATATCTTTTGATTTCTAATGATATTAAATTTTAACAAGCACTGGTGATGTTACCTAGTTTGGGTAATGAAGCATCCTCAAAAGCAAGAAAAATTGTTTAAACCTGTCCTATTCCGATGTATCCCATGAACTCATGAATCTAGAGTTAGAAGGCTTGATTATAAAAGTGGTATATGCGCAGGAGGGGCTGAACTTCTTCCCTCTTTAACATACTACTAAGCTCCTCAGTTTGCCTTTCCTACATTTGAACTATTATTCTTTCAAAGCCGGGTGGGGGGTGGGGGCTGGAAAGGCTGTGTAATCTATTCAGTGCATTAAATCTAGATCTATATCATCCTCAAGAGATGGTGGATTAGCCCTGCTTGTAAAAACACAATAAGTAGGAGGTAGGTTTTTTTCCCCATTTTACAATGGATTAAAAATGGATAAACATTTTTAATCCATTGCAAAAATGGATTAATAATATTAATAATATTAATATTAATAATTATTTTTAATAATATGCAAAAAGTCAAGATGGTGGTCTTGATGGTGTGACTCTATAATGCACGTGTGCATCGTACTGCTGACTGCAACTCACTCCTGTCCTTGAGTGAGAGAAATCTTTCCTTCTCCCATGGAAGCCTAAGCAAAAGGTATGGGTATCTGCAAGGTTACATTAAACATCCTGTCATAAATTATGTAATCATCCATTTGCATGATGATCCATGCTGATCCATGTGTTATTGCTTTGATGATGATCCACGTGTTATTGCTTTGAGGTCACGAATGCTTGTTTCAGAGCCCATTGTCAACAGAGGTTCTGCATCAGACTTTTACTTCTTAAAATGGAAAGTCGCACGGGTGCTCTGTGTTCTGGCATCCTGCTTTTCAAAAACTCTTTTCTAATCAGACTATCCCCTTTCTAATCTAATAGATCTAAAGAAAAAATAAGAAGTATGGTGAAAGTAGAAAAACTGAATCAAAAAGAATGATGCATGAGAAATAGGTATAGCAAAAGTATCTTTACCTGTTTAAGAAATAAGCTGGATGCTTGGCTGTACTTTTCAAGTACACTGGGCAGGGCAGAACTTGCATATTCAAACTGTGGGTTAGAAGTAAAATCTGATTTGAAGAACTTGATCTTCTCCCTTTCTACATTGGAAGGCTTGATTGCAGTGAGGATACAAAACTTTCGACCAGTGGCTTCTCCATTTTTTAAGCAGCTTTTAGATGTCTGCAACTGTTTGGGCTTTCCTAGGCTAAAGGTGAAATGTCTTTTGCACTTGTTCTTGGGTGGACTTGACAATCCTATGCTGTTCCCTGTTACTGAAATAGTTTGTGCTAATTTAATCCCATTGCGGAGTGATCTGGGAATAAAATAGGAGTGCCTTTTGAAACAGCACCACCCATTTGGGGGTATGAACAGTGGTGTCTTAACTTTGTGGTGTTCATTACTACGTGAGGCATGAGTGGATTTGGTGGGCTTCCGGAGTCTTTTGTGGTGGTTTGATGAATGTTTCTGATGTTTTTTTTCTTCTTTGCTCTGCAGCAAAACATTGTAGTTGCTTGTCCCTGTGGTGAAGTTGTCCTTCAGGATGCAGGACTTAACACTTCTGGTTTCATTCATGCAAAGGAATTTCTGTTCTTCAGGCTTCAGGATGGACTTCTTGGAGAGTTCTTGCTCTGGCCAGTGAAGCTTTTCTGAATAAAAAATAAAAAACCTAGTTCATTCAAAAAGATTTTTCTAGATTTTAATATGTATTGTGAATGCAGGCATAGAAATATATAAAAGAGGTTTTAATACTAAAATATATACATCTCTGAGAAATTTGGATTATAGCAATTCCACATACAATTATCAATGTTAGTGCAGCAAAAATAAGTACATAGGCTGAACTTGTCCTTTCTAAAATTTCCCTATCTTTTAAAAATATAGATCTGGAAACTTTTTGGATTTTCCTCAAATTAACACACTGAATTTGTCATAAAGTTTCCTGTTTAAGTGCATGAACTGTAAAACAGGAAAACCGACCTGCCTACTGCACTAAACAATTATTTAAAAACATTCATTTGCTCCATCATTTAAAATATGGAAAATAAAGACACCTGGGGGGGGACAGCAAAATCAAATGTGTGCTACATCTTGATGTCACATGAACATATGAAAGTGACATATTGTAATGGCATGATGGACATTTTATCATTTTGACAAAACTGTCAAGTTTCTGCAGATTTCTCTAGCAACAGAGTTTCTCAATCTTAACCATTTTAAGATTCTAGGAATTTCAGTCCATGCAACTTAAAATTAGTTGATCTTGAGAAACACTGCTCTAGCAGTGCTTCTCAAAAGTGCTATTGACAAGATAAAGCTTTCCCATTCTTCCAAAATTCAACTAGAATGGCCATTAAGTCTCCTTTAAATGGATACCTATTTCTTTTCCCATATTTGAATGGAAAAGAAAAAATGCTGACAAACAATTACTTTTAGAGCAGATTTTCAATTATAAAAGTTCTAAAAACAATGCCAATTTTTCTGCACTGCACTGCAAGTTCAAACTCTGCCTGTAATAGGGAGATGGAGAGAAGAGGGTTTTCCACACGTAAGATCATTTCAGCATGTGTCACCTGATCAAAATTCACATGCTTGGCAACTAGCATGTATTTATGATGACTGAAGTACTGGGGTCCTGTGATTGCTTCTTGTGACCTTCTGATGGACAAAGTCAATGGGAAAGCCAGATTCACTTAACAACGGTGTTACTAACTTAACAACTGCATCAATTCACCTAGCAACTATGGCAAGAAAGGTCATAAAATGGTGTAAAACTCACTCGAATGTCTTGCTTAGAAAGAAAGATGTTGGTTGTAAGTCAAGGACTACTTGTATGAGTCTACTTAGTGGTATTCCAGCTCTATTGTTCTTCCTCTGAATCATCCTTGTTTTGTTCATTGTTAAAATTCAACATAATTCAAATTCATAATATCTCAGCACAAGAATCAATGTTGTTTAGTAAAATATATTCATGATTATAACATAGGGTATCACAAGACATTTTTCATTCAATAACAAAAGAATGGCTGAAGTCATACATAAGCCAAGTAGTAACATGGTGATCTACTCATGTAAATGCCATACTTTACTCAATATTAAAAACAAGCAATAATTTATCATATTATACAAATGTAATCAATTATTTAATTTCTTGGTTTTAGCTATTGAATTGATTTATTACTATAACCAGAAATTATAACACACAAATCAAAATGTAAAAAAACCACACCAATAGATTAAATTATTACAACTCTGAACATCGCGACGTAAAAACTTTCCTGTTCCAGCAGTCCGGCCTGGCATGATAGCTTTAATTGGGGTCACAGTTTTGTTTTTACTATTGTTTTTTATTGTTTTTTATTGTTCAATCTGTATACCTTCCTTCCTCTGTACACCGCCCCGAGTCCCTCGGGAGAAGGGCGGTTTATAAAAACAAACAAATAAATAAATAAATAAATAAATCTATCAAGAGTTTCAGCACTAATATGACTACAAAATTGTATAAAAGAAACATAAAACTACCATCTAATCAAAGGTATTGGATTTTAATTCTAATTAAAAAAACCATGTTGAAAAAGGCCTTGATAATTAATATAAGGGAACACATGCCCTTGAAAGAGAACAGAAGGGAAAATCATCTGACCTGTATCTTAAGAGTGTCATAGCTGGAGTTCAGAAATAGGAGCATGAGAAAGGGCTGATACAGATGCATTGCCAAATCAGAATTTATGGTATAAAAATAATCACAATCAGCCAACATAGAGCTCAGAACAGCAAACAAAACATATTTACTGTGAAAATACATCCCAATAAATCCACTGCTGCTTATTACTGAATAATGATCTTAAAATTACAAATATATACTTATCAGAAACATTCATAAAATATAATAGAACTTCACAAAATTGTAAGATTAGATGAAGTATTAATCCAATCAATCATTAACTTACCCAATCTCTTGAACCTCTCTTGTTGGGGAGTCTACACTGATATTTTTCAATCTCTATGCTACACAATCTTGCTCTTCCATATTTGTTAATATAAAGACATAACACTTCTGCTAACTCTTCTCCTTTTATGTTATCTGTACCTTATTCTTTCCTATTTGATAGCCCATCAATTGCCCATCATGCCTCTTTTTCTGTGGAGTGGATTCATGAACAAATTCTCTTTGCAAATATTTGTTTTCTTTTATTACAGACATGTCAAACTCGCGATGTCACGTGATGTCATGCAACGTATCAGGACAATTTTGCCATTGCCGGCAATGGGGTGGGCGCTAGTCGCCTCTACAGGACTTTCAATCCTTTCCAGGACCTCCCCGGCGATGCAAAATCGGACGTGGAAGACAGAGCTTGCCTTCCAAATGTCTGTGGCGGCCGTGGTGGCAACCTGGAAGTCCCTGTATTTACTTTCTGTATAACCTGTGTGGTGCCTGAGTTCCCCTATTTCCTTAGCACCTGTTTGATTACTGCACTTGGTGTGGCACTCACTATTAAAAACTATAAAAATGTTATGTCCTTTTTAGTGTCATTACAATTCCATTCCCTTTTATAGTCTCATGCCCTAAATAATATAATATAAATAATATAACTTAACCACTTCAGTTTAGGTACATCTAGTAATTTTCTTAAAAAATCAAATTCATACCTCATTTCAACTCTGAAATTTTATGTTTGGTTTGTGATTGCTACAAACCAATGAGGTAGAAAAACTGAGTAGATTCATTGATGGTAATAATAAATTTTGGTGGGATGCTGATGAAACCAAAATGGGAAGAATGAAATTTAAGAGTAATTCAAAGGGAATCTGCAGGCCACTCCATCTAAAACAGCAAAAAAAATAATAATCTGAAAGAAGGCATTGTACAGGTTTGTGCTTTATAGCCAATAAATATGTTTGGATAGTTAGATGCCAGCTGATGAAATTTGTCTCCTCAACATGGCTTCTTTGAAGTATCTGAGGGACAATGTGGCCAGTTGTTCACTGATAGTGCTAGCATTCCTTGTTTTACAAGAACAGCTGCAACTAGAATGTTTGCAATATTACTGAATTTAAATATATAGATTCCATAATAGGAGAGGGAGAGTTCTTGCAACTCATGTGACCTGCTCAAAGAGGCTTCCTCAAGTAAGTAATTTAATACAGGAATGAGTTGAGAACTCCCCAAAATTTCATCTCTTGAAATCCTATCCTACTCAGAGCAAGTTATTCTTTCTTCCCTCTATACACAAGAGAAAATAAAACAATCTGGCACCAAAGGAAATGTCTTTCTCAGGACAAAAAGGAAGGGAATTGATTTGACTTAAGAGTTACCACAGCAGCATTGTAAACATCCAGGCAGGCATTAGATGACAGCAAACAGATATATAATACTCCAATTCTTTGATGGCATCTTGTAGCCTGATGTGTGCAGGCCAGAACTGGCAGTCCTAACATGTTTGCAAACAACAACTATCATAATTATAGAGCATGGCTATTAATTTACCTGTTTGTATATAAGGAAAAAAAGAAATAATCTTTCGCCATAGTAGATCCCAGAGTTTTTCTGTCTATGCAGAGAAAAGGATCCCCTTTTTTCTGTACAGACAGATCAATGTTTGCTTATAATTACATTTCTCTGTGTGTTTGTGTGTGTGTTTGTGTGTGTGTGTGTGTGTGTGTGTGTGTGTGTGAGAGAGAGAGAGAGAGAGAGACAGAGACAGAGAGACAGAGAGAGAAAGAGAGACCAAACTGTGCCTGATTATGGTAATACTCTCTCTCTAATTATGTTCTATATGCAAAAAACCACCATACTAATGTTGAAAATAATAAAGTAATTTACTTAAAACACATTACTCCATTAGGTAATTATGTGAGGAAACAATTCCCAGTTGAGAACTGTGTGCTTTTTTTAATCATTACTTTGCAGACTTGATATTACTCTCTCAACAGAGTTTATGGGACTGACCTAATTGCTCTCTGATGGAATTAAATTCTACTCAGAAATGACACATTGCTAAAACTGAATTTAAAACGATCCATTTGAAACGGATCTATTTGAAATCAATGGAACAAGTGGTAAGGATTAATTTACGCCCTATTTCAGTAGGTTTTCTCGGATTACAGTAATTGATGCTGGATCCAACCCTTTCTTCCCGTCGTTTTATTACTATAATGATCTGACCGGATGAGGAAACAAAGACCTTGCGGCATTATTACTCACCAGTGACTCGAATGGACTCAAGCATCCTTCAGCACGTGAGATTGCAAAGGGATCTCGCCTCCTCACTTTTTACCAGTGTACTATTCTAAAATTTCGGGGGCAGCTCCAAGGGGACAGTTGTATAGAACGAACAAGGGGAACTAGGGACAGAAGTTCCTGGGCTTCTCTCAAAATTGTAGCCCTGGAACAAGGCGCTGAACAGCAGCGACAGCAATTCGAAAGGCGGCTTCCCTTCCTTTCCCAAGCTCAAACCAGCGGCTGAACCGACTGTCTTTCGCTTCTCGCCGGCCGTTTATTTATACGGGGTCATTGGAATCGTCAGTAGCTGGTGGCTGGCCTAGTTGCTAGGACACCCCCATTTCCCGCAAATCACAAAACAACTCCCGTAAGGAAACGGTACCACGATAGCTTGCAGATGCGCAGTGCGACTAGTAGTTCAGGATCTCATCGGAAACCACATTTCCCAGTATACAATGCGCCGAGAGACACACGTGAGTATGCTGGGAATTGCGGTCACCGTAAATCGAGCGTGATTGGATCCGCAGAGCACGTAGGCCCTGTATTATGAGTATGGTCGCCTAAACGTGTTTATTGACGTTGGTTAAATTTCCAGATAGTTTGATTTATTTTCCCATAAATTAGAGATTATGGGATTGGAGTTAGTCTATTGCAAAGGAAATGTAGCCCGCTGGGAAGACCTGTCAGTGGATGGGAAGGCTACTGTCCTGCTGAGAAAGCCAAAGCACAGGGCCGTAGGCTCTTTAGGAGCTGATTGGTTATCCCAAGGATGCTTTTTCATGAGACAACTGGACTTTCTTGTTTTTCTTTAAAGATGTTTTGCCAAGAAGCTTCTTCAGCTCTGACTGGATGGTGGGGAATGGAAGGATTTATATTCCTTACAGACAGCAATTCATTTGCATTCTTTTGGGGACAAACCCATCAGGACAAGAGTCATCAGGACAAGTCAGCAGTCCATCTGCATTTAAAAGACTTGGTTGAACCTTGTTGGTACTGTAGAATAGCAGGGCTATAGGCTAGACTGGAAAGTAAAGTAAAATAAAATCCTGTGAAACATGGCAAACCATTTTCATATTATTATCAAGAAAATTATACAGATATGTTCATGCACTCGCCAGGAATAAAACTTAGTTTGTGGGACACTTTTACTTGAAATTAAATTGAATAAGATCAGTCCGCTGAACCAATTTTTTTATATATAGCTTTTAATAGACATGGCATAGATGACATACTTGTGTGGGAAGTCAGCCCCCCCAGAGAAGGAAATATTTAAAGGGCAGAATATTATATTTCATCAAAGTATCTTAAAGAGGCAGAAAAGCATGCCCAGTTTTTCTTAATAGCCCCAAGTCTCTCTCCCCCAAGCAGAAACCAGATCTGTAGAAATACAGATGTGATAATACATTCAGGAAGGTTGGAGCCCTCCAGCTAGAAGCTTAGGAAGACAAAGACACCTAAAATCTACATACTCCACACAAAATCTAGGACAGAATAGGATTAACCCACATGCCAAAGAGGCACACTCAGATTCAGGTCAAAGTACATGATAAAGGAAATACAAAGCCTCAAACAGGAACAGGAAACAACCTCAAGAGCCCCAGAGGGTATAAAAACCCACTCCGTACATGTGCTCTCTCTCTTTTCTTCCAGAGCCATCTTTCTGTCTGGCTCTCTTCTTCAATAAATTACAACCTTCTTTCTAAAACAATCACCATGTTGTTTATTCCCGGCTTGAACTGAACCCTGATGAAGACTTCCTTCAACACATGCTCATACATAAGGATGACTTCAGACTATATTCTTTTGCAGACTTGTCCTTGAATTATTCAAGAGTGTTGTATCATCAGTCAATCATACTTTTTTTTTTGGAAGCAGCTTTGCACTTTGGGAACCTCCAAATCCTGAATAAAACTTCTGAAGAGATTGAAAAGACTAGATATTATTGCCTTATGTCTTAATATATTAAATAAACATTATTTATTTAGGAAAATATACATGCTAGATACAATGCAGTCCTTACAGCCTAAATTGCTATTTCATTCTGTTTGGCACTTGTGTGCCTTTCCTTGGTGCACCGCAGGGGGTGAACTAGCTGTAAGGTAATCAGAATAGAGCTGGAAGGGACCTTGGAGGTCTTCTAGTCCAACCCCCTGCTCGAGCAGGAGATGCTATTCCATTTCAGACAAATATGTAATCAGAACAGAGCTGGAAGGGACTTTGGAGATCTAGTCCAACCCTCTGCTCAAGCAGGAGACCCTATACCATTTCAGACAAATGGTTGTCCAATCTCTTCTTAAAAACCTCCAATGATAAAGCACCCCCAACTTCTGAAGGCCATTTGTCCCACTAATTAATTGTTCTCTGTTAGGAAATTTCTCCTTCAGTCCAGGTTGCTTTTCTCCTTGACTGATTACTTTCCATCCATTGCTTTTTGTCCTGCCGTCATATGCTTTGCAGACTAGGTTGATTCCCTTCTTTTTTATAGCAGCCCCTCAAATATTTGAAGACTGCTGTCATGTTACCCCTTCTCTTTGTTAGACTAACAGAATCACAGTATTGGAAGGACCTTGGAGATCTTCTAGTTCAACCCCCTGCTCAAGCAGGATCTATTTCACACAAATTGTTGTCCAGTCTCTTCTTCAAAGCCTCCAATGATGGAGCACCCATAACTTCTAGAGGGAAGTTGTTCCACTCATTTAATTGTTCTCGCTGTCAGGAAATTTCAAAATGTTTTGGCTTTGTTGCATGGAGGCTAAAAAAAATAATATCCAGCTTATACCAGCTGATTGGTGACACTTGGCCCTTGGGTTGCTGCTCTTCTGGCCTCCTCTGTCGGTTTCAGCTCACTAGGTGTTATCTTGAACAAAGTACATCTGCACAGATCCTCAACCTTTCTAGCTTGGCAGCCCGGAGGGAAAGGAAGGGGCAGGCATGGGGCCGTGTGTGCGTACGAGATGCAAACGGCGATGCTAGCGCCTGTGCAATGCGCAGGATAAGGCTAGCGCTCGCGCGACAAAACAGCACTAGCACAAGTGGGAGGGAGTGTGCACACTAGCTAGCCATTCACGCAGCCCAATGGCAGAGGCCACGGCTCTATAGTGGACCGCAGCTCACAGGTTGAGAACCCGTGCTACAGTATCTTTTTTTGCCATGTTATTTACCACATGAATTATTTTGTATATATTCTACTGTTATTGCTAAAGGAGATATAGCTCCATTTAATGTGCTCCAGTATGTTTATCAATTGATTTTAAAAATATTTTGTTCTAGAATATCTTTATCTTAATGGACTACATGAAAATATGACTATATATATTATGTATTGAAACATTAAATATGCTAGCTTCAGATTTCTAAATGATTCTAACACCTTAAAGATGTAAGATCAAAAGGACTTACTTAAATCTTGAATAAACCTGAAGCATTTGCTACAGAAGTGGATGATAAAATGACTGGATAAAGGGTACATAACCAGAAAATAATATCTGGGGCTGCTTTGGCTATGTTCTGTGTATGTACATATTGATATAAATAATATATTCTTTGAATAAAATAAAAATTAGATTAAAAATGCTAATTATGTAAAGGCATTACTTTACTGTATTGCTGAAAAGCAAAGGATGGAAAAGAGCATTTGAAACATCAAGGAAATGAAAATCTTGCTTTCCATCCAAAGAACCTTTTTTCAAAAATTAAAAAAACACCTGAGAAATGTATAAAACTGACGACGATCTGCAATATTAGAATGTCACCACTTTCATTTGTTTTGAAAAGTTAGCAGAATTATACGTTCCTCCCTGATTTTCAAAAGGTAGAGGAAAGCTAAAATCTCGCTGGTCTTCCTCACTAGCAGGGGTTGTCCCATCGAAGTCCAATATAAATCACAAAGCATTAAGGACTGTAAGTCTGCAACTAGGATTTCCTATTTCTGAAGTTCTAAGACTATATAAAGGACTTTTTTAAGAGTCCGCCAATTTCATAAACTGATTACGAACCACCACCATATAAGGATGGCATAAGCCTAAAACACGGCGGCTGTAAAATGCTAAGAAAGCAATCTTGGGAATGTTGCTTATGAATTATTGGCTAAAAAATCTTGTCAATCATTCTCTTCACTGTTCTACGATCGCTTTGCCGCACAATCAGTTTAGCAGGATTGCTAAAAGGCGAAGTTCGGTTGAACTTCACATTAAGGGCGGAAAACCCGCGTGAGACAAGGCGATCCGTTATGAAATTGGGATGGGCGGAGCAGCAGCCGCTCGTGGATGAGGCTCATGCGTAGTACGCAGCTTGCCTGTGGCAGGCGCTGAAATTCAAATCTGACTAGCAGTTATCATTTGGTAGGAGTAGTGAAGTAGCTTGGTTGTAGACGGAGCGAGCGGATTGTAAAGATGGATCCTTTCACTGAGGTACGTGATTACCCCTACATGGTGGCTCAATGAGGTGATTTGTTAAGTGTGACCGAGGACAAGGGAGGTGGGTAATGAGAAAGATGGGCAAATTGTACGGTGTACAGAAGAACAGTTTTAGTGGAGAAAACCGAGTTGGGAAGAGGAAACGTTGGGGTAAGAAAATATCTGCAAGCAGACAGCCGAGTTTAGAGAGCTCCAAGGACTCCATATTCAATCTAGAGCAGCATATATTCGCTTCTTGAAATATGAAAGGAAATATTACCAAGAAAGGATGGTAGGAAGAGAACCAGTTACTTCCCCCCCCCAAACCTGACATGCGCGCTTACTTACAAGTAAAATCTAATAAAAGGAGATTCGGTTTCAAATAAAAGGCCGACATGCAATGCATTCATGAAATGTAATTCAGTTAATTTGTATTTAACTCACAATACTCCTCAGTATTTAGTCCAGTGTAGAATTACTGCATGAGTCTTTCAATTCCTCATTTCTAAAAAAGGTTATTTTTTTTCCTATGGGACTGCTTGATTTGTTTTAATACTAACGTACTTTCCATAAGTCTTGAATACATAACGCATAGTTGTTAATAGTTGTCATCAAGAAGGTTTTAGCAGTTTTTTTTAAAGAAACACTCCTCACAAGCTGCGCGTTTTTCATGTCTTGACTCACCCGGAAAAAATGAATGGGTGTGGCATTCCCGAATTGCTTTTCTGTTGGCTTGTCAAGATGAAAAGCAACTCAAAAGCAAAAAAGTTGAGTTGCTACAAAAATTCAGTTTAGAACTACTTTTATGTAGCTTGGAAGTTTGGAAAGTTTTCTAAGTGTACGATATTTAAGTTTCAGAGCTAAGGCTGTAAATGAAATAGGTTGATCAACCACAAACTGGGTTTCCTTTAAAATCCCTTACATTTTAAAAATATATAATTTGGTTCTACAAAGGTTGGGTATTACTTTTAGAGCAGGGCTCAAGTAAAGTAATTAAAATTTCAGAAATTCTTATTTGTATCTCTTGTTCAAAGAGATCTGAACTCTTATCATATTAGACTTAAAATTGCCTTTGTTTTTAAATACTGCATAAAGATTAAAATTTAACAACCACTGATTATAGTCTGGTTGTCCTATAAACTCATACAAAGGGAATAACAAACAGCTATGAAAGAATTTACTCTGTAAAAATTATAGACTAGTAATGAGCAAACACTAAATAGGCATTCCTGACGGGCATAAAATACCCCCTTTCCTGTTTTGTGTTTTCTGGGAGCAAGAAATTCAGCCTCTCAATAACAGTCAACTTCCTAATACAGTATTGTAGGTGGGTCAAACCAGAGTTCTCCTTTTTGGTCTATAGTCCCAGGGCAAGGTTTTTTGTATTTTATTCATAATTACTTTAATTTGGGATTAATAGATATTGAGTCTTGTTCTGTATTATGCCAAATTTGAATATAAATATTTCTAGAAGCAAAACTTTCCCTTTTTAATTAAATAATATAGCATAATTGTTAACTCTTAATTCACTACATTAAATATGTATTATGTTTATATGGAGAAAATAAAGTTTTACAAAGTACTAAAAATCCTGATAAATGACTGAGTAGTAGTTAGATTACTGCACCTGGAATAATGAAAAAAAATGGAATGCAACTGGCACATTTCCTGGAATAAAATACTTTGTTTACTTGTTGCATTGTAATATCATTTCAAATTGTTATTGGACACATGAGTCAACCAAATTTAAAGAATGTCTTAGTAAAGTTGTCCTAAAATTTTATTAAAGGTTGAAGGTAATGTGTAGCATCTTTTTTATCTTTTCAATGGGAAAATTGAATTGCATTAAAAGCATTTTAAATTGAAATTAACTTTGTTTAGTCTGGCAGTTTTATAGATTAGAAAATATACTATATGTTACCTAATTTGATTAGTTGTAAACAAGGACCTTATTGCTTTCTGAATGTGGTCCTTTGCTTGAAGAGTCCTATTTAAAATAAAAACTTCTACCTGGATTATCATGTTCTTCTGTTGGCTTACATTGTTTTTTCAGTGGCTTGGTCCCTTAAATTATGACCAAGAGCTTTTGGTCTTTTTGGTGCCAAGCATTACATGTCAAATTGCAATTCTATGGCTTTTCATGACCAGCCATCACTTTTGATGAGCTATGTTTGTGCAATGATCTCAAACAACAGGCCATTGATTTAAAGCTGAAACAGATTTATCAATTTTACTTGGAAACACCTTTAACTATTCTACATGTCTTAAACCGGTCAACTCAGCCTTCCATCCTTCCGAGGTAGGTAAAATGAGGACCCAGATTGTTGGGGGCAATAAAGCTGACTTTGTAATAATGCCGCTTGGGGTGTGTGTGAAAGCCCTAATAAGCAGGTATATACATAGAATGAAGGCTACTGCTAAGCTTGTAAGCCACCCTGAGTTTTCGGAGAAGGGCGGGATATAAATGGAATTTAAAAAAAACACACCAATCTTTTAGGTGGCAACCCACCTAACAATTCTGAAATTTAGAAGGGCTTTATTTTGGTTAAATAAAACCATATAACAACTGCTATTGAAGGGAGATACAGAAGATCCCTTTTGATCAAATACTGTGGAGAAATAACTGAACGGATGGAGCGTGATACTTTGTACTATCCCCTGTACACAGATGCTTGCCAGGATTATTACTTCCATTCTTTTACTAAACATTGATTGTTCTAATTTGTTCTATCTTAAATTATTATTAGATTAATCTGATTTTATTTCTTTAACCACAGCTAAATATGGGATATCATTTGTACATTATGTCATAGTATAGTTTTTAATCTTTTCTGGGTATTTTAGAACATATTTCTTTTTATCCTAATTAATTATGATTTTCTTGTTTTATTTGCTGGTCTGTGACCAAATAAGAATTGTTTGGTTGATTATTAGTTATGAATAATAATAAATAAGATCTCATCTCAAAAGTCTTTTAGGTGTTGCTCCTGACTCTTGCCTTGGGGATGGCAACTTGGCAGCTCCTGCAGCCATTACCTATCTTCTGAGGGCAATCTCTGTGTACTTTCTGGCAATTAAAAAATCAAAAAATAAAAATAGTTTCAGGCTCTTTAATAGAGAAGCATACTTAATTGGTTACAGATTTAGCCCTTCTTCCTTCCTTAATCTTATTGCAGAAAAACAAATTTCAATTATATATATTTTTAAAAAGATAAGGCAAATTATAGAAACCGTACAAAAGAAAATCCAATTAAACTTGAGGGTGATGCTGAACTGCTGGCAACGAATGTTTTCACCTTGTGAAGCAAGAGATAATACAATTTAAGGCCTTAGAAACTACACCAGAGGGTATATCTGATATGTCTCTTGAGAATGTAATGGAGGACCTCTTTCCCTCTAGATCTGTACAGGGGTGTCTTCAGTATTAATGGCTAAAACTTGTTGGCTGGCAAGGATACAACCTTCAACTATATGGTTCTTAATTAAGGTTAAGCTAATCTGATATAAGACTTAGTTCAGTGGTTAGAACGTCAAGCTAGAAAACAGAAAACCAAGTTCCAATCTCACTTTAGGAATGAAGTTACCTGGTGTAGGAAGTCAGCCCTCCCCAGAGAAAATTTTTTTGGGAATTATTTAAAAGACAGAATATATTTCCCTAAAGGATTGTAAAGGCAGAAACCACATACACACACCACAAGTCTCTCTGTCCCAAATATAAAACAAGTCTGAAGAAATGCAGATGTGATAATCTTGTCAGAAAGACTGGAGTCAGGAAACTGGATTTAGGAAGAAAGATCCCTAGAATCACCAAAAATCTAAGAGCCACAGCCCTAGGGAAGCAGGATTTGATTTTTGGGACATAATAGGATTAACCCACCACCATCAGAATATCAGAAAGGCACATTTAGACCCAGGTCAAAGTTCATGCCACAGGAACAACTAAACAAAAGGCTCCAGAGGGTATAAAAACCCACTCCCTACATGTGCTCGCTCTCTTTTCTTCCAGAGCCATCTTTCTGTCTGGCTCTCCAATAAACTGCAACCTTCTTTCTAAAGCCGTCGCCATGTTGTTTATTCCTGGGTTGGACTGAACCATGATGAAGACTTTTCCCTCAACACCGGGCAATCTTAGGCCAACCACTCTCTCTCAGCCCTAGAAAGGAGGCAATGGCAAACCACTTCCAAAAAATCATGCTAGGAGTTGAAAACTGACTTGAAATCACTAAAAATAAAAATCTTATAATAGTGTGGCATGTTTATATAATATCATTGCATTAGTATTATTTAAACAATAGGGTTCATATGATTTACAGATATATCTACGCATATTTTTAATTTAAATTTAAACATTGCTTTGATCACTCAAAACTTGTGAAATATTTGCTATTATTTACTATATTCTGCACTTCAGTTAACTGAATAATAAAACAGAATAAATTTAGCACCTAAGTAATCTCCCTTTTTTCATCAAAATCTGAAAAAAATATAAGTTAGTCTTCATTTAGCGACCACAACAGATTGGAAATTTGGTTGTTAAAGCAAAATCGCATTTATGGTATTATTTCAGCTTTCCTTTCCTTTACAGATATACAAAGGTACAAATAGAATTGTTGCAAAATTACTTTTTCATTACTGTAGTAACTATCAACAGTTGCCAAACAAGGTACTTGCTAAATGAGAACCACGTGTATTCCAGTTGATAGATCTCATTGTATTCCTCATTGGACAAAAACCATAGTTTTGCTACTAATAAATAAAACTATTTTATACAAATTCACTATAGTTGCTAGGAAATATTTACTTGTGATCATCGTTATGAACATTTTAGAAACTGTTAGAACGAACTCGTGCCAGGAGGGAGAATTTACAGAAGCTGATGGCTGGGCGTCCCACAGCAGGAGTACGGAGTATGGCTCAAACAAAAAGAAATAGAGAACCTTTATCAGAAGCTGGTAATCAGTCACTTCAGTCTAATAAAGAAGGTATTTTTCACCACAATGTTTTAAAATTTTGCCAACTCTTAAACCATACTTGCCTTATATTAAAATGTCTTAAATTAAATATGGAGAAGGAGTATGCATTACAGGTTGTTGTGAGTATCCTTTATATTATACTAAAAGTGAATGCAATTACAATTTTAAATTTATTTTTAAATTTGATTTAATCCCAAATCATGTATTTGAGGAGTTATATGATTCACATTACTTATAAGCCCAATAATTAATTGATTATGAAACTCAGGTTTTAAAACATCCAGGTTTTCCCACAGCTCTTCTGTTTTTGATGTGTGCCCAAATTTAGATCTGGATTTAGAAAGTGAAATCTTTTATCGATGATCAGTGGACATCAATGACTAATGAAAAGACATTTTTTTCTACCCGGTATAAAGGGTGAAAATAGCAGGAGCTGCTTAACAGGATAAGCTTATTAAATTATGATTTTTTTAAAAAATGAACTCACAAAGTTGTAAGATGAAATTTCAAAAAAAAATGATCTGCCCTGTCATTTCTAATGATTGGATCAGATTTTCTTTTTTTACAAAAGTAATGTTTGTTGTGGATTCCAAACCCTCCCTAATAAACTGCGGGGGGCGGGGGGGAGGTGTTATTGGCAAAATGATAAATATCATAAGCCACTTATAGCCAAGAAGCCTGTAAACAGATCTTATATTCTGCTTTGAGAAATCTGAATTTATTTTTAACTTAATGCTGCATTCACTGCTATTCCAGTTACGAACATATTCTATTTGTTTTTTCCCCCAAAATTTCTATAGCAAAGCCAAGTGCAAAGCCATCACCATCCAAAAGACATTGTTCAGACAGTGCAGAAATTCCAGTTTCTAATTCAGAGAATATGCATCCAGTTAATTTACCCTCAGTAAACTCAGTTGTTCCTGAAATGACTCCTACCTCTCAGCTTGCTGGTTCATCCTCAGAAACTGAAGAACACAACACTACATCTGAACTGACTTCTGTTAGCTCAGTTAAAACACGTATGCAGAAGTTGGCAGAACAGCGACGCTGCTGGGATAATGGTATGTATTTCATGCTAAGACACTGAAAACTAAACATGCAATGATATGTGCAAGCAAATACTGTGTGGAAAATCTGTGCATGAAACTTTCAAAATTATATTTAGCTTGGCTACAAAGTACTGTCCTACAGAGGAAAAAAAAGTAATCTGACTAACAGACATGATTGCAAATGTTTAGCAAGTCTGCCAATGTCAGTTAGAAAACCAGAGTTACGTGTGTGAGCCAGTGCTTTGTTTTGACACAATTGTTACTTGACTTAGAGAAATAATTCTGCTTTGTACCATTGGGATTGGTCCTGTATACAGGTAGTTCTCACTGGTCCACTATTCTAGAAAGCTTGGGCATTCTTCCTGCCCAACCGTGCAGGTCCACTTATCTTCCTTTTTTATTCTGCTGACAGTCACATCAACTGATGTGATGTGCAGCTGCTGTAGAAAACTACAGCTGAGAGAGATGAGCAGCAGCCCTAGCAATGCTTCCAAAGTCTAGAAAGACCTCAGAAACATCATAAAATGAGCACCAGCACTATTTCTTTTCTGAGTGAAATAAGAATGAAGGAAAGAAGACTCCAATTAGTTTTAATTACCTTTGTGAGGGATTGGGAGGTAGAAACTGGTGGCATGGAAGTACTCTCAGAAAGATTGTTCCACGAATTATTATAGATTTGTGTAATAGCTAAGGATAAATCTCTGTTTGAAATTTATTTCTACTATATTCAGTTTTGAATACCCCAAGTCTTTTTATATTAAGTATGTTTTGGAAGTGTCAGAGTTCTGTAATAGATGGGCTTTCTTTTGTCTGTTTTATGGGGAGGGCAAGAAGGACAGGGTAATCTGCTCTCCTTTGGATGGTGTGTTTTTTCTTTGCAATTAACTGAAAAGAAGGATGCATCTAAATGTATATACTCTGATTTCAGAAAGTTTGACATCTCTTCACCATATTTTAAATGTGCTTTATTGTTTCAATTTTCAGATTTGCCTGAAAGCATTTCCACAACACCTTTGTTATCAAAAGAATGTGTCATTTCTCCACCCAAACAACTTAATGCAATAACTGATACACCAATAGGAAGAAGGGGCCGTCTAGCTAACCTTGCTGCTACAATTGGCTCCTGGGAAAATGATCTAAGCCATCCATCTGCAAAGCAAAACAATACACAAGAACAGCCTGGTACTACTTGTTTTTCCAAATTGTCCACTACAAGTGGAGCATCTGTTAGAATCAATAGTGGTAGTGTGAAGCAGGATGCTACATCCTGTTCACAAAGGGCTGTGGATAAGTCAGCAATCTCTGGGATATTGGTAAGTTATATTTTAATGTTGTATATTTCCTATATAGACTGCTAAAATGAAGGTAAACAATACTGGATTGTAATTCAAACCATGCTTAAAAGGGAATACATTTCTTTAAAAAGTGAGATTTATAAGAATCTTAATAAATGGCAAGTACTTTACACTAAATTTGATAGAAGGTGCTTTCACAGACAACTGTGCACATTATACTGTGGAAAAGAAAAGTCAGGGAAATAGTAAACTACTAATAGAATAGTTAAAAATTTTGGTTTTGGATTAGTGCTTTCACAGAAGAATTAATTATATCTGGAAACTTTTATAAACAATAAAAATGTTTAGAATAATTTTAGTAGTCATTTTAAACATATATTTCCCCATTTAAACTAGGGCGGAACTAATAGTTCTGTAACACAAGTTTCAGGAGTTACTAGCAGCCATTTTAAAGAAACTGAGGTACCAAATCTAAAAGAAAAGGGCAATCTTAACCTAACACCAAAATCTCAAGAAATTCCTGCCAAAGAAGAGCAAATACAAGAAACACCCAAACAAGTTGATTACAAAGATAAACCCAACACACCAGGTAAAAAATGCTTCTATCTTTTTAGTGTTTTTTTTATAGCATTAACTAAGTACTTCTATGCAAAGTATGCTTGAGTGTTACTTCTGTTGATTCTAGCATTCCATGTGATTTAGTATTTATCCTGTTATTTATAGAATTCTTAGTGCAATTTTTTAAAATGGCTATTGAGCATTTCCACTAAGTACATAAAACCAATCACATGTTAAGCAGGGGCAAAATCCTTTTCAGGAAGTGATTTGAAGTTAAGTTTGATTGTGCTGATTAAAACATACAGGTGAAAATCTGCAATGGCTTTAGCATATTCCCCTAAAATACAGTGCAAAATAATATCTCTGGACAATATTATTTATAATTTCAACATTAAATATACTTAATTCTACAAATCATACACACTTCATTTTGAAACATACACATTCTATATGTTTAATATAATTTTAAAATATTTGTATTGGCCACAATCCAGTTTGGTGTAGTGGTTAAGATGCTGGCTTAGAAACCAGAAGACTGAATTCTTGTCTCAGTTTAAGAATGAAAGGCAGTTGGGCAATTTTGGGTCAATCAGTCTCAGTCCAGCCCACCTCATGGAGATGTTTGGTGGGGAAAATAGGAAGATGAAGGAGTATTATATATATGTTTGCCACCTTGAGTTACTTACAAGGTTATAAAGGCAAGATAAAAATAATAATGTTATAATATCCACAAAATGTGCACTAGAGTAGCAGAGCAGGAAGCTATGAAGTGAAGTTGCAAGATAGTTGAGATAAAAACTTCTCTTCTAGACATATTAATAGAACTCTTATTGTCTTGACTAGTAAGCTAGTAATTTTTTTAAATTAGTTTTTGTGTATTTTGGAGCCATATGCTACATGATTGCAGTATGATGCTAATAGTCATTAACAGTACTGATTTTATAAATATGATTTATAAATATGAAGCCATTATATATGTGTGTGTGTGTGTGTGTGTGTGTATGTATGCATGCATGTATAAAAGGTAAAGGCTCCCCCACACATGCGTGCTGGTCGTTTCCAACTCTAGGGTGTTCATCTCTGTTTCAAAGCCAAAGAGCCAGCGCTTGTCCGAGGACGTCTCTGTGGTCATGTGGCCGGCATGACTAGACTCCAAAGGCACACGGAACGCTGTTACCTTCCCACCGTAGTGGTCCCTATTTTTCTACTTGCATTTTTACGTGCTTTCGAACTGCTAAGTTGGCAGAAGCTGGGACGAGTAACAGGCGCTCACTCTGTTATGCGGCACACGCCAAACTGCCGACCATCTGATCGACAAGCTCAGCATCCTAACCCACTGAGCCACCGCGTCCCTAAATACACACACATGGACACGGGTTTCTGACAAAGTAAATGGAGATTCATTAAATGACTACATGATTTGCTTAATAACCATGCAAAAATATTATAAAAATTGTGTATGACTTACTTAAAATCACCTCACTTAGTGATGAAGGTTCCATTCCTAATCAGTGTACCTGGAGGACTACCAGTCTGTTTTTCAAGTTTTAAAATAGCTTTTATAGTAATTTTTGATAGCCAAGCATTTAGTACTGGATAAAACTAGTTCTCTTAAACTACATATGAAATAGTTGGAAAACATTTGTACTCACATGTTTATTATCATGATCTGTTCAAAAGACCATGGAGTTTAATGAAGGATTTGCACAGCTTGGTCCCAGAGTTTTTATGTATAAAAACATACTGTTTGGTATACAATTAAGTTGCAAAATGTGTATTATATGCATATAATTTTTATGGTTTAGTGAAGTCTTAGTTAAGTTGTTATAGTTTATATTTCCATTTATGGCCTTTAGTTATTCTTTCTTGGTGATAAAGAATCTTAACTTTTTAACAAAGAAAAATCAATTATTATAGGAGGTTCAAGCATTAAGTCTTTTCTGGAACGTTTTGGGGACCATTGCCAGGAGTATACTACACCAAGTTCTGCTATTGCAGGAGGGTACAGAACTCCAATTATCACTCCAAACACAAAGACAATCCAAGAAAGACTCTTTAGGCAGAATGAAGCGTCTTCAGCGTCCAGTCTAGCCCAGCAGCTCAAACAAGTATGTACTTAAAATAACTTTGTATTTGAGATAATGTGTATTGATCAGTCTTTGACACTGGATATCTACTGGAGAAATGTTCACATTACATTTATTTTTTCCTTGGTTTATTCAGGAACGTGAAAGAGAACTTGAATGTATACGAGGTCGCTTTGACTGGAACACTTTGTGGAGTGCTGAAAAAGGAGAACAGCCCAAGAAAAAGCCTCCAGAGATAAAATTAGTATGATGTTAAAATCTATTTTAAGAAAAGCACAGTACCATTTTCTTTTTTAAAAGATATAAATAAAGCATTGTGATTAGTCTACAGTGCTAAAGTTTTCATACACCCTTTATATGGGACCTTGCATGAGTGTGTATGTATATTGAGACATTACACAAATATGTCAATAGAGTATGATTTTTATTTTATTATGCATATATCTCCATATGCATTTCAGCTCGTTAATGTGGCTAAATATGATATTTCTCCCCCCCCCACTCCCAGGAGAAACCTACGAATGCTGATCCAAAGCACTTCTCAAGTACAGATGCCAATTCCCAGTTAGTAGGAAAAAAGTTCAGAAAACCTGAAAGAGTTGTAAAAAACACATATCCAGGTGAGAATAATTTACCTTCAAATTACATGTCAGTGGAAGTTAGCACATGCAAAAATTATTTATTTAAGAGATGCTTAAATAAAATTGTTTTTATATTTCTAGTCATCTATTTAGATTTTTTGGTTTATGTGTGAGAAGAAAGAATATTTAGTATGGCAATTGATAATATGTGTTGTTGAGATATTTTCTATAGATGAATAAATACTAGGTAGTCATGTAAAATTACTGAAGAACGTAAATGTAATCAGATCAGTTTATTGCAGTCTTAAGGCCAGGTACAGTAAAATATCTGTAATAATAGCGTAACTGTTACATATTTTCATATATATAAAACAGAAAAATATAATAGGATCTAAAATAATTAAAAACAGATAAAATAAAACAGAAATGTAATGTAGGAAGTTCCAAACATAATTACAAATAGTCGTCCACTTACAACCACAACTGAGCCCAAAATTTATGTTGCTAAGCAAGAGATTGGTAAGTAGGTTTTGTGCCATTTTATGACCTTTCTTGCCGCAGATGTTAAGTGAATCACTGCAGTTAAGTTAGAAACACAGTTATTAAATGAATCAGGCTTCCCAATTGACTTTACTTGTCAGAAGGTCACAAAAACTGACCATATGACCCCACGACACTGCAGTCAAATACATGCCAGTTGCCAAGAGTCTGAATTTTGATCGTGTGAACATGGGGATTCTGCAATGGTCATAATGTGAAAAATGGTCATAAGTCACTTTTTTCAATGCTCTTGTAACTTCAAATGGTCAGTAAATGAATGGTTGTAAATCAAGACTACCTATAATGGTGCAGCAGCATACTGTACAGATGGTGATGTAATACTGGATGACTTGAGAAGATATTTCTGAGTCTGTCTCAAAGAAATAGTATTAAGTAGAAACCATACTCCCTATCTGGAAATTCCTTCAGTATCGGATAAATGAAGCTCTATTTAGAATCCTTATAGAGAGCAGCATATTAGAATATGACAGAGTTTCTACTGAGCTATCACCGTATGACTATAACCAAAAATATGTAGAAATATCTTAAAATGTAAAAAAGTACTGAGGATAATGCATCTAACTTGTCTAAAGTGAAAGCCTTATTTCAGAATTGTACTGGATGATAAGATGCTAGAATGAAATCTCTTGGAAGACTTATGTTAAATACTGGGATATGTGTCCTTGCGTAATTAAATTTGGAGATCTGTATCTCGAAATCATTGTTTGAGGGCAGTTCTAGCATTATCAAAACTTAAAGAGCACAAACCTCCCATAGAAAATCTCAGTACAGTTGTTCTCGACTTAACGACCATAATTGAGCCCAAAATTTCCATTGCTTAGCCGGACATCTGTTAAGTGAGTAGTGCCCCATTTTATGACCTTTTTTGTCACAGTTAAATTAATCATTGCAGTTGTAAAGTGAAACATTCAATTGTTATAGGAATCTGGCTTTCTCCATTGACTTTGCTTGTTGGAAATCAGCTGGGGATGTTACAAAAGGTGATTACGTGACTCCAGGACAGTTCAACTGTCATAAATACATGCCAGTTGCCAAGCACCCAAATTTTGATCACGTGACCATTGAGATCTGCAATGGTCATAAGTGTGAAAACCGGTCATAAATCAGTTTTCAGTGCCATTGTAACTTCAAACAAATGGTTGTAAGTCAATTACCTGTAAATACATTTGATCTAGAGCTTTTTAAAGCCATTATGATTTAAAACAATCTCTTAAGTACAAATGGCATCAAACCTATAGGAAGTAAATTTGACGTTAACGAAAGATACTAAGAAACCATGTTCTAGAGTCCAACACTAAATCAGTCTCTACACATAAGATGACATTTTTGATACTTTTGAGGTCTTTAGTATCAATAGTATCAATTATTTTGAATAATTTTAAGACCATTAAGCTTTGCAAAGGGCAAATTTGGAAGCCATGAGGAAACAGACTATTTTACTTTGGAAAACATAGCTCCTTTTCATGATAAAATCTTGAGCATTCCAGGGTAAAGAAGCATGGAACTGCATTCCAAGATATTTATAGATAACTGCATGCTCAGTTTGAGTACCATTTATTTGCAATTTGTGAATTTTATGATAGCCTTGGGCAAACTAAAGCAGGGGTCCCAACCCCCAGTCCCTGGACTAAGTAGTGGTCTGTGGCATGCCAGCAACTGATCCGCAGAAACAAAGCCCCATCTGTGGTATGCAGACAGCACACAAAAACATGCATTCTCCAGTTCGCAGAAAAAACTTTCTCTACAGAACCGGTCCCTGGTGCCCAAAAGGTTGGGAACCTCTGCTCTAAAGTGTTGGTTTTCTGATAATATATTGATAGCTTTTTTTCTATACAGAATAAAATGTGTAAAGTAATAGTGTTCTAAGTGCTTTTCTCATTCTCACTTGTGAAATAGACATAACATTGTAATGCTGGAAACAAATGATTAGTTAAAATAGATATGTGACTAGCTGAAACAGCAAGTGCTTGGATTATTGGATTTAAATAAGATTAAAAAGTAGTGACGTGAGTTGTTAACTGCTTCCTGAACTTGGTGGTTTTCTTGGAGATGTTTCATTACTAAATTGGGTAACCTTATCAGTGCTGATAATATTATTTAGTTTGGCAATTAAATTTCTGCAATAAAAACTCCAAGCACCAAGAACCCCACAGAGCTACAAATATTCTCTAAGTGAAGTTAATAAGCAACATTTGAAAAAAGTACTGAACAAGTAAGAACAGCCTTTTATCAATAGTAGACTCTTGAACTGTCTGACACAGTCTCCCTTCATATTATCTGAAGTTGGCTTAAAATCAACAAAAGTTGCAAAAATAGAACTATGAGGAGTTGCAGAATATTTCCTGCCAGATTATGAAATACCAAACAGTGATCTAATGCTGATCATTCCCTCTAAATCCAGTTTATCCTTCAGTTATGTTTTCATTTTGTACCGAAACCACTAATTTTAGATATAAAAATATGGCATAAAGTTTACTTGGTGTGATTAATAAACTAATAGGCCTGTCATTTTTAGGATCAAGTTTATTTCCTTTATTTTTGTAATGGTAGAATAATAGTCTGATTACAATCAGATGGAAATTGGCTTGTGACATAATAGACCTGTTATTATGGCCAGAACTGGCGACCAGCAATCTTTGTTTTTCCTGATTAATTCTGAAGGGATTAAATCACAATTATGCAATAAGATATTTAACCTCAGTTATAAACACTGAGTGACATCATTATGAAAGGAAATGACATATGAAATTACAGCATTAAAAGATGTTTCAGAAGTGATCTATTTATTTGTAAATATTTATGTGATAAACCTAAAGTTATCCATCTATAAGGTACCAATTAAGTGTGAAAACTGAGTGATAGCTGCACTTTTAACCTTACCATTTATCTGTTTGGTACAAGAAATCAGAATAGGGTTTCCCTGACAATTTCATATGTGTAATATTTTTAATACTAAAATAGGTGACATTTATATACTTTGGATGTTTGGTCATTTGTATACTTCATTTATATGCTTATCCATATACTTAAAAATGCTTATATACTTTGGTTGTTTGGTTTGAATGTTTTTCAAAATTGCTCAACAGAATAAATCAACTTTTTATTTACGTTCTTCCAAAGTAAATATTGCCTGATTAAGAAAAGGTAATGCTCCAGAAAGTTTCCATTCCCAATTTCTGCTGATATTGCTTATGGTAAATTGGCATGGTATTTCTTTTAATGATTATTTCAGAAGTTTTATCTTTTTAAAAAAAAATAAAAAAAACTAGTTATTTTTCCTGAATTGCTTTCTTGGAAAATTTTAGGTCCTTCAGAAAACGAAAAGAGAGAAGAACTCAGTCCTCTGAAAGTTTGCTCACCAAAAACTCTTGTAAAAGCAGCTTCTAACACGAAACTTGAGCAAGTTCCTAATAAACAAAACGGTTTGTTTTTCTTAATTCTATATCCTGAATTGGTTGTATTACATAATCTTCCTAGTTCAGATACTAGTTCAGACTCCTCCTGTCACTGATAATAAAAGAAATTGGTGGATAACTAAAACAGATATGAAATTCTATTTAATATTTTTTTAAAAAATTCACTTCGCATCCAAACTGATGCTGTAGTAAAAAAAATAACATGGAAGCAAAAACTGCTGATAACAAATTCATACTGTAGTTAATTAGCAGAAATTAATATTGAACCTGTCAACAACTGCAGGGAGAATATTATCCCTGCTAACATTATTTTACTATTAAGGGTAAGTTGCTGGATGGTTGCAATTATACATTATGTGCTTTGGTAGATTTTGCTTTGTTAACCTAACTATTTTATCTTAATAAAAAGAGCTTAGTCTTGTTTTTAAGTGAACAGAAATATTTGTTTCAAGAAAATTGAGTTTTTTTAAAACAATAATTGGACTTGAACATTAATAAGACTACATTGTTAAGGGAAAGAAAAAACAATGAACTGTGCAAGCAAAATGCTAAAACTTGACACTTTTACCTTAAGGATGGAAATAATTACTTGTGATTATTATATTTGCATTATACAAGTATAAATAGGATTGCAACATGTGTTGTTATGACTTTTTTCTTTGTCATATTCTTTCACTTTCTTGTTAGAGTACTTTATGTTTACATTTTTTCCTCATTGACAAAGTATTTATTTCCATCATTATTCGGTGTTAAAACCTCTTGCTCTCACTGTCCAGGTAAAGAAGAGGAAACTGAGATAAATGATGAGATGAATAGCACAAAGGTAATAAGTGACATCTTTGATGAAGTCCTTCATGAAGATGGGCCTGACATAGAGAAACTTAAAAAAGAAATGAGTATAACTTTAGAAGCTGAAAGTGATGATGAACAGGAAGAGACACTGAATATTTCATCAATGTCTCTCTTAACACCTTTAACAGAGGCTGTTGCTGTTGCAAGTCCAGAGGTAAGAGTAAATTCTAAATATAGTAATGTTACTTCTTATACATCTAGCAGGGCTGGGTAGGTTTTCAAAAACTTGAGAAAATATATCAAACTTTTAATGTTTCCAGTTGGATATTTCCTTTTAAAAATATTTTATTAGTTTTCCAATATTTACAATAATATATTTAAAAAGCAATGTGGTATCCGAGTTACAATAGCTCCATTTCAGACAAATACATATTATTACAAATCTCCACGTTATTTATAACCAATACTTCCTCTCTCTTTTTTCTTCGATATATACTATCTCTTATCTAAATTAACATATTTTTATTACTATACATCAATCATTTAATAGTTTATTTTATTTTATTTTTTGGATATATATATCCATCAATCTTTTAGTATATTTCATATTTTAACATTTCATCTTTAAGACATCAAACACCTTATCTATTTTTTCTAGCTTTAATTTTACATTGATATTAAAATTAAAACGTTTAAGATTTCTCAATTTCATATTACTAAATAACCTCTTTTTCCTTTATACAATTCTCTTCAATACCTAGTAATGTCCATTTCTCATTTATCTCATTTCCATATCTATATCAGTTATACAATATTTAAAATAGTAGTCATTAAGATACAAATTGCAAGGAGGAGAAAAAGAAAGAAAAAAAGAAGAAAGAAAAGAGGAGGACAATAAAATATTCCTGTTTCTCATTTATAGTTTCCACACATTAAAAATTAACCAAAATTTGTTCCATTTTAACATTCAATACATCCTTCATGTCTCTGCATCCAAATATATTAGTTACATTCTATCATTCTTAGCATATATACATCTTAACCCATATAATTTAGAAAAACTCAATATTTCAATGTTGATATTCATACATTTGTTTTATTTTTTATTTTTATTATTTTTTATTAGTTAATCAATATTTTTATCTACTCATCAAAACATCCTCGTAATCCCAGTACCATCCTGTCTATTTTAATATTATCTATTTCAGGCCTTTTAAAAATGTTCATATTTCTTCAATCTTATTCTTGCTTTCTTACTTTGCCATGTCATTTTGCGCTTCTTTGATTCAGGGTCATCAAAGCATTCTTGTATTACTATATCATATTGAAGTGGACCCCTAGTCTCCACCTTTAAAGAATTAAAGAATCTGCCAACAGCACCACATCTTATTATTTTCACCTCTAGATACAATTGTCCTGGTCCAAATAAACTTCCTTCCATATTTTCTCCATCACCATCTTCAAAAACCTGTATTTGTTGACTGTGTAATTCTTCTGCCAATGTATTTAATTGTTCAATTTCTTCTATTGAGTTCTGTCCCAGTAAAATATTAGTTGTAGTCACAGTCTGAGTTTGTTTCATCGAGATGCTTTCTAATTCTTTCCCAAAAGCTCTTATTTCATCACCAGCTGTAGAAAGGAGCTGATAAGTTTGGTAAGATATTTCCCACAGAGTATGAATTTGTTTTTGAAACTTCCATTGTAAACTTTCACATCTGATGTTCAAGGTTACTCTTTATCTTGTTTTCTTAAATATTTTCTTGGTTTTTTGTTTTTTTTAAAGAGAAAGTCAAAATTGCAATTTCAAATTTAGCCACTGGGTGTCCCCCAAGTACTTTAAGAGTTCTTTTCTTTTGTTATTTCTTTCTTAAACGTTCTTTTGTTTCCAAAAAAACACCCCTGAGTTTGTTCGCTGCCTTCCAAAGGGAGGGTTAAATTCCCCCTCCCTCTCCACAGGGGGGAAAGTACTTAGCAGCTTAATTAGGTGAAAAGAAGATGATTAAGGTACAAGAGAGGAATCTTACCCTCATCTCTTCCACGCTGCTTTAATGTTGCCTGATAGTAGATTTGACTTAGGCTGTCTGCAGCCTAGGAGCTGGCCATATTCCTATGGTCAGTCTTTCGTCTGCCGGTACAAAGGGAATGCAGGCACTAACAAGGGGGTTGCTGTCCCCCCGCGTTTCTGCAAAAGCCCCTTCTGTCTGGACACCCCTCCAGGGTGACTCTTGGTCCTTTTCGGACCCCCCAGCGATGCGAATCTGGACGTGGAAGACAGGAGCCGTCCTCCAAGCGTCCATTTACGGCTGTCGGCAAACCGGAAGCCTGCAGTTGGATATTTCCTACAGTAACAGCTTTTACAAAATGTCTTAATGCTTTTAGAATGATCAAACAAGTATGTTTCCCTCTTTCAGATTTTTGCTTCTCCTAGTAAGTCAATTGCTGAAGAAAGTACTGCAAGTGATGAAAGTCCAAAGTCCATCAGATTCCAGAGAATGTCTGTTTGCAGAACTGAATCCGGAAGCAGCATTGTATCTTTATCAGAAGAACATAATCTTTATAGGTATTTTCTATGTAGAAGATCTAGTAGAATCATGGCTCATTTTGGGGAAATGATGGTAAAATTAGCTAAAGGAACTAACGAAGATTTATTTGTAGCCCAGCCTAATCAAAACTTACTCTTGGATAAATGAATATGGGGAAATAAGGGCAGCACTCTGCTTCCTGAAGTCATGGAAGAAACGTGAGTGTGTAGAGAAACTTAAATCTACCAAACATTAGGTATCTTATACAAAGCAATCTAATTTATCACAAGCACCTATCCTTGATTATCGAGGAATGGAATAAAATAAGTCAAATACTCTTACTGCATTTTCTAAAACTAGATTTTTTCCCCCCTTGAAGTATTGATGCCTATCGATCCCAGAGATTTAAAGAAACTGATCGTCCATCAATAAAACAAGTAATTGTTCGCAAAGAAGATGTATCTTCCAGGCTTGAAGAGAAGAGAAATGGAAATGATGAAATTAACATTAAACAGAAGTTACAGGTAGTTAGAATCCCACTTTCCAATTAATATGAGAAGAAAGTATATATGAAACTTTTTAATTGTATTCTTAATCATTGTTAGGTGATGTAGCTTTATGATGCAGTTTTGTGTCTGCACTTGATAAACATTAGCACCTCTTGTGTGGTGAGCATTTCTTTAAAGCTAAGAATCATCTTTAGTATCTACCTGAGGGTTGTGATCAGTGATGGCAAGATACCACTGGAATGATGGGACTGAAATGTCTTGTCTTCAATTTAATTTATGGGGATCTAAGGAGTAAACTATATACTGTAGAACCTTAAAGTTCCCATGTTCCCTGTTAACTATTGCCATAACTCCCAGCTTCATTTTCTTTAAGAGATGAAATTGTTAATTTAAACTGTTATTTGATCCTTTCTATCTCCAAAAAAGGCCCACTTGCTTATTTGTGTGTGTGTGTGTTTGTGTGGTGGGGAGGGGAGGGGAGGGGATGAAGGAATGTAGGTACAGAGTACAGTGCAGTATAATAATGTATACTACAATACCTGTGTAAATATTCAAGACTTCTCGGTATATACTATATTTCTTCTGTCTTAAATCATAGGGTCTATTTTTCTTCATAGAAAGGGCCATTTATTTTTTAATCACAAAACTTTTTTTGTTAGGGTAATTACTATCTAATTCCAACTATATTTAGGAGCTGAATAATGAAATTAATATGCAACAAACTGTCATACATCAAACAAGCCAGGCTCTTAACTGCTGCGTTGATGAGGACCATGGGAGAGGATCACAAGAAGAAGCAGAAGCTGAAAGGCTACTTCTTATTGCAAGTATGATGCTTAGTTTATTTATCACTGGATTTGCAGAGAATGTTATTCAGGATGCTATATATTTTATAACCAATATGATTATTTTTAAGTACCCATATTATATTAATGGAATTACTTAATTTATTTCCTATAGTCAATATATTTATATCTTTCCTCTTTCATTGTTCTGAATACAGCAGCAATTATTGAAAATCATTGTCAATGTGCAACCTTACTTGTTTTCTTCTTTTTAAGTAAGTGAAGCTTTCATATTCAGAGATATAACCTACTATGTTATTGTCTGAAAAAGAGGAACAAAGCCTTTCCTTAGGGGGTAGTTACTGAAGCTACCTAACTGACTGATTTTGTGCTGGGTTATATGATTTCATAAAGGATACAGAAAAAGCTTCTATATGAACTATTTCAAACATAAAACTTCATTAAAGTTCCAATTTCAAAGATTTGCCTAAACATGGAATGGGTTATTTTGAGCTTTCTGAAAATAAATTCATTCAAACAACATTCTGTACTCAAAGCTGTTCCAAGTAGAGAAACTTGAAATATTGAAAACAGCCATTTTTTCTCTTGAAACATGTTCACCATCAAAATGGTTCAAATAAAAATTTGAACACCACTAGTTTTGATCCATTAAGGAACTTCTGTAAAATAGATATGTTTCCTGGTAAATGGTTATTATTTAATGAAAATAATTGATAATTATAAAGGAAAGTTGTTTCAATTCTTTTAACTTTTTTCAAGCTGAAAAAAGAGCAGCATTATTGGAAGAGTTAAACAAGCTTAAAAATAAAGGACCTCAGAGTAAGAAGATAAAAGCTGATTCTACAATTTCTAGAGTTTCACCTTCCAAAGGATCTGTCAGTCTGTCAGAAATGCGACTACCTTTAAAAGCAGATTTTATATGCAATATCCAGAAAGCAGGTAATATTCTTGTTTTTTATGATAGTTGTAAGGCTTGGCACTATCACTCAGCACTATGAGGCAGCTCACTTGAGTCTGCAATTTGTAACAGTATAGCTAGTATAGAACTTACTTTAAAAAATATTTGCAGTTTACTTATATATTACTTCTGGAGTACATGTATAGATGGACTTTGTGATTTATCTTGGCTCAATTCTGAACCAAAGACTCCTTTCAGTTTTATTACTTAGTTGGGTAACAAGGCATCTTACTAGAAAAAAATCAGGTATTAACTGAAGTACAGTTAAATTATAATCTTTAAACTACCTTTTGTTACTTGCCTTTACAGTATTTTTACTTTTCTATTTGTGTATTGTTTTACTTTGAGCTGTTTTGAGTGTTCTTTCCAAGTAGAAACATGGCATCTAAATCTAGTACATAAATAAACTATTCATTTATTTACAGATACAGCAAATTACTATTATATAATCATGCTAAAATCAGATGCAAAAAATATGGTTGCAACACCTTTAGCAAGTACTGCTAATTCTCTGTGTGGAGATGCTCTTTCTTTTTCAACAACATTTACATTGTAAGTGTTTTATTAATTCTATTTATATCAGCACTAGTAAGCTTCTTTGGAGACAGATAGAATATATAATTACGAGTAGTTTAAAAATTAAGTATCTTGTTAAATTTAAAAGTATTTTGTTTAACCCAAGAATCATTTAGTTTTGTGTTTCCTCTTGAAGTCAATAATTATGGAATTACATATTTTCTTTCCCTTTTGTTTCCCAAGTTAATTTTTTACATTTTTTAAAAAAAGTTATAGCTATATATTCACCTCATTCCAAGCAACATATCTGTGATTTTTTTTCCTTTTTAGCAGGTTCTCACCTACTTAGCTATCTGTTTTGCTTAATGATTTCAATAAGGAAAAAAGGTTTCTCCAACAGACCTAATGACAAAAAATAATGATACTGAATCCTACAGTGTTTTCTTATAAACCCCAAAGCAACTAATTCCTTGGGTGTGTTTAGTGCAGTGAAATAGGGAAGCTGACCAAGTAGTGCAGGGATGTCAAACTGCCGGCCCACAGGCCGGTTGCATCATATGGAGGCTGTGCCAATCTCAGCTAAAGGTATAGGTAAAGGTTCCCCCACACATGCGTGCTAGTCGTTTCCAACTCTAGGGGCTGGTGCTCATCTCTGTTTCAAAGCCGAAGAGCCAGCGCTTGTCCGAGGATGTCTCCGTGGTCATGTGGCCGGCATGACTAGACGCACGGAACGCTGTTACCTTCCCACCGTAGTGGTCCCTATTTTTCTACTTGCATTTTTACGTGCTTTCGAACTGCTAGGTTGGCAGAAGCTGGGACGAGTAACAGGCACTCACTCTGTTACGCGGCACACGGGATTTGACCCGCCAAACTGCTGACCATCTGGTCGACAAGCTCAGCGTCCTAACCCACTGAGCCACTGCATCCCTAATACGGCAATGCAAAAAAAGTCGCAATATGTCATGACACGTGATGCGGCAAGTTTGACACCCATGAAGTAGTGGAACTCACTCATATTGCTGTGCTGTAAAGAGCACTTTTATTGCTGTGTTATTTGACTGAAATTTTCAAAGTGCAAAAAGAATTATCATCTCTATGAGGAATTACATGTATATATATTAGCCACTAGATGGCACATTAAGAATAACTGCTTCATAGGAAGCCTTGAAAAATTGGCTGAGGTATCAGGAACTTGGCCCTTTTTTTAGTTTTTTAGTTTTTCATTTAAATTTTATGGGGTTTTTTTCTTGTTCATTATTGACAACATTGCATGAAATACCCCTTTTGTTAAAAAAAAGATATGGCCCCTGATAAGAATCCATTTCTGAAAATGGTTCTGTTTTATTATTTGCCTGATTCATCTTTTCTTTACAGAGCATAAGATAGCAATTACAAAACTTCTGAATAGAATATGGATAGTGGTATTTTATTTAGTTGTCAAATTTATAGGCCAGTGGTGGTGCCATGCCTTGGAGGTGGTAACTGTCCCTCTTCAACCAGCCACCCCACACAGGTGTCCCTCCCCACGAGTGACATTGAGGTGACCACACCCACCTTGGCCACACCCACCCAATCTTCCATGACCACAACGCCCACCCAGTAGGCCACGCCCACCTGGCACCCACGGATAAATAAGTGGGCTTTGGGTTGCAGTTTGGACACTCGGTCTCTAAAAGGTTTGCCATCACTGTTATAGGCTTTCCTAGAAATTTCTAGATTTTCCTAGAAATTTTCCATTTCAATTCCAAAATACCTTATGCCGATTCACAAAATTAAAGAGATTATAGCTACATCCCATGCCATATTGAATTTTATAAGTGATCTAGCACCTTGAATTGCACCTGAAAGTCAACTGTAACCATTTTAGTTCATGTAGTAAGGCTTCTGCATCACTCTCATATTGCTATGTTTGGACCAACTGAAGCTTCTTAAGGGTTTCCAAACTGTTATATTTCATGCACAAGGTGACTAATTTATCATAATCTAGAAAACAGCTGCATGATCCAGGAACGAATGCAACTAATGTACAAGTTTAACCTACACAAAGGACTTCCTGACACAGCTGCCACCTGCTTCTTGAGAAGTAGATGTGAGTCAACAAGACCATATATTGCCAGGAAGTCCTGAGTGAATTATTGCAGCCTGATGCAAGATTAGAACTGAGAAGACCAAGCACTTGCCATTTGGTCTTGCTAAAGTTAAATTTGGGCCCCTTGCTCCCCATACACACTTCATTGGTCTCTTTGTACTAGGACAAACTTTGAAAAGATTATTTGTTCAGAGGTTGAGATGTGCAGCTGAATATAACGAGCATACTAATCATTCCAGATCTCTGACAGATAACCTGCTTCAGTGGTCTTAAACAAGAGGAGAAGCATTTAGTCCTGAAACGCCTTACAAATTAGGGATTTCATGACCTCTCTCTCATCCTCAAACAACAAATCGAACCAGCCAAAAAGAAAGAATTACTGTAATGTGCCCCCCACTTCCATAGTCAGTCCAAAATATTATCATTGTCTATAATACCAACTACCATTGAGACTTTTATGATCAAGGGGTCCTCGGTGTTCTTGCAAACTTTTCGTTATCGAACTAAGTAACATCATCACATAGAGCAGCTTTCAAAAACCTAAAGAAGAACCAACCATCATGCTACCAGCAGACAAAGACTGAATCATGGTTATCATGGACAGATTACAGCATATACAAAAAGTGAAAGAATTACTAGTAGAAAAAAAACCTAACATCCCAGTGAACACCAATCCAATACAAAAACTAGATGACTGGATGAAGAGAATTCTGAAACCTCATCAAGAAACATCAAATCATCAAACGAGACCACAGGTGGATAAAAAGTAGTGGACTCATCTTTGCACAGTTCTTTGGACCCCTGAACACAAGCCAGACATACCTCTGTCCAATTTTATCACATCACAAAAGAACTGACAAAAAAACTGGGACACCCCAGAAGGTACCAAATACTCCTTCAACTCCCCACTACAATGCCTCCAAAGAAGCAAAGACATGACAGTACTTGAAGATGACATCATGGTCTCATTTGATATCGTAGCACTTTTTATTTGCATGGATCTAAAATACACAGCACATCTGACCTAATCAAATGCACCAAGATTGAAATAGCTGGAATTATGGATCTTAAAAAACTTTGCCTAATCCTAACCCCAATCCCAGGCTGCAGCCCACCTCTGGACCTTGAGCCATTTGGAAAAGGCCATGGAAGTGGTGAGCCAGCATGAGCACACATTCCCACTTGCACAAACAGCAGGCAAGTACGTGCGTGCTCCATTTGTGAAAGTGGCAGGTGCACATGCCTGCCACTCATGCAAATAGAGCTGCGCACGTGCACTTGCCCACCACTTGTGTGGAATCATTCCCCCCACCAGTCTGCAAAGCTGAAAAGATTGAACTCTGGCCTAACAAACTTTCAGTTCAACGAACAAATTTGTTAACAAATCAAAGGGACATACATGGAATCGCTGCTTTCAGGACTAATAACACCATAATGCAATGCCAGGAATCTATACCACTTCTTTGCATACAACCGAAAGTATGGATCAGGTACTTTGATAACATCTTTGTCATAAAAAAGGACCAACTAAACAAAATACACAACATTAACATCTTCAGAAAAAAACATTCACAAGCAAAGAAAAAAACATACCCTTGAATATCCTCATCAGTAGAGCCAGTGATGACAAATTAGAAACACAAGTCTCAAAAAATCTGTCCATATCAACAAAGTGTTCCACTACCAAAGTAACAACCTTGCCAAAGAGAAGCTGCATAATACTATTTAAACAAGCACAAACACACTGCAGCAACCCTGAAATCAGAAAAAAGAAACAGATTGTCTATATAATACTTTTCAAACAATGAATATCCATGCAACTTCATCAAAAAGTGCCTGATCTCTGAAACTAATATAACTAATACAAGCTGAAAAGTATAATATTGTTATACATAGAGACTGTCAACAAACTTACATATACTTGGTATCACTGTAGCACACAAACCAACTAAAGCCATACAACACATCCTAAGTAAACCAAACCAGCAGCCCCAGAAGAAAAAAACAGGAGTCACTATGACATATGGTGTAAGGACAGTAACAGCTACTATGCAAGATAAATAAGCAGAAGATTAGCAGAGCTCATACGTGTCGCCAACTCGCAATCAGAAAATATGATGAAAACTGAATTTTACAACACATGGACAGACTTTACTGTGGTTTCAACTTGGAAATGGTGAGCATCCTAGATCAAACCAAGCCCCCAAACACTTGAGAATTCCTAGAAGCCTGGCACCTAGATTAATTGTCCATAAACATAAATAGAAATAAACAACATCTTCATATTTAAAAATGACAATCGAAAAGGAAATAAAAAGACCAAAACAACCCTCTGCACCCCAATGAACTGGAATTAACACCAAGACTAAGGTTAGACCAATCAATACCCCAGGTCAAGGAACTACCAAATCAGACAAATAAGCTAACAGTAAATAATAGTCCGATCAAAGAACCAAGACCACTCCCACCAATACTGATAGGGCAAGTCACTAGTATATAAAATGAAAGTTAATTCCACTCCCTATTAGAACTGATGATGTTGCCTACTAATGAAATATCTGCAAGAAAACAAAGCTCAGAGAGCACCAAGGACCTTATAGTTCAACACTAAACTACAAATATTCTCTTATATCAGTACATTTATGATCACCACAATAGTTGTAACAGCCCTTTTGCCATAGGTCCTTGACAACTAGTTACTGCTTGACCATCTCCAAAATGTCCAGGGTGGTTGGATCCATAATGAGCAAATGATCTTGAGAAGGGAACACACCACCACTTCCTTCAAGGCCAGTGAAATTACTCCCTTTCTCGAAGAAGCTGATATCACTATATGGGATTTAACTCCATGTTATGTCCTACATAGCTTTCACTAGCCAAGAGGGGCAGTGCTATAACATGGATATACTAGGATTCCTCACCTGGGCCATAAAATGTGCTGGTGCAGAGTCAAAATGTAGAAAAGTGATAATGATTCCGGCTTTCTGATAGCTGAGTAAGATATAGGAGACATTGAATGCTTTTGTTCATGTGTCTGTCAATCTAAGCATACTTTTTATATAATGATTTTATTAAGCAATTGAAAAGATAAAAACTAATACAAACCAAAGTGCAGAAAAATAGAAAAGAAAGAAAGGAATATAGTAAAAAGGAAATAAATATATAAAACGATTTTCTTTTCATAACAAATACATCTGGCTCAAGAAGAGCTTCACCCTCGTCGCTGTCCTCTTGGTTGTTACCTTCCTCTTTAATCTTCTCAATTTCAACCATTTTGTATTTTATGCTTTTTATTATATTATAAACAATATGAGTCACTGTATCAGTGAAATGGCAGCATAAACATTAAATAAATATGAAGAATTTTAATAATTTATCTCTTGAATACAATAATGATCTCTTTCCCATCTCTTGTTTATAACAAATCCTTAAAGCTTATGATCAGCAAATGTCCATTAAGACATAATCCTTTATTCTTGAGAAGGAAATTAACTGCAGTGAATTGAATTTTAGCCTTGCAACTTTGTATGTGTCCTGCTACTTTTCTCAAATTGTTTGACTGAGTTGCTTACTCTATAAAATATCCTTGCCCTATCTTAATTTTTCTTGTTTGGCTGATAGCTTCTCTTCATTTCTAGTAAATAGCAAATTGTAGTATGGCTTGATTCCTTACTTTTATCAAAGCATATAATGGCTATTCTTATTAATTTTGTCTCCTATTTTTAAAGGCAAAATGTGTCCAGTGGCTTTGAGATAAACATTGAAGTTTATAACTTGGTATGTATTATCACTTTTCAATATGCTTCTTTTGAAAGAATATTTAGCTGATTGGTAGATTGTAATATTCATTTTTTTCTTCATTAGGTACAGAAAAAAGAGTTCATTGGTGTCGATAAGAAGAAAAAATCAATAAAGTCAAAGGTAAAGACTATATAGTTCCAATTTTTCAATTTCAGTTGTAAAAGTGCAAAGAAGAAAAATAGCTTTCAGGCCAGTAGACCCAAACTGTTTTGACTAAAATATTCTTCCCTGTTTCTTAATACTAAGTTTTATTTTATCACTCAATAGATATTTGACTGATAAAATAAAATGCTAGAGCAGGTTTATTGTAATTCTAGATCCAAAACAAAAGTATTACAAATGTATGGCATACAATGTAATACACATAAAGATACCCACTGTGTTATACAAATAGAGACAGGTGTAGACAAAGTAAATTTGGCTTACATTTTTTAAAAAAACATCAGAAGAAACAGTGGCGTTTCTGAGGCTGCCAATACATGTGGTTAAATTAAATTACATCAAGTATTTTACCTAAATATACCATTATTGTTTGGTTTTAGATAGATTTTGTTCTTTTTAAAATCTCTTAGATTTTTCAAACCATAATTAACAATGAGTTGATATAGGACAACATTCCTATCTTCAGTCCAAACTTCCCAAAATAAAAATTTATCTCCCATTTTAAAATAAAATTTTATGAGAATCAAATTATAATTTATTTGCCAATAATATCCAAATTTTCTGCTGTCTCAGTATTGAAAGTACAGTTGAACTTGGAATTATGTACGTGCCAAGATTTCAAAATTGCTAAATAATACTAAAATCATGCTCAATGATATATATCAAATATTTTTCATTTCATTCATTTCATATGTTCAGTGGTACAGTTGGAAATCAGGAGATTTTAAATTCAAATGGCCTCAAGCACCAGCCTTTATTTGCATTACAGATAGTCCTTGACTTACGACCACAACTGAACCCCAAATTTTTTTTGCTAAGTGAAACACTTGTTAAGTGAGTTTTGTCCCATTTTACTTTTCTTGCCACATTTGTTAAGTTGATCACTGCAATTGTTAAATTAGTGATAGTGGTTAAGTGAATCTTGCTTCCCCATTGATTCTGTTTGTCAGATGGTCACAAAAGTGTTCACAAGACCCTGGTTCATTGCAACCATCATGAATCTAAGCCACTTGCCAAGCCTCCGAATTTTGATCACGTGACCATGGGGATGCTACAATGGTGAAAAGGGTCATAAGTCACTTTTCAGTGCCATGGTAACTTTGGTCACTAAAGAAATGGTTGTAAGTCAAAGACTATCTGTATATTATCTTGGTACACATAAGAAATTATATACAATAACAGACTTTAATAGATGCTGGTATATCTTTTCCCAGGTAGGTAGCTCAAAATAGTATAGTGATATAATACAACTATTGGCTGCTGCTGTTATTATTACTACTGCTACTACTAATCATCATCATCACCATCATCATCCCGGATGCTTGGGAAGAACTTAATAGATGAATAAAAATAACAAGCCCAATCTCAATTGTGGAATGAACCATAATAATAATAACAATAACAACAACAACAATAATAACAACAACAATAATAACAACAACAAAAGCAGTAGAAGAGGAAGAAGACAGCAGAATAGGAGAGAAAGAACTAAAGAAGATAACAAAATACAAAGAATTCTGGGAGTCCACAGGTCTTAAAGTTGCTATGTTTGCAGACCTCTGAGCTAGCTGGTTGGCCCTTCTTCCTCTCTCCCTCTCCTTTTCTTCCCCCTCCCCAGTCCCTTCCCTGTATCCTTAAAGACACAGGAATCAAGCACAAAGCAAGAAAGCCTCCTGGAATAAAAGAAACATTAAACTCCAGGGGTGGTGGTGGGGGGGTGTCTTTAAGCTGCCTCAGGCATGTCTCAGTTTTAAACAATGTAGCAACCTGAGCCTAAAAGGCTTGGCAATTACGAAAATGATAACCTTAAATTAAACCTGTTTACCTACAAAGAAAACTTGCTAAAATCCTTAGACAGACTCAAGACAAGGGGGTAAAACTAATTACATTTTTTAAAGGAATTAAACCTATGGAAGCCGACATTGCTAGCCTTTGTGAAGCAGACTAAAATATTCCAATAACCAAAGGACACAAACTGAGCCTCTGAATTACAAAACACTGTAAAAACTGTATAAAAATCCTTATGGCAATCCATTCAAGCTGCCAGCTGATCAGAGTCCACTGGCTTCCGAAATAAACCCACTTCCTTTCTGACATGCTCGTCACCCAGCTTTTCATTTCATCAGGGCTGATTGCATTCTCCTGGCTGGAGAAAACAAACCAGGGGACCTTTTCCAGCAACAGCTGCTGCTTCTTTGTTTCTGTTTCCTCCCTGCCTGCTGAGCTCTCCTTCCACAGCTGCTTCTTCATCTCCTTTTCTTTCCCTGTTGTCTTTTTTCTCCCTTTCCCGCCAAAACCACCTCCTTTTATATCCTCTCCACTCTTCCCCCCCTTTTCTTCAGTTCACCTCCAGCTCTCCACTGCTTCCAGAAGTGCCAAGCAGCTGGAGCCAATCAGCAGCTGGAGCCCTGATGACTTCTGCCGAGCCCCGACAGTGGTGCAGCTCCAGCTGCCTCTCCCTCAGGCATGGGTCACTTCAACTCATTCCCTTCCCCCGCTACACTTCTCTAGGACGGTCGCATGCCATGTGCCAAAATACCACAAGTGGTACACATACCACCGGTTGAAAAGCCCTGATCTAACTGACTAAACAAAGAACAATAATAACATCATAAAACATGTACATCTGCATTTCCCAGATCCTTGGGAAGGGCTTGATAGATTGATAAAAATGCCAAATCCACTCTGAACATCCGGCTAATTTATGATGAACCTTTAATAATAATTTGAATGAGGGAAAGCAGGCTGAAAAAAATTGGAAATAGTGGCACTTGAAGATTGGAAGTTGAACATTTATTGAAAAAGAAATCCACAGTTATACTAATTGTGATTGGAGCCCTTGGAGTAATACCTAAATGACTCCTTCAATAAGGGGTCCTTGGTGCTCTCTAAGCTTGCTTCTTTTCTTATAGACGTTTCATCTCCCAAATGATGTAATATCATCAATGCTGCACCAAAGACCTCTCATTTCAACCCTGAGCTACGAATATTGTCCTTTATCAACTCCCTCAACATTTGAATGTTTTGAATTTATTGGACCTGAGCAACTCTAATTTTACAAAAAGAAAATACCCTGCTTGGAACTGACTTGGAATGTTAACATAGTGTTTAAATTGTATTTAAGATGCTGCATTTTTCTTTTAAATAATTATGTGGTTTGACAAATTTCAATCCGAAATCATTACTGTTAAAATGTCTTCACAGCTATAAGTACAGGTAGTGCTTGATTTACAATAGTTTGCTTAGTGACCATTCAAACTTATAACAGCACTGAAAAAAAGTGACTAAGATCATTTTTCACTTAAAGCTGTTGCAGCATCCCCCTGGTCACATGATCAAAATTCAGTTGCTTGTCAACTGACTCATATTTATAAAGGTTGCAGTGTCCCTGGGTCATCTGATCCCCTTTTGCAACCTTCTACCAAGCAGTCAGTGGTGAAGACTGATTCAGTTAACAACCTTGTTATTAACAACCTTGTTATTAACTGCAGTGAACTGTGGCAAGAAAGGTTGTAAAATGGAGCAAAACTCATTTAACAAACGTATCACTTAACAACAGAAATTTTGGTCGTAAGTCAACAACTACCTGTGTACGATTGTCAACATACAGGCAATATGTAATCCAGAATTGCAGTTCAATAAATAAAAGTTCCAAATAGATATCTTTCAAAAATATAAGTTTAGAGAAACTACATTTTCTGTTCCATGTTGTGATACAAACTAAACCAGGACAATAAGTATACATACAATATATAAAATAATAAGTTGGAAGGGACATTGGAGGTCATCTAGTCCAACCCCCTGCTCAGGCAGGAAACCCTATACCATTTCAGACAAGTGGCTGGCCAGTCTCTTCTTAAAAACTTCCAGTGTTGGAGCATTCACCACTTCTGGAGGCAGGTTGTTCCACTGGTTAATTGTTCTAACTGTCAGGAAGTTTCTCCTTAGTTCTAGGTTGCTTCTCTTCTTGACTAGTTTCCATCCGTTGCTTCTTGTCCTGCCTTCAGGTGCTTTGGAGAATAGCTTGACTCCCTCTTCTTTGTGGCAGCCCCTGAGATATTGGAACACTACTATCATGTCACCCCTAACCCTTCTCTTCATTAAACTACACATACCCAATTCTAGCAACAGTTCCCTATATGTTTTAGCCTCCAGTCCCCCAATCATCTTTGTTGCTCTTCTCTGTACTCTTTCTAGAGTCTTGACAACTTTTTTTACATCGTGGTGACCAAAACTGGATGCAGTATTCCAGGTGTGGCCTTACCAAGGCATTGTAAAGTGGTATTAGTACTTCACGCGATCTTGATTCTATCCCTCTGTTAATGCAGCCTAGCACTGTGTTGGCTTTTTTGGCAGCTTCAGCACACTGCTGGCTCATATTTAAGTGATTGTCCACTAGGACTCCAAGATCTCTCTCACATTTTTCTATCTTATCAAGTAGTAGGTTGTGATCTACTTTATCAAATGCCTTACTGAAGTCCAAGTAAATTATATCTACAGCATTCCTCTGGTCCACTAGTTTTGTCACTTGGTCAAAGAATGCAATAAGATTTGTCTGGCATGATCTGTTTTTGACAAACCCATGTTGGGTTTTAGTAATAACTTTGTTTGCATCAAGGTGTTCGCTGATTTGTTGTTTGATTATCTTTTCCAGAATCTTCCCAGGTATTGAGGTCAGGCTGATAGGTCTGTAGTTTTCTGGATCTATTATTATTATTTTTTTTGAAGATGGGAACTACATCAGCTCTCTTCCAGTCCTCTGGTAGTTCCCCAGTGCTCCAGGATCTTTGAAAAATGTAGTTCAGCGGTTCTGAGATCACGTCTGCCAGTTCCTTGAGAACCTTGGGGTGTAATCCGTCTAGTCCTGGTGATTTGAACTTGTCTAGACTGGACAGGTGCTCACCATTTTCTTGCCTATCTTAACTTGCGTTTCTATTCTGTTTTTTATGGCACTGGTTTTGGTAGGTTGGACTATTTTTTCCCTTTGTGTAAAGACAGATGCAAAAAACGAGTTAAATAGTTCTGTTTTCTCCCTGTTGCTTGTCACCTTCTTACCACTTTCCCCCACTAATGGACCAATCATTTCCTTAAGTTTTTTCTTGTTTCTTATATGTTGAAAGAAGCTTTTTTTTGTTATTTTTGACTTTGGTCGCAAGCCTTAGTTCATTTTGAGCCTTAGCTTCTCTCACTTCATCTTTGCAGGCACGGGCTGTTTGCTGATATTCTGCCTTAGTTATGTGCCCCTCTTTCCACTTATACTTGTCCTTTTTATCTTTCAGTTTATATAATTTATTGTAATCATATGGGCAGCAAATACATTTGATGATGATAATAAAAATGAATTTAAATTTAGTATGAAAAGACCCAAAAAGATAATAAACATAGTCTATAAAACAGAGTTGTATATAATTGCCAGAGTATATCCTTTAAAACCTTAAATGTGAGATTGTTTTTAGATGGGTTTCAGTATTACTTAAATAATATTATTTCACTGTTTTGAAATTAGTAAAAAGCTGGTTTTTACCAATCTAAAAATAGAAGAAATGTAATAAAATATTATGGTTGGTTTCACAGCCAAATGTTTAGACTGGATTTGACATTTTATCCACTTATTGAATCCTTCCCAAGGATCTGAAATAGATAAATGTTGTTTGATGATGTTAAAGGGTATGGTTGCATGATGTAAACTATTCTACATAAAGCTGCTTTTGGGAATTGACTGATGGTAATTTTGTCAATGCCAGTAGTATTCAAATGTTGCTCCAGATGTTTTGGGATTGCACCCAAGGCACCTATTACTGTTTGAGCTATTTTTCCAGTTATTCTACTTCTATTTGCAGATCTTTGTATTTTGAGATTTTTACCAGTTGTTTCCCTTCTATTCTATCTTCAAGTATTATTTCTATAGTTAAAAGATTCTGCAACTTTTGAAAAATTGGATTTTGTTTCATCATTTAATATTTGTATATTCCATGTACAGTGAAATCTATTGTTTAGATTTTGGCTTGTTTTTATATTAGATAGGCTTTTCATTCTTTTTGCATTTTTACTTTTGTGATGCAACTGACTTAGTTTAAGTCATAAGCCTAACGTTATACTAAAATAAATTATAATATTTGTAGTGTTCTTGGTATGTTATATCTTCTTTATCATAGGCTATTACTCCAAAGAGATTACTGACATCTATTACTACTGTAAGTACTAATATTGATTTGTTTTTCCCCACTCCCAAGAAAATGTCATCTGAGAAATAGTTAATTTTGATTGAGACTATTTCCAATATAATATCAAATGTATTTGTCTATAATATTTCTTGAATAATCTGTTTCTATTTTTTTTACATATACATATCTATAGAAAACTAATCTTCTTGCACCAGGTAAGCAAAACTTTAGGTTTTTGGTATTCATTTTGATACTAGTCCTGATAAAGACTGAAAGAAATTATAATCTTATAAACATTTAAGTATTATCAAGGTTGTTTATCATTCTTCCTTTTTCACAGATGGAAGTGGATTAAAATGAGATTACAGATTTGTCAGGAAAAGTTAACGACATTTAAAATTCACATTCTTGGTTAGATTCTGTGTAATTAATGAATCATAGTTAATACAGAAGCAAACAGGAGGAAAGCCTGTTTATATTTTATTAACAATAACCGTTTTCAAACGAGGTATTTTTATGATTTGGATCTATGGCCATTTCAGATAAAGAAATATATTACATTGTAATTAGTTCCTCAGTTTTCAATTCTTAATATATTTCATGTGCAGTACATATGCTGTCAATAAAATAATTTTGTATTTATTTGCAACTTAATACAATTATTAATATTTTATACACACATGTACATAGATAAATACATAAATATATCCCAAAACATATTCATGTGTAAAATGCCTGCCTGGTGGGATTCTTTGCTATATTAGAATGAAGAAGGGGATATAATAAGATTGAGACTGCCACATAATTTTTGTATTCTTAGAACTATGTTTAAAAATATTCTATAATTTAATCAATTAAATACTTAAATTACAAATAGAATTAATTAATAGGATTAACCAATAACATTAACTAAATAAAAATTACACATCTTTTTATTTTTATAGCTATGACTAGTCCAGGTGGACCTAATTCTGTGCGCACAAGTAACTTTGTTCTTGTTGGTTCATATACGATTTCACTGTCTTCAGTTGGGAGTTCTAAATTTCTGTTGGACAAGGTAATTAATTTACATTTTGTTTTTCTACAAGCTATTTCTTTAAATTATAGTAGCTTAATAAGGGTTCAATAGCAGGTCCATATGGACCTACTATTGATTTTGATGGCCTTAGACATTAGATTGACAGAGATTTACTTGCATTTGTTTCAATGATAATAAAATTACTACTATTCCTTAATTTTTATAGTGTTGAAATGAAGGAAGCCTGATACAGTCTGAAATAGATTTTGTATAAAACAACTGGCTGTTCTGTTCATTTCTGGTAGGCAAGTAGATAGGTAGATAAAAATAATAGTAAAAAATAACAAAAACAATATCAGTGTTATACAAGAAAGATAAACATCTAATAGTGATTAAAATGAGTTAAACTTTAACTGGAAGAATACATAGCATTAATATAGAATTGCTTTTTAAATCAGCCTTTAACATCATTAAATAATACATCTACATTTTCTCATTTTTACAGTGAAAAGATTTTTCAAATATTGACAAAGAATGTTTAGAATTCATTCTTTATTATAACTATTTTTATTTTATTTGAAAAAAAGTTAAAATAAAAAACAAAAAATAAAATTTAAAACAAACCAAAAAGAAAAAGCACAGTACAAACAAGATATTAGAAAAGGGTACATTTAAAAAAAACACCCAACTCATATATACATATTATCCCTCCCAGTCTTAATACTGTAAGGTTTTACACTTAGCCTCACAATTGCCCCAGCATTTACTCAGGAATTTAAAATAGCCAAAAGAAACTCCTGAGCCAAGGTTTCTGCAAGCAAACAACTTTTATTTTGATCAAAATAAGAGTTGGGTGGCCACATCTCTCTTCGTGGCTGGTAGAGAGATGAAGGCAACAACCAGGAAAGATGTCTTCCACCTTTTATACCCCTTCAGAACAAAGAGATCTGGTCTTGGTACTAGGAACCAAAAGGTACAGAAAAGTAATTCCTAGATGATGACTCATACACAACAACCCAGGCTCCACCATAACTCCTTTCCCCCTGCCCCTTACCATGCTCTTCATGTAAGCAATCACCTGTACCTAAAGCATGAAACATTTGCTTTTATATACCGTATATACTTGAGTATAAGCCGACTCGAGTATAAGCCGAGACCCCCAATTTCACCCCCAAAAACTGGAAAAAGTTATTGACTCGAGTATAAGCCGATCCGCCGTTCTGCAAGCCTCTGCCGCCAGCAGAGGCTCGATCCGCCATTTTGCAAGCCTGAATACACAGGAATACCCTGTGTGGCCAAGGCTCGTCGGCAGGTCTCCGTTCCTCCTGCCGACCTTTGGGGAGGTTTGGGCGCCTCCCCAAACCTCGGCAGGTCTCCGTTCCTGTTTGGGGAGGTTTGGGCGCCTCCCCAAACCTCCCCAAACCTCGGCAGGTCTCCGTTCCTCCGCGCAGACCTGCCGACCTTTGGGGAGGTTTGGGCGCCTCCCCAAACGTCCCCAAACCTCGGCAGGTCTCCGTTCCTGTTTGGGGAGGTTTGGGCGCCTCCCCAAACCTCCCCAAACCTCGGCAGGTCTCCGTTCCTCCGCGCAGACCTGCCGACGTTTGGGGAGGTTTGGGCGCCTCCCCAAACCTCCCCAAACCTCGGCAGGTCTCCGTTCCTGTTTGTGGAGGTTTGGGCGCCTCCCCAAACCTCCCCAAACCTCGGCAGGTCTCCGTTCCTCCGCGCAGACCTGCCGACCTTTGGGGAGGTTTGGGCGCCTCCCCAAACGTCCCCAAACCTCGGCAGGTCTCCGTTCCTGTTTGGGGAGGTTTGGGCGCCTCCCCAAACCTCCCCAAACCTCGGCAGGTCTCCGTTCCTCCGCGCAGACCTGCCGACCTTTGGGGAGGTTTGGGCGCCTCCCCAAACGTCCCCAAACCTCGGCAGGTCTCCGTTCCTCCGCGCAGACCTGCCGACCTTTGGGGAGGTTTGGGCGCCTCCCCAAACGTCCCCAAACCTCGGCAGGTCTCCGTTCCTGTTTGGGGAGGTTTGGGCGCCTCCCCAAACCTCCCCAAACCTCGGCAGGTCTCCGTTCCTCCGCGCAGACCTGCCGACCTTTGGGGAGGTTTGGGCGCCTCCCCAAACGTCCCCAAACCTCGGCAGGTCTCCGTTCCTCCGCGCAGACCTGCCGACCTTTGGGGAGGTTTGGGCGCCTCCCCAAACGTCCCCAAACCTCGGCAGGTCTCCGTTCCTGTTTGGGGAGGTTTGGGCGCCTCCCCAAACCTCCCCAAACCTCGGCAGGTCTCCGTTCCTCCGCGCAGACCTGCCGACCTTTGGGGAGGTTTGGGCGCCTCCCCAAACGTCCCCAAACCTCGGCAGGTCTCCGTTCCTGTTTGGGGAGGTTTGGGCGCCTCCCCAAACCTCCCCAAACCTCGGCAGGTCTCCGTTCCTCCGCGCAGACCTGCCGACCTTTGGGGAGGTTTGGGCGCCTCCCCAAACGTCCCCAAACCTCGGCAGGTCTCCGTTCCTGTTTGGGGAGGTTTGGGCGCCTCCCCAAACCTCGGCAGGTCTCCGTTCCTCCGCGCAGACCTGCCGACGTTTGGGGAGGTTTGGGCGCCTCCCCAAACCTCCCCAAACCTCGGCAGGTCTCCGTTCCTGTTTGGGGAGGTTTGGGCGCCTCCCCAAACCTCCCCAAACCTCGGCAGGTCTCCGTTCCTCCGCGCAGACCTGCCGACCTTTGGGGAGGTTTGGGCGCCTCCCCAAACCTCCCCAGGTCTCCGTTCCTGTTTGGGGAGGTTTGGGCGCCTCCCCAAACCTCCCCAAACCTCGGCAGGTCTCCGTTCCTCCTGCCGACCTTTGGGGAGGTTTGGGCGCCTCCCCAAACCTCCCCAAACCTCGGCAGGTCTCCGTTCCTCCTGCCGTCCTTTGGGGAGGTTTGGGCGCCTCCCCAAACCTCCCCAAACCTCGGCAGGTCTCCGTTCCTGTTTGGGGAGGTTTGGGCGCCTCCCCAAACCTCCCCAAACCTCGGCAGGTCTCCGTTCCTCCGCGCAGACCTGCCGACGTTTGGGGAGGTTTGGGGAGGCGCCCAAACCTCCCCAAAGGTCGGCAGGAAGAACGGAGACCTGCCGAGGTTTGGGGAGGTTTGGGGAGGCGCCCAAACCTCCCCAAAGGTCGGCAGGTCTGCGCGGAGGAACGGAGACCTGCCGAGGTTTGGGGAGGTTTGGGGAGGCGCCCAAACCTCCCCAAACAGGAACGGAGACCTGCCGAGGTTTGGGGAGGTTTGGGGAGGCGCCCAAACCTCCCCAAACGTCGGCAGGTCTGCGCGGAGGAACGGAGACCTGCCGAGGTTTGGGGAGGTTTGGGGAGGCGCCCAAACCTCCCCAAACAGGAACGGAGACCTGCCGAGGTTTGGGGACGTTTGGGGAGGCGCCCAAACCTCCCCAAAGGTCGGCAGGTCTGCGCGGAGGAACGGAGACCTGCCGAGGTTTGGGGAGGTTTGGGGAGGCGCCCAAACCTCCCCAAACAGGAACGGAGACCTGCCGAGGTTTGGGGACGTTTGGGGAGGCGCCCAAACCTCCCCAAAGGTCGGCAGGTCTGCGCGGAGGAACGGAGACCTGCCGAGGTTTGGGGACGTTTGGGGAGGCGCCCAAACCTCCCCAAACAGGAACGGAGACCTGCCGAGGTTTGGGGACGTTTGGGGAGGCGCCCAAACCTCCCCAAAGGTCGGCAGGTCTGCGCGGAGGAACGGAGACCTGCCGAGGTTTGGGGACGTTTGGGGAGGCGCCCAAACCTCCCCAAAGGTCGGCAGGTCTGCGCGGAGGAACGGAGACCTGCCGAGGTTTGGGGAGGTTTGGGGAGGCGCCCAAACCTCCCCAAACGTCGGCAGGTCTGCGCGGAGGAACGGAGACCTGCCGAGGTTTGGGGAGGCGCCCAAACCTCCCCAAACAGGAACGGAGACCTGCCGAGGTTTGGGGACGTTTGGGGAGGCGCCCAAACCTCCCCAAAGGTCGGCAGGTCTGTGCGGAGGAACGGAGACCTGCCGAGGTTTGGGGAGGTTTGGGGAGGCGCCCAAACCTCCCCAAACAGGAACGGAGACCTGCCGAGGTTTGGGGACGTTTGGGGAGGCGCCCAAACCTCCCCAAACCTCGGCAGGTCTGCGCGGAGGAACGGAGACCTGCCGAGGTTTGGGGACGTTTGGGGAGGCGCCCAAACCTCCCCAAAGGTCGGCAGGTCTGCGCGGAGGAACGGAGACCTGCCGAGGTTTGGGGAGGTTTGGGGAGGCGCCCAAACCTCCCCAAACAGGAACGGAGACCTGCCGAGGTTTGGGGACGTTTGGGGAGGCGCCCAAACCTCCCCAAAGGTCGGCAGGTCTGCGCGGAGGAACGGAGACCTGCCGAGGTTTGGGGAGGCGCCCAAACCTCCCCAAACAGGAACGGAGACCTGCCGAGGTTTGGGGACGTTTGGGGAGGCGCCCAAACCTCCCCAAAGGTCGGCAGGAGGAACGGAGACCTGCCGAGGTTTGGGGACGTTTGGGGAGGCGCCCAAACCTCCCCAAAGGTCGGCAGGTCTGCGCGGAGGAACGGAGACCTGCCGAGGTTTGGGGAGGTTTGGGGAGGCGCCCAAACCTCCCCAAACAGGAACGGAGACCTGCCGAGGTTTGGGGACGTTTGGGGAGGCGCCCAAACCTCCCCAAAGGTCGGCAGGTCTGCGCGGAGGAACGGAGACCTGCCGAGGTTTGGGGAGGCGCCCAAACCTCCCCAAACAGGAACGGAGACCTGCCGAGGTTTGGGGACGTTTGGGGAGGCGCCCAAACCTCCCCAAAGGTCGGCAGGAGGAACGGAGACCTGCCGAGGTTTGGGGAGGTTTGGGGAGGCGCCCAAACCTCCCCAAAGGTCGGCAGGAGGAACGGAGACCTGCCGAGGTTTGGGGAGGCGCCCAAACCTCCCCAAACGTCGGCAGGTCTGCGCGGAGGAACGGAGACCTGCCGAGGTTTGGGGAGGCGCCCAAACCTCCCCAAACGTCGGCAAGTCTCCGTTCCTCCGCGCCCTGCCTGCCTGCTTCTTTCCGCTGCGGAAAGAAGCAGGCAGGCAAGGCGCGGAGTTTGGGGAGGTGCGCGCGCACCTCCCCAAACCTCCCCAAACTTCGGCAGGTCTCGGACGGCGGTGGCTTGGGAGAGGTGCGGGCGATCCCGGAAGCACCAAAGCCTCGGCCGCGCACAAGTCCTCGGTAAGTTTTTTTGTTGACTGGAGTATAAGCCGAAGTGGAATTTTTCAGCCCAAAAAAGTGGGCTGAAAAATTCGGCTTATACTCAAGTATATACGGTAACTAATTTCCCAATATAAAGCACCTACAAAACTGCTTGCACATAAAGAAAGATGATTACAAGTATGACTACTAATATCAATATTACTAACATCAACCTTAAGCATAATAAAATCCCTTCAATACATTACTATAATATTGGTTTCTCACCCTTTACGAAATAGGCCCCACCAATTGTCTTATTTTTCATAACGTAGCTTAGATTTTCTGCCTATAACAAGAATATATAGTTAATAAAATGAAGGTTGGCAGGAAGCAGCTTTTATGGTTAATTACTTCCTAGTTTTTTTAAAAATATACTAGTACTGATTTAAGACAACTTGTGAACCAGCATGTACAAATGCCTACACAAAAAATTATGAGATTTTAGTTCAGGCATTTGTTTTACTACTTCTCTTGTGGTGATTTGAAAACAAAAGAAAACTATAACAGGGACAACCAAATCAAATGAATTAGAAGGAGCTTAGGTTTTTTTTATACTACCAATGCAAAAATCTGATCATTTTGAAAACATTTTTAGGAAGCCCAATAAAAACAACAAGATTTTCTGTTGAATTAACTTATTCCTAGATCATTAACATATCTTAATATTTGAACTCCATCGGTTTTCTAAGAATGGATATCCTGATTCCTTATTCCTGAGACAGCTTTGACAAGATGCAGCAAATGTAATAAAAGTAAGGGACAATGGTGCAATTCAGTTGAATGTGCTTGGTAGTATCAATTCTGAAGCTCTGGAGACTACACATGAAATGAGGCGCTGCCTTTCATCTCTTAGAACAAGGGTGTCAAACTGCTGGTCCGTGGGCTGGATGTGTCACGCAGAAACCGCACCCACCCCATTGCCGGCAATGGGGAAACCGTCCCGATATGTTGCTCGACGTCACGAGTTTGACATGTCTGTCTTAGAATGCTAAGCCTGGACAGACAACAATCCTACTTTCGTTCTTTGAAATTGGTTGTTGTTGCCTGCTTCAATGGCATAATTGGTCAGTTCTTAGTAAAGTAGTGCTCAGGTTAATTTATGTGACTGGTTTAACTCTCTGGATTATTATCAGATCTCTCTTTTAGAAAATAGAATTCTGATTAGGATCCCAGTTATTTTTCAATGCTTTAAACTCCCCTGGGTAGTTGGTCGCTGCTGTTTCTGGAGGGAGGGCTAAGATCTTCCTTCCCTCACCACAGGGGGAAAAATACCTTAGCAGCTTATGCAGGTACAGAGAGTAATTAGGATTTAAGAGAGGTAGATCTCACCCAGTCTCTTCCATGCTGCTTTGAAGTTGCCAGATGGTAAGTGGGACTTCGGCTGTCTGCAGCCTAGTGACAAGCCATATTTCTATGGCTGGTCTTTCATCCGCCAGTTTGGAGGGATTTGCCGGCTCTAGCGGGCTACTGCTCCTGCGAGGGCCCCTCCTTGCTGGTCACCTCTACGGGGTGACTTTAGACCCTTTTCAGGGTCCCCCAGTGATGCGAAACTGGACAGGGAAGACGGAACGTGGCAAACCAGAAGTCTAAACTTTCAAAATTGTTTCTGGAATTTCAAGATTATAGAATCTTAAATTTTGTGAAGAAGTTTGTAGCCTTGAAGATGCTCTAGATGCATATTAGTAGCAAAAGAAGAAGCAACTTTTTTCTTCCTTAAAGAAAATTTGGGATAACATTTATGCTTATCTTCTACCTATCCATTTTTAGGTTCCTTTCTTATCGCCTCTGGAAGGGCATATACATCTAAAGGTTAAATGTCATATTGATTCTTGTATGGAAGAGAGGGGTTTTTTGGTAAGTTATTGCACCTATTTTAATACAGAGTGTGACCTTGGTTTTACTTTATCATAATTTTAAGAATTTCTAAAACTGTTCTCTTTGTGACTGATAAATCTTTCAACCTGTGGCTTTCTAAGCTCTGGTTTAAAAAACGTGTACCAGCAGCTATTAAATTGCAAATAATTGTAGTTGCCAAATATTATTGACTCCACTAGATGGCAATATGTGCTATAAAAATGCTCATAGTCCCAAAATCAAACTAATTATTTAAAATAGCTATTTAAATAATGGGTATTATAAGAGAATTCAAGAATGATCAAATCTAATGTTAAGCAGTAAAGGAAATCCATTGTTTGATATAGGGCAGTTAAATCAGAAGAAAATGCCAGTTTCTAGAAAAAATATAAATTACTGTCTGATCATAGGGTGTTGCAAATGACTGTAAATATGGGTCAGTTGCTGAGTACCCAAAATGTGAATATGTGCCTGTGCAAGGGGGGATGAACTTTGAATCCAGATCAAAAGTAGTTTTTCAGGGAGTCCACTGTAACTTCGAGTGGTCACCAAGTAACTGGTCATAAGTTGAATATTATCTCTATGGTATTCAAACAAAGTAATAATAGGAACTGAGCTGTATGTGTGAAGGGCCTAACCATGTTTACAAACGAATGAGGGAGAATGTCTGCTCAGAAATATTTTTCCCCATTTCTCTAGACTATGTTTGAAGATGTTAGTGGGTTTGGAGCTTGGCATCGACGCTGGTGTGCTCTTTCAGGAAATTGTATCTCTTATTGGACTTATCCAGATGATGAAAAGAAAAAGGTAATTGCAGGCTAAATGCATATAAAAATAATGTAGAGAGGTTGTTTATTAAATTATGATTTGAAATTATATGTTTCATCAGAGTCTTATATAGCTACATTAAATTTAGGTAAATTCATACTTTACATTGCCAAATTCTGCACTATTTTATAATATTTGTTGTTGTTGTTGTTGTTGTTAGTTGCGAAGTCGTGTCCGACCCATCGCGACCCTATGGACAATGTTCCTCCAGGCCTTCCTGTCCTCTACCATCTTCTGGAGTCCATTTAAGCTCACGCCTACTGCTTCAGTGACTCCATCCAGCCACCTCATTCTCTGTCGTCCCCTTCTTCTATTGCCCTCAATCTTTCCCAGCATTAGGCTCTTCTCCAGTGAGTCCTTCCTTTTCATTAGATGGCCAAAGTATTTGAGTTTTAGCTTCAGGATCTGGCCTTCTAAAGAGCAGTCAGGGTTGATCTCCTCTAGGACTGACCGGTTTGATCGCCTTGCAGTCCAAGGGACTCGCAGGAGTCTTCTCCAGCACCATAGTTCAAAGGCTTCAATTCTTTGGCGCTCAGCCTTTCTTATGGTCCAGCTTTCACTGCCATACATTGCAACTGGGAAGACCATAGCCTTGACTATACGTACTTTTGTTGACAGGGTGATGTCTCTGCTTTTTAGTGTGCTGTCTAGATTTGCCATGGCTTTCCTCCCCAGGAGCAAGCGTCTTTTAATTTCTTGGCTACAGTCCCCATCTGCAGTGATCTTGGAGCCCAGGAAAATAAATATTTGTTAGGATTTCTTATTTAGGTAGGAAGAATAATATAACTTCCTGTGCATTTTGGACTGTTTTTCATGAATGAAATCTTCAATTTGAAAAGAAGACTACAATTAATTATAAAGTTTATTTCTTTACTTCTCTTCTGTGTGTAGTTTTCTCAGAAAGAACATGTATGTAGTTTGAGGGTGCTCCTGAAATTATTATCTTTGAAGGCTCAAATTACCTCTGTGGCTAGGAATATTTATTGTTAGCTTGAGTTAATATATTAATTACACATTTTTCTGGACAGGGACAGTGTGGGCACATTTGTTCATTTATTGATAACTTTATTTAGAAGACTATAATTCATTGTGAGACTACTTTATGTTTGGTCTGGAAGCTGCAGCTGGTGCAGAACTCTGTGACCAGATTGTTGAGTAGGCACTGTTTCTGATACACTTTTTTGAAGCAACTACCAAAACAAGTTCAAGGTTTTGGTTGTGATATATAACGCTCTAAACAATTTGAGGTCAGAATGCTTGACATGTAGCCTCCAGAGAGATCATCAAGAGAGATTTTATGTCAAGAATTGCTGAATGTCACTATGCATTATCTGGGCCTTATCTAAAAAATTTTGTCCCTGGAATTCAGAAGGCATTCATTTTACCGTAATAGTTTATGACATACCATGCTAGAAGAATTGTTGTTTAGAATGATTTATTTTAATATTTCATTTTTAAAAGACAGTTAAACTCTATTTAATCCATTCACAATACTATGAACTCTAATGCATCATTACACATTTGCTGTGATTTATGTAATTTGTATACTGGCATAATAATGTAATTGTGTATTTGCATAATACAAATTATCATTTGCAGCTGTATTATATTTTGTGTATTAATGTAGTTGCATGAAAAACATAAATGCCTACAGTTCTCTGACTCCATGGACACATCTATAAATAAATGGACACATCTATAAATAAATATCTTTAATTTCAGCATCCACTGGGCTCCATAAATTTGGCAAACTGCACTAATCGCCATATTGAACCAGCCAACAGAGAATTCTGTGCTCGTCCCAATACTTTTGAGCTAATTACTGTTCGTCCCCAGAGAGAAGATGATAAGGAAACATTAGTTAGCCAATGCAGAGACACACTCTGTGTTACCAAGTAAGCATTTTTTTAATCCATATTCTTTCTTCAAAGAGTTGAGTGTATATTTTTTCTATTATAGATATCTTTAAATTGATTCTTTACATGGCCTGGCTATCAACATTGTTGATTAAGTTATGAGAATGATGTTGGAATTATGATATATTTTTATAATTAATAAAATAATCCATTTTACCTTTATAGGAGAATTTAAAAATTAATATTCAATCTCATTTTTTAAAGGAACTGGTTATCAGCTGATACTAAAGATGAGCGTAATCTTTGGATGCAGAAGTTAAATCAAGTGCTTATTGACCTTCGCATGTGGCAACCTGATGCTTGCTATGTCCCTATTGGAAAACCTTGAATTATGTTTTTTCCTTAAAGCTTGCTTTAAGAGCTAAATACAAACTGTTATTTTTAAATGAGTGATATATAAGCAAAATTAATATAAGCTGAATGGTGCAATATTAAGGCTACTCAGTTAAATAGCAGATATGCAACTTCCACAAATGTTTTCTACTGGTATCACAATGTGCTATGATGCAGCTGCATTTGCTTTGAAAAATTAATAGGCATGCACTTCTTTTACATGATGTGGCTTTAAATAAACACTAATACTTTATACATTGTCCCTGTCCCTTTTTCGTAATTCTGTGAATTCTTAGTATTTTTTTATTCTTAAGCTATAAAGAAGACTTCAGCATAAATAAAGATCCCTGATAGAACAATTGTCTTCCAGTTAGTATTTTCCTGCCATAGTGCAAAAGACTGAATCCAGACAGCTAAAGCGAATAAGCAAATCCAAAAAGTGTGAACATGAATATAGGGATGTAAAAAAAATTCTTGAACTCTAAAACATTCTGTTTTCCCTCTGGACCCTCCTTTCTTAACCACATTATGCTTTATATTTTTTCAGAAGTAAATCCTACAAAATAGAGTAGTTTGAATTAGTCCAGATCTATTACAAGTTTATTTTCCCATAAACCTTGAACTGCTTCCATTTAGAGAATTGTGTTTTAGGAAACCATTGAATAATCTCTGAGAGTGGCATAGTTTGAAGACAGTCAGCTTAGTCCAAAGGGAAATGAAAGTACTCGGAATGATCTGTACCTATATCAACACATTTTTAATATCCCTAAGACCTAATCTTTGGGTCAAGTAAGTAGAAGGAAGGATTCAATCTTCAAAAGCAAAATTCAGTATCAAATTCCTGAGAGAAAAGACAAATTGGGAGAAGTGTTGGCTCTATAAGACCTTCTTACCTAACATGTTTCCTGCTAAAAGAAAGAAATTAGATTGTCCCTGTTGGTTGTTTAAAACAATTCTTTCATGTTTTTATGCTTCCTTTTGATATGAAAAGCTAGAAGGAACAAAAAGCTTTTGACTTTCACCCTGCTGAAAAAATATTGGTAATATCAGAGTAATAGTAATAAAGAAAAAATTAACAAAAATGCATCTGTTCAAAAGAAAGGCAGAGTTTTCTTAACTGAATCCTAGCAAATATCTTCCTATCCAAACTTTAGGAGAAAAAAGGTTCAAAATTTGTGACACCCTATTAGGGTTTTCTCAGTAACTGCAGTTTCAGGAAAATACCCAAGGAAAGTTGTGAAGTAGTGAAACAAGGACCCTTTTTCTTTTTTTCATAAGCTACAGTTTGGACTGGCATTTGATTAAGGTATTCAACTCAACAATAAATGTACTTAAATTTGTACAAATCCTGATGAAATAATTTTAAGGCTGATTATGAAAGAAAAGAAATGATTGTTTGGAATGAATCCAGTTTTAAACTTGTATCAGACTTGTTTTACAAGAATTTATTTGGTTATTTAGCCTTTTATTTTACTCTTAAGGAACTGTTTGAAAAAAAAGTTTGTTTAAGATTTGTTGAAATTTGCTAAAAATACACATTTTCATATATGATGAATATTTAAACCTTGAACTAATCCCTGCCCAAAAAAACCAAAATTTTGTTAATATACATAAATGTAAACCTTAACTGACATTAACCTGAACAAATGTAACAATATTTTAGTTGATAATTCTTTAAAGAAATAAGTAATTTTACTGAAATATTCTTTGTGGTTTTTTAAAACTTGTTTATTTTAGTCAGAATTATTAATTTATATTGTTGATATGAATATGATAGCATTGATAAATTCACATAGTGGACAAAAAGTTTTTTATGATTAATTGAGCACTACATTAATAAAATAGTCATAATACTAGATTTAAAGTACTTCTAGTGAAAACTTAATTCTGCCTTTAATATTGTAACTAAACAAAGGTAGAGTATGAATAATAGGCTGGAAAGTTAGAAATATAGTACATAAAAATAATCCTATCCAATCAATTAAGAGTCATCTCTGACCTTATTCCTAATTTACCTGATATATTTCAGTTCAAAATAAGTAAATATGAACTTAACAAAATTTTAATTAAATTACATACATTGTAGCTCCCCAAATTTCTTATGTTTGAATGTCACTCTATTTATGCCTGCCATTCATTGCCTTTTATATGCTATTGGATATAACTTTCCATTCTAATATATATATATATATATATATATATATATATATATATATATATATATATATATATATATATATATATATATATATATATATATATATATATATATATATATATATATATATATATATATATATATATATATATATATATATATATATATATATATATATATATATATATATATATTAGTATCCCTGACTGTGAAAGATTGCTGCAATCTCACTGTTGAATGGATTTTCTTTTCCAAGAATATCAGGCCTTTCCTGAAGGAGCTTCTTCCACAGGATTCTTGCTTCGAGTGCAGAAGCAAACTAGAAGTAGTTAAAAAAAAGTGGATTAGTAGACTCTATGTTGCTTTAAATTCATGCCCAAATACCTTAGATACTAAAATATTTGCAGATTAACTGTAATTAAAATACAGAAATATGACAAGTTGGCAGCAATAGCATGGCTACTGTATAAAATTAAACACAAAATTGTGTTTTCTGCATTACTATATTTTCTAGGGTTGTGCAAATTTTTGAGGGAATGTTTCACTTTGAGAAAGGCTTGAATTTTCTTCAAATCAACATTGGCCTTTCTCCTGAGAGCAGATCAGGCATCTATGCTAGAATTAGTTTTTGCATATACTTAGAGCAAAACTATCTTCTGCTACAAAACAGTAAAATGTTATTTTTCTAAGTTCTGCATGTTCTAGCTGAGGCAGGAAACATGAGGCAAGGAAAGTCAGATTGCCTCTCTGCCTCAAGGAAGAGAATTCTCAAGGAAAAGAAATAGACTTCTTGTGAGGACAAAGTTCATCAAAGTGAAGTCTAATTGTTTTTTCCCCCTAAAATTTTAACCATAACATTTATCTCAATATGACTCACTAGATGTGTTTATTGTTCAGATTCGTTTGCTCATACATGAAGAACAGCCCTTTGGAGGACAAAATTGAAAGTTTAGCATCCAACCTAGCACACACATTCATACTGTATTCCCAGCTGAAGTTTTTGACCCACAATTTAAATGTTTATATCATTCTCAGGTTGCAAAGATTTTGTGACTAAAGTACAGAGTAGGTCCAATGTTTTGAAGGCTGCATCAGTGACACATCACTGTTCTTCAAATTTCTAACTAAATTTCACTACAGTGAAAGTAGATCTTGTTGAATTCAGTTTCTTTTCAGTTGATGCAAAGGTAGGATTGCAACTTTGATAGCTCTAGGGCAGGGGGTCTTCAAATTTGGCCCTTTTATGACTTGTGGACTTCAACTCCCAGAATTCCTCAGCCAGCAGGTTTGAAGACCCCTGCTCTAGGGGATTATGCAAAGGAAAAGATCAGCAACAGAATTCTGAGAGAAAAAACCTGTTACAGTTGTAAATTGGGCAAATTATTTTAGCGAAAAATATTTACCATAGTAGCACCTTTAGAAATTTCTTCCACCAGAAATATGAATGGAACTCACTCCTGACTTTCAGGAAACCTTTAAAATGTACTTCATAGAAGGCCTTTCGTTAAAATCTAGTTTCTGTAACACTTAACAGTTTAATGAGAGAATGGACAATTCATGATGTGTTGGTTTTAATGAATAGATTCTTTTGGTATGGGCACAATGGTTCAGCAGTTAAAGATGCTGAGGTTGTCAGCTGGGTAGCTGAGACCCCAGGTTTGAGACCTGAGCTCTGCACAATGGGGTGAGGTCCGTTATTTGCCCCAGCTCCTGCCCACCTAGAAGTTTGAAAGTTTGCAAATGCAAGTAGATTAGGTACCACTTTTGTGGGAAGGTAGCAGCATTCCATGCACCTTTGACATATAGCTATGTTGGCTACATGACCATGGAAATTGTGTTGGACAATGCTGGCTTCCTCAGCCAAGCAATGGAGATGAATACCATGCCCTGGAGTTGGACACAACTGACAGGGAGACATTTAGCTTTTTTTTTTTTTGGTACAGTTGAATTTTTTTTAATTGACCTTTACAACCACAAAATCTTATTATGACAATGTTTATACTATCACTATTCAATTACTATTATCTGTTACTCTATTACAATTACCTATATACTATGTTCTATGCTCTTACTGGTATGACAATTTCTGAAACGTTCTGTCTTTTCTTTTCTTTTTTTTTGTTTTGTTAAAAAAGCACGTAGAGGTCTTGCAACTTTTTATATCAAGTTACTACACATCTTTTCCTCTCTTTTGGTCTGTCCACTTTTAGAAGGAAAAACTGACTGCTAGACACTGTTGCAAATAACTACAGAGCTTCCAAACAAGTCTCGTCTCAATTCTCCTGTCACTTCCCATACCTGTGACAAGCTTGCAGCTTTATTGGCAACTGCTGTGCTGATGCTAGAAAGAAGGCTCAGTTGGGAGAGCAAGAAGAGAGCTAAGCAGCTTACTTTTCCATCCCCATCAAAATTTATATGATCCCCACTATGGTAGTTCTGTTTGGCTATTGACCTTTGTTTTATTATCCATAGCAAGTGATGGGGGCAGATTGTGGAATGTTTGCAAAGTGAAAATATGTACTTTAATGGAAATTGGCTCCCCAACTCTAAATCTTATTTTTCTCTTCCTAAATTAAGATGTCACTTTGCCAGATTTGATCCCTTCCCCATATCACACACTTATAACAGAATTGCCTGCATGACTTCCTAGATTTGGTTTCAATTTTCTAAGTTAGATAAGGACATCTTTTCAGCTTGACCTTTTAAAATATGTAATTTTTACATGGCTTTTTCAGCTTTGGAGTTTTCTGACAAATACTTTTTGTCATTTGGAAGGAGAAAGTCTAAGGGCCCTCAAGCTGTGTTCTAGCTGTACAAAGCAACTATAATTCTTCACATTAAACAAGACAAATCATGTTTGCCAGGCAATATCAGGTTTTCCTTTAAAAAACAGTAGTAATTTTATTTTGTAACTTTTAGTTAAAATGCATGATCTTATGTATAAAGCAATCAAGCATTTAAAACAAATACTGCCTGTGAAGCTGTGTAGTTTCATAAGTGCCATAAACACTTAGAGCAAGATACTAGAAAGAGGAAATTTTATCCTAGTTGAATCAATTTATAGGGAAGGAAAACAGAATTGTATTGTCTTCCCAATGAATCCTATACACATTTAAACTTCCAGAACCAATTCATCAAAGGATGTCCATTAACCATGGATATTCTAAGCATGTTTTAATTGTGCAATGCTTCTGAATATTCTCTGATTTAAAATCAGTCTAACACAATTGTTACTGATTTCAGGTAGTCCTCAACTTACAACAGTTTGTTTAGTGACTGTTCCAAGTTACAACAGCAGTGAAAAAAGTGACTTGTGACCATTTTTCTCACAACTACTGCAGCATCCTCATGGTCACATGATCAAAATTCAGACACTTGGCAATTGATTCATATTTATAAAGATTGCAGTGTCCTAGGGTCATGTGATTGCCTTTTTGTGACCTGACAAGCAAAGTTAATGAGAAACCAGATTTACTTAACAACTACAATGAATCACTTAACTATAGCAAGAAAGGGACACGGTGGCTCAGTGGGTTAGAACGCTGAGCCTGTCGATCAGAAGGTCGGCAGTTTGGCGGATCGAATCCCGAGTGCCGTGTAACAGAGTGAGCGCCTGTTACTCGTCCCAGCTTCTGCCAACCTAGCAGTTCGAAAGCACGTAAAAAAAAAATGCAAGTAGAAAAATAGGGACCACTACGGTGGGAAGGTAACAGCGTTCCGTGTGCCTTTGGCGTCTAGTCATGCCGGCCACATGACCACGGAGACGTCCTCGGACAAGCGCTGGCTCTTTGGCTTTGAAACGGAGATGAGCACCGGCCCCTAGAGTCGGAAACGACTAGCACGCATGTGTGGGGGAACCTTTACCTTTACCTTATAGCAAGAAAGATCGTAAAATGGGGCAAAACTCACTTAACAAATATTTCACTTAGCAACAAATTTGGGGCTCAATTGTGGTCATAAGTCAAGGACTACCTGTGCTGGCAATCGGAGCAGTTTTCTCATGATGAAAACTTTCAAAAAACTTAATCTGAAAATTAAATTATATAGAGAGAATTGGAGAGCAAGAGAGATTTTGATTGTATTATAAAATTATGTGGCTAATTCTAAATCAGTTAATAGCAGACACCTTATGAAAGTGGGGAGCAAAAATAAATTCAGTTTTAATATACATATTTATACTTCATTACAGATACTCCTTAACTTAGGATTGTTTGTTTAACAATGGTTTGAAGTTAGAATGGCCTCAGAAAAAGTGCCACCTCTTCTTAAAGTTATGACTATTGCACCACCCCAGCATTCATGTGATTGCACTTGGCAACTGGCTCGTATTCACAAGAGTTGCAGCATCTTGCAATCGTAAGATCATGACTTTCTCAGCTAGCGTTTGACAAAAGAAGTCAATTAGAGAAACTGGATTTGCTTATTGATCACATGATTCACTTAATGGCCACATGCTTCCCTTTAACAATCATGGTAAAAGTCATAAAATCATGTCTGGTCACATGATAATTCATTTTATGACCGTACCTGCAAGCATTAACAACTAAAGAGTGAAGTACTCATTGGAAACAAATCAAAAGGCTTCAAGTTATCTCAGAAACTCTTAACAAACAATAGGTTTTTATACATTACAATTGATAATAATACTTCTAATTGTTTCACATGTACTGATAAAAGAGAATATTTGTAATTCAGAATTGAAATGAGGGGTCCTTGGTGCTCTCAGATGATCATTAGCTCTGATAGGCTACCTAGTTTGGATAATGAAACATCTGCAAGCAAATAGCCAAGCTCAGAGAGCACCAAGGACCTCTTGTTTACATGTAGTCTATATCTGCATATCCATCCCATCTTCTCTCTGCTTTGCTTCCATCCCAATATAAGTCCTGTAACAATTGAGCCACTACATTTAGCTCATAAAATGAGCTGTAGCTCATGAAAGCTTGTACATGTACCTTTCACTAAAATTTGTTAGTCCAAAAAGGTGTTACCAGATAATTTATATTTTCATACAATTCTATTTAGGAAGGTATAGGAGAAGAGAGCTATTCTTTGGAAGGGCTATAATTGGCACAAGACATCTCCCAATTTAATTACAACACACTGCATCTTCAAAATATATGCAGTTTGCTTTTAAAATGTGTCAATCACATTTTCTCCTTAGCTAGGTGGTTAATAATAAAATTGGAAGGGACCTTGGAGGTCATCTAGTCCAACCCCCAGCTCAGGCAGGAAACCCTATATCATTTCAGACAAATGTCTGTCCCTTTTCCATTTATTTTAAGTCAATAATACTAATTTCTCTTGATTTCTGTTGATAATTTTTTTGCTTACAATGAAATTTGGAGATCCAAGAAGCTGACTTGGATTAACAGATGTCTATGGAGATTCTCATTCATCAAAGTCATGGTTGACCCAAACATGCTTTTTCAAGAAGCAACTGGATTTTCTTGTTTTTCTTTAAAGACATTTCACTTCTCATCCAAGAAGCTTCTTCAGCTCTGACTGGATGGTGGGATCCAGTCAGAGCTAAGGAAGCTTCTTGGATGAGAAGTGAAACATCTTTAAAGAAAAACATGAAAGTCTGATTGCCTCTTGAAAAAAAAGCACCTTTAGATTAGTAGATGTAGAGAAGTTATTCTGTCTAGTGTGCCTTAATATAAAGGCATTTCTATATTTCAGATGCTAACTAAGTGTTTAACAGAAACTCCCTGCAAACCCTCAACCTGGATCTATCAAATAACTAGGGATAGGCAAATACCAAGTAGCCCATGTTTCTTATAGACTCTTGTTCCAATTAATTCTATAAGCACAATGAAGTGATCTGTCCATGACAAGGGACTGATAAAAATATCCCCAAAGCCCAGTTACATTCTGAGGAAAAGCTTTGTCTAATGGTCCAATCTGTGATGAACCTGGGACAAGCATATTGTTAGTGATGATCATGCATTTATGAGCTTGGTCTGATCCAAAAAAAAGAGAGGTTAATCCAAGAGACACTAGCATCTTGAAGAAATCATAATTGGCTGCAATGAAATCAAGCTCCGGATGTAGCACTGCTGTGCACACTATAGTGCTGGGGATATACAACCACAAAGGTTATATTGGGACCCATCCTCCCAGCTTGTTGCTTCTCACAAATATGCCCCCATGTCTAGCCAACTAAAGACAACACCCTTTGCAAGTGCCAGGGACTCTAGTATACCATTTCACTTCCCTTATTCAAGCCTGATACAGTACTTGAGATCAGGTCAGAAAGATTTCAGTGAGGTGTTCTCCACACTCCATGGCCTGCAAAGTTGTGTTGACACATGCCTGATCTATTATCCATCCATGATTGTCTCATGGATAAAACTATTTATAAACCAGCTACTATCTCAATGGTAAGACTGTAGAATCAGAAATAGAGATTGGCATTTAATTTACCTCTCCCAGGGATGATTCAATCTTCCTCCCTCGCAGATCAAAATATTTATGTATTTATTTTTCTTGTCCCTGCCTTACATACTCACCTTCATTTCAGTCTCCCTCCCATGTCTTAGTCCCTATGGTCCTCTATCTTTCTATCCCTTTAAATGTTGGAGGATCTATGTAACACTGACTTGAAGACTACTATTATGTGCATAAGCACTTCAGCATTTATTTAAAAAGGGTGATTCTGTCCCCTTCCTCCACACTTCTTTATGTATATATCTTCAGTGCAGAAACATTCTCTATTCATCAGGAAGCTGAGTCATGGCAATTGGACTTCTTTTCTTTTTGGTTTGAAACTTTGCTGCTTGTCCTAATAATTTCTTCAGTCTGAGCAAGTTGTTAGGGAGTCCCATATATGTCCTCCAGGGAGGTTTCATTTCTCACCCAATAAAACCACCCTGGAAAATATATATGGGATCTTCCTAACCAATTTGTTCAAACTGAAGAAACTACTTGAATAAGCAGCAAAATGTTTCAAACCAAGAAGAAAAGAAGGCTAGTTGCTATGATTCAACTTCCAGACAACTCTGCCTGGATGACTGAGAAACCTCATCCACATTCTCTCTACTTCATTCTCCATTCCAAGCAAAGCAATTCCTATGTTAAACCAAACTTTTTAGCAGGTGTATGCGTGTGTGTGTGTGTCTATATATCTATTATAAATTTCTTCCCTCATTTCTGTGACAGGAAGCTTCAAGAATGCTGACTTTCCTTTTCTTTCAAGAAAGTGGCAGATAGACCAGGGGTCCGCAATCTCTGGGCCGCAGCCAACTACTGGACCGTGGCCTATTCTGAACTGGACCGTGTGAGTAGCTTGACTTGCGCGAGTGGCAGGTCAGTATGCTTCCACATGAGTGTGCAGGTCATTTGGTGCCTGTGTGCCTGCCACTTGTGCGGTCTGGTTCTCCTTTTCCCTCTCCCCCAGCTGGGAAGCAAAGCCACAAAGATTGGGGATCACTGAGATAGACCATTGGCACCAAATGAAGTTTGATTTGACGTAGAAACAAAATTCCTATGGAGCAAAAGAGTTGTGTAATATCAGAGGAAATTATATCCTAAATATCCTAAGACTTTAATTATCATGCTATCCAATGTGTTATCTAATTCTATATGTTTTGCATAGCATGCTAATAGAAACCATTACCTCCCATTTACATCTAGATTTTCTTTATTCTCTTTTAATAAAGAAGGGATCTTGGGAATTCAGATATTGCTCATCAAGTCCCAGGATCTTTATCATTGGTCAAAATGGCTTGGTTTGCTTTGAATTATAATTTAACAACATCTGGAGAGTCATATATTTTTGTTCTAAATGTATGCCCCCCCCCACACACATCTTGTCTGTTACCTGATTAGGGTGAAATCCATCCATGGGTTCTAATAGCTGCCAGGTTTCTCCTTTCATTTTCTGCCACATTGCAATAACTACAAAAAATAATTATAATTATTTCTTACAATGATAAAAGATTATATAATATAGGAATAAACACCTATAGTCTTAACAAAGCAATATTTTTAGAAAATGAGTATGATGCTGTATGCAACATTGTCAGAACAAATACTATATTCCCTCCACTTTCTTTCCAGGCAACATTTAAATTCCACCAAGATATTTATGCAGAGCAAAATGCTGGCAGATCAATTCACATTCACTTCCAAGCTAGATCAAGACTAAAATGAGACACAATTGGTAATAAACTAGACAACCCATGACCTCTTGAGTATTATTTGAGAATTTCATCAGATTCCTCAATGCCTTGAACAATAACAGCTTATAATGTACTGCCTTCACTGGAATAGTTGGCATACAATCAGAGATTCATCTGCCTTGAAAACAGCCCATCTTGGAGTCTATAGCACAATCAAACATCATCATAGGAAATGTTGTATGGCAGTCTGTATTATCTAATAAACTTTTATGATTATTTTATGTCATAAAAAGTTTTATAAAATTTGTCCTCACTGTAGATCCATGCCAGGTGGATCTACAACACATCATACCCTGTTTTCAGAGTCCTAATAATTTTGGGATTGCAATCTCAAATTGCATTCCCAAAATTATTCAAAAGATTTTATGGTCTGGGCACTTGAAAAGAAGTAAATTGTAATTCTGTTTAAAGCTGAGCAAACTCTTTAAACACCTTTTATTATAGAAAAAAGTACTTAGTTTTATAATATAGTTAGAACTTAATTTTGTATGAGGAACTACTAATCCTTGTTTTTTAAAAAAAGGTGACCTTGTTTGAGGAGGAGGAAAAATTGGGGGGTGGGGAGACAAAGGAGAAGCAAAAGAGGAGGAGATCCCTAATATTGAAATCCACCAGAAACTTCATCGTAATAAGATCAAAGAAAATGTATTGAGTAGGAAAATATTTATGTGACAGGTCAGGATTAGTGGCTTATGATTCTATTACAAGAAAACATCTTTCTTTTAAAGAGGTTTATGGATTCCCTTTTGGGGATTGCAACATTTGTTGGAAACATCTTTCTCAACATTTTCATATGCATAATGTCATTTCATTCAGTTCTACCTGTGTGAGTGTGTGGGTGTGTGTGTGTGGAGATTCCCCCCTCTTTGTCCCAAAGGTGCTTTTTCAAGAGGCAACTGCTTTCTTGTTTTTCTTTGAAGACATTTTGCTTCTCATCCAAGAAGCTTCTTCAGCTCTGACTGGATGGTGGAGAATGGAAGGATTTATATTCCTTGTACTTTTGGTTTTTCCTGCTTAAGTGTAAAACCTTGCTTTTCTCCACATTAGATATCATTTTGTTGGATAGGGTCCAGTGTTCAAGTCTGTCAAGATCCATTTGGATCCTGAGCCTATCATCTGGGGTGTTGACTATTTCTGCCAGCTTAGTGTCATCTGCAAATTTGCTGAGCTGCCCTTCTATTTCCTAAGTTGTTTATCAGGATATTGAAGAGTACTGGGCCTAAGAGGGAAACTTGTGGTATCCCACTGCTTACTTCCCTCCATGTAGATGTAGTACTACTCTTTGAGTGTGGCTTGTCAGCCAGTTACAAATCCATCTGATGGTGGTGCTGTCAATCTCACATTTTTCTAGTTTACAAAGAAACATTTATTTATTTTTATTTATTTATTTATTTACCAATATTTTTATACCGCCCTTCTCCCGAAGGACTCAGGGCGGTGTACAGGGCAATAAATATAAAAAAGCGGAATACAAAAATTAAAAAACGATTAAATATTTAGCCCAGTTTAAAACAGTATTAAAACATATTAAAACCCCTACCCTAACCCATCAGACCAGGTCAGACTGTTCGAATAGATATGTTTTTAAGTCGCGCCGGAAGGAGAGAAGGTCGGGGGCCATCCGGAGCCCAACCGGCAAGCGGTTCCATAGGTCTGGCGCGCCCACAGAGAACGCTCTCCCCCTGGGGGCCACCAATCGGCATTCTTTGATCGGGGGCACCCTGAGGAGGCCCTCTCTGTGGGAGCGCACTGGACGGAGGGAAGTTGACTGAAATCTAAGTATACTATGTCCACAGCATTTTGCTGGTCCACTAACTTAATCATTTTGTCAAAGAGTACTTTGATTATTACAGGATGAGCATTATTATTATTAGTAGTGTTAGTATTATAACGAGTATTAGGGTAGTTGGTAATTTTTACATGTTTCAATGAATCATCCTGTCAAATGTGTTATGTCATCCATGCTAATTCTACTTTTAATATAAGATTATAGCAACAGACTCTAGCAAGTTTGAATGTGCTTCCCTCATTCCACCCCCCTTTGTCTTCATGAGAACTGGGTGGGGGGAGGGGCGTGGAGGTCTTGTCTGAGATGCTTTCTCAAGTTACAGTTTTGCCCCAGGCTCAGATTTCTTTTACCTGCCCATTGTCTTGATAGTAGCTCTTCCTCCTTAAGAATTTCCCTTCCTTTCCATTACAGTAGGTTAAAGATTTTAAATTTAAAACCTTTTGAACTCAAAGTCAGGTTCAAAATGAGTCATTCCAACTATTCCAGAAGTATTTATATTAGGGCTATCGTATCTGGGCAGCAGAAATCCAGGTAAGCACAAAAATAGCTATTGATGTTTACCAATTGTAAAAACTACAAAAAGACTGCAAATGTTGGAGGAGGGCTTGGGGGGGCTTTGAAGCAAAATGATGTAAAGCAATATGACTGCTTTTCTTAATTCTTAGCAAAGAGAAAGGGTTATGTTATGTTACAGGGTTATGTCACACTAAACAAACTTACTTGTTTGCTTATTTTATTTTATTTATTTTCACATTTCTAAACTACCCATTTCCCTCAAAGAGTTTTGCTTGAACATTTCTTGAATTTAAGTGTCTCTCCCTTGAAGATTTGCCTACTCTGAATAGAAATGGACAGTAACACATTTCTTCAACAATTCTCCAGTACTTCAGTAATTCTAATAAAACCATATGCCTTGTAAACAGAATATTTTTTTTCAAATGTCTCCTGTGTCTCTACAGTAGCTGCACCTTCATTATTCTACTTTTCTTTAAATTATAATGTTTAAAACAAAACATCATTGCAGGGTCTTGCTACTGCAGATTCATGAATGAGAACAATCTCACCAAGGGAAGGAATTGATATCACCCCGCCATTCGTCTCTCCTTGGAGAAAGTTAGAAAAACGATTACACTTAGTGTTCAAACCATAGCAGGCCAGTAGCAGTACTCAAGTTTTTAAGTTAATTCATATGCATTTACTTAAAAAATTTTGGTCACTCTTAAATACTCCACAATCTTGTCCTTGGAGAATAATAATATTCATCCTTTAGGCCAGCCTTCCCCATTATTGCTGTCACTTGAAACCTTATGCTCCTGTTCCAGTCCAACACTTCTAGGTTTTGGTACCAGTTTGACAAAGTTAACTTTAAACTAGTGGGCATTGTCCCTCCTTCTAATGATGTACAATTGTTCATTCAGATTTTGTTAACTTACTTTCTTTCAGTGGGAAATCCATGTAGAAAATGTCAAAATTGGAATATTTCTCAGATTTTGCTATTTCTTTCAGGACATTGGAAAGAAGCATGGCTCTCTGGGAAAAAAATCAATAAAATATGCACCCTTACTTTATTGATATGAGAATTTGCTAAGACTTCAGAATATTGTTCTCTCTTGCCAACAACATGTGACCTTTATATTGTTGAAGCACTGTTATTGTCAGAGCTTCTCAGACGGAATTTAAATGTAAATATGCCAATTTGAGTCAGAAAACTGACCTCTCTTTTGGCAAAGAATTGTCTTATTGGCACATCTTTGACCAGTATGCTATAAAGATGCTGCACAATTTCAGTGACAATGTTCACTTACAGATGTCAGATTTTCAAAGTAGGATTTGGTAAAAATTCAGTGCTCCCACTAATCCATTTCCACTACTTCTGTCAGGCCAGAAATGAATCAGTGGGATCCAGTCAAGTCCCATCCTTTGTTTGCTTATACCTAATAGACAAATCTTGCCAAAATAAAGCTATAACTTTCTAAGCTATAGAAACATTCTAGACCAGGGGTCGGCAACCCGAAAAAGGAAAAGAGCCACTGGGAACCGGTTCCATCACACATAAAAAAAAGTGGGAGCCGCGTCCATGCACGTGCATGCGCAAAAACCGTTTCTTGCGCATGCGCGGATGTGCGCGGTTGCCTTTTTTTATGTGTGATGGAACCGGTTCCCGGTTGCGCGACGGCGACGGCCCGTCTGCAAAGCTGCCGCTTTCGGCAGCTTTGCAGACGGGCCGCGGCAGCTTTCTCAAGAAGCGGGGCCGCTACCCATTCCAAGAGGTGTGCGCGCACCTCCCCAAACGTCGGCAGGTCTCCGTACCTCCGCGCGAACGGGCAGCGGCCCCGCTTGTTGCGAAAGCTGCCGCGGCCCATCTGCAAAGCTCCGGACGGCGGCGGCTTGGGAGAGGTGCGCGCACACTCTCCAAACCGCCGCCATCCCGTTTGCACAGCTGCCGTGTTCGTCAATGTTTGACGAACGCAGCAGGTCTCCGGACGGGATGGCGGCGGTTTGGCGAGCGCGTGCGCACTCTCCAAACCGCCGCCATCCCGTTTGCACAGCTGCCGTGAACGCGGCAGGTCTCCGGATGGGACGGCGGCAGCTTGGAGAGGTGCACGCGCACCTCCGCCCTTCGGAAAGGTGCGCGCGCACCTCTCGGAACGGGCGGTGCCACTCTCCATTTGGAGAGGTGCGCGCGCACCACTGCCCGTTCGAAGAGGTGCACGCGCACCACTGCCCGTTCGAAGAGGTGCGCGCGCACCAGGCGGCTGGGAGCCACAGGAGACGGCTCAAAGAGCCACATGCGGCTCCGGAGCCGCGGGTTGCCGACCCATGTTCTAGACATTCTAGATAGTGCTTCTAGCTTTTGATCATTTGAAACCCTTTAAACAGCTCAATTGCTGCTGATATCATGAACAAGCCCATGAAATATTCTCAGCAGCAGTACAGAATTGGTTTGCCAAAGACTTCTTTCTGGATTTCCCTCTAGCCCAGAGGTCCCCAACCCCCGGTCTGTGGACCAGTACCGGGCCACGGCATGCCAGCAACTGGTCCGCACAAACAAGCAAAACTCCATCCGCAAGATGCAGGCAGCGCACAAAACCATGCAACCTCCGGTCCACGGAAAAACCTCACTCCACGGAATCGGTTCCTGGTGCCCAAAGGTTTGGGGACCTCTGCTCTAGCCTATATACCTGCAAGGTCCTGTTGATCTCCCCTTTAAATACTAACCAAGCCAGGCCCTGCCTATGGTTTTTGTTCTGGGGGTTTTGTTTTGTGATCAAAGTCGGGGAAGTATTGCCACTTGCTTCAGCTCTGTCCTTATGTGACTGTATGCCTGCTGAACCATCAAACATTAAATAGGAAATCTTAATGATATTAAAATTCAGACATTTTTTCCTCAAAAACAATACCACAACTGTTATGCTTATCTTCTTGTTTTGAAGATCTAGATATTGTATATATTTCCTTTAAAAAAGGAAAGATATAGCTGATTGATTGATAGATAGATGATAGATAGATAGATAGACAGACAGAGAGACAGACAGACAATAGTTTAGATAGGAGAGAGATTCATACATTTTATATATTACAAACCTCTGTAGTCAAATTCTTAAGTGTGCCATTTGAAGTCAACCAGCCATTGCATAGATTAATCTGTGGAATGTGAAAAAGTTCTTTTAATATGGCATCAGTATTATACATGGCTGAAAAAGATCAATATAGTCAACTAGATAGCTGACTGGTAGCATGAAAAATAGCAGATGGAAGTGACACCCCAAAAAATTCTGAAATGTTCAGAAATTTAGATGAATAGCAGTGCATTAAACTTTCAGACCTAATCTGGAAATGCCAAATGATTTGGTTATACTTGGGAAACATTTGTTTTCAATAAATGTAGCAATAAATGTATTTAGATGTTTCTGATGTCAAATGTTGCCCATAGTTTTAGCAATAAAGACATAGATGACCTACAAAACGTTTGGCTGTCAGCATTAAATATTAACATGGTACTGCACAGAACTTTCTCCCTAGTTTTTCAAATGCGCTTTGATGGCATCACATAAAGCTTTATCATCTTGCCTAGCCCTAGGGCTTGTTATTTCCAAAAGACTGGGTAACACTATTTCAGAAAGCAAAATGCTGAAGACCAACAATTTATGGGAAAAGTTTTCATCTGCTAATGTCTTAAGAAATTTGCGCTCCATAATACTCTGCTCCACATGGTGCAAGCAGTATTGACTGATTTCTTTTGTCATTAATTCTGAGATCTCCAGTGTTATGCTTCAGATGTCAAAAGATTCTCTCTTTGGTGTCAACCATGATTCCCATCTCACGTGACTCTTGACATTTTACATTTTTGAAAAGCTTTTTTAAAGAGTATATATTGCAAAACAAAATAATAGATTTCAACATCAGCTTTATTTCTGAGAATGTCCCAGTCCTCAAACAGGTCCTGTGACAAATATGGGTGAGGGTACCTAGACCTTTGCTTGGAAAGGTGTCCACCTCGTGAGAAGGAGGACAAAGATTAACAGAGAGTTAGGAACATCCTGTGGAGGAAAGCTACAGATTGGAAGATAGTTTTCTGGTAAATTGGTGTTTTGTTACATATTATGTTCCCTGATAATCATTTGTTCCTGAGCAAGCTTTATTTCCTGAGGAAGCAATTTTACAAGAGTATCTTAAACATATTCTCAAAGTTCTACAAGTGGCCAACCTGAAAAAAACTGGGAACTCCTGCAATAGCTTTTAATCCATATCAAATTGTTACAAATACAATTATTCATATGACTTATATAGACATCACTTTATATAGATTATTATATAAATGATAATATAAATATTAAATTGCATTTAAATTCCATGTAAAATTATTGTCACTTGTTTATTTTCAGTGCTTCCAAAGTATGGATGGGCTTCTTTAGTACTAGAGTAAAGGGACAGATGAATTTTTGTGTAGAACTGTGTTATGTTGTGTTTCCTAAAGGTGAGCACCAGCAGGTATCCTGTTATATGTTTTGACTTAGTCAATCTGATTTTAACCTCATCTGTAGCTGTAGTGGGAAAGTTGCCTCCCAAAACTCCAATACAGACATGCAAAGAAAGTGTACACTAAGATAATAAAATCTAGCTTAAGACAGTTATAGTACCACAACTAACAGAAGATAGGTTTTAGAAGAAATAGAAGCTGCACAGATGAAATTTTTGTGCTTAAAAACTAATATGAAAGAACATGGACTACAATAAGAACCTCTTTGTCACATTTCTAAACCAAGAGAAAGCATTTGATAGAGTTGATAGAAAATTGTTATGGCTAACATTGACCCAATATGAAGTAAGTGAACATCTTAGAGTGTGCAAATGCTTATATCATTATTGTAGAAGTGTAGTCAAATCAAAGAACATCAAAACCCTTCATAGTAACATGCAGAGTAAAACAGGAATGTGTACTGTCACCACTATAGTTTATCACTTACAGTACATTGACAGCATAAGCAAAGAAACTAAACCCAAGAATGGAAATAATATCAACAAACAACAACAATAATAATATCAAAAACTACTCTTTGCTGATAGGAATTGATAGCAAATAGAGCCAAGAAACTGCAACATCTTATAGCTATGAACCAAGAATGCAACACAAATAATATGAGAATCAACAACCAGAAGTAATGGCAACTGGAAGAAAAAAGCATACCCTAAATATAGTGATAGGAGGAATAGGCATAAAACAAGCATCAAAGTTCAAATATTTAGGAACAACATTCACCTAAGATGGTGAAGTGGACGAAGAGATTAACAAATTGCAGAAAGGCAAACCAAGTATTGGAACAGCTTGCTCCACTCCTACAACATAAGGCCATACCAATCAGCACAAATAAGCATTTCATGGAAACATCTTATCCCCACCCTATGTTACTAGTGCCTAACATGAACGCTTACAGCAAAACATAAACAAAAGCTAGTCACCAAGGAAATGAAATATTTGAGGAAGGCTGCTGGAGTGATGGAAGAGATAAAATCAGAAATGAGACCATAAGACAATTAACATTAATTAAACTACATACAAAAATAGCAAATGGAGTGGTTTGCTAATTTGGAGAGGCTGTATTGTGATTCCATACTGTATAAGGCATACTGTATACAGAAAGAGAAGGTCAAAGAACATGAGGCAGACCCAGAAGAAGATGGAGAGACAAAATCAAAGATACACTACATCAACATCAGTTAACAATAGTTAAGGCTGCCAGAAGAGCAAGAGCCAGAGCTTTGTATCTCCCTTACATCCAACACTATAAAAGTGGCAGAGGCAGAAGAAGCAGGAGCAGCAGAAGAAGAAAAGGAAAAAGAAAAAGAATGCAATTTAGCATCAAATATGCAAGATTTCTGTTTGCCATACCTGAAGACAACTAAGAAAAGAATAAAATTGTTCATATGTGACATCTTTGTTTAGCTGACCTGAAAAACAAAATTTTTTAGTCAACTGATTTTAAAACTAAAATATCCTTGCTGGAAACACACAAGCAATCTATTTGACAAGGATTTCATAATAGTTCTATTGATGGATTCATAAAATAGTCAACCAGATTTCCCATTAACTTCCTATCATTGTCATCACTGATTTTGACAGCAGGTATACATATCATAATACTCTTATACTTTACTGAGGTAAGTTTCAAAAACCTGTTACAGGAAATGGCCATAGGTGGCACTATCTTCTTTTTTGGACTGAAAATGTAAGCAACTCTAGATTTGCAATAAGCTATTTTCAAATCTACAACACCTTAGCAATACTATTAAAGTAGTAATAACAACAACTTTGTGAAGGAGAATAGAATATTCTTCCACATATTATTTCTGTACAGAGACAGACTGAAACATTCACATATTAACAATAAATGAATATTTTTTTCCAAAATAGCACTGAGTCCCATAATATGTTCTACCAATGCACCTTGGGTGGTATTTTACATATACAAATAGCATTCTTGAAGAACAGTGTCATTTTGGAAAAAGAAAGAACTTCAGCCCTTTTCCATAACTTTTACTTCCATGTATGTCTTGTGTATTGAACCTACTGTATGAATAAGTTACCTTTAGATATAGATTATGCATGAACAATTCACTATATCAATAAAGAATCTTTAAAGCTATAGCTATATCTTCCTTTTATGTATAATGTATATAGTGATGTACTGCTGCTTTTCCAAATATTTTTTTGTTTGTTATTGCTTTATTGTCTCTTGTATTTTATTAAGTAAAATACAACAAAATGAAACAAAACAGTGTTTTGAAAACAAAACAAAACAGTGCTTCCCAGTGTGGAATTAATAGAGCCCCCTCCCCTGAATTCTCATCAGAGAATTGAACAAGGGCTTCAGATGGGCTTTTTCACTGAATAAATTCTGCTGTTTTTCATTCTGTCTTCCTTATTTTCTTTCTCATGGAATAAATATTTATTTATTTTATTTTATTTATTTTATTGGATTTGTATACCGCCCTATTCTCATAGGACTCAGGGCGGTTTACAGGGCAGTTAAATCCATGAATACAAAAAATAAAAACAATTAAAACAAATTAAATTCAAGCCCCAAGAGTAAATCTAAAACCCAGTTAAATTAACAACCCCACAGTCTGGACCAAATAGATCGAAGAGCCAAGTTTTCAGGTCCCGGCGAAATGAGCGAAGGTCGGGGGCAGTCCTAAGTTCTGTGGGTAGTTGGTTCCATAGGGCAGGCGCACCCACAGAGAATGCCCTTCCCCTGGGAGTAACCCGCCGGCATTCATTAACCGGTGGTACCCTGAGAAGGCCCTCCCTGTGGGGGTGCACAGGACGATGGGAAGATGATGCCGGCAGCAGGTGTTCCCTTAGATATTCCAGACCCAAGCCATTTAGGGCTTTATAGGTCATTACCAGCACCTTGAATCTCACCCGGAGGGCAACCGGAAGCCAATGCAGCTCACGGAGAAGAGGTGTTACATGGGAGTATCGGGAAGCTCCCATCAAAACTCTCGCGGCTGAATTCTGCACCAGTTGAAGCCTTCAGGTGGTCCTCAAGGGCAGCCCCATGTAGAGAGCGTTGCAGTAGTTTAACCGGGAGGTCATGAGTGACTGTACGTAGAGCATCTCGGTCCAGATAGGGACGCAACTGGCGCACCAGGTGAATCTGGGCAAAAGCCCCCCTGGTCACAGCTCCTATATGATCTTCCAAACTGAGCCATGAATCCAGGAGGACTCCCAAGTTGCGAGCCCTATCAACGGGGGGTAATACCTCATCCCCTATTTTTAATGATGGAGAAGGCTGGTCAGCCCGAGATGCCGGTATGAACAGCCACTCAGTCTTGTCAGGATTGAGATGAAGTCTGTTTCTCCCCATCCAAACCCGGACCGCCTCCAGGCAACGGGACATCACAGTGAGGGCATCACTGGGTTGGGTCGGGGTGGAAAGAAAAAGTTGGGTATCATCAGCGTACTGGTGATACCCCACCCCGAAACCACGAGCTCACCCAGCGGCTTCATGTAGATGTTGAACAGGAGGGGAGAGAGGACTGACCCCTGAGGGACTCCACAAACGAGAGATCTCGGGGTGGACCTCTGTCCTCCCGTCAACACCGACTGCGAGTGGCCCAGGAGGTAGGAGGAAAACCACTGTAAAACGGTGCCTCCCACTCCCAGCCCCCTGAGACGCTGCAGTAGGATACTATGGTCGATGGTATCAAAAGCCGCTGAAAGGTCTAATAGGACTAGGACAGAGGAACAACCCCTGTCCCGAGCCCGCCAGAGATCATTCATCAGTGCGACCAATGCCGTCTCTGTGCTATGCCCAGGTCTGAAACCCGATTGGTACGGGTCGAGATAATCAGTTTCCTCCAGGATCAGAGGAAGCTGATGCGCTACCACACTCTCAACAACCTTCGCCAAAAAGCGAAGGTTGGAGACAGGATGATAGTTATTCAAAATCGCCGAGTCCAGGGTGGGCTTCTTGAGGAGGGGCCTCACCACTGCCTCTTTCAAGGCAGAAGGGAAAACACCCTTGCTCAAAGAAGCAGTTATTACTGCCTGGAACCAGCCTCGTGTCTTCTCCCGGGCTGCATAAACCAGCCAGGAGGGGCACGGGTCCAATAAACAGGTGGTAGAGCTCAGCCTCCTCATGATCCTGTCCACCTCATCGGGGGTTATAGGATCGAACTCAGTCCAGATAACAGTTTCAAGACCACTCGAATCCTCCCTGTCAGATTCTGTCCAGTCAGAGTCCAAGCCAGCCCGAATCTGAGCAATTTTATCTGCAAGATGATGACTGAACTCCTCGGCCTGTCCCTGCAAGGGATCCTCCCTCTCCTCCCGATGAAGGAGGGAGCGAGTAACCCGAAACAGGGCGGCTGGGCGATTATCTGTGGACGCGATGAGGGTAGCGAAGTAATTAGACTTTGCCGTCCTCATTGCAGTGAGATAAGAAGATAAGATAAGATATGAAGAGCAAAAAAGGAAAGGCTGTATATTATGGGTATTCTAGCAACTGTTCATATGTAAACATGTCAGATTTCCACCCAGCATTTGTTTCAGTCTCAAAATATATGCAGTTTCTTCCTCTATTCTAAGCCAATTCAGGCAGGAAGATAGGTGAATTAATCTTATAATCAAGTCAAGTACTGAAAGTGAATGACTGATACTTTACCTATTAATAAGATTTTCCCTCTCCAACAAATTTAGTCATTTCACATCAAGGAAGATCAAAAGCATCTTTGTATATGTCAGCTTCACTTTTTATACAGCATAGAGATTGGCTTTAAAGGTAAAAGGATGGCAACTATAAGTCTGTATTTGTTGTTGTTAGCTGCGAAGTCGTGTCTGACCCATTGCGACCCTATGGACAACGTTCCTCCAGGCCTTCCTGTCCTCTACCATCTTCTGGAGTCCGTTTAAGCTCACGCCTAGTGCTTCAGTGACTCCATCCAGCCACCTCATTCTCTGTCGTCCCCTTCTATTGCCCTCAACCTTTCCCAGCATTAGGCTCTTCTCCAGTGAGTCCTTCCTTCTCATTAGGTGGCCAAAGTATTTGAGTTTTAGCTTCAGGATCTGGCCTTCTAAAGAGCAGTCAGGGTTGATCTCCTCTAGGACTGACCGGTTTGATCGCCTTGCAGTCCAGTGGACTCACAGGAGTCTTCTCCAGCACCACAGTTCAAAGGCCTCAATTCTTTGGCGCTCAGCCTTTTTTATGGCCCAACTTTCACTGCCATACATTGCAACTGGGAAGACCATAGCCTTGACTATACGCACTTTTGTTGACAGGGTGATATCTCTGCTTTTTAGTGTGCTGTCTAGATATGCCATGGCTTTCCTTCCGAGGAGCAAGCGTCTTTTAATTTCTTGGCTACAGTCCCCATCTGCAGTGATCTTGGAGCCCAGGAAAATAAAATCTGTCACTACCTCCATTTCTTCCCATCTATTTGCCAGGAATTGAGAGGGCCAGATGCCATGATCTTGGTTTTCTTAATGTTAAGTTTCAACCCAGGTTTTGCACTCTCCTTGTTCACTCGCAAGAAGAGGCTCTTTAGTTCCTCTTCACTTTCTACCATTAGAGTGGTATCATCTGCATATCTTAGGTTGTTGATATTTCTTCCGGCAATCTTAATTCCAACTTTTGATTCATCAAACCCTGCCTTTCTCATGATGTGCTCTGCATATAAGTTAAATAGGCAGGGTGACAGTATACAGCCTTGCCAGAGTCCTTTCCCAATTTTGAACCAATCAGTGGTTCTGTGTCCACTTCTCACTGTTGCTTCTTGACCCACATATAGGTTTCTCAAGAGACAAATAAGATGGTCTGGCACGCCCATCTCTTTAAGAACGTGCCACAGTTTGTTATGATCCACACAATCAAAGGCTTTATCATAGTCAATGAAGCAGAAGTAAATGTTTTTCTGGAACTCTCTAGCTTTCTCCATGATCCAGAGTATGTTGGCAATTTGATCTCTAGTTCCTCTGCCTCTTCGAAATCCTGCCTGTACTTCTGGTAGTTCTCGATCCACATACTGCTGGAGTCTAGCTTGTAGGATTTTAAGCATAACTTTACTAGCATGAGAAATGAGTGCAATGGTGCGATAGTTTGAACATTCTTTGGCAATGTCTTTCTTTGGAATTGGAATGTAAACTGATCTTTTCCAATCCTGTGGCCACTGTTGAGTTTTCCAAATTTGCTGGCAAATTGAGTGTAGCACTTTTACTGCATCGTCTTTTAAGATTTTGAATAGCTCAGCTGGAATACTGTCACCTCCACTAGCTTTGTTGTTGCTCAGCTTTTCTAAGGCCCACTTCACTTCACATTCTAGGATGTCTGGCTCGAGGTCAGTGACCACCTCATTGTGATTATCAGAGATGTTAAGCTCATTCCTGCATAGTTCTTCTGTGTAATTTTGCCACCTCTTCTTAATCTCTTCTGCCTCTGTTAGGTCCCTGCCATTTTGGTCCTTTATCATGCCCATTTTTGCATTAAACGTTCCCTTCATCTCTCCAATTTTCTTGAAAAGATCTCTGGTCCTCCCTATTCTATTGTTTTCTTCTATTTCTTTGCACTGTTCATTTAAGAAGGCATTCTTATCTCTTCTAGCTATTCTCTGGAATTCTGCATTCAATTGGGCATATCTTTCTTTTTCTCCCTTGCCTTTCACTTCCCTCCTTTCCTCAGCTATTTGCAAAGCTTCCTCAAACAGCCATTTTGCTTTCTTGCATTTCTTTTTCTTTGGGATGGTTTTGGTTGCTACCTGTTGTATAATGTTGCGAACCTCTGTCCATAGTTCTTCAGGCACTCTGTCTATCAGATCTAATTCCTTAAATCTATTTGTCACCTCTACTGTATATTCAACAAGGATATGATTTCATTCATACCTGAGTGGCCTAGTGCTTTTCCCTACTTTCTTCAGTTTAATTCTAAACTTTGCAATGAGAAGCTCATGGTCTGAGCCATAGTCAGCTCCTGGTCTTGTTTTTACTGACTGTATAGTGCTTCTCCATCTTTGGCTGAAGAGCATATAGTCAATCTGATTTCTGTGTTGACCGTCTGGTGATGTCCATGTGTAGAGCCGTCTCTTGGGTTCTTGGAAAAGAGTGTTTGCTATGACCATCGTATTCTCTTGACAAAATTCTATCAGCCTGTGCCCTGATTCATTTTGTACTCCAAGGCCAAACTTGCCTGTTATTCCGGTTATTTTTTTGGCTTCCTACTTTAGCATTCAAATCCCCCATGATGATAAGAACATCATTTTTTGGTGTTAGTTCTATAAGGTGCTGTCCATTTTAGTTCGCTGATACCTAAGATGTCAATATTCAGTCTTGTCATCTCTTGTTTGACCACGTCCAGCTTGCCTTGATTCATGGATCTTACATTTCAGGTTCCTGTGGAGAAAAAATCTTTACAGCATCGGACTTTCCTTTCACCACCAGACACATCCACAGCTGAGCGTCCTTTCGGCTTTGGCCCAGTCACTTCATTCTTTCTGGCGCTATTAGTACTAGCCCTCTGCTCTTCCCCAGTAGCATATTGGGCGCCTTCCGACCTGAGGGGCTCATCTTCCAGCGTCATATCGTTTTGCCTTTTGGTACTGTCCATAGGGTTTTCATGGCAAAGATACTGGAGTGGGTTGCCATTTCCTTCTCCAGTGGATCACATTTTTTCAGAACTCTCTGCTATGACCTTTCCGTCTTGGGTGGCCCTGCACAGCATAGCTCATAGCTTCATTGAATTACGCAAGCCCCTTCGCCACGACAAGGCAGTAATCCATGAAGGGGATATGTCTGTATAGGTCATCTGAATTCAAACACTATTATAACACGCCCTCATATCTTAATTTATTCTGCATTGTTGCTTTTTTCTAGCTTAATTCTCCAATAAACTCAGAATGGGAAGTAAAACTAATAGTTTATCAGACAAATCTATAAAGTTGATAGTAGCATTTTCCTCTAGAAATTTGTCCTAAATCTCCCAGGGTTAAGCTTCATTGGATGACTAGCTTCTAGCAGGATGAGTTTGGAAGAAAAATATCATAAATTTGAAATAGAGATTAAACTGTTACAGATAACTTTGGATGTCTGCAAATTATGTTTCTGCCCAATTTGGTGCTTTATGGACCTTTTAAAGATTAATAACCTTGCTTTTCCTCGAACACACAGATTTTTTTCTTAAAAATGCAAGGTATTTAGCTTGTCAGTTAAAAAAGTCATCTCAATTCTTTCTGCCTAAAAAAAACTATAGGTACATGTTTTTGTGCAGAAAAGACTTGTATTTCACTGTTGTTTTTAAAAACTCAGAATCTCTAAAATGCCTTCAAACTCAAGGAAAAAGATAAGTATTACATTTACCAAGAGGATGGTATCTCCTGTGCATGGCATCCCACATAAAGCTACCATTTACCAAGCCAATCAAAATCACATGGCTCCCTTTTGGAAGATGACTATCCAGGTAAGACAAAGTCTTCACAACACTGGAGCGCATTTGTTTAGGTTGTGTCATTTTGTTCAATGTGTCCGGATATCTGCAAAAGAAAGAAAAAAGAACCATACATTCTTTAATATGACCCATGATTATAAATTATGAGCAATATCTTCTTTGAAGTTACTTAGTTTTAAAACAAACCCCCAAAATGACCATGCTCAAAGTATTCTGCTTTGGACAGATTATGTGAAGACTCTAGCCCTCTGGAGAAAGCTGTCATGCTGGAAAAAGTTGAAGGAAAGAGAAGAAACAAACCAATAGCTAGGTGCATGGACTCTTATTACCACAGCAATGAGGGTACCTTTGCAAGTTCTGAAAGAACAGGTTAGGGACTGATCAATATGGAGAAAATCTCTGGGCAGTCAGTAGAATTGAAAATGATTTGATGTCACTTAATCAGTTAATTAAAAATTTGAAACCAGATAACTAATTAGCTCTATCCCAATCTTGCCCTTCTACTTAAAATATCAAAATACCCAAGGATGTGTATGCTAACATTATCTAATAAATGCAGACTATTTCTTTTCTGAGAAGTAAGGATTGTGGAAAATTAAATGCTAAACTGACAAGTCATTCCATTTGCACTTGTAGTCAGTCTCAGCATTTAGCAGAAGTTCTTAAAGATAAAGCTTTTTCTGAAGGGGCAGGGTGCAACTTCCAATGCACCTGATTTAGCATGACAGAATTCTAATCCCTTTCTATAATTTATTTCTGTTATCTCTTATTTTAAACAACATATTGCTTCTGGCCCCTGTCAATCATATCTGGCTTCTCTCTTGCTATCATGCCTTCATTTCACGGATAAAATGGGGAGTTTACTGTAGAAATGATCAATTCTAGAAACAAAAGTACGGTACATCTAATATCAACAAAAACCTAAAACGTGTTACAGTTTCTATGTATTTTTAATGTTTATTATTATTTCTTCTGTCCCAGACATGTCTTGTAAGCTATGAAATATATACCATCTGTCTGTATTTTTATACAACATCCAAATTGGCCATTGTAAATTAAGTTCTATTGGGAAAGTGCGAAGCTGTCAGTTTTACTATCTCTACCACAAATGAATTTCTCAGTCTTCATTTTTTATGTTGTCATGACTTAGTGGCTTATGTCCTTTACTTGAGACATGATCACACAGCATATAGAACCTGATTGTCTCATCATTGTTTCAAGAAGCGGATTGAATTCCATCAAGGCTTTATTTTATTAAAACAGACTAAATACCAGATCATTAAAATCTAATGATACAGTAAAATAATAAGTTTAAAAAACAAACAAACCTATAGTTAAACACACCCATACCTACCCACACACAAAACCTGATTCTGTAATGTTAATATATTATTATACCCATCTTTAACTTTGGTACATGAATATATAATTTGATATTTATGCTATCGTATTATGATTATTTAGAATAATAGAAACAAATGTCAGTCTCTTGTGATCTTTAATCAGTGCTAAATCTGAGTATATTTTAAGCAAAAATAATCTGTATGATGACTTGTAAGGATCAACACTTTTATTCCATATATTTTCTACTTTTTCTTGGAATACAGTTTTCCAAATGGATTTAATTCAGTATCTCTTTGAAAGTAATCTCTCATCATGACAAGGATGAAGGAGTGAGTGAGTTTCCCTTAGGACCACAGACAGATTAGAACATTCATATTATTTTGGCATCCAATTTCTTTCAGAAGCAATATAGTTGCATATAGTATCATACAGTATAGTTGCATGCATACTGCAGCCAATTTAAAGAATGCTACGATAGCTATCTTATAAGATGGGGTAGGCTTTCTCATAAGTAGAAAAGAATAGGATTGGATTGTAATCATGGAAAAATGATCTAAAGGGGGAAAAGCATTTAAAACAGAAGCAAGAAAAGGATATGAAGGCACAACTTGATGAACTAATCAGAAATAATAGAATTTTAAGGGAAGTAACTTCTTGTAAATGTTAACAACTAATTGGTATGAATATGAAAATTATGGATGCACATAAGCCTGTTTCCCCATTTCAATATAATTGGGAGGGGAAAAAAGATTTTGCACAGTGAATTGCATATCTGTATTACACATATATTTTATTAAATGTTTATTTTTTTAATAATGAAGCTACTGGAACTGCAATCTAAAAAGTAGACAGCCAAGACAAAAAACTGGGCTATATCAGATAAAACAATGTCATTCACATATAAATTTGATTAAAATTAAGTGAAGATATAATTAATATGTTCCTTATGATTTTTATAATTTTGTCTTTTGGTTGAATTACAAGTTGCAGTCAGAAAACAACTTTTACATGGGTTCCAATGAAGGTTTAAGGGAATGCATGTTGTGAATCCATTTTTTTAAAACCAATCTATGGTCTTCCAAACACTTTTTATGAAATGTCAGAATATGGCGGGAGCCATAACTGATAAATACAGTTATTTGAAGAAGAAGGATGTGACAGGTGTAAAAGACATAATGGAAATCTAAATTCCTTAGATTCATTATTACACTAAGGACATTATATCAAGCTTATGCATTAATAAATCATTCTGCACATTTATCATATCTTTTTACTGCATGTACCTGACAAAGCCAGACAAAACATTCTACTAAAATATTTGTAGACACATATATGAAAGAAAATAATTCTATGTAAAAATACTGGAGAGTATGCATACACACAGAAAATCAGAATGCTTAATATAACATTACAAGGATATTACAACATAAGGTAAATGTACAATATATCTATGCTAAACAATTAGCTATTGTACCACTTCATTCTTGTCACTGTTTAAAAATAAATTTGAAATTATAGGTTAATGATAATAAACCTACCCATTGCAGACATCTCTGGAAAGAATGAATGACTGTTAGCTTAATTTAAATCTCTAGTATGGATACATTCTTTGTTAATTTTATGTTTAATCTTACCCATTGCAGACATCATTCCCAATCATTGCAAAAATAACTATGGCTGGTTTGTCAAATTGTTGATTCCTTGCCAAGCTAGAAATGAAAAATAAATTAAAAGTATAACTTAACAAATCTATATATACCATGAATAATCACACACATGCATCCCATACTTATACATATTGTGACAGCCAATATATTCCAATCTATTGATGAAAAGTACTATAGGTATTTATAGAAATAAATGTAAATATAAAATCTAGATCACAATTAAGAAATTCCGGTCACAGTTTACATAAGCACGTAGAAAAGAAGTAGTGTAGCTCTTCTATACTTAGACCTTATTTACTACGTACCTTTGCACAAGATGTAGGACATTTCTTGAAGAGGCACCTAAATAACCAAAGTAATTGGATACAAGAAAATATAAGGCAGCTGAAGAGACACCTAAATAACCAAAGTAATTGGATACAAGAAAATATAAGGCAGCTGAATTAACTATCTATTGTTATATTAAGTACAAAATTTAAGTTGTCATAAATAAAAGTGATAATTCAACCTTACTTAATTTAAATGGAATTTCTTTTTGTTTTATGGCTTAGGGTCAACATATCCTATGATGAGGGTATATCTGCATATTTTAAATCTAAAATGTAGAAAAGTTACAGTAGAAATGTAACAGCTGAGTTGGGAGGTAGTATGGAATCCTACATTTCAAAGTACATACTCTAATTTTCTGAACTATTATAATAGCAGTTTAGTTTTGGGGCAAAAAATTGCCACATTCTTAACTAAACAATTTGAGAGTAATATTATCCATCTGGTGTGGTGTGGCAGACTAAAATTTACTTTCCATGATTTGGTAAATAAAATAAGGAGAAGGTTTTAAGATTTCTAACTTCTGGGATATGTATGTAGACTACAAGTCTAGGGTTCCCAACATCTCAGCTTGAATGATCTCACATTATTAATGCAGCCTTCAAAAACTAGGCATCTTCCGAAGTGTGAATCTCAATTTCCAAAGTTCCACAACCAGAATAGTTATTGTTACAAACTGAAAGTTGAAATTCATACATCTGAAAAGAATCAAGATCAAAGAAAGCTAGATTAATGTTTTAGAGATCCTTTCATGAAGCTTTATCTAATACTAAGCCAGAGGATGGAGTACCCATGGCATCCCATTCATTTTTCCATTAGTTATAATGATTTCTTCCACAACTGCTGCTCTGGCTATCTAAAACCTGCTGATTTTAGAAAGCAGCAAAGGAAGATGAAAAGATCTGGGTGAATCAAGTGGGTGAATTCCCAGTTTAGAAATTGACTGACAGGATGCTACATTGCATTCTGGTAAAATTATTACTCTATGAGAGTGCTAAATGGGCTATAATTATTCTGTTTTACATGGGAAGGCCTCCAAGTCCAGCTAAAGGTATAGTTTTCCTCCTGAATTTCATTTAAATGCAATAATAAGGTATCATTTGTCAAAGCCAAAAAGAAATGGATCTTCAATATAATAAATCTAATATATGAAAGTTTTTGTAGCAACACTGTGAACAAGAATTGGAAATATAGTTTCAAAGGAATTCAAATCTTGCACTTTTGTGCAAGAATAGTTAGATAGTGAATTGCCCTTAACTTATCGCTCAATGAACCCTTTGCTCATGAAAGTTATAAATATAAAATTTAATGATGCAAACTGAAGAGGCTCCAGGTTCCCCTAATTGTATTCAAGTGAAGTATGATTCTTTATACAAGCAAGATTAAAATAACATTTCCCCTTTACTAATGGCACTCTGTCATGAATTGCCTGTCTTCATAATGTTCAATCGACCAAAGCCCTCATTATAATTACAAGAGAATACGAGTTGCTCAGGTTCAAAGTGGAACATTTCATCATAGAATGTGAAAAAAGAGTAGATGAGAAATTATGAAGTAAGGGACAAAAGATTGAGAGAGAGTCTCTGCATCAGTAATATGTAAAGGAAATATAGTGCAGAATCAAAAGCTCAAGGTAATCTGTCTTTAGATCTTTAGATTTTGTCTTTTGGATTTCACAGGAAATCTTTGTACACGATTATTTACAGTGCAAATCCTGCACTCAGGGGTGAAGCTAAATATGGCAGAATACGAACCTTGAACCTTCATAGAAAACATGCTGTATCCCCTGAGCTATGCTTTTATGAAACTGAAGCTCAAATTTTATAACCTGCTGCTCTGTCTAAATTTAGAATAACAGTTCAGTTCTGCAGTGTTCCGGCTTCTATTTATGGAGCATGGCTATAAGCACCAGTGAAAATGATGGATGAGAAGATACCATTTTTAGAAATATTCTGGTAATCTTTATGATTGCAGCGATTTCTTCTCCGTAATAGGCTGTAGAGTGACTCTGTCCATCCTCTGAAAAAGAAAATCAAAACGGTGATTAGTGAACTGATACTATATAACTAAGGAACAGGTTGTGTCAGGACATAAACCTTCTTTTGCATATTAATATTATTTTCCCTTTCTTTGATTTCTGGAAGAATTGCAATACATCTCATAGATTTCCAGGTAACCAATATGAGCTTCTGGAAGCATGCAGAATATACATCTAGGAAATTAGCCTACATGCCTGCACACACAAAAAGTCCAAACACTTTATGTATATTTTGTATTTTGGTTCAAAGTTCATTGACAAAATTAAATCTGGTAGCTTCTAAGAAAGATGAGTAACATAAGTAGTTATAAATCAGTAACAATGATTATAAGGATATGTCTATTGCAATGATTATAAATATGACATATAATAGTTTGAATTTGATGCATTCCAAGTGGCATTATAAATTATTTTATACTCTGAATTTTAGGAGCTCTGGTAACTTAAAACCTAAAGAAAAGATGAAAGGAGCAGGAAAAAAGAGCAGACTTGAATCACTGGCTTTGTTTAATTGACAGACTGACTTGAGACTTTATCTCCAAGCAAATGGGAGGGACCAGACAAACAAAAGCAGCTGCTACTGTGCATTATAGTCAAGATGACAGTAACATTGTTCAGTCCATAAAAATGCATTATTAATTAGGATGGATTTCCTATAAATAGCTACTTACATTTGACAGCTTCAGCTTTTAGAAAGCAGTCAACTATATGCTACATAAAGTAAAGCAAGCAGTATATTACATTTTTAAAACACCAATTCTTTCAACCAAGTATTTCTTTAAAGAAGGTACTAAAATATGTTACTATTTGTGTATCATCAGTGTGCCAATATACTGCATGTACTTCTTATGAGCGTTAGTGAATTGGCTTGCAAGGTAGTCTTTGGAGATCCTAGTTTGCACTTAATAGTGGGAGTATGCTGGTAATAAAAGTAGACTTTAGTTGTACTTACTGATCAAAATATGTAGACAGAAAGAATAAGTATTGTCCTTACTATTAGCAGAAAGGCATGTGGCTTGGGTACAATTAAGACTGGCAACTCTTCCCTTCTCTTATTGAAAAATTTGAACTTGTGAAACAGAAATGATAAATATGTATATAAAAGTTAAGATATAGGTTTAATTATAATTAAAGTCTGAGTTGACATAAAACTGAAAATTCTTAGGTTGGTGATTGTTGTAATGTTATGCTCAAAGAATATTACATAATGAAAGATAATGCAAATGCAAAATAATGAAAAAACTAGGAATACATTGGGATGAAAATTGTATGATCTTCTGAATGATTAAGATCCAGGGCAAAAAAATATTCTCTTACATAGCATGAATGGATAGGTAGTAACAAAACAAGAGAGTACAGTATATATAATATAGATGGGAAACATCAATTTATTTTAAACGTGGTTTTTCTATACACACACACATATACATACAGATACATACATATATGCAAACATGGCAAAGAAGGGAATTAAATTTAAAAGCATATTTTATTTGATTCATTAAATCTAGATTTGAAAGACTGAGAATGCTGAGGAAGAATACAAAGTTGAGAACAGATTCTGGATATGAGGCAGATTTTTCTTGGCAGTGTCATGATTGGATTTTAGAAAAATGGACCGTGAGGAATAAAAAAGAATTAAAAGAAATGAGAGTGAAAATATAACACTTATAGGGGAAAAAAGAACAAGTCTGGTATGCAAAATATTACATTAATAGATAAATTTGACTTTGTATACTTGATTACCTTAACTTGTTCCAGAGTAAAATACAATAAATTACAATCGCATTTAATATATTTCAAATGCAAGACAGTTCATTCATTAATCTGTTCGGTCCCTTTCCTGTATCAAGTTGGAATAAAAACAAACTGTGCAAAACAGAACTAAATGCATATTTTAATCAATTTCTTTGAAAAGATAGATTTCTACAATTTGTTTTGAAAGTATACCCTATACTGTAAACCTATTTCATTCTAAAGTGCACATTTCATTTATTTTGGCTTAGTCCTTGAGCCAACTGCATTGCAACATTTGGTGTGGGTGTGCCCTCAAGTCAGTTTTTGATTCCTGCTGACTGCATGGACAAGTCCCTGCAGGTTTTTTTGTCAAGGTTTTTCAGAAATGGCTTGCCATTGCCTGCTTCGTAGGGCTGAGAGACTGTGACATTGAATTTGTGGTTCAAAGAAAATTCCTAACCATCTTTAACTAGCAGAAATATTGGATTACAATCCTATTTTTTTAAAAAAACACATTCAGATGTTTTAATTCAGATGTCCATTACTACACTGAACTCTTTTCAACATTCAAGCATCCTAAAGATTTTAGCTGCTATTATCTTACCCAACTGTGGAATTGAGAAATCCAGTGACTGTTGAAAATTGAGGCCAGTCAATTTCGTTGCTAATTACCTCAAGAATGTTGGAATACGTTTTCTATAAAGAAGGTGAAAAAAATCATACTGGTTTCATTTTCATACATCATAAATTAGTAATTAATTTTGTTATTACCAGACACTACAAAAAGTATTAAAAAATTAAATGCAGTGTTAGATGCAGTTAATAGTCTTAATCAAATTAAATACTGTGACTTAACTAATAATGATAGAAGAAGCATTATTGCAGATCAAAATACAAATGTATTTATTTAGCAATTTATATCACTGCAGAACCCACCCTTTGAGATTTATTTCTTGAGAAAAATTAGGTTGCATTTATGATCTAGAGGCATGTTATGTTGTATAATATATTAGGTGGAATGATGAGTAGAAACCATCAGTGCAGACAATTGAAAATAAATATAAACCTTGTTTTTGGAAGATACGTTCTCTCTGTTAAAATTATTGATGGTCTTACAATAAATCCTAGCAAACCTGTAAATCAGACCAACTCAGTAGTAGGCATGGCATATAGTTATGTAAGTTATGAATATATGGTAGTTTTACTGAACTTTTTTCTCATTCATTATTCTTATTGCCCTACAATCATTAAAACAATTTCATTGAGCATCAGTAATAAAGGAAGATGCTGGGGGCAAATGTTCAGTAGCAAAAGAATTGTTTTATTCTGTAAGGAGAAGGCTGTTATGTATGGGGTTTAAGCAGCAGCTCAGCAAATACCACCAGATGGCACTGTACTGTTACCAGATTGGCTGGTTAGCTTTCAGCGGGAGATTCAGATGAAGGGATTGGCCGGGAGTGTACCTGGCAAGGTATATAAGGGGTACAGGTAACCCCCTTTGTTCAGTACAGTCCTACCCACAATAAAGAGCTGTTGCTGTACTCATCTGCCTGCTGTCTTCCATGCAGTCCAGAACCCACTACATTATAGTGGCGACGAAGGTGGGATGCTGCTTCACTCAGAGCTGAAATCACTAGCTGAAGTCACTAGGGACGGAGGAAAAGGAGTATCTTTCTCCGCTTTCCTTCTACTGAAGCAGCATCCACACGACCGGACACAGCATGGCAAAACTTGGTCAGATCCGCAAATTCGACGTCAGCCATCCTGAACGCTGGGAATCGCCTCTGGGCCAGGTTGAAGGATACCTACTGGTCAACCAGATCACTGAAGACCGCTTGCTGTGGAGGGAACAGCACCGAAACTACCTCTGGAGGCGGAGCGACCAGTCCCAAGTGTGCCGGCTGCAGAGGAAACCATGCGAGGGTGGCCTGCAGATTCCACTCGGCTAAGTGCCGGGTCTGCGGAAAAACAGGCCACATCGCAGTGGTCTGTCGGAGTCATTCCCGGGACGAGGATGAGTCGCCGAAAGGTACCGGGAAACCCCAAGTCACCACCTCCAATTCTTTCATGAGTCTGAGAGCCGTATCCCACACTGGGGTCCATTGGCTGCTCACCTCCAAAATTAAATTACAGGTCCTTTTGCAAGGCATGCCTTGCAAGATGGAGCTTGACTCCGGGTCCGCCGTCTCTATAATTTCTTACGAGACTTTTAAACTAGTGTACAGCCGGAGCAAGTGGTGGGCACAATTAAGACCTACCAATCTAAAACTAACTGATTTTCAAAATGCACCCGTTAAAATTAAGGGGGAAGCCATCCTGTCCATGGGGTTCAGGGAGTTCCGTGGGCACTTGGATGTCCTAGTAGTCGGTGGCTGGAGGACTAGCCTAGTGGGGCTGGACTGGTTTGGGGCTCTGGGCATAGGGATTTCAGGGATCCATAGCACCCAGGCCAAGACCCTCAAATCCATCTGCAAAACATTGCAGACGTATTCGATGGCAAGTTAGGAAGGTACACTGGGCCACCCATTAAATTCAAACTGAACCCCAACATCATGCCTGTTAGAATTAAACCCCGGAGTGTCCCCTTCGCTCTCAAACACAAAATTGAGAACGAATTAGATAGGCTAGTGGAGCAAGAGTGTTAGAGCCAGTAGAAGGGGGAGAATGGGAGACTCCTATAGTTACTCCACTAAAGGCTAACGGGGAGGTGAGAATCTGTGCTGACTATAAGTGCTCGGTGAACTGGGCCCTTAATCTGCACGCTTACCCGGTTCCGACGGTCAGCCACGTTCTTGCCTCTCTCCAGGGTGGCACCATCTTTGCAAAGCTGGATCTCGCACAGGCGTACCAGCAGCTCCCGGTTACCAGGGAGATGGCAGATGCTCAAACCCTAGTAATGCATAGAGGAGCTTTCAGAGTTAACCGTTTGCAGTTCGGTGTCTCTGTAGCTCCAGGGATTTTTCAGGAGGTGATGGAGAAGACCCTGAAGGGCATTCTGGGAGTCTGCCCTTACTTTGACGATGTCCTCATCACTGGGAATACTGAAGAGGTACTGGCTGAGAGACTGCAGGCTGTTTTAAGCAGGTTCCGCTCTGCAGGGCTCAAACTCAAAAAAGACAAGTGTAGCATTGGGGTGGCATCCACAGAATTCCTAGGGTTCAGGATTGGTGCCAAAGGAATCCACCCTGCAGAATCCAAGGTAAAGGCAATCAAAATGGCCCCTACCCCCACAAACAAGGGCGAACTGCAAGTATTCCTGGGGCTCCTGAATTTCTACCATTCATTCCTCCCACACAAAGCAGCCATAGCTGAGCCTCTGCACAGGCTCCTAGACAAGCAAGGTGCATGGAACTGGACCAAGGTCCACGACATCTGTCGCTGAGGATGCTCAGGTGGTCCATATTCCTATCTGCATACACTTACAAACTGGTTCACAAACCAGGTAAAGATATGGGCCACGCATACGGGTTAAGTAGGTTGCCCCTAGCAAATTCACAACCTGATCCGGCATTTGCAGCCCAAATACTGACCATCCAGGATTTACCCGAGTGTCCCTTATAGGCAAAAGACATAGCCGCTGAAACAACTACAGACAGAATCCTAACCAGAATTCAGTCTTGGGTAGTCACGGGGTGGCAAGAAAAGAGTCCAGGCCCGGAATTCAAGGCCTACATCAATAGGAGGCATGAGTTATCTGTCCACAAAGGATGCCTTTTGTGGGGGAGTAGGGTCATTATTCCCGAGACACTGAGGAACAAAGTCATTAAGTCACTACACGAAGGACACCCGGGAATAGTCCGGATGAAAGCATTAGCTAGAAGCTACCTGTGGTGGCCAGGTCTAGATAAGGCCATAGAGGAACAGGTTAATAGTTGCTATGACTGCCAAAGGTCCAGACCGGAAATGCCACATGCACCTGTACACAAATGGGAGGCCACGCACACCCCATGGTCCAGAGTCCACATTGATTACGCTGGTCCTTTCCAAAGACAGCTGTTCCTAGTGGTGGTAGACAGCCATTCCAAATGGCTAGAGGTGACACCAGTCAATAGCATGACCTCGGCCAAAACTATCCAAGTGCTCAGGGGGCTCTTTGCCACACATGGTCTCCCTGGCGTATTGGTTTCAGACAACGAGCCTCAATTCACCTCTGCTGAATTCCAGACATTCACCAAGGTCAACTTGATTAGGCATGTCACAGCTGCGCCCTTCCACCCATCGACCAACGGATTAGCAGAACGCATGGTACGAATGACCAAGGACGCATTGAGGCGCATCATCAGTGGCGACTGGCATCAAAGGTTGGCACAATTCCTGTTAGCACAACACACCACACCTTGCACAGCCACGGGGAAGAGTCCAGAGGAACTTCGTTGGGGCAGGCGCCTCATCACCAAATTGGACAGGCTACACCCCGAGAGAGTGGCTGCGGAGACTGACCAACCCAAGCTCTCTAGAGAATTTCACACCAATGACCTGGTTTGGGCAAGGAACTATGTGCCGGGACATCCATGGATTCCGGGGGTGGTGGTTGACAGAACTGGGCCCTTGTCCTATGTTGTAGGGGTGGAGGGGGACTGTCAGATCAGATGACACATAGACCAAATCAGGAAGCGGTTTCCTGAAGTGTCACAGATTGATCAACCCCAACAACCAACAACAACAGGACTGGAGGAGAGTAGGTTCATACAACAACAGGCCCAGGACCAGCACGACAGCGTGTGTGCTAGGGCTGACCCTAGAATGGGTCAACCAGGAACACTAAGCCAGAACTCAACCACTGACTGTGCTGTCCCGGATGAATGGCAAATGCTGAGATGGTCATTCAGGGCTCACAGGCCACCTGCCTATCTCGCAGACTATGTACAATCTTGGGGGGGGGACAGGGCCTAGAGTCAAGTCGTGGTTTGCCATTAACCATTGTAACTGCTGGAAATTATGGTGCATGATGTTTGTATATTGTTTGTTCTTTAAGGGGGAAGGGGTGTTATGTATGGGGTTTAAGCAGCAGCTCAGCAAATACCACCAGGTGGCGTTGTACCGTTACCGGATTGGCTGGTTAGCTTTCGGCGGGAGATTCAGATGAAGGGATTGGCCGGGAGCGTACCTGGCAGGGTATATAAGGGGTACAGGTAACCCCCTTTGTTCAGTACAGTCCTACCCACAATAAAGAGCTGTTGCTGTACTCATCTGCCTGCTGTCTTCCATGTGGTCCAGAACCCACTACATTATAAAGGCAATGATAAATTGCACCTGTATTTTATCAAGGAAATTACATGGATAGGCAATACATATTGGGGTGTCAAACTGCTAGCCCACAGACTGGATGTGTCATACTAAAACCATGTCCACCCCATTGCTGGCATTGGGGAAAAAGTCACAATACGTCGCAACACATCACATGACGTCACAAGTTTGACACCCGTGCAATACAAACTCAACTCAGCATTCTCACTCAAGGCATAAATGACCAAGTTCAAAATATCATATTTGGACATATTTTACAAAGATCTAGCTTTCTGGAGAAGTCTATAATGCTGGAAAAGGTAGAAGGAATGAAAAGAAGACAAACAATATCAAAGCAAATGGTTTCAATTGCAGCGGTGATGGGTGCACCAGTGGAAGACCTAAAGGGTTTGGGAACAGGTCATCCTGGAGAATATCTATCTGGTTGCTAAAATCAACATTGATTTGATGGCACATAATTAATCAAATCAAGCTAGACTAGGCAAATTAAAAAGGCCACTCTGGAGAATGCAGTGGCAAACTTCTCTGTTTCAAAAAAAAAAAAGAAAGAGAGAGAGACATGGGCACGTTCATGCCTTTGAGATGAAATTTGACTGAAGGAAGCTTTTAATTTTATCTTAATGATAAATATCGCATAAGCAATACTTATACATCACTTTATGTAAAAAAAAACAGAAAATGAGAAATTACTATTCACATCTATAGCAGTAATGGCTTATCTATATTCTTCCCTTTTTAAATAAAGAGTTTTCTGGGTTTGCTCATGAATTTACATATCTCTCATTGCACTATAATCATGCATTATTACATTGGTGGCAATTTCTATTGAAAGCTGCAGAAAGTTAAATATCAGCTGACATTTTTACATCTCTTGTCATCTGCCATCCCTTTGTAACACAGAAGTACATTGTTAAAGTCAACCAGTGCTACAGCATTCCCAACTGTGATGCTGACATACCGGTGATATCTGTGACGCAGTTATCCATTCTGGGGGGATATGTGCTCGAGCTCCAGCAGAGTCTCCCAGCATAATTATACCCTTGGATTCTGTGCCTAAGGTAAAATATTTGATTAATAATCTTAAAATTCTCATTAGATTTTCTCATGTAGTAAGTTATATATTGAGAAATGCACAATCCATGCAAGAGTTTAATGCCCAAAGAGCAAAAAAAAAAAGTAATCAAATGACCATTTATGCTCTTTTCCAAACTTCAACTTTATGGTCCGAAGGATTTAGAATAAATGGAGTGCAGCCATTTATTTTATAAGAAAGTGCAGGCTAATTGAGACCAAAGTCTCTCTTCAGGCTAAGCAAGGTACTTTAATGTGAAGTAATTTTACTATTTGTAATGAACTGATTAAATTTTAAGCAATGAAACTGAGAATTTGCTGTGATCCATTGGAACAAAGTCACAAGCTTCTCAAAAATGCTAGCTGTAAATTAATGAAATAAATAAGTAAAGAGTATGGCTTTCAAATATTAGAAAAATAGCTCTGACTATCTATTCTTAACTATCATTACTAAACTCTGTTAGCCAAAAAAGACCTCCATGGAGCTCCAGTTTAACCTGTGTTAGAGCTTGTTTAAACATTCATAAGATCATTTTGTGATTACCATGTGTTAGAGAGATTATATAATTTAGGCCTCTAGAAAGCTCAAATTCCTTCACTGTCTATGTGTATTTCTCCCTTTTGCATATTGTTGCTTCTTATTGTACCTCATTTATATATTGTTATGTACATTGGGGTGACTTTATATGAATAGCAAATGTTGCAAGCCATTTCTACTTTTTTCATAGAATTTGTCTCATTTCTATCATAGATGCTATTCCTGAGGTCTTAACTTTTGTAACAACTCTTGACATTTAAGTCTTACTATCAGAGCAGGTGTGATATTCTAAATACTGAAATTTGGAAACCATAATACAACCACTTCTTATGCTAGAGAAAGGAATTTTGTAACTAAAATACTATCTCGTTAATAAGGTTTATTTCAATGATTATGTCCCCTATTTTACAGACAGGCAGATTCTAATTAAATGTTCAGAAATGATGGCAGGAGGAATTTGACAGGGACAGGTGGTGGATATGCTGAAAGCCATCTGTCAGGAATGGCTTTAATTTCAATTCCTGAGCAGGAACTGAAACTGAGCAGAAAATTGATTTGATAATTTAAAAGGCCCTTCCAGTTCTCCACTTCTGGTGTAGATAATAATATTCCTGGTAAATTTTCCTTGTAAAACACAGGTAAGTGGATCTAGACTTTCAGCAACTAGACTCTTGCAGAATTATCATGGCTGGAAAATGAGAAAATTGGGATGCCTAGACATGCTTGCCTGGAAAAAATAGAACTCCGGAGTTACCCCAGTTAGTCTCTTGTGTTATGCTTTTTGTTTTTATGGTAAAGTGATAATCTGGTTTCCCCTTGCCTTAATGCTGCAAGTTATAGGCGTGTTGGCCTCCATCCAGAACAGCAAATTAGCTACCAACTTTGTTTTTCTCCTCCACTTCAGTGAGCTGCCTGCGTTTAAAAGGTATTGAAATTCTGTATGTATATTTCTGCAATTTAGCATTTGCTTTATAACTTGAGGGGTAAATCTTTTTCACTTATTTAATATTTCATTTTAAATAATTTTTGCAAAACTGCTCTGGAAGAAGATGAATGGGTGGGTATTAGTACAGCCATTAGTCAATTAAGGCTATGCATAATTTTCTTCTATTCCTATAGGCAAAACCATACTTTTCTGAGTTTAACCTTTGAAAAGAATCAGTCTATATGACACAAATGACTATACTTGTAGCTCATTATATTCTTAGTATTGGTTTTTATAAGCATCACCTTACATGACCTGTGTATATATTCAAGGAGCCCTGTATTTTTAATGAATTTATTCCACTGTATTCAAATGTTTACAAACTAACATCACTTTAAACTTTTCAATGAAAAGAATTACCATTGCAGAATTTCTGTTCATAAGGAATACCATCTTTTGAATCAACACCCTGAGAGAGAAGGAAAAATTAGTGTATCTGAAAAGAATATCCAAACTGTATACTACATTTTCACTGAGATAGTGTTTTAGGAATTGTTTTAGCAACAAGATCAAAAAGAATTGAAATCTCCAATTAATGGTTGTTTTATTATGGCTCTGTGTGTGTGTGTGTGTGTGTGTGTGTGTGTGTGTGTGTGTGTGTCAGTGGCGTAGCGTGGGGGGTGCAGGGGGGGCCGGCCGCACCGGGCGCAACATCTGGGGGGGCGCGCTCGCACTCGCAGCTCTCTGCCCCTGCCTGGCTCACTTAATCTCTCTCACTGCAGTGCTGGCTGTGCGAATCCGATCCGAGCCGCCGGGTCGCCACCCACTGTGGAGGGGGGGTGCCAGGCGTGTGGTGCGGTGCGGGTTAGGGGGCGCAAATTACTTGCCTTGCCCCAGGTGCTGACAACCCACGCTACGCCACTGGTGTGTGTGTCTGTGTCTGTGTGTCTGTTTATGTGTGCATGTGTGTGTGTGTGTGGTTTATGTGTGTATGTGAGAGAGAGACAGAGACAGACAGACAGACAGACAGAGACAGAAAGACAGATGTGTCTACCTTATCATTCTTTATATAAGGTGGCACAAATGAATCTGCATATGTAATTTTTGCCCAGATACTCCTTTCCCACATTTATCTTGACTTGTGGTCAGTTCCTTTTGTGAATTTGGCAAAACAGCTGAATGAGAACTTATATCTAATTTGTGTGTAAGACTACAAATATAGTATATGCATTTGTATGTACTTTTCTCAGCATTATGAGAAACATTGCAATGCTTTTTTCCATTATATTTTCATTTTTTAATAAAATGTCAGCAAAATACTCAAAATTCTGAAAAATTTATGTTTCAGCATATCAGTACATTCTGATTTGTGTGTAGATTTTGAAAGTGCTGATTTGTTACATTTATAGAACAATATTTGTTATATTAATAGCTCAATAGCAATGACTATCTACGAGTCCTAGAGTAGACAATGATTTAATACAAGAAGCAGTGTGCTGCAGCTGCTAAAAAAGCCAATGCAGTCCTAGGCTGCATTAACAGAGGGATAGAATCAAGATCATATAAAGTGTAAATATTGCTTTATAATGCCTTGGTAAAACATTTGGGATACTGCATCTAGTTTTAGTTGCCACAATATAAAAAAGATGTTGAGATTCTGGAAAGAGTGCAGAGAAGAGCATCAAAGATGATTAGGGAAGTGGAAGCTAAAATATATGAAGAAAAATTGCCAGAATTGTCTAGAGAAAGACTAGAGGTGACTTGATAGTAGCCTTCCAATATCTAAGAGCTGCTACAAAGAAGAGGGGATCAATCTGTTCTCCAAAACACCTGAAGGCAGGACAAGAAGCAATGGGTAGAAACTTATCAAGAAAAGATCGGACCTAGAAAGGAGAAATTTCCTGCCAGTTAGAACAATTAATCAGTGGAATGACTTGCCTTCAGATGTTGTGGGTGTTCCATCATTGGAAAATTTTAAGAAGAAATGGACAACCATTTATCTGAAATGGTACATGGTGTCCTGCTCAAGCACCAAAGTCCTGTCCAACTCTCTGTTATTCTGTTAATTTGTAAAAAAACCCATTATCCTCTTTACTCTGCTTAACTCAAAAGCTTAAGACTAATTAACTAAAATCAAAGTTGCTAGAAAGGCCACAGGAAGCAGGTATGGATCCCATAAGAATAAGAAGACACCACTGTTCCCTAGTACAGAACCAGATGTTGCCTTGATGCATGGAAGGATTCACTGAGTTTGTTCAATGAAATTCTCACATTATGGGTAGCTGCTGCTGAACACTAGAATAAAATAAAGGGTATTATCAAGCTATTGTATCACTCATATAAGTAGTGGTATGCTTCTTGGAGTAGATTTCACATAACTAGTTCTGTGGCAAGACAAAGCCATAATAATATGCTTTTTAAATTAAAAATTAGGGAAGCTCACAGTTCCCACAGAGAGGGCCTCCTCAGGGTGCCACCGATCAGAGAATGTCGATTGGTGGCCCCCAGGGGGAGATCCTTCTCTGTGGGCGCCCCGGAGCTATGGAATCAGTTACCAGTTGAGCTCCGGATGGCACCCGATCTTCGCTCCTTTCGTCACGATCTAAAAACATTCTTATTTGAACAAGCCGGCCTGGCCTGATGGGGGATTGGTGGGGTTTTTTATTGTTGTTTTATTGGGGTTTTAATATTGTATTTACTGTTTTTAGTGGGCATATATTTAATCCTTTTTTAATTTTTGTAACTTTGTATTTTTATTCTTGCCCTTTTCACCGCCCTGAGTCCTTCGGGAGAAGGGCGGTATATAAATATTATTAAATAAATAAAATAAATAAATAAATCAGAAGAAAGAAAGAACATTTTCAACTCACAGATATGCCATTACAGTTGGAATCCTCCTTTACATCCCAGGCTTCAGGGCTAAAATGAAAAACAATTAAAATATAATTGCAAAATTTCATTAAACATGCACTATTTTTTTTTAAAAAAACAACAAGGCTGTATAGTAAAGATATAATTAAATATATTTGTTTTTCAGAAGAGATAATTCCAGAATCTCAGATCAGGTTCTCCTCTTCTGAAGAACAGGAGATACGTGAAATATAAGATGGATGCATATATTCAGTTCACTAAATTACACTAATATAATCCTCCTACGTAGTAGCATGTTAGGGTTGATTTTAAATCTCATGAAACCAGTAATTTTTTACAGGTTTATCTCTGGAGTATATGTAGAGAAAGGGATCATGGTTCCGACAGATGAAGCCCTTCAAAAGAACTTCGAGGCATTGTTTAATTTAAAGAATCTTTTATTGGCACTACATAATTGAACCCAAAAATTAAATTCCCCTCCCCTGGATACAAAGTAACAGTACAAATCCCACCTCCAATAAACAGTCATAAATCACATTCCCCAATTAGCTTGAAGCGCGGACTTCCTCCCCAGTTCTCCAGCCCACCAAAACTCTATCAGCTCTGGGCCCAATGTCCTTGGGTTCCCATGGCCGAGTATTTATTGTTATGACTAGCTGGACTCTCCGCCCTATCCCCCCTCCCAGCATCAATTAATTCTAAAAGAATAGAGAAAATGGTTGCATTTTCATCTGTTGTCAAAGCAAGAACATCCGATGTTAGCTGCGTTGACATCTGCCCCCCCCTTACAAAAATGGCAAATCCTGTAATGCAAACAAAATCATAGGTTAGGGGTTGCCTCTTGGTTTGTTAGTTTATCTGTTTATCAGCTTTTACATTGCTAGATTTCACCCAGATGGCTTCAGACAACGGATATCCCTTTCATTACACTAAGTACTGCAATTTCCCTTTAAAAAATCTAGAATCAAGAATACACTTTACTTCATAGTGAGTCTGTCCTGCTACTATGAGAGGTCCAGGTGCCGTCTTAGGAGGAGGTCTTAAGGTGGAATCCTCAAAAGGTTTCAGCAGGCTACAATAGAACACAGGGTGGACTTTCCCTAAGAGTCTGGAAAGCTTTAATTCCACCATGACCAGGTTAATGATCTTTACAATGGGGAAGGGTCCTAAGTACTTTGGGCCTAACTTCTTACTAGGTAACCTAAGCTGGAAATATTTTGTGGACAAATAAACCTTTCCCCCCACTTGGAATGTCCTTTGAGGAGCTCTTTTTTATCTGCCTGCTTTTTATATGTCACAGAAGCCTTTTTCAAAGCAGTTTTCATGGCTTTCCAGACTTCTCCCCATCCCCTCACCCACTGATCAAGAATTTGGGAAGCGGAGGGTCCCTGAGGATATTCAGGTATTGGGCTTAACTCTTTTCCTGTGGCCACTTTGAAAGGTGAAGCCGGTTCTGCTGTGAACAGAGTTATTGTAAGCCACCTCTGCGAAAGGGAGGAGGTCAGTCCTGTTCATCTGTTGATAATCCACATAGCATCAGAGATACTGCTCCACCATTGAGTTCGCAGATTCAGCTGCCCCATTGGTAGATGGGTGAAAAGCCAATGATAGTCCTTGAGATGAGCCAATTAGCTTAAGAAAACGTCTCCAAAACATGGCTATAAAGTGCACCTCCCAGTCTGAGATTATTCATTTTGGTGCGCCATGCAGTCTGTAGATGTGTTTCAGAAACATCTTGGTTAGTCTTCCACTCATCTCCCTCCTTTATCCTCACTCAGTAATATGCCTCTCTTAGGTCCAACTTAGTGATGACACTCCCCTTTGCCAGATAGGTTAGTAAGTCCTTCAGGAGGGGGAGGGGGTATTTCTTTCCCATGCTCACAGTGTTTAATCCTTTATAGATCACACAGAGATGAAGCAACCCATCTTTTTTTCTTTAAATAATACCAGAGCTCCCACCTAAGATTTAGCCTGTTCAATAAATCCTCTTGTTAGGTTCTTGGCAAATACTGCTGCATTTCCTCCATTTCAAGGGGGCACGGCATACATCCTCAGTCGTGGGAGTTAGGCTCCTGGTAACAGTTCGATAGAGCAATCATTAGGCTGGTGGGGAGACAGGGTGTCCCATTCTTTTTCACTAAACACCTCCGCTAGGTCCTGGTGCTTGCTGGGGATGAGTGGCTTGCCTGGTTGAAGCAGAGCAGCTATTTTTGGAGCCTCCATGAAATGAATGAACTCCCAGTGCTCACCTATTTCTAAGCGTATGAGTTCAGTTAATTGCGTGACTAAGGTTCCTCCCATTAGGGAGCCATCGGCTTGCTGAAACCTCACATATGCTCATTTTCAGGGGAAGTGGCAAGCTAATAACACACTGGGAGCATCCTGAGTCCACTAGTACTTTCAGATCTACCTGAATTATGAGCTTGGCAGGCAAAGAGAAAGGTGAGAACAGGTCAACTCGCCAATGGGGCATTCTCTCCTTCGTCATTGCTGTCATAGGAGGGCAGAGTGACGGCAGGTCCGGTTTCAGCCTCGGCACTCTGCTGCATGTGTGATGTGACTTGGGCAATGGGTTCCTGCGTGATCCAGTTGGATTTCTCTTTCACCAGCTGCTGGGCTGGTTTTTCCTCGCTAGTGGTCTCAGTCTATTATGCTGTTTAGGGTAAGGGACTGGGCAATTCACTGCTCAATGTCCCTGTTGTCCACAACTGAAACATTTGATCAATGGGCCTGCGGATGGCTTGGGGTTTTCAGTGGTTGCGGCAGTTGGAAGCTTTTGGGGTGTGGTTGCCATTTGAGTTGATCTGGCCTTGGCCTGGCTTCTTGTGGTGGTGGCTTTTTATAGCGGGCAAGCTGGACGTCCAGTCTTACTGCTACCTGGTACCATTCTTGCAATTGATTAGGGACTGCTCAATGGACACAAGCCTGGGAGAGGTGGTCATCCACTCCCTTCTTGAAGTGATGAACTAGGGATTGCTTGGGCCACCTCTCTATTCAGCTGGCTATCTTGCGAAACTCTCACACATATTCCAGTGCAGGCCTGCCAGCTTGTTTTATCTTATGGACTGCCTCCTCCATTTTAGGGCAATGGATGGATCCTTGAACCTTACTCTCAGTCCTAGGAGGAAGAGGTGGAGACCCCCCAACTCAGCTGCTTATTGTATAAATTGTTCAGCCACTTGGATGCTTCCCCTTCCAAATTGGATGCAACCACGTCGACCATAGCGGCTGGTTAGAAATAGGCACAGTAGTTCATGTGGGAATGGACCTGGTTGAGGAAGAAAATCAGCTTCTCCAGGTCTCCATTAAAAGTTGCTCTAAGGGGAGGTGCCATCAGCCCCAGTGAGCCTGCATTCCAGGTGGTTGCTGGCTTCCCCACTGTGGATGTTGCACCCCCATCAGTTGCTGGCCTCCCCATGGTGGCTGTGGCATCCCCAGTTGCTGCAGGCCTCCCAGTGGTTGTTGCACGTTTGGGGGATGTTGCCGCCCTCACGGATGTTGCTGCACTGCCAGGGGCTGCAGCATCCCCAATTGCTATAGGACCCCCAATGGCCTCAGTGGCTGCTGAAGTAGCACCCCCAGTTACTGCAGGCCTCCCAGTGGTTGCTGCATGTTCGGGGGCTGTTGCCACCCCCACTGCTACTGACCTACAGGTGGTTGTGGCATCCCCGGTTGTTGTAGGCCCTCCCTGCGGCCCCAGCAGTGGTTGTTGCAAGATCCCCAGTAGTTGCGGGCCCCTCAGCAGTTGCTGCACATTCAGAGACGGTGGCAGCTCCACTGCTGCTGCTGTGCTCCCAATGGTTGTGGACCTCCTAGCAGCTGTGTTATCCTCGGTTGCTGCAAGGTCCCCAGCTGCTGCTGCACCTTCTGGAGCTGCAGCCACCCCCAATGCTATTGCTGAACCACCAGCAGCTGTTGGCATCCCAGCTGTGGGGATTGTGACATTGCTGTAGAGGCCTTGGGCTAGGTGTCTGGTAGGCGTATCAGTCCGGGATGCCATGTCTAGAGTGGAGACGGGGGCTTTCCATCTCCATGGGGCTGAAGGCTATTGTAGGTGGCTTCGTGGATGGGGAAGCCTCTTGCCCTGTGCAGGTGGGGCTGGGATTTCCCCTTGGCATGAATTGGTGGCTGCCTCACCGATCATCATGTTCAATCACGTATGGAGAACGGGAGGGTTGTTCCCCACTTCTAGCTCCTCAAATCTCTCCACCAACTTCTCCACTAATTGACAATGGACTGCAGACAGGTACTTCCACTCACCAGAGTCCTCAGCGGTAGTTGATTTTGTGGCTCTCCATCGGTCTGGGGAAGACGACTTGTGAGAAGCCCCTCTTTGCATCTCGACTTCATCTGCCTTTGAAGCACTTGATTGTGGCAAGGCTATCTTGAGTTGTCTGGAGTCTCCACTGGGTAAAGTCCAATCTGACAACCAGATCAGCTGTCCTCATGGCTTTGGTCTTGCCCCCATCCAGGAGATCTTAAAAGATTTCTTCTCTGCCAGCGTGCTGGCCTACGCTCCCTCCTCTGAGGCAGCAGCCACTGCCAGGGTGCTGGTTTCAGGTGCCCCTTCCTTTTCCATGTTAAACTCTTCCCCGAATCTTTGTCGGTCTATCCCTCGACTCTAGGGACAGCGACTGGAGTTTAGGACTCCAGGGGTGGATAGGTAAAAATTGGAGTTTTGGGGTTAATGTCATGGTTCCGACAGATGAAACCCTTCAAAAGAACTTTGAGGCATTGTTTACCTTAAAGTAGGGCTTTTCAACCTTTTCACTCATTGTACTACTTTTAGGATAAGACAATATCCAAGTACCACCAGTTGCCCAGCAAGTTGTCAAAAATGCTGATCCCGGGCTGCTGCCCAGCTCACTTAGCAAGCAGCCTCTTTTCCGCAAGCAAGTGAGCTGGGCAGCAGCCCGGGATCAGCATTTATGAGCGCGACTGGGCAGCGTTTCTGAGCACTGCCCAGGTCACTTAGCAAGCAGCCTCTTTTCCGCAAGCAAGTGAGCTTGGCAGGAGCCTGGAATCAGCTGAGCCATGGTCAGAAGTCATGCTCAGAAACACTGATTCCGGGGTGCTGCCCAGCTCATTTAGCAAGCAGCCTCTTTTCCGCAAGCGAGCTGGACAGGAGCCCGGGATCAGCATTTCTGGGTGCTACTTTTGAGCATGGCTGAGCTGATCCCGGGCTCCTGCCCAGCTCACTTGATTGCAGAAAAGAGTCTGCTTGCTAAGTGAGTTTGGCAGCAGCCCAGGATCAGCTGAGCTGCGCTTAGAAGTTGCGCTCAGAAACGCTGATCCCGGGCTGCTGCCCAGCTCACTTGCTTGTGGAAAAGAGGCTGCTTGCTAAGTGAACTGGGCAGCAGCCCAGGATCAGTGTTTCTGAGCACGACTTCTGAGCACGGCTCAGCCGATCGCGGGCTTCTGCCTGGCTTACTTGCTTGCAGAAAATAGGCTGCTTGCTAAGTGAAGCCCCAGGATCAGCAAGTTATCCAGCCCTGACCCTGGGGCTTCACTTAGCAAGCAGTATGTTTTCCACAAGCGAGCTGGGCAGGAGCTGTTCACTTGCTAGCCCTTCCCCCCCAAACACACCACTTGCTCACCCACCTTTCCTCGCTTGCCGCTCCACTTGCTGTTCCTCTGAAAACAGGCCGGTCTGCCCCTTTTATACTTTTTCTTCTCTCCACCCTCCTCCTTTTCTCTTCCGGGTGCACCGGAAACTCTAATAAGCATGTTTCCACAGATCCTGGGGATTCTGGCAAGCTCTGCAGCTCCAGCTGATCTCCAGGTCTGTGCAGCTCCGTTTTGATTCGTTCCCTCCCCCACTGTAATTAGCTAAGCTGGACTTGTGTACCACCAGCCAGGGGCTTGTGTACCACTGGTGGTACGCGTACCACCAGTTGAAAATCCCTGCCTTAAAGAATCTTTTATTCGGGAAACAAAGTATTGGCACTACATAGTTGAACCCAAAAACTAAATTCCCCTCCCTGGATACAAAGTAACAAAGTACAATTCCCACCTCCAATAAACAGTCATAAATCACATTCCCCAATTAGCTTGAAGCGCAGGCTTCCTCCCCAGCTCTCCAGCCCACCAAAACGCTATTAGCACTGGGCCCAATGTCCTTGGGTTCCCATGGCTGAGTATTTGTTGTTATGACTAGCTGGACTCTCATCCCTATCCCCCTTCCCAGCATCAATTAATTCTAAAAGCAATAGAGAAAATGGCTGCATTTTCATCTGTTGTCAAAGTAAAAACAGCCGATGTTAGCAGCACTGACAAAAGGCAGCGGTGGAGTTCAAATATGTGAACAACCAGTTCTCTGTGTGGATGCCGATTCCGGAAGTCCATTCTGGGCCTGGGCAACAAATAATTAGCTACCGGTTCTGCCGAAGTGGTGCAAACCAGCTGAATCCCACCACTGGAGAAAGGAATTTCTCCCTGAGGTATATGTGTAACAAGGGAATGAATGGGGCCAAAGTTTTAACTTAATTCTAATTCTTTTTTCAAGCTATGAATAGTGTATTTTTATATGTGGCTTCCACTGATATATGCACATTTCTTTTATTTTAATTCATAAAATTGCTTCAGAGAAATCAGAATATAAGTTTGGAAGAATAACTGCTTTACTTCACATTTTCTTCTGAAGTATTTTTCCTCATCCATAACAGGAAACCCTCCAACCATTTTCTGGTATATTTCAAAGATAATGGTAGAATAAGGAACCCTCCTTTCTTAAGACTTAGAAGATGGATTGTCATCACCATGAAACAAAGCTTATCATTTTTTTCCACACAATTGAAGGGTATATCAAAGTGAGAAAGGTATAGTTTATGATTCCTGTGAGATAAAAAATATTGTGAATGAAATCAATTCAAATTTATTAAGCAAATCTCTAAAATATAACTAAATGGGCTAAATAATGTATCTCTCTCTCTCTCTCTCTCTCTCTCTCTCTCTCTCTCTGTGTGTGTGTGTGTGTGTGTGTGTGTGTATCTCTTTGTGTGTATGTGTATATGTGCACGTGTATACACCTTCAAGATAGTTTTTAAATCCTAGTGAATTTAATCCCTGCAATTTTCTTGGCAACATTTTTCAGAAATGGTTTGACACTGCCTCTTTCTTAGGGCTGAGAGAAAATGATAAGGTCACCTAGTGACTTTAAGGCAGGACTACTTCCAGTCTCCTGATTTTTTAGCCTAGAGCTTTAACTACTACACCAAACTGACTGTTGTATCATATAGTATTTTAGATCAATTTAATAATTCTTTGTTGTATCAAAAACATCTTCCTTTTTAAGAAAGCTATTCGTTAAGAATTATTGGAAGTTCCAACTGATTTGTCAGAGACCATTGCCATGCTGTTTATCACGTATCACCATTGAATATAGCAAATCATTTGCACGTCCTCCCAAATCACTTTTCATAGAATAAAAAGATATTTATAGTTATTTTAAAAGGCATCATGATTAAGAGATGAGATTTACCGTCTACCAGGGTACACAGCAGCATTTCTGTCATTACAGTCTTGGCCTCTCCAGTAATACCCTCTCAAATTCTAATTAGGAAGAAGAGCAAAATGAGATTGTTGATTTGTTGTTTCCCCCCTCTAGGCATTAAACTCTAAGAAAAGAAGGAAAAAAGGAGATGCTGACAAATCAGATATCTTCTTGCCAGTTATGTTCAGAAAACTTATATTGCTCATTTTAATGGAAAAATAAAACACTCTGACAATTTAATTTTTTTCACATAACTTTGTTTCACATTTATTAATAATTCAATAAATATGATGCCCTTTAGCAAAGTAATTTGCTTCTCTGGGCAACTTAATTCCATGACTACATTTCCAAAAAGGAAACAAAAAAAGTAATTATTACCCTTCACCCAAAAGAAAACAGTATTTCAAGGTTGTAAAACACATGAAACAAAAGGCCTTTTGGATTTTATAAGATGCTCTTCTGAAAAATCAAATTGGCTATACTTACCTGGTAAGTACTAAACGTATCTCCATCAAGATCTACGAATGGTAACTGGTTCTTGACAAAACTGAAGGAGAAAAAGCAGTGTACAAAACATGTACATTTTCTTTATTTAGAGTGTACTGTAAACTTTTTCATTTTAGAATTCTGTTCACTTCCTTGTATTAAATAGTGCCCTTCATAATGCAAGCAATCTGTTCTGTAAATAAAAGAACTCTTGGACTCAAGATGTAATAATAAATTGAACTCCCCTCCCCCAGGTTATGGGCACCAATATTCTTTTAACATACAGTATACTTAGAGTGATTTGGCTAGCAAATCACACTAAGTGATTTCTTCACTTCTTGTCCCCCTCTCCCTGACACTTATGACACCTTGCCTACCAAATTTTGCAATAGCCATTTGAACATTCTTCTTGCTTGTCTGCCAAACACAACAAGAAACAACAGCTTCTGAGAACAATATGAAATTCTAGATACAAAAGCTATTACTATTATTGCTGGAACAAAAGTTGGGGAGATAGGTAAACAAAGTTCTCTGATAACTATTTGCTTTGTAGAGCAGAGCCATCCATAACTGGAGGACAGGAGGCAAAATAGTGAGTGGAACAAAGCAGTAATACTTGGTGTGTGCATTGCATGAAGATAGGATATCTGTACTGTATATTGTGGACATGCCTGAGCTTGGTGCAGCTGTTCAGCATTTTGGTTGCCTGGGAAAACAAACCAGGTGTATTATCTTCTAAATGTTTTTCAAGCTAGTGAATACAGTCAGAATTTTAATAACATATTTTTGGCTTTTCATTTCCTGAAAAATATTCTTTTCCCCATTAACTTGTTTTTATTTAAAATATTTTTTTAAAAAAATATTGTTTCAAGTGGGACTGGTCCTCTAGTTAACACCTTGGAAGGGGTTCATGAAGTTATCAGTGCAAAGCATAAAGTTATTTGAAAATAAAGAATTTTAAAAAATACATACAATTCAATTTTCCGGCACAGATTCCTCATAAAAGGAAGCGTACATATAAATGATAGTTCATGCATGTATTTCTGGAAGTTGAAAACAGATGATTAACTCCTAGTAACTACACCTAATTCTGAATGGAAGTAGATAAACACTTTAATGATAAGGGAATTTTGCAACAGATACTGAAACCCTAAGAATTGAGAACTCTCTGAGTTTCTTTGTTTTCTTGAACATATTTCATTACCCAAATTAGGGCTAGTAAGGAGTGGAGTTTGCTCTCAGCAATCAGAAGACATGATGAAAACTCTTTAATTTCACAACATATGGACAGATTTATCCCTAGAAGCCTGGCGCTCTGACAAATTAGACATCAATAGACATATAGACATAAACAATATCTAAATACTATGCAAAAGAGACAATTGGTAAGTGAAACAAGTAACAAAAAGGTCAAAACACCTCCCTACCAGCAATTAGCACCCAGATGAGCACAGATTAACTCCAATGTTAATATCAGACCAACAACCAAGTAAACAATACCTCAATCAAACAACTGCCAAACAAGCCAACAGTAAATAGAAAACTGCCCAAACAAAGAAACTCTAAGACTGTTCCACCAACACTGACAGGATAAGCCACTACTAGAATATATGAGAGCAAATTGCACTCCTTACCAGTATTGATGATGTTACATACTTTGACTTTGTTTTTGTCAATTAGATAGATTTGTTGTTAAAGAAATGGCTAGTTATATATTAATCTGTAAAAACAAAAGATTGAGGCTAGTGTTTTTATCTTGTATTGTGCTAAAAATCAGGGTCCCCAACCCCCGGTTTGTGGACCAGTACCGGGCCGCGGCATGCTAGGAACTGGGCTGCACAAACAAGCAAAGGCCCATTCGTGGGATGCAGGCAGCACACAAAACCACGTCCCCTCCAGTCTGCAGAAAAACCTCTCTCCATGGAACCAGTCCCTGGTGCCCCAAAAGTTGGGGACCTCTGCCAAAAAGAGTTGGAAGTCAACACCTTTTTTTTCTTTACCCCTTGTACCTTCTCTTCCCTTCTCTTTTTCCCTCCCTTAATTTCCTATTTCTATTTTTCTTTGTCTATTATATATAAATAAAAAAATAAAACAAGTTAAAAAAGCACAAGAACTTATAACCATGGGAAATTCTATAATATCAAAAACTGACCACTGCTCTGCCTAGTTCAGTGTTCTTTACTCAAAGGCAGAAGCTACAGAACATTAGAAGCTTTCCCAGCCCTGCCTACAAACATCAAGAAACTTTCTCCATGGAAGTATTGTCAAGCTATGGCTCAATACACAAACATACCAATCCATAGCCAGGGATTATGGTCATGGATGAATTTTTCTTGATGTACTGTTTTAAGTCTAGACTCAAAAGGATAAGAAGAACAGCAATTTCAGGGTTCTTTGCTCAGATGTACTGCTTCTATAATGGCAATTCATATTTTTCAGTAGTGTTTGGTTTCCTATGATTAAAATTTGTTAACATTTGTGCAATTTCTCTTGTGCTTGACATATATATTTTCTCTCAGGGCTCCTTTTCTGTGTCTTTGTGCTGTTACTCATTTTTTCCTAACAATTCAGTTTTTCCCCCCTGATACAGTAATAAAAATTGAGTTAATGATTCAAAAAGATTTATTGTATGTATATTTTGAATTAATCTGGCTTCAGCATTAACCAATTGCAAGTACATCAAAATGAAAAATACGCTTTGATGCAATTCCTTACCTGGCTTCTAGTTGTAAACATTCCTTCTAATTTCTTTATAGCTATGTTAAACCCTTCCTAGGAAAATAAAAGTAAAAGAAAGTCATTTATAATCCAGCAGGTTATTTCTACTCATAATTTTAGATAACATGTACCCCAGGGATTCATAATGATGAGTGTTTGACTGTGCTTCATCAGTTATTTATATCTGGGTTCATCATCACTTGCCTGTTTGCCAATCTATAACATTTTGTCTGTAAATATTCATTTATGGAGAGTCTCATTCATTTTCTTGCAAACATTATACTTTAAGGCTTGATTCATATCCGAAAGATGCTTGGCTAATGGATATAAGCATGAAACCCAGGTATTTTTCAGACTGAGACCACTGAAGAGAACAGGGCCCAGTTTTACAGAGGCACCTAAAATCCAACAGATAAGTTCAACCCTCTTTGAATATGCAAAATTGCTGAAGTTGAGAAATACTAATCAACAAGTTTTTTAATGTAACATGGCCTGTAAAATTGTTCTAAGGAAAACATTACAACGAAAGTAAAAAGTACTTGATTTAATTCTGGCCCTGCATAGTGTAGGATAGATAAAATGCCCTGGGACACTCTATTTTGCCTCACTCTAATGTGTGGCCTAGCTTTAAGAACTGCCTCGCATATAATGCATTTTTAATATTCCAGCTGAAGTATGGGAAGCTGTGGGAGGAAGGCCTATCAGTGAAGTCACATGTGTCTACAGTATCAATTCAGCACCAAAGTACACCTCCAACACCCATAATGCTCCAGCTTTCAACAAAACAAAATGACAGCATTATAACCCATAATACCCCAGCTTTCAAAACAAAATTAATTCTGCTACATTTTTCCAGATACAAAACTTTTTGTTAATATTTATTTATTAAGCTTTTATGTCACCCTTTTCACCAGTGGAGACCCTAATCCTGAAAGACATTCAATTCAAACACCTTAGAACACTCAAACAATGAATAAAAATCATGAGTTCAAAATTCAATTAAAATAAACATAACCAGGCTGGAAAGGGAGGGATCAAAATGCATAGAGAGGAGGCCATTAGCTATCTCTGAAGTGCCTACCCCCATTGGGGCACCAGGTCAGTTGGCACAACCATGTTTTCAAGGCTTTTCAGAAGGCCTAAAGGGTAGGTGTGGATTTCATTTTGGTGGCAGGATCTTCCAGAGGGTAGGAGCCATGGCAGAACAGCTTCTTCTTCTGTGTCCCACTAGCCAAAATTCCTGGATAAAGAGGTCTATAGCATGTCCCTTCTGCCAGCATGGGTGAGGTGGACCAATCCCATTAGGGTGAGCTAGCCTGGATTTATACCATGCAGTGCTTTACAGATAATAACCAATACCTTAAATTGGACCCAGAAGCAAAATGGCAACAGTGCAACCCAAGGAACAGCAATGTAACCGCATCGCTGTGTTCTTCACCAGCTGAAACTTCCAGACACTCTTTAGTAGTAGCCCCATGTAGAATACATCACAGTAGTGCGACTGTGAGATGATCAGGGCTTGAATGACTGAGCACAAGGGCTCCCAGTTCAGCAAAGGGTGCAACTGGTGCACAGCATGAAGTTATACAAAGGTTCTCTTAGTGATAACTGCCCACCTACTCACTGAGCAGGAGTTGCGAGTCCAGAAGAACCACCAGATTGTGCACTAGGGTTGTGTGGGGTAATGCAATCCCATCCAGAACTAAAGATGTTAAAGTCCTAGAAGTGGAACCTCCACACACCCTAAACCATTCAGTCTTTCCAGGGTTCAGCTGATTATTTTGGAATATGAAAAATATATTTCTGGGATTATTAAAAGGTAATGAAGAAATAGCATGGATTATCAAATGAAATGAAATGAAACAAAATAGATTATTGTGTATTTATGAAACTAAGAGAACAGAGTAGGCTAAAAAAAGCTAAATGAAGCAGCGTATTCTTGTGGGGCAAAGTTAATGAATATAAACAAAGAGGAAATTACTGGATACCACAGTGGTGAGAGCTTCTGAATTTGGGACAGATAATTTTTTTTGTAGTGTCAAGAATGGATGTTGGGATGAAATGGAGGAAAAGAACAGAATCAGAGTTAAAAATGGAATGATTTCCTATGATTTTTCTTTCATAGAAAGCAAATATGACCTCTGTATAGAAAAATACTGATGAGCAGAAAATAGATGTAAAAGAGATGATGGAAAGAAAGCATAAAAACGTTGCTTGTTCAAAAGATGACATGAAAATTGCAGTGAATGTGAAAAAATGAATATAAACAAATGTTTGCTGCAAAAATAATAAGGAAAATACTGCATGATGTGCATAGAAAAAATTGCAAATAATGTAGTCAAAGACATAAAGTAATGGTTAAGATTGACAGAAGCCTCAATAACATGGAGCAATTTTGATAGAAAATTATTTTGGAAGAGGAAAAAAGATGGTTGCACAAGAAGCCTCCAGCAGAATGAATAGAATTAAAAATAAATGTGCTGAAATGATTTGAGATAAAAGTGAAGTGAGAAAATGCTGCCAGGAGAATTTGGAGATTTATATGAGAATGATACTGATATGTTAAAGAGCAGAATGCAAATGAAGGCAAATAAATGTTAATGCCCAAGAAAAATGGATGAAATACAAATGTTGTGAGAATGTTGAAAAAAAGGCAGTGCTACAGATATACAGTAGAAGGTGTAACTGAAGAAATGTTAAAATACAAGTGTATTTTGTGGATGAACAGTTTCTGTGATTTATATAATGTCTTGCTTGATAATTGGAAGGATGCCATGTTTTTCTGTGATTAAAAAGGGAAATGTTGTAAAAATGACTGCAAGAAATGCAGGGGGATTAGTTTTCTGTGAAAGTGATTGGCATACTAGGATGCAAAGGACATGAAAAGTGACCAAGAGTAAGATGTAAATGCTGGGCTGTGCAGACCAGATTTTTGCTTTTCATGGACAATTTTCTAAATGTTAAGCAGAAAGTTAATTGTCTGCTAGTTCAGAAAAATACATTATGGGGGCGGAGATAGCTTGAATGGACGACAGACGCTGAATTTCTGCCTCCTTCAGACCATCGCAGAGAATTGATTAAGAAATATAACACACAATTAAGGACTATGAAAATTTAAGAGATTATGAAACGTGAGTTACTTCCCTTGCTTTCCTCCAGAAATTTGGATTGTATTTGATTTGGTTTTGGACATTCTCTCAGAGAAGCTTTGAATTTGGATGTTTAACTAAGAGAGAGGCTTTTGAAGGCTGTTGGGAGAGGAGGGGCCCTATGATTGAAGACTGATAGGAGAAAGAATTTGGAGAGAATTTAAAAGGAGTATAGCGGAAAAGATAATAGCTGATTTATAAGTGTACAATGTGAAGGCCCATTACTTCCTTCTTCCAGTCGAAGTGTTGAGATCTGGAGAAAGTAAAAATATTAAACACCTTTAAGACAGAGCCTTGATAAGATGTTGTTATGTACTGGAATGTAATGATGCAAGCCATGGACCCTTGCCTATTGTGGAGAAGCTAAGTAGGCATTTCCTGCCAAGCCAAGGCTAGCCCTCAGGGGCTAGCTTAATGGTCAGTCCCAATAGTTTTGGCCTGTACATTTGTATTTGGGAAGGAGAATTCAGGCAGGTAATTGGAGGAACACCAGAAGGCAGTTGTTTTCTGGAGACAATAAAGAGATGCTTTGACCCTGTGTTGCTCCTTGCCTATTGACTTAACCCACTATATAAAAGTGTGTGTAATAAAGATAGTTGCTGCCTTTGGATTTTTTTTATTTCCATTATAATGCTTTCACGGAGATAAGTTGATAAGGACAAGACAAAGGAAGGAAGTGTTTAAAATTCTTAGAAGGTTAAGAGCTCTTTTTGGTGGTTGGATGTCAAAACACAGCCAAAGTGCAGAAAGTGTTTGGAAAGACCCAAAGCAGGCTACCTCGATCCTCCCAGATGTCCCCTTTACAAGATATGATATTGATGCAATACAGAGTCGGCCCAAAAAGGTTGGGAAGAAAATTGCTGAGAGATATTGTGGTGTGACTCTGGTCATACGCAAAAAAAGAGCAATTGATGCGCAAATTGCAAAACATGTCGTCTATAATGTTTGGGGGGGCATCAGATACAAGTTTCTCCAGATTTATGCAATGAGACTTTACAATGGGGGAAAGAGATGCATCAAGTTTGTCAAATATTGGGAAAAATAACATTAATTATAGCTGGGGATATCTGGTTTTTTTGAGATTTTCTTACGGTGGAAGGTTTTACAGATTTGAAACAAAGGAGGAGGTGATGGAGAAATTAAGGGAGCATGGAATCATCAATAAAGAAGATCTACAGGAGAATGGGAAGCTGGATGAAGCAACAGGAGTTACAAGTTCGTTATAGAGATAGTATCTAAGTATTTGTAATTTTGCAATATATGTTTGGGTGTAGAAATTAAGGGTAAAGATGGTCAAGGGAGGTGGAGTGGGTGACCAAAGTCCATTCAGGGATGGCTCCTCTTCCCCCCCCCTCACTCTTGGAGGCCTGAAGTGGCGGAGAGGAGGAAGATCTCCTGAAGAAGGGAAGGGGGAAAATATATACGTATATGGGTGGGTAAGAGGTTATTTATGTTTTGGGTTAATATGTTTACTTTGTAGTTTCAGTTTTGTAAGATTTATGTTAGATCACATATGGAGACCAAAGGGAATATGTAATATAAAGAATAGATGGGGAAATCGTTGAAGGTAACTACATGGAATGTACATGGCTTGGGGGAAAAATATAAATGAGCATGAATTGAAAAATCAATTAACAAAGAGAAAATAGATACTGTATTGTATTTTTACAAGGAATTGATAAATCTAATCCATCAAAAGTGGAAATAAAGTATAATAATACAGATTTAAGAAAATGTATTAATAGAAATAGATCAAAAGATGTTTGGAGAGAATTACATGGTAACCAAAAGAGTTATACATATTTTTCTAGTACACATAAAATTTTTACAAGAATAGATGATATATTTGTAACATCAGAAATATTATCTAAAATAATGAAAGTAGAGATAAAAATAATTAAAATATCAGATCATGCAGTGGTAACAAAAGAAATGGAAATAGATTGTGATTATAAACAGGCAAGTAGATGGAGAATTGATTCAAGGATTTTTAAACATAAAGAAATTTTAGAGAAAATGGAAAGAGAATTAAAAGACATATGGACTATAAATGACGAAGGAGGTAGTAATATAGGTATAATATGGGATGCAATGAAAGCAGTGATAAGAAGTTTAGGGATAAAATATTCTTATAATATAAAAAACAAAAAGAGAAACATATAAAAAGGTTGGAGGAGGAAATTAAAGAACTAGAGAGTAAATATATAGAAAGTAGAGAGAATAGGATTATGTTAGAATTATCAGCTAAAAGAAAAGAGTTGCAAAATATTGAGTTAGAACAGGTTCAAAGAAATCTAATTTATTTAAATAGGGAATTTTATGAAAATAGTAACAAAAGTTCTAGAATGTTGGCTAGAGCCACAGAAGTTAAAAAGGCAAAAAGCCTGATTGGAGTAATAAAGAACGAAAAGGGAGAAAGATGTGACATGATGAAAGAAAAATTGTTGATATTTCAGAAGTTTTTTGAAAAGTTATATAAGGGAAAGGAAATAAATCTGAATGAAAGTTATGCATATATATAGAAAAGAATTTAAACTATAAAATTTGAGAATATGATAAAGAATTAATGGAATAACAAATAGAAGAGGAGATACTGGAAATTATTAATAAATTGAAAATAGGTAAAGCAGCAGGGTTAGATGGACTATGTGCAGAATATTATAAAAATTTTAAAGGATTATTGGTGCCGAAGATGAGGTTAATGTTTAATAAAATAATGGAAGGGGAAATTATTCCAAGTTCCTGGAAGCAATCTCTGATAGTATTGATAGCAAAACCTAATAAAGATCTTACAAGCCCAGGATCATATAGACCAATATCCCTTATTAATCAGGATGCTAAGATTTTTACAGCAATATTGACAAATAGATTGAATACATTTATAGAGAATTATATTAAAAATGATCAGTGTGGATTTATAAGAGGCTGACAAATGTCAGATGTAGTAAGAAGGGTATTAAATTTAGGCTATTATATAAAGAATAAAAAATTAAAGCTGGTTTATTAGCATTTTAAGCCTTTGATTGTGTGGAATGGCCTACATTGAAAATATTAATAGAAAAGTTAGGCTTTGGATATTTTTTTAGAAAGGTGATAAATCAACTATACTCAGAGAATAAGACAAGAATAGTCATAAATGATGGTGTTACAGAGACAATAAACTTAAGCCGGGGAATGAGACAGGGTTGCCCCTTATCCCCAGTTCTATTTGTATTATTGATGGAGGTTTTGGCAAATGCAATCAGGAAAGACTCATTGATTGAAGGAATTGGTGTATATAAGAAAACTAAAATAAATTTATTTGCAGATGATCCATTATTAACATTTCAAAATCCTATAGTTACTATAGAGAGGGTATATTAAAAATAGTAGATAGTATCAAATATTTAGATATTGACATCCTAAAAATATTTAAGAATTAAAGAAGATAAATTATGAGAAGTTAAAGAAAGATATAAAAGACAAAATGGATAAATATGGATAAATAAAATTTTCAGGGTTCAGAAGAATTGCAGTAATAAAAATGAAAGTTTTACCCAAAATAATTTTTTGTTATGGATGATCCCAATTAAGTTTTCGGATCAAGAATTAAAGGAAATACAGAGATTGCTGGAGGTGTATTGTAATGGAGGTAAGAGAGCAAGAATAAGTAAAGCATTATGGTATGAACCATTAAAAATGGGTGGGCTGGGTCTTCCAAATGTTAGAAATTATTGGGTAGCTAATCAATTAAGGTTGGTCCCAGATATTATAGCAATAAATAGAGATTTATTATGGAGTGATATTGAATTGAAGGAATTAAGGGAAATAGGCGATCCTATAGAAACATACTGGTTTAAAAAAGATATTTTAAAAATTGTTAAGAGAATTCAAAATTCGTTTTAAAATTTTTTGATAGAATTATGGAATAAATGGAGATATCGGTTAATGCCAGGAATTTCTCCTTTAACACTGGTGGTAGAAATGGAGAAATTCCCTAAGATTGAACTGAAAGATTGGATTAGTAAATTAAAAAAATGGGAAGACTGGAAGAACAAGATAAAGAATATAATACAATTAAAGAATGTTTTATCAGATACTAAATTAAATTGGTTGAATTTAATACAATTAGAGATGGATAAAAATGGAAGAAAAATTTGAGGTGAAAGATAGTTAACAAAATTTGAAATGATTATAAAAGAAAGTGAGGAAAATGAAGAATATATAGGCAAAGGAAGAATTGGGAAATATACAGAATATTAACTGAACTAGAAGATCAGGTAAAGGTTTAAAATTAATCTGGGATACAGATTTAGGAGAAATAAATGATAAAAATTGGAAAAATATTTGGAACAGAAGAGCATATAAGAATATGTCAGTCAGAGTTAAGGAAAATGGATATAAAGTGATATGGAGGTGGTACCTAACACCATGTAAATTAAATCAAATAGATGTTAAATATACAAATATTTGCTGGAGGTGCGAGAAAGAGATTGGAGCATATAAACATATGTGGTGGGATTTGATAGCACACAAAAGATATGGGACATGGTGTTTAGTGAAATTAGAGAAATTTTGAAGGTAAATTAAGATATGTCACCAAGGGTCGCTTTACTGTTACTGGTGGAAAAACAAGATATAAATGAAGCAAAAAAGGAATTGATTGTAAATTTGATAATGATAGCTAGATTAGTGATGGTTAAATATTGGAGATGGAATTGGGTTATTCAAAGAAATGAGTGGTATAATGAAATATGGAATATGGCAATAAATGATAAATTAACAACAGAAATTAAATGTTAAAAAGGGATGATTAAAGTAAATAATTATAATGAAATATGGGATGATTTTATAAAAGCAGTCTTAGTGGAAGGCAAAGGGAATAAACCTGCTCAAGAATATATGTTGTTTTGGAGGGGATAAGGGCATAATTGAAATATATTTTATATTGTTAGTTGTTATATGACAAGAAATATAAGTAATAAAAATGGTCTCCAGGGGTGTAGGTGCACTGTAGTATTTGTATTTTTTTATTTTGTTTTTTATTTAGATTTATATGTGTTATGTTTGTATTATTTGTATTTGAATAAAATAAAAAAATTTAAAAAAGAAAAAAAGAAAAACACATTATAAAATGAATAGGCTTGAATTATAGAAGGTTTTCAGTGAAAGTGGAGTTGGTTGTTGAATGTGATAAAATGTTAAATGAAGGAATTAAAGTATATATGTTTATAACTAGGAGTTGAGCAAATCATTCAATACTGAGTAGAATATAAGACATAATGTATGATATCCCCTTGATTGTTTAATACTGTAAATTTATGCATTCATATATTAGAAATGCTGGCGTTGACATTATAGGTGTTTTGGCAGGAGTCATAAACTGCAGGTTTTTCTATCTAGATGCACCAAATTCTGGTTGTGACCTTGGATGATTTGCAACCAGTATGATGCAACAAGGAAATATGCTTCTGAAAAAGTCAGAATTTATATCCATATCCATAATGCTACTATGATTACTTTGTTTTTACATTATTGCTTTATTTAATAATTAAAGGTAAAGGTAAAGGTTCCCCCACACATGCGTGCTAGTCGTTTCCAACTCTAGGGGCCGGTGCTCATCTCTGTTTCAAAGCCGAAGAACCAGCGCTTGTCCGAGGACGTCTCTGTGGTCATGTGGCCGGCATGACTAGACGCGAAAGGCGCACGGAACGCTGTTACCTTCCCACCGTAGTGGTCCCTATTTTTCTACTTGCATTTTTACGTGCTTTCGAACTGCTAGGTTGGCAGAAGCTGGGATGAGTAACAGGCACTCACTCTGTTACGCGGCACTCGGGATTCGACCCGCCAAACTGCTGACCTTCTGTTCGACAAGCTCAGCGTCCTAACCCACTGAGCCACCGCATCCCTATTTAATAATTACTCTGTTACAAATTTCAGATATACAATTAATTAATTAATTAATTTTAAATTAATTTTAAATTTTGCTTAGGGCTTCCATACTCCTTTCCCAATATTTCCAATTTTTAAAGGATGACAAGAAATACCTTTGTGTCCCCATGTTTAAAAGCTAATAGAATCACTTAGGGAGAAACTGAAGAGAATTGTCATTAAACCGCTAAGAATTCCAGGCCTATATTCTATTTATTACTATATCTGAACAACTCCGTTGCCAAAACCCTTTGGCATTTCACAAAAAAGTTAAATCCACAAAATTCAAGAATAAAAATAATTTAATTAAAAGTAAATAAAACTTCCATAGCAGAAAAAGAATTGATCAGTATTTAAAAAACCCTCTACAAGAAACTAAGAACTACATAATATTTGCATATCAAATAGTACTTTCACATTCATTGCCTGCAATCTACTTTAGACTGGTGTCAGTCCTTCCACCATCATTCTTACAATGCAAGCAGATAATTAAAAAAAGACAGCTTTGATAAATCTTGTTAAGTATACAGACCACTGAATGTGTTGAACTACCAAAGTTCTTTATTTTAATGGCGATTCTTGGAGCAATAGTTCCAACATATCTATCATTGCCTGTGTTGGGGGGAAAAAACCCTTCACTATACTGTTAACAGTATCTATTGGCCTGAACATATTAATCAGTTTTACTGGATACAAATGTATTTCCAAGTCCAATTTTGATATTGGAATTTGGCATCTAAATTACCCTCTATACACATATAAGCCTCCTCAAGTAGTAAGTTGATTTTCTCCATTCCAACTGACTAGAATATTAGTTGATGAAGTAGGATGCAAATGTGCATGTTAAGATTTAAGATTTAAGATTTATTGAGATTTTTATACCGCCCTTCTCCCAAAGGGACTCAGGGCGGTTCACAGGGCATAAATATAAACAACAGTACAAACATTAAAAGATAATTAAATTAATGCCCAAGTTAAAACCAGAATAATAAAACAAACCTATAAACAACCCAAGTACCCCCATCAGGCCAGACCCGCTAGTTCGAATAAATGGGTCTTCAACCCGCGACGGAAGGATCGGAGGTCTGATGCCATCCGGAGCTCAACCGGCAGTTGGTTCCATAACGCCGGAGCACCCACAGAGAAGGCCCTCCCCCTGGGGGCCACCAGTCGACATTCCTTGACAGGAGGCACCCTGAGGAGGCCCTCTCTGTGGGCGCGCACAGGGCGGAGGGGAGTCGACGCCGGCAGCAGGTGGTCCTCGAGGTATCGCGGACCCATGCCATGTAGGGACTTAAAGATCATAACCAAAACCTTGAACCCTACCCGGAAGACAACTGGTAACCAATGCAGCTCACGGAGCAAAGGTGTAACATGGGAGTACCGGGAAACTCCCAAGACAACTCTCGCGGCCGCATTCTGTACCAGTTGGAGCCTCCGAGTAGTCTTCAAGGGAAGTCCCATGTAGAGAGCGTTACAGTAGTCTAGGCGAGAGGTCACGAGCGCATGAGTGACCGTACACAAGGCCTCCCGGTCCAGATAGGGCCGCAACTGGCGCACCAGGCGAACCTGGGCAAAAGCCCCCCTAGTCACGGCCACTATGTGATCCTCCAAAGTGAGTCGTGAATCTAGGAGGACTCCCAAGTTGCGAGCCCTATCCACAGGGGGTAAAAGCTCACCCCCCATAGAAAGAGGTGGAACATCCCAGGTGTCTCGGGAAGCTGGAATGTACAGCCACTCAGTCTTGTCAGGGTTGAGTTGAAGTCTGTTCCTCCCCATCCAGACCCGAACCGCCTCCAGGCAACGGGACATCACAGCGAGGGCATCACTGGGGTGGTTTGGGGTCGAAATAAAAAGTTGGGTATCATCAGCATATTGATGATACCCAACTCCAAAACCACGAATGATCTCACCCAGCGGTTTCATATAGATGTTGAACAGGAGAGGCGAGAGGACCGACCCCTGAGGAACTCCACAAGCGAGAGTCCTAGGGGTCGACCTCTGCCCCCCTGCCAACACCGACTGCGAGCGTCCCAGGAGATAGGAGGAGAACCACTGAAAAACCGTGCCTCCCACTCCCAATCCCCTGAGACGCTGCAGCAGGATACCATGGTCGATGGTATCGAAAGCCGCCGAGAGGTCTAATAGGACTAGGACAGAGGAATACCCCCTATCCCGAGCCCTCCAGAGATCATTCACCAGAGCGACCAATGCCGTCTCCGTGCTGTGCCCGGGCCTGAAACCCGATTGGTAAGGGTCCAGATAATCCGCTTCATCCAGGACCAGAGGGAGCTGATGCGCCACCACACTCTCAACAACCTTCGCAAGAAAGCGAAGGTTGGAGACTGGACGAAAGTTGTTCAATACAGCTGGGTCCAAGGCAGGCTTCTTGAGGAGAGGTCTCACCACCGCCTCCTTCAAGATGGTGGGGAAACAACCCTCACTCAAAGAAGCAGATATAACCGCCTGGAGCCAGCCTCGTGTCCTCTCCCTAGCTGCATAAACCAGCCAAGAAGGGCACGGGTCCAATAAACATGTGGTGGAACTCAGCTTCCCCATAATCCTGTCCACTTCATCAGGGGTCACAGAATCAAACTCCTCCCAGATAACATTGACAAGACCGCCCGTGTCCTGATCGTCAGACTCTGCCCAGCTGGAGTCCAAACCGGTCCGAATCCGAGCGATTTTATCCGACAGATGTTGACCAAACTCCTCGGCACGACCCTGCAAGGGATCCTCCCTCACCTCCTGATTAAGAAGGGAGCGAGTCACCCTAAACAAGGCGGCCGGGCGATTATCTGCGGACGCGATGAGGGTGGAGAAGTAATTACACCTCGCCTCCCTCATCGCAGCGAGATAAGACCTAATGTAGGTTCTTAACCGCAATCGGTCGGGTTCAGATCGGCTGGACCTCCAGCAGCTCTCTAGGCCCCGTTTCCGACGCTTCATCTCCCGGAGCTCCGCGGAGAACCATGGAGCTCGCTGGGATCTGCGCCGGGTCAGGGGCCGCAAGGGTACAACCCGGTCGAGTGCCTCAGTGGCTGCCCTTTCCCAGGCTTCCACTAAGGCATCCGCCGAGCTGTGAGCAATGGAGGCAGGTGGAGACCCCAGCGCCGCTTGGAATCTCTCAGGATCCATTAGGCGTCTGGGGCGGTACCATCTAGTTGGCTCCGTACCTCCACGGCGGGGGGTGGCAAAATGGAAGACCAGCCGCAGGAGGTGATGATCGGTCCATGACAGGGGCATAATAAATGGAAAGCCCCCACCAAGATCATCCAACCACCGTCCAGATAAGAAAATCAGGTCAAGGGTGTGGCCTCCCTCATGAGTTGGCTCAGAAATTACCTGCGTCAGGTCCATGGCCGTCATGGAAGCCATGAACTCCCGAGCAAGCTCAGATGAACCTCCCAGGGATGGTAGGTTGACGTCTCCCAAAACTATAAGTTTGGGGAACTCAACCACCAACCCTGAGAGGACATCGAGCAGCTCGGGCAGGGCTGCCGCTACGCGACTAGGCGAAATGTACACGAGCAGCAAGCCCAACTGCGCCCCAGAGCCAAATCTCATGAAGAGAGACTCACACCCGACTATCTGAGGAACGGTGGTCTCCCACGGACATAAGGTCTCCCTAACGATCACCGCCACACCCCCACCCCTACCCTGAGCTCGAGGCTGGTGCAGCACCCGGAAGCCTGGTGGGCAAAGATCAACCAAAGGGACCCCACCCTCTGGGCCCAACCAAGTCTCCGTGATGCAAGCCAGGTCCGCATGCTCACCCTCAACTAAATCCCTAATAAGGGGAGCCTTGTTGACCACGGACCTGGCATTCAAGTACACCAGCCGGAGCTCAGGAGGCTGCACATCATCGCTCCCGGAACCTCGGGAAAGAGGCAGAGGGTCGGAGCGCCCCACCGCTTGCAAATAGCGGAGACGGCGCTCCCGGTAACGATATGGCCCCCTGTCTATCCGCCTGCTGCCATTCCCCGTCGTGGGAATTGGTAATCCCACGACCCGCTCATGAGCCCCGGAGACAACGACCCCTCGTTCTCCCCCCGCGCGGTCAGACCCAAGTCTGGCCTGAACTATGGTTGATTGGCCGCCCCCCAAAGCCAGACAACCCCTATCTCCCACCCCCCTCCCCAACCCCGTAAAAAATTTTGATAAAAACAAAATCAGGGGCCTCTTATTACATTTATGTTGACGGCCCCTACCCCTGCCCAGCCATCTCTCAGAGACCCAAAACTCGGGCCCTTCATCGAGGTTAGAATTTAAAGAGGCGGGTCGCACCCAGGCGAGGGGGGCACCCCTGAGGGCGAGCAAGTCCGTGCTGGTATATTGTCGCATGTTAGTCCAGCAAGTCCAGAATAGGTAGTCCTGGAGATGATCAAGTCCATAGGAGGGTCGAAGGCCGGAAAAGAAAATATCTGGATCCACACCCAGCTGCACTGCCACTTAGCTGGGTGCCCCAGTAAACAGGTCCCCCCCGCCCTCTCACGGCAAGTTGCAACTCTGTACCTGGGGATGGTCAAAGATATACTCTGGGTAGGCATGCCCCATAGAGCTCTCACCTCTATGGGGCTGCAGATGTAAAAGTCAGCCACTCTCCCACCATGGCTGATACCCAGGACCGACCAAATCCAAAGGGGAGAGGGGGAGGCAGACAAAGTTATATATTCAGGCAAAAGAGTAGACGGGCCAAATAGGCGAAATGGTCTAAAAGCGTCACCGCCGTTAGAACGGTCCAAAGGTGGTATAAAGACCGCCTGTTGCTCCATTGAAGCGGTCCAAAGACGCCGTTGCCAACACAAGCGGTCCGAGGCAGCACAGGAAACATCATCGCCGCTAGGATAACTCTCAGTCGCCCTCTCCGCCGCCAGAACGGCCCGAGGACGATAGCGTCACTAAAAGCAGCCTGATGCAGTCTGGGGTAAGATGGAAGCACCACCGCCGGCGAGAGGGGCCAAGAGCCCCAGAAACATCGCAGCCAGTCACTGGCCTCCACAAGCGGCCCAAATAGGCCAGAAAACACTGATGCCGCCGAAGTGGCCCAAAAACAGGTCCAGTGTTGCCACTCGGGCCAGGAGGCCCCAGGAATGCCACCGCTTAGTGCTGGTCGCTGAGAACGGCCAGAGCCCACTGCTGCCGTCGTCGTCGTCGCCGGATGCAGGCCATCTCTGCCGTCGAATGCGGCCCCAGGAGACGCCGCTACCAGCGGCAACGCCAACGCCCACGCCGTCGCCGCCATCGCCGCCGCCAAGCCGGACCCGCAGGCGTCTCTCTCGGCAACCAGAGGCAGCCCGAAGATGTTAAGGGCGGCCCGAAACGGCTCGGGGAAGCAAGAAACGCCGCCACCGAGCGCAGCCCGAGAAACTGCCGCCGCCAGCGCCGAGGCCGCCGCCCACGCCGCCGCCGCCATCACTGCCGCCCCAAATGAACCCACAAGCGTCCTCCTCGACCTCCTCGCCGACCAGGAACAACCTGAGAACAGCAAGCAGCCCAGCTGGTCCGGCACAGCAGGGAACAACAGGGAACGCCGGAGGCGGCCACAAACAGCTGAGAGGCGGTCCGGAGAAGGCAAGCGGCAAGCGGCAAGCAGCAAGCGGCAGAAGGCAGAAGGCAAACAAAGGCAAACAGATGAAAGAGCTCGCAGGTTACCAACTGTTCTCTGCCCGTTTTCATCAGCCACTAGCTGCCTCGTCCCCCCAATCCACATCCCAGGCAGCCCGAAGGCTCCTGAGGGGCTCCAAAGGGACGCCTCATAGCTGGGACTCACGGAGCTCACGGAGCTCGAACAAGCACGTCCGCCATCTTGAAGCAGGAAGAATTTTCTCTTATATCCTCTTATATGTTGACTTATATTTTATTTTATTCTGTTTTAATAGCTCCCTTTTGGATATATTTATGAATTTTGCATTTATTAATGAGCTTGGTGTTTTAATTTTGCAGTGATTTTTGCTTTTAATATGAGTGTGCATTTGGGGCTTGAATACAAATCAAAGTGGTTATTTAACATATTTCATTTCCTGAATATTCTATTTTTCATAAAATAAAAACTATACATTTAGGGTCACTAAATTTGAAGTTTCCTTCAAAACATTACTCTGTTCCAATTTCTTCTATGTATGGGACTTGAAAAGTTGGGGGTTGGGCTATAGATTGGAAGGGTTTTTTTGTAATCTACATAAACAACAGCAAAATGGGGTTATTATATATACACAGAAGCTTGAAATTTAAGTGCGCTTTACACTGAAGATTTATGTTATTATATATTTATTGCTGAAATTACTATGGAGCATCTGAACAGTAAGAGAGTTTCTATAAATATCAGTAGATATTTCTGAGTTTGGGGAAAAGGATCAAAAGAGTCCTTTTTGGTACTAAAATATGTCTGAAAATACACTGTATTTTAATCATTGTTTTAAATGTGTTCTGCAAAAATGATGGTAAACATCATCATACAACACAAACACAAGGTCAAGTATCATAATCTCTATTATCCATTTTTATTGGATAGCCAGACTAACCTCTTTCCATCACCCCTTGTTTTGACATAAACTTGCATTCCACTAGTAGTAAAGATTAGAGGAATTATTTCTTATGTCAGTTGCCAACAATGGCTCATCTTTTGTGCTGGGAACGTTGCTCCTAAATTATGTAAATAAAAGATATGACTTGCCCATTATAATGTTTCATTCCTATAGTGCTTTGTAAACACAGTTAGATATACTGTAAGGATTATGTTTAGTTAGCTATCTCACCAACAGCAGAGCCTTTTTAACTGGAAGTTACTCATTTGCATACCTGCACAACTATATGTATAAAATCTATGCAACACACACTGTAGGAGAGACATGGAACAACGACAAAAAGTGTCCAAGATCTGCTATTGAAGCATGGGGTGAATTTAACAGAGCAAATCTTGGATATCAAAGAGTACTTGCTGGCTTGTTCTCATGACCTATATAATAATACGTAGACAGAATTTGTCTATCATGCTACGCCATACCATGCCATGCCATTCTCAGATTAAACAGAATTTTATCCCAAATTATTTGTTGCTTCATCCTCATTGTTACTGTCTTCACATCCTTTAGAACCTTGTTTTATTTTATTCTATTTAACATTTTCATACTGCATGGGATGTCTTTCAAATGTCACTTCAATGTCTAAGAATAAACTAGAATGCTTGTAGGATAACTCTAGCCACAAGCAAAATCAGGAGAATAAAAATTCTCATCCTACTTGCAAAGTTTGTATACCTAATACTTTAGAGGAGTTTGAAGTATAAAAATGGAATTAAAGTGTTATCAAACTCTTAAATCTTGCATCCATTCTCCAAATTTTACTTATGCACCATATGAGTGCTTATAAGCCACACAGATTTAATTCCAATACAATATTTCAATATCACACTGAAATTAATTACAGTAAGTTAGCATTTACTTTCAGAAAGCTTGAAAATTATGTATAAAGGTGACTCTTATGGAGAATGATTATTTCTGAACATGGAATTGTAATTGTTACAAATAGAAGCTGTTGATTTTAAGCTCTTTTTAAAAGTGATTCAGTCATGCAGCAATGAGCTCATCTTTCTTTTACCTTTGCTGATCTGAGAAGGTTTAATATTCTCAAAAAATGGAAATTATCCCATCCTTTTTCAAATGGAGCCATTGTTAAATAAGATGAATAATTAATTCTTTATAGAATGAAATAGTCAGTGTTCTATAAAAGAAATGTCCTTTCTCAGATCCAACATCACATAGAAAATAGGTACTAAAATAATTAGTAATGAGGGACTACACCTTTAATCACCTTTTAAGCAATTTAATTCCCATTGTCAGGTTCCTGATACTAAGCTGAGCACACAGTTTATCCTTACAATTGGGCCACCAATTTACTTTCATCAGGGCAATTTGTCATAGAGCAATTCTCAATACAAAGGACATTTTGAATGAACATTTTGTCCTTTATTTTAAAAAAATGACATAGTGGCTACTACATATTACATGGTTTGTTTCTGATGTTTAATAGAGCCCAACTCTGTGACTTTTAATAGACTTACATACAATAATTCATAAACCAGGCTACTATTGCTGGTTTGACAATCATGCAGGAGACCAAAGTTTATATATTTGATTGATTATGACTACCATTAAAGAACCTTGAGTTTATCTAACCTTTAGCTTACTTAAACATATAAGATTGTTCCAAATATTAAATAAGGATAAAATAAGGATATCATTCACACATTGGAGTAAGCACGGGTTACAATTAAAATGACATGATATAGTCATGATGATGCAATAAGACAAGAGTTGAGCAACACACTAGGAAAGGTATCCAGTTGGATGCTGTTGATTATTGGTGGCTTAAACAACCATGGAGGTATTTACATTTTAAAACCTAATCATTGATCCATCAGTGAGTTTGAGAGTTGGAGAAAAGCTCATAGATTCTGTCCTCTCTAGATCAATTATTTTAAAAAGCGAAATAAATTATACCTTCTCTTATTTTAAGCTCAAGTGAAACTCACCTTAGGAGGAGGGTATAGATGACAGTATGGTTGACCTGCTTTCTTTTTACACACATGAATGGAATGGCATATCACATCGGCATTCATTTTGGTTTCTACCCTAAAAGAAAGGCAGTTTTTGTTTTCAGGTATTAGGTCATAATAGTTCCTTACCAGTGAAAAGATACATTTTGTATTTACTAAATTAAGTCTATGTTACAATAGCCAATTTGATCTTAAGCTAGTATTTTTTTTCTTGGATCTTGAATACTGCTTTACATAATGTACATAATGGAAAATTCTGAATTCATTGATTGTATTTGCTTCAGCAAATTTTATGCAAAGCTGTACTCAGTGAAATGCCCTCATAATTTTTACTCTGATTTATTGTTAAATACATGTAATTTTTTAAATTGACCAATTGCTTGTATGTCATCAAATCAGTGTTAACTCTTAGCCACCATGTATAAGAATTTTCTTCAGAATTTAAATAAATACATAGAAATATTTTCTTTAGGTTCCATAAAACTGTAAAAAGTCTCTACATAGTCACAGAGTTTAAATGACTTTAATTTTTATGTGAAAAGATATTACATTACTTTTCGAGATGTTGAAATGCTAGCTTTAAAAGTGAAAACAAAGGTAGGTTTATTAAAGGTGGCAACAAAGAAAAGCTGCATAAATTTACCTGCTAACTAATTTGGCTAGAATAATTTTGCAAGGATGATCAGAAGTTCCAAAATTTAGAATAACACGTTTACTCTCATTTGAGGTGAACTTGGGCTTTCTATAGCTCCCAATGGGTTGAATGATTCCGAATCCTATACAAATTTTACACATGCATATATTAAATCTCCTACACAACATTTTTATCTGGAGAAGACTACTTATAGGCTAATAGATTTAATTAACTTTTGGAAAGATAAGGAAAATACTATTGGCACTTGAAAATTATCCAAAGTTAAATACTATGGAAATACCAGTCATAGAGCTTTTGTATGTTTATCCACTATTTGCTTGGGCCCTCGTTTTGCCTTTGCATGGAGGCTTCAGAGCTAGTACACATATTCCTCCTGCCAATAGTGCAAATTATGATCACAACACTGCAGACCAGCCCATTTGAAGAGCCAAACAACCTGATTTGCTTCTGGATGCAATATTTTGAAGTGGAACATACAGGAAGCTTCTGCCTCTAATTTATCCCTAAAGCAAAACAGATAATATGGCTTGGAATGAATGAAATGTACAAGTCTATTGTACTGCATATACCAAAATTATTTATTTCTCTTAATTAATTATTAATGTTAAACATTTCCATATTTCTATTGCAACTTCTTGAGACAGATGCTGGATTATTTATTTGTTTGCTCTATTGTTGTAGACTGAAGTGTAGACACAGAAATCAAAACAATTTGACGAAAGGCAAGAATCAGTAAAAGACAATCAGGCTTCATAACCCAGCACATATGTCAGAATCTCTTGTCTATGCATGAATCAATTGCAGCTTCTAATAGTAATTGCAGTGGTACAAAGTTTTGTGCCTTTCACAGAGGTTTTCCTAGACTGATCCCTTTAGTTGACCACAAATATTTGTTTCGGCCTATGGAGATTCTCAATCATCCAAGTCATAGTTGTCCCAAGGATACTTTTCCAAAAGGCTACTGGATTTTCATGGCTTTTTTCTTTGAAAATATTTTGCTTCTTTTTTTTTTTGAAATTTTTTAGTAGTTTTTATAAGGTTAAGGGGGGGGTAAGGGGATAAGAATTTGGGTTAGGGTACAGGAAAAGTTGGGGGTGAGGGTTGGGGTTTCCCCCAATAACATTCAATATTTGGCAAACAGCGTATTGTCTGGGTAAATATATATATAAATAAAAGTAATAAAGCTAATAATTGATAATAATGATAGGTATAATAGATTGTCATAAACAATACTAAATTTTCAATGTATAGTATTTTTGTTACTCAAATAAATTCAAAATTGCATATGACATTCCTTTCTCTCTAACTCACTTATCTAGCCATTGATAGAATTTATTCCAAGTTCTATAGTAAACTGAATGCTCTTTCTCTTTAATCTCTAAAATTAATCTATCCATTTCTGCACAATCCAATATTTTCTTGATTAATACTTCTTCAGTTGGTAACCTTTCATTTTTCCAATATTGGGTATATATAATTCTCGTTGCTGTCAATACATGTAACATTAAGTATCCGCTCTCTTTCTCATAGTTGGGGCCTATCATTCCTAACAGAAACAATTCTGGCTTAAATTCTATTTGTTTTTTAATCATCTTCTCCAACCATAAATGTATCTTAAGCCAAAACCTTTTAGCTGTAGGACATGACCACCAGATATAGTAGTAAGTACCTTGTCTTTGGTTACATTTCCAACACACATTTGAAGTATTTTTAAACATTTTGGCTAGTCTCACTGGTGTCAAAAATGGTTTGCTTCTTATCCAAGAAGTTACTTCAGTTCTAACTGACTTTTAATATAGATTAATTTTAACATACATTAATTTTAATATCTTATGTTAAAATTGAACAGCCCTCTTTCAACAGAGGGGAAAGGGTATGACACCTACTATCTCCTTACAATTCTTTCAAGAAGATTCCACATCTATTTACACTCTGATAAATTCCCAATCTTTCCATTCTCCACTAGTCAGTTAGAACTGAAGAAATTTCTTGGATGAGAAGCTAAATGTTTTTTTAAAGAAAGTCCAGTTTCTTTTTGGAAAAGCACCTTTGGGATTTATTTCCACCAATAATTCGAACAGCAGAATCTGTTGGAATTAGATTCTTTTCAGGCCGGTTGAGAAGTGCAGCTAAACTTATATGAAGAAATGCATTTGCTATTAATTAATTTAATATATAGACCACCTCAATCTGTATGAATGGCTCAAGGCAGTGTATATACCTAATGTTTTATATACATACATACATTTAAGCCTTGGTGGAGCAGTGGGCTAATGCCTCCTTAAGTAACACCAGCTGCCTGCAATTAGTGCAGGTTCGCATCCCACCAGGCTCAAGGTTGACTCAGCCTTCCATCCTTCCGAGGTAGGTAAAATGAGGACCCAGATTGTTGGGGGCAATTAAGCTGACTTTGTAATAATGTCGCTTGGGGTGTGTATGAAAGCCCTAATAAGCAGGCATATACATAGAATGAAGGCTACTGCTAAGCTTGTAAGCCGCCCTGAGTCTTCGGAGAAGGGCGGGATATAAATGGAATTAAAATAAATAAAATAAATAAATAAATAAATATATTGCCTAGAACAGAGTTCCCCAACCTTTCCACCTTTGTGGATGGGGGGGGAAGGGAATTGTTCTGGTGAGTGAGCACAAATGGAGCATGTGCACACGCACTCGCACACTGCTCGCACAAGAGGGGATGCACATACACTCTTGCCTGCCAAGTCCGCAGCCTGGTTCTGATTGGCTCAAGGCCCAGTGGTGTATAAAAAGAAAATCTGGATAAAACAACAAGACATGAGGAATAACTCAGGTTTTAAGGGCTAATTTTAACAGGACTTATTTGTGAGCCCTATGAATTTGGGGGCAAGATGAATCTGAATGGAAATCTTGGGGTACATTTCTCAGCTTTTAGACTGAATTCCTTCTGGAGCAGTGACATTTTAATAAATACAAAAGTATGCACTAAACAGCAGCACTCTACTATTTATTGTTTGTTAGATTTTTATCCTGCCTTTATTACTGCATGTAACAAAGCAGTGAGCATATCTAACACTCTTTGCTCCTCCTATTTTCCCACAACAACCCTGTGAAATGGGTGAGGCTGAGAGTATTTGGCCCAGATTTCATATCTAAGCCAACGTCTAACCATTACACTAAATAGTGTAAATAGATTAGACAGATTTATTGGACTGGATCTATACTAGATAAAAGCACAGGAGAGGAATCCCATAAGAAATCTTGGGATATATCTATGAATGTTAAAAACCCTATCATCTCGCAGATCAAACAATTCACAAAAAGCCTGCCATCCACTCTAGTCCAAGTCCTGGGAAAAGAGCCAGTTCTTGCATTCTACATTAGGGCAGGATGAGGGGCTGTATGAATCTTGGCAGGATATGCCAAAGACCTCCTGGTTCTATCAGGGGCATTATTTGATTAATAAGGCCAGAGTATGCCATCTACGATGGTTGTATAGGACAAACGTTAATTATGCATGACATAGCAATAGTTATTTATTTGTTGTCATTCATACTTACAATTTAATAATCTTTGGTCCATATATTTCAGCAAGCAAAAAACAAATACCTTGTAGGTGGAATGTTTCTGGAAAAACATATATTGAAAAAAAATGAGCATTCATAAGATATTTACTCATCCTTCTAGCTGAAAGGAAAAGTTATTCTACTGCACTGTGCTTTTATAACAGAAGTCAAAAAGATGTCATAGAAAGTTCCCAGATAAGATTGAGTAGCCCTTTTGTTTGTTTCTAGTAGATACTGAAAATATTGTATGAATGGGCAAATGGGACCACATTGGTCCCAGTATGCGTGTCCTTTCTGACTTGGCTATTCATCCGTATGCTACAATGACAGTCTGAAAATGGGAACCTATTGTACATTAAAAGTTTGTATGTGCTCTAGGTCAAGTGTTAACAAACATTTTCAGATTGTGGGATCTAGTAATTTTTGTAAAAAAATCCAGAACCCTGATCAAGAAGCAAAGCTGTAATGACGGAAAATTGGCTGTGTTTCATAAACTTTTGTCTATGCATGTGTGTGTGTTTTGCAGTTAATCTTCCATGGAACCAAATCAAATTTTCAGAATTGTAGGAACCAGTTTGAAAAGCCCTGGTTTAAGACATAAGATTCTAAATTACTGAAGAAGTCAACATTAATATTTATATAGCAAAATGGATGTGATAGTAGGAGCAAGATCAACCTGCTCTCATCTTCATATAATTCTAGGCCCAGTGCTCTTCAACATCTTCATCAATGATTAGGATGAGGGGACAGATGGGGAACTCATCAGATTTGCGGATCACACCAAGCTGGCAGGAATAGCCAGCACTCCAGAAGATAGGCTTAAGATACAGGAGGATCTGGACAGACTTGAACATTGGGTGCCATCTAAAAAAATGAAATTCTATGGTGAAAAAGTAAGGTTCTACATTTAAGCAAGAAAAACCAAATGCACAGTTATAGTATAGGTGGTACCTTGCTCAATAGTAGTAATTGTGAGAGGGATCTCAGAATCCTAGTGGACAATCACTTAAATATGAGCCAGCAGTGTGCTGCAGCTGCCAAAAAAGCCAACACAGTGCTAGGCTGAATTAACAGAGGGATAGAATCAAGATCACGTGAAGTGTTAATATCAACTTACAATGCCTTGGTAAGGACACACTTGGAATACTGCATCCAGTTTTGGTCACCACAATGTAAAAAAGGTGTTGAGACTCTAGAAAGACTACAGAGAAGAGCAACAAAAATGATAAGGGGACTGGAGACTAAAACATATAAGGAACGGCTGCTGGAATTGGGTATGTCTACTCGAATGAAGAGAAGAACGAGGAGTGACATAATAGCAGTGTTCCAATATCTCAGGGGCTGCCACAAAGAAGAGGGAGTCAAGCTATTCTCCAAAGCACCTGAAGGCAGGAAAAGAAGCCACTGCTGGAAGCTAACCAAAGAGAGAAGCAACTTAGAACTAAGGAGACATTTTCTGACAATTAGAATAATTAACCAGCGGAACAATCTGCCTCCAGAAGCTGTGAATGCTCCAACACTGGAAGTTGGACAGCCATTTGTCTGAAATGGTATAGTGTTTCCTGCCTGAGCAAGGGGTTGGACTAGATGACCTCCAAAGTACCTTCCAACTTTATTATTATTATTAAATGCCACAAAAATTATTATAAAAAATATATAAGCAATGACAGATTTTCTGGCTGTGAACTAAGGTTTTAAACTGATTTAATTAAGCTTGTTGGGCAACTTTGAACAATTTATCTTGTGCCTAACATACTCAAAATAAATAATTTAAATTTTATTGTAATTAAAGCTGTCTGGCAATAATTTATTGGCACACTAATTAATTAGTTGTTATTAACTAAAAAAACAATTGTATTTCAATAGCTCTTTTTCTTTTCAGAGCCATCTTCAATATAAGTGCATTTATGAGGCAATTTCCCTTGACTTCGTCCCTTATAAGAAAATAAACCTTTACTAATTTCTTATTTATTTGAAATTACAGGGAAGTTGCAAAGCTAAATTTCAAAAATAAACCAAACTGCTGTGCAGTCTTGGCCTCAGCAATTAATATTCCCAATAGCCATTTTTCAGTCATAATAATAATATGTTCTGGGCCTCTGAAAAAGAAGAAAATCACTTTTAATTAATTACTCAATGAAAACATTGCAGATTTAGTAAGATAAGAAGCAATTAGGTATGGCTACAATAGCAAGATGTATACATTCCTGCCAGGACAAATTGCTCACAAAGTATCATCAGTCTGCAACATCAAAAACAATTTCTATGATAAGGCATAAATTTGCTGGTTTTCCTTTTGCTTATGAAAAGGTTATTTCTTATGAACAGTGAAATTAAATCCTATGTGAGTGTCTAGGGCTATATCCATTCATATCATTAAAATGTACTCAAAGTTCTTGCTTTTCTTTACATAGTCCCCAGTATCAGCACAAATACTAGTTGAATTTCACTGAAAAAGCATTTTTGTCTACATTATCTCCAGGAACAACCTCATACTGATTGCTAGAAAGGATCAGTAGTGGTATATTTGGTGGACCACCATGCATGCTACCAGAGACAGGTAATTTTGCAAAAACTATTCAATATGGTTTTAGAGTTGGTGCTATAGTCTCTGTGCCTTTCCACTGCTAAGATGAACACATTGCTTAAATAACCAAGTGGACCAGTTTGCTCTGATAGTTTGCTCTGAGTGACTCTTGGCAACTTTGTATCCCACAAATAATATATGTGGCTCAATACTTTTTAAAACTTTGATCATATTTCTCTGAAACTCATCTGTGGAAATTATATCAATTACTGTTAACAATTACTGAAACTAGACATTTGCACTGCAAAAAAATTAGCAATGAAATACAAGCAGGAAATAAATTTGTATGATAAAGTGGGCTCAGAATATTCAAGAAGTTATCACAATGGATACTTGGGAAAAGATCTGGGTGAGGAACGTAAAATTTACGCAAGCCCAAAATTTAAGAGAGAACTTTTATAAAATGTTTTATAGGTGGCATTTAGATCCTAAAAAGCTCGCAAGTATGTATCCGAACTATCAACCTAAATGTTGGAGGTGTGGTGGCGAAGATGCAACGTACTTTCATATATGGTGGACCTGTAAAAAGGTTAAAGCTTTTTGGATTAAAATCTGGTGGAATATGCAGAAGATATTTAAGCAAAGGATAAAGTTTTGTCCGCAATTGTTTTTATTGGGCATAATTACGGATACTACTGTTGTGGACACTAAGTTGATGTTGAACTTAATTACGGCAGCAAGACTTTTAGTAGGTCAATATTGTAAGAAGGAGGAACTGCCGACTATAGAAGAATGGACTTTAAAAGTTTCTGACCTGGCGGAAATGGCAAAGATATCGGCTTATTTGAAAGACCATTTGCAACAACGTTATATTATGGAGTGGAAAAAGTGGATTGATTACATCCAGAACAAATATGGGACCAAAAAGTTTCATTTAGCATTTGTATAAGTTTTGATGTGATATTAGTATTGCTTGTAGTTATTTTATATGAGCTAGAGTGCGATAGACTTAATAGTTTATTGTTGTTAGCATATGGTTGTTTATGATTGTTTTTACTTTTATACCTTGTATTTAGCTCTGGGAAGTCGGGGATGGGGGAGGGGGGAAGGGGAGGGGGGAGGGTTAGGGAGGGCTTGGAAGGGTTGGGTGGGGGGTGGGGGGGAGGGATTGTTAAAGATAAAATGTATTGAAAAACTTTTCAATAAAAAAGCAGGAAATAAATATGTCACCATCTCCCATTAGAGGATTCTAGTTTGACAATAATATAAATGTGAAAGAAAGCAAGTAGGAGGTCTAACATGAGGGTCTTGGGAACTTTATTTGTCCTATTAGTTATTATAGTGGATGGAATTAATGTTCAGTTGCAATATGGCAGCAAAGAGATATAAAAAGCAAAGTCCTACAATCTAGATGGTTTTAAAAGCACAGCCTTTTATGAAATATTAGTGCTCAGGTATATCTTGCAATTATTATTTAGATTTCAATGTATCTAGTTGAATTTCTGTTCCTTTTAATGAGAAAATATATTCTTGTTTTTCCTATTATAATTAAAACTGTGTCTCTCACTTTATCAATTATACCAAGGGTGTCCAGCCTTAGCAACTTTAAGACTTGTGGACTTCATGCTGAGTAGGAATTCTGTGAGTTTAAATTCCACAAGTTTAAAGTTGCCAACGTTGAATTTCGCTGAATTATACATTGGCCTACATGATAAAATTTTCTTTTCTTTGCTTGTTTAGATACTTGTATCAATTAAAGATTGGATGAATAAGTGTGAGCATCATGGCACAGAATTATGATATATCTCTTCCTTCTTCTTATACTTCAGTAAATTAGGGTGGCATTTGTCTCAGTCATTTTCACATACTATGTAGGAGATGACTAGGCTGAGCCCAAGGGAGGGGTCAAACACGGCATCAGTCATGAGTCCCTTCATGCCCATAAGAGATCTAAGTCCATCCTATCTTGAATTCCTTCTACCCTTGTCTACCCCAATTTCCTATGGCTGTTAGTTTAGATTCCTATAGAGAGCTTAACCTTGCAATAAATCTTTATACCCATTTGAACTGCTTGGATCTCCTGATTTCTCTGGTGCTTGACATGTTGTCTTTTTTTTAGACTTAAAAACACTTTATCCCTTTTATACAGATAACTGGTTCTAGGTTCCAGGTTTCTGGATATCTCTGACAAGATCAACATCCTCCCTTTCTAGAACAAGAGAGCCCTAGAAAGATTTTCACAAAAGGCAGGTTGCTTGGGATGATGAAATTCCTTAATTGTTTCTTTAGAGAAGGATGAATTGAGAGCCACTCTGAGATAAATTATTACTTTTCATTAATTCAAAATATCTGTAACTAATTATAACAAGTGCAATATTGTATATCATATCATAAGCATGTAAACAAACTAATTGGTATATGTAGTGCATATTGTTTTTTACCAGGTAAGTAGGTACAGAATCTTTCCAGAGTTGCTTTTACTGTAGAGTTGTGGACTTGAGAAAGCTGCTGTATTATAGAGACTACACTCACGCAACCTACAAAGCAAGAAAAACAATCCAGATTACTTATATTTTAGGAAGTCCGGCTGGCTATTTAATATTATTCAGAGATGCTCCTGTAAAGAAATTTTTTTTTGGTATAAAAATAAATATGCTATTTTTAGCAAAATGGGGTTTGCAACTTAGAAACCATCTTGTGGAAATTAATCCATCTTCAGCATTGCCTTTTTCCTCCCTATCAATGTAAGGCACAATTGGATGCATATTTATAACAGATAATAAAACAGGTTTTTTATTACAAGAGTAAAATGCATATGATATGAAATTTAAAAAGTAGCAGAAGAGAAAGCAAGAAAAGATCTGATACAACTTTATTATTCTCAAGAAATAAGAGGGAGTAGGAAAGCACAGCAAACAATGGGAAGCTAAAACCAACACACTTAATTGCAGACTTAAAGATGTGTTGAACGGCTTAGACAAATAAGCCAGTTATCTTTAAATTTTCCAATGGATCAGCAAGTTAATCTTAAGGAAATTTGCAGACAGTCTGAAAAATTAATAATACTTGAACTTAAATTCTAAATTTGGACAAGTACAACATACTGTAAATACCACCCTATTTAGCTTGCTACATCCTCCTCCCTACAGCATATTGTTGTTTAAGTCTTTACACATTTCTTTTACATAAGCTAACTTTAAATTAAGAGGACAATACAAACAAAGGACAAGAAATTATGGAAATAATAACAAAGAGAAGTTTCAGATGAGATGTGAATATTTTTATTATGGTTTATTATAGTCACTGACCAGTATTGCATACAAGAACATAAATTAAAAATAAAAAGGAACAAAAGCAAAGCAAGATAAAAAAATTACAGTTGAAATGGGCTTTTCGGTCAATCAAAATCAAATCAATAATTTGCAGCATAACAAAATTATAAAAAGGAGACTGATTTATACTGGTCTGATAATAATAATTATATTTTTAAAAGATCAAAATTTCCTGGATGTTTTCCCAAGGATATAAGGCAGGTCCCTGAGTCCTTTCAGAGGTTACAAGTATAACAGGTCCCCCTTGTTCATGAGATGCACAGTCTCACCTCACAGAGGATTATTAGTTATCATCTCTCCAAAACTGTTGTGAGGGGACCATTTAAGCATACTAAAGTTAGTGTTCAAAATTTGGAAACAGTTATGTGACATAAATATCTTGCTGGTTTCTAAAAGGGCTTGACAGCTCTGCATTCCTACATAGAGCAGATTGGTCCTGTATGGCTTCAAGATCTTCGATACATTATTTAAATATGCTGGATGCATGCTCATAATCCATCATTAGGAGTGCCTCCTGGAAAAACCAAGATGTGGAAGTTTTTGTGAGATTATCCTGAATCATATTGATTTGTAATTTCCTTCAACAAGGAAAGAATTCAAACGTGTGGGAGAGAACAATAACTTCAACCAATGCGCTGTAATACAGGTCCATGTATTCACTGCTTAATACTGCATTTGGAACACAAGGGGATACCTGGAATATAGAATTTAGGAATTAGATTAGACCCTCTCTAATTTAATCTAAGTAAAGGAAATATAAGATCTTATGCAAAGTAGTTATGCACGAGTCTTTTGACTAAGATCAAGTATAGTACCAGATGGAATATACTGGTCAAGAGACTAAGCTTTAGTGATTAAGAAGAGTGCTGGAAACAATTCAGACTTCCTATTGAGATATAGGCACTTAACAAAAGTTTTGAGAAATGTAAACAGGAATAATTTTAAACAATATACCCCTGTAATTAGGTAATGGACAATCTTGATCTCCAAGATCCAATAATGAATTGGAATAATGAGGAAAAAACAGAGAGGGAAATGCAAGGGTAAAAAAAAGAAGGAAGAAAATAGGAAAGTAAATTTAACCTTTTCCAAAATTCAAGATGGGCATCAATAAAACAATGGAAAATTAAAAAGGGTATAGTAGCATATATCAATAACACAAACTGAGAAAAATATAGGCATATGAAATAAACAACTTTAACAAAATGAGCATTACTAAATATGGATTTCTAGGTCCTAACATTGCAGCTAGCTTGCTAGACCTTATATCTGAGTTCATTTGGAAACAAGGAGATTCAAGAAAAGTGATTATGATTTTATAAATTACCTCCATAGTACAAAATATATAACCTATTTGAAGCTACACCTGATATTCATAAATGCTTGTCCTTTTCCAGTTCTAGTTTATTTTATTTACTCTAAATTTTTATTCTTGTTTTTTATTGTTGTTGAAAAAAAATCACATTATAGCTAATGAAATCAGAACATGAGCTTGCTGGCTATGTACCCTCTGGCAAGCTGAACAGACTGTTTAAATTAATCTACTTCTGTAACAAATATACAAAGGAAATTCTAATTAGAAAGGCATCAGTGGTTGCTGATAAAAGGCAAAATTCCATGGAATAGCCTTACTTTGGTCTGCAGATTTTAGATATATGAGAAACACTCATGTGTTAACTTAAGCCCTTAAGTTAATCATTTGAGAACGATATCACAGTATGTGTCATTCTGATATCAATATGGTTGGTGATGAACACCTGCATATACTAGTATACTACTGTGTAATAAGAACAATTAATTATTGAATTGTATGCAGCATTGAATAAATATGCATGAATATATACAAACATACAAAAACATGAAGAACGTAGCATAAAAATAAATCCAAAGCAACTATAATAAAGACATGCTGTATTACTAATATTAACAGTGTTGCTGTTCCTCTATGTTGGGAGATATTTATTTATCTTTGTTGGATTTATATTCCACCTTTCCTTCAGTATGGTATGGGACCAGAACACTAGTGATCACTCTTAAAAAAAATCTCTGAAGGGAACAGGATTGGTATAGTGCATTCATCTTTGCTCTTGTTGATCTCTTAGCAGTTTTTGATATTATTGATCATGGTATCCTTCTGGTCTGGGTTTGGAGTAAGGAACATGGCCTTGGGCTGATTCTTCTCGTACATTCAAAGTCAAGTTTTAATTAGTGTTAATAAGTGGGGGGAACAATCCAACTTATATACCTTTTTCTTGGGAGTTCCTATGAAATGATTAACTGCAGAAAGCTACTGTAATTCAGAGTTTGAATTGCAACTATTTGTCTGAAGACAGTTCTCCCCAAGTTTGTACAATATGTGCAAGTTTCCACCAGAGGGAAGAACACTTTAGACCACGTGTATTCCAATCTGAAACAGGCATACAGAGCTTTCCCTCTCCCCCACCTGGGTACATCTGACCATCTTTCACTCCTGTTGTGCCCAAAGTATGTCCCTCTCAGGAAAAGAACTCAGGCAGTCACAAAAAGGGTCAAAACCTGGCCAGTGGGTGCTCTCAGCCAGTTGCAGGACTGCTTTGAAACCACTGACTGGAGTGTATTCGAAGAACAAGATCTAAATGCATATACAGATGCCGTACTCTCTTATATTAGAACATGCACTGATAGTGTAACAACAGATAAGTGCATTAGAGTTTACGGGAACTGTAAACCCTGGATGACTGCAGAGATACGAACACTCCTGAGAGCCCGGGATTCTGCCTTTAGGGCAGGGGACAGGGACACATACAGAGAGGCCAGGGCAAATCTCAGAAGAGGCATTAGGATGGCGAAACAACAGTATAAACACAAGGTGGAAAACCACTTAGCAGACAACGATCCGAGGCAAATATGGCAGGGACTGCAGCACTTAACCAACTACAAGGGCAGTATGAGGAGCATGGCTAACACCGATGCCTCATTGGCTGAGGAGCTGAATATCTTCTTCGCTCGCTACGAGGTAAAAAGACCAGACCCCGTAGTCTCTGCTGGCCGGCCTTTTGATTCTCAGCCACTCACCCTGTGTGAACACCAAGTGAGAGCTGTATTGAAGGCTGTGAATCCCAGCAAAGCCGCAGGCCCAGATGGGGTGCTGGGGATAGTGGTTAGGAATTGTGCTGACCAATTAGCAGGGGTCCTGACAAGGATTTTTAACATCTGCTTGCAAACAGCATGTGTACCATCGTGCTTCAAAGCAGCTACCATAGTCCCGGTCCCCAAGAAAACTGCAGTTGAGTGCCTGAATGACTATAGACCTATTGCATTAACGTCTGGAGTCATGAAATGCTTCGAAAGATTGGTTCTCCAACATCTCAGGACATGCCTCCCACTGGATTTTGATAAACATCAATTTGCCTATAGGGGAAATAGGTCGACAGATGATGCCATAGCTACTGCTTTACACTCTGTAGCAAGTCATCTTGAGAAACCTGGAAGTTATGTTAGGATGCTTTTTGTTGACTATAGCTCGGCTTTCAACACCATTTTGCCGAGCATTCTCATTGAGAAGTTGACTGACTTGAAATTCTCCCCTGCCATCTGCGATTGGATTCGAGACTTTCTTAGGGACTGGTTACAAACAGTGAGGGTTGGGTCTGCTTTGTCCACCCCCCTGAAGCTTTGCATCAGCTTGCCACAGGGCTGTGTGCTTAGCCCCTACCTGTACTCTTTATACACATATGACTGTGTATCATCTGACCCATCCACTGCAATAATTAAGTTCGCAGATGATACAACTGTGGTGGGTCTCATTACAGGTGGGGATGAGACAGCATACAGGGCGGAGGTATAAAAACTATCCATATGGTGTAGTAACAACTTGCACCTGAACATCGGCAAGACGAAGGAGATGGTGCTAGACTTCCGGAGAAAAAAGGAGGAACCTGCCCCACTTTACATCGGGGAGGACTGTGTGAAGAGAGTTTCCTCCTTTAAATTTCTGGGAGTCTACCTCTGTGAAGATCTGACCTGGAAAGTTAATACAACCCAGGTGGCTAGAAAGGCCCAACAGAGGCTTCACTTTCTCAGGGTCTTGCGGAAGAACAGGGTAGAACAATGGCTAATGACCCTCTTTTACCGGTCTACTATAGAGAGCATCCTCTCGTATGGTATTGTGGTTTGGTATGCTGGTCTGACAGTCGCAGATAGGAAAGTATTACAGAGGGTGGTGAGTACAGCACAAGATATTGTGGGCTGTCCCCTGACACCACTGGATGACATCGCCAGGGCTCGTTGCCTTGGAAGAGTGAGGAAAATTCTCAGGGATGACTCACACCCTGGACGGTATCTCTTTACTCTCCTACCATCGGGTAGGAGATATAGGAGTATAGCCAGCCACACCAACAGGCTGAAAAACAGCTTTTATCTGTGGGCTGTTAGGCTTTTGAATGAGAAATAACTTTTGTGAATTTTATGCAGAATTGACTTGGGAGGCCGGTGTGTGGTGTAGTTGGTTCACATGGTGTAGTAAGATGAAGGGTTTGTTGTCACTGTGTGTTGGGGGGTGGGAGCACAAAGGGAGGCTCAGCTAATCTCAATGTACACATAGTTGTACTTTGACAATAAAGGTTCATTCATTCATATGGAACTTCAGCCCTCCCCCCGGCCTCTGTGCAACTAAAATATTGAGAAGAATTAGCTGATGGAATTCTGTGTGGAACTAAAAACTGAGATCTCTTACATAGAAAAAAACCTAAGGCAATGGCACAAACAAGTCAGTTCCTGAGCCAGTTGAAGTCAACATATCTTAGAGTTCCCAAGATTGAGAAACATTGAATTAAGCAATCCCTCTGGGTGCAAGGTCCTTTATACAGTAGCTAAAACAATACCTGACTACTACATTGCATTTCCATAAATGCCTTCTAGATAGCTTTGTAATAGTTTTACATCTCTTATACTATAATCAAGAGCTATATTAGTGTAGTGATTAAGGCTAGACACTGGGAGACAGCAAGTTCTAGTTTCACCTTAGGCACAAAGCCAGCTGGATAATCTTGGGACAGGCATTCACTCTCAGCCCTGGTGAATCATTTCTGGAATCTTGTCAAGAAAACTGCAGAAATTTATTTAGGCAGTCACCAGGAGTCAATGCTGACTTGAAGACATTCCTACACAAACTCCCTATACTGTAATTATGTCTAGCTTGAGGAATTCATCCCAAAAATCCACAGTTCCCTAGCAATACTTTGAGAATAAAAACAAAACAACCGTCACTCAGATTACATGATAATTTTTAATTCTAAGCATCCCAAGCACCTCATTAGGACAAAATCTGCCTTAATACTGAGACAAAAAAATGCTAAATTTAAGATTTCACATTCTAGAGAAGCCTTTATACAATATGCATTGCTCCATAACTAGCAACATTGGTTAATCATTGGGAAAGTCTCAAATTTCTACATGTAAAAAATTTGCTCTATTTTGGAAATATTTTTCTCAACAGTTTCTCAGCAGAGAATTCTGGGACGTTCTCAGGGCTTGTATGATGCAAAGTCAGAGAAGGTGAGCCAAAATTTCATGAAAGCCATCTTGTTCCTTCATGCCATTTTACTGAGGAATCCTATGTTTGTAAATCAAATAGGTTTGTGAACCAGCAAGAAACTATTAATAAAATAGATTCCTGTATCATGAAGACATTTTAATTCTATACATGTGCCTGTGCCTGAAAATGTAGCAATTAAAAGTATGTAACACTACATATATACTCTATATACTATAAAGGTAAAGGTTCCCCCGCACATGCATGCTAGTCGTTTCCAACTCTAGGGGCTGGTGCTCATCTCTGTTTCAAAGCCGAAGAGCCAGCACTTGTCCAAGGACGTCTCCGTGGTCATGTGGCTGGCATGACTAGACGCCAAAGGCGCACAGAACGCTGTTACCTTCGCATCGTAGTGGTCCCTATTTTTCTACTTGCATTTTTACGTGCTTTCGAACTGCTAGGTTGGCAGAAGCTGGGACAAGTAACAGGCGCTCACTCTGCTACGCAGCACTCGGGATTCAACCTGCCAAACTGCCGACCTTCTGATCAACAAGCTCAGCGTCCTAACCCACTGAGCCACCGCGTCCCTTCTATATACTATAGATGGGTGTAATTAAAGTACTTTGGATGAAACATCTAAGTGAGAGAATTAGGGTTCTGACTTTTGAATGGCACCAGATTTGGGACTATATAACTTCTTGTTATGCTTCTCTCACTATTTGATTTCCTTCATTCTCTATTTTCCCATGATCAATGCAAAGTGACTGTGATTTTAAAAAAGGTTCTATATCTTACTAATTCACATTTCATCACTTTTTTATTTTGTTAAGTTTTTCATGAAAAAAGGACTTTTTTTCATTGCCAAGTATATATTTTACAATGGCTCCTTGGTATCCATTCTTGTCATTTTTCATCTCTATAATATCTTCTATTAATGGGATATGAAAATCTTGATGTGAGAGCACATTACATAATTTATTATCTAACAGGCATTGAAGTTTCTTGGGATAATGAACAAATGATTAGAATAATTTGCAGTTTTTCACAGAATAATTCAGAATTTATTTCTCAGTTCATGAGTGGGGGAAAAAGGTAAAGAGATACCGATATAACTTTTTATACCTGCAAGGACTTGAAATTTATCTAAAGATTTGCTAAAGCTTTTCTGTCTCAATTTTCTTTTACTGTGCTGATTTTAGGCTATTTTATTAATCTTCTATCCTTATTGCATTTTCTCTTTAAAATCATTTTCCCTTATTCTATACCAATAATTGGTCAATGACAACAACAACAATAACAACAGCAGCAGCAACAATATTAACAATAATAATAAAGATGGAAGGGACCTTGGAGGTCATCTAGTCCAACTCCCTGCTCAGGCAAGAAACCTTAGACCAGGGGTGTCAAACTCAATTTCATTGAGGGCCGCATCAGCATTGCAGTTGCCCTCAGGGGGCTGGGTGGGTGTGGCCTGGGTGGGCATGGCCTACTGGGTAGGCATGGCTAAAGTGCGTATGGCCTACTGGGTGGGCATGGCCAGCTCTACATCATTTGCATCAAGGGTGCCTATGGGGGCCTGGGCAGGAGTGGGACAGATCTGAGGGTCTCTGGCAGGAGGAGGGTCTCTGGGCCAGGGCCAAGGCAGTGGGGGCCGTTCCCTCACTGTTTCCAGGATGGCTTTGCGGGCCGCATGAAACCACTTCACGGGCCGGATCTGGCCCCCGGGCCTTGTGTTTGACATGTCTGCCTTAGACCATTTCAGACAAATGGCTGTCTAGTCTCTTCTTAACAACTTCCAGGGTTGGAGCATTCACACCTTCTAGAGGCAGTTGTTCCATTGATTACTATGGAACAGACTCATTGTTTGCACGTGAAATGAAGATCTTCAGCATGAAGAATCATTTAGAAGACCAACGACAGATGAAAAAAAAGCATTAGACCTGTCTTCAATGGACACAATAAAACATGCAAACCAGACATACCTTTCTGTCCAATGGTATTGTTACCAGGGATCCCAACCTACAACATTACTAAAGAATAGAGAAAAAGGTTAGGCTATCTCACAGAGGGAAGCAAATACTCCATTCAACTCTGTATTACAGTGCCTCCAAAGAATCAAAGATGTGGCAATAGTTGAAGATGAAATCATTTTTATTTATTTTTTATTTTAATCCCATTTATATCCCGCCCTTCTCCGAAGACTCAGGGCGGCTTACAATTTAAGCACAAACCAATGTACTTAGCAATAGCCTTCATTCTATGTATATGCCTGCTTATTAGGGCTTTCGGGGGCCCCCAAGCAGCATTATTACAAAGTCAGCTTATTGCCCCTAACAGTCTGGGTCCTCATTTTACCTACCTCGGAAGGATGGAAGGCTGAGTCAACCTTGAGCCTGGTGGGACATGAACCTGCACTAATTACAGGCAGCTGGTATTACTTAACGAGGCATTAGCCCACTGCTCCACCAAGGCTCTTGGATTCATTTGAATCATGGTTTCATTTGAAGTCACAGCACTTTTTAAATCGATAGATCCATAATTAGCCAAAGAATCCAATTACTACATAGCACACCCAATCTAACCAAATATGCCAAGATTGAAATACCTAGAATCATGGAACTTATCAAGCTTTGTGTGACCACATACTTTCAATGTGATGGACAAATATATCAAAGGAACACCCACGGGATCACCTTTTTCAGCACTAATAGCAGATACCATAATGTAATGCTTGAAATCTATAGCACTCCCATGCATACCACCCAAAGTATGGATCTGATATGTGAATGATGCCTTTGTCATAATAAAAAAGGACCAACTAGCAAACACAGACAAACAACATTAAAAAGAAAACAAAAAATAAATAAACTCAAAGGGCAGACTTGAGGGACCACTAGGTCTTTTTCTGCTGTCATGTTTCTATATGTATATTCAAAGGAATAAAATTCACTAGGGAATAAGAAACAACAAGATGCTACCCTTCCTGGATATTCTCATCAGCAGATGGCAAATTAGAAACACAAGTCTATCATATAATTACCAAATAAAGAAAAAGATCCAGCAGCCCAGAAGAAAAGCCCAGTGTCATCTATATAACATTCAGTGTAAGGCCTGCAACAGCTACTGTACATGACAAATCGGCAGAAGACTTACAGACAAATTAGCATACACATTTGAATACAAATTAGCAGTCAGAAGACATGATGAAAACTTCTGAATTTCATAACACAGAGACAGACTTAACCTTAATTTCAGCTGGGAAATGATGAGAATCCTAGACTAAGCCAAGTCCAAAAACACTAGAGAATTCCTGGAAGCCTGGCACTCAGACAAATCAGCCATCAACAGGCACATAGAGATAAACAAATCTATATATCATTCCAAAAAGATGATCAAAAAGCCAAAAATGAAAAACAAAAACAAAACATCTCCTCACCATCAATCAACCCCCATATGAGCAGCAATTAACACCAAGATTAACATTAGACTAGCAAAAATTAAATCAGGGAACACCAAGACCCCTCCCACCAATACTGACAGGGTAAGCCACTAGTATATAAAATGAGAACAAACCCTACTCCCTATTAACACTGATAAAGTTACCTAGTTTGATACTGAAATATCTGCAAGAAACTAACCAAGCTCAGAGACCACCAAGAATCTCACAGTTCAACTACAACTGTTAGCTACAAATATTATCTTCTATTGAACAAAAAAAATAGTTATCAAATGAGCTCAATCATTCTAGAACCAGGGAACTCTCCTCCTCCTCCTCCTCCTTCTTAAGACAGCAGCTATGTTTGGATCCCCCCTTTCCAAGCGGGGACTTTTAAATTAATAGGAATCAATATTAGCAAGTCTGGTTGATTTCATTCTTCTACTTAAATAATGAATAAGCTTGGATCTAAGCCTTTCCAAGTATTAACTAGTTACTAGTGCTCTAATGGGCTCTGCTGAAGAATAATATGGTCCATTAACTAAAATATCACAGAATGAGAGAGTTAAAGTTATTTTCAAAAACATCCATACACAAATTACATTCTTTAATGCTTAATAGCTAAACTTTAGCAGTACAAGAATCTGCAGAGGTGAGGGAAAACAAGAGCAAGTAATAAAATATGCATTGGAATAGTATACAAACTCTTGCATTTAACAATGTAATTTAAAGTTTGCATACTAATATACAGTAGAATGCATGTTTTTTCATTTTGGTGTCATTATGATTAAAAGCAGTCCTCATGGACAAGATTTAACTGACTTTCATCTTAACAAGTGAATCGAGGTTAATACTAATTAATATTTGGATAGAAGAAAATAAAAAAATCCAAAGCCTTAGGCTAGACTGGGAAATAAAAAAAATAAAAAATAATCCACAAGAAAACAATGTCAAACTACTTTTGTACTGTTGCCAAAATATCCCTGTCTATGCAATTACCTGGAGTCAAGCTCATTTGGAGGAGATTTTATCTTTTGGAGGTTAATACTGGTTTAAATTCTGAACCTGATGTTAAGGGCTTTGGTGCTCCAGCTTATTCAAATGAAGAAGATTTTTGATACTTATTTTTGGCTCTAAATAAAATTCTGTTCTGATTTATGCCTGCATAAACTGCTTAGGAACCCATGAAATAACTCTGAATTGACACTACCTGACTGATTTATAGTATAAAATAAATTATAGATTAGGTAGAGATGCCTAATGTAGCATTGAATAAGCTACAGTATAAGCAGAGTTGCTTTGAATCAAAAGCATCAGAAAACCATCTAAACCTTATTTCTTGGGAATACCATAATTATTTCAATGTAGCAGTACACAGATTTATTTAAACAGTGGTGTAATTATCCACTCTTATCATTCCTGCAAATGTAGCAACATCTGTCGATATTCAAAGAACGACCAGTCTCATTAGAAACAGAGACCTGACAAATGACCATCAGAAAGATAAATGTTGATCAGATGCATCCAAAAAATTCAGGCAAAATGCATGCCATCAAGGAAAAAAGATCTTTAGAACACAATTGTTTTCACATTTCAGTTGTAGTACTCTGTTAATTATTTAAATGATCCCTCAAAACCTAGAGTGGGAGATGGAGTCTTCGTGAGGTTTTTGCTTTATTAAATTAGATTGTGTTGTTTTTCCAGACTCTTCCTTTATCGGCCTTATTGCAGGTAAATTGTTTTTTATTGTTTCATTTTGAAGGTCCCCAGAGTGATGGTAGATTTGAAAAGCATATAAATGTGATGATGATAGATATGGATTCATATTATTTGTGTGTTTATGTATGTGTATATGCACAGGTATAAAATTTGCAGGGATTCTTTACAAACTCATCATTTTTGTTATTTAATATATTTTGCCTGAATTCTGTATATAACTGTGAAGTTTTTGACACTGAATATATTTAATATGCCACTAAAAGATTCCCCAAGCAATCAGTGCCTTAAGACATGCAACAGGTTTAAAACTATTAATTCAAAGTGTCACTCAAAATATAAAAAACTTAGCATTTTATTCATTTACTAGTTTAGCAGTTTACTTGCTCAGCATTTAATATTCCAATATTTTAGTAGTTTAAAATCATAGTAATTTCTCCCATTTACCTGAGATATCTGTTAGCATTTTAGTACTTTGGTTTATCTTGTATTTTAGTTTAGTTTACTGAAATCTGTGTAATTTACTTAGAAATTCATTTTAGTTCTTCCTTAGCTGTGTAACGTTTCTCAAAATATGAATACAGTATTGATTGGTAAGTGAGGGTGAAGGTTCATCCTCCGAGCTTGAAGGTTGGTTTCTGAACATTTTGTTACCAGGATTGGTAACATCTTCAGTGGTGTTTCATTGGTAAGTGTAATAAAGGTGATTGATTATTTCAAATTGCTATTTTCAGAAGAATGCACTGCTGCCTGGGAATCAAATAAGAGGAGAGCCATGGCAGTCTATGTTGCCAAAAATTCAGAACTCTGGTAGCAGCTTTTCTTACTAACAAACCTGAAATTGTTCTTGTTGATTCACTGAACTGGAGTCGGTATTCTAAAAGAAGTGTTGCACTTATGAACTTTGTGCTGTGCCTTGCTAATCTCTCTTTTACAAAGAGTAGCAGTTAAAATATTGGAAGCCAGGAAGGCTGTAGATTGCTGGATAAATGAAATTGTGCAATGAAAGACAGGACATTTTGCCACCTGTGGGAACGGCCAGAATTTGGTCTCCCAAGAATTTGGCTTTTCACCTTTCAGCCTTTCCGTGCCTTCCTAGTTGGGCCTCTCTGTAGCTTCAGTGCAGAGAACACTCTCCTGGCTGGGAGGGGGGCCTGGCATGTGGGAGGTTTGGGAAATGCTATGATAAAGACTTCATATGCATCTTATGCTATCTTGTTTTTGTGTGATCTCATAAGCACCTGAGTATCCAATTATTTCTATGTATCCTATTTGGTATGAGACTGATGTAACTTTTTGTAAGATTGGAGGTGAATAAAAGTTCAGCGGGCAGTGCTCGGGGGAGTTCTTTTTCTGGAGATGAGGCTGCCTGGCTGGTTCAAAGCTCTCTATCGACTCAGGTCTGAATTCTTTTTCCTTCATCTGAATTCCTGTCCCTACATCTGAATTTCTTTCCCCTTCATCTGGTGACCCCGATGTGATGCCTGTGCCCGACGTTATGCCTGTGAGGGTGTGATACATGTGCGGCTGTGAGGCAAACTGTAACTTCTGGCTTACCTCCGCTCGGCAGGAGCTAAACGAACGCGTTCAACTAATTCATCCCGTTTTAAGGGGTCAACGAGGTAAGACCAACTTATTCATTCCGTTTAAGGAGTCAACGAAGTCAGTTCAACAATTCATTCCGTTTAAGGAGTCAACGGGGTAAATATGGGGACTTCTCTTTCAACAGGACAGGAAAAACAGGTATCTGACCTTTGCAATTTGTTGACAAGGACTAAGCAAACAGTTAAAGTTTATAAAGAGGATGTAGAAGAGCTGGTTAAGATTATTGGTAAATTATGCCCTTGGTATCCTGCAGATGGATCTCTTAATCCCTATGATTGGCAAGAAATTGGGAAAGATCTGCATCAGGCTGTGACCACTCCAGTATCAGTACTACACACTTGGCAACTCTGCTATAAAGCTATTACTGAGTGGTCCAATCCTCTCTTGTACCCTCCAAAATTAATAACTCCTGAGGCACCAATCTTGTACCCTCCAAAATTAATAATTCCTGAGGCACCAATCCTGTATCCCCCAGACCCTCAGCCACCACTGTCTTATCATAATTCTTCACGGCAGTGGAGCTCTGAGAGTCAGCAAAATTCAGACCCTCCTCAGCCTCAAACACAGACTGCTTTTCAGCAAATGGTGCAGTCTGCATTGGTCTCTGAAAATTCAGAGGACATCCAGGAGGCATTGCCATTAATGGCTGTCTGCCCTGTGGTCCAAAATGCTCAAAATCAGCAAGTCCATGAGTCTGTCCCATCTGCAGTTCACAAAGAGCTGAAAGGAAGTGTTACAGAAAATGGGTTGCAAAGCAATTCCACCCGAGAGCTTTTCCCTGAAAAGGTTCAAAATGAAGGTGCTGCTGATGTTCTGATGAAACAATTGGCATTTGAAAATACTAATCAGAACTGCAAAACAGCCCTGAAAGCAATTGATTCCAAACCTGAGACAACTATTGCTCCGATGATTGATTTGTGTCAGAACATTGAAACTGAATCTCATAAGACAGAACTTTTGGCCACAGCTCTTGTAGCTGTAGTTCATCCAGCTAAAGACAAAAAATGCTTTGCTTACCATTTTATGGATAATAACTTGCTAACTGGAAAGCCTTTACCTGTTAACTGCTTATTAACCTTACAGGAAATCTTGGCTAAATCGGGACTTGTCATTGCCCCTGAGAAGGTTCTAATAAAACCTCCCTTTCTATATTTAGGTGATCGGATGCTTCAATCTTCTTTTTCTCCTTTTGTTTCAACTCTGTGCATTCCATCTCATTTTACTCTGGTACAATTGCAAAACTTTTTAGGAGATCTGAATTGGGCTAGACCATTTTTAGGGTTAACTACTGCTTTGTTGCGTCCGCTTTTTATTGCCTTGCAAGGTCATTTAACCCCTGACACGCAGATTCCAGTCTCCACAGCGATGCAACATTGCCTTCATCTAATTAATTCTGCCTTTTGCAAAGTTATGGTTAACAGAGCTTCTCTTTTAGGATTGTTACAGCCAACTGCTATCTTATTTTTTCCTGAAACGCTTAAATCTATCTGCATTGTAGAATGGTTGTATTTGATACACACACCAGCTAAAAATGTATTTCCCATCGAGGTGTTATATTCTGGCTTTCATCCTTTAGTCTTTCATTTGCCTTGCACCAAGGATCAGCATGATTTCTTTCTGCAAATGTTTACTGCTTATGCGATTGCCTTTGTAGATTATGTGAGAGCTGTATTGTTTAACCCCCCCAAGGACCAACGTTTCATTTTCTTACAGGAATTACCTTTTGTTTTTCAATCTGCACAGGTTTCTACCTTTCTTCCTAATGCTATTACTTTATTTACAGATGGATCTCATACCCGTGAGGTGGTTGTTTGGCAAATTAATGGAAAATGGCAAACTAAGTTCACAGCTTCTCAAACCTCAGCCCAGCGTGCTGAACTTTCTGCAGTGATTTTAGCCTTTAAATTACATGATTTGATTCCTTTTAATCTTATTGTGGACAATCTTTTTAATCATATTGCCTTTGCTTACCTGTCTCCACTTTTGGATCGTAATTTACTTTCCTTATTCCTTACTTTTCAAACTTTCCTGCGTGATACTATTCCTGATGGCAACCATAGAGCCGATGTGGTTTTCCATTTTCTTAAGGAGGCTTACCCTTTGACTAACCATTCCTATTTTCACCAGAATGCTAAAACTCTTCCCTTTGATGCTATTAATCCAAGAGGAACAGATGTGTGGGTTACCCCCCTTCGCAGCGAAACTACCTCTCATGTTATTCAGCACCTTCTCGCTGCCATGGCTGTCATGGGACGACCACTTGTTTTAAAGACTGACAACGTTCCTGCGTATACTTCTAATGTTTTTTTTCCAATTTTGCAGCACTTGGGATATTTCTCTCCGACATGGCATTCCATACAATAGCTCAGGCCAAGCTATAGTGGAATGTGCACATGGTACATTTAAAGCTTTGTTGTTTAAACATTCAAAAGAAAGGGGAATTACTCCCTCAGATCTTAAATCCTTGATTCCAGTATTGCTATTTACTTTGAATCATTTAACTATCACTAATCAAGCTTATACTCCTGCAGAGAGACATTTTAGGAAGGAGCTTTCCCTGGAACGACCACGAGTGCTATATAAGGAGCTGCCCGAGCCAACCTGGAAGGGACCAGCTGAATTGATTACTTGGGGAAGGGGTTTTGCATCTATTCTTACTCCTACAGGACCGGTGTGGGTGCCTGCCAGGTGTGTGAAGCCATTCCGAGCCAAACATGAGCTGGCACCAGAGGCTAAGCAGTCCGCTCCCAGAATTCAATCCAGCCCTGACATTCAACCCGAACCCGGTGGGTGAAACACCACGAAGGCGTAAAAGACCTTCGCGGCCAGCAGGAACTCAGCCACCAGTGACATGGGGAATGTTAAAAACACTCAGCCCAGATGCCCTTTGTGACCTTACAACTATTCCTGTTGGCAATTATCACACGACTTAACATCAATTCAGCACTTGGACTGTTGCTGTGTTTTTTTGGTTGTTTTTTTATTTTTTCATCTGTAGGAATTCATGAAGTTTTAGCAAATAGAGGACAATTCAATTTGTAGCTACAACTGGCCAACATTTCTAGTCACAGTAATTTTTGCTTAAAAATGTCTGCTTCTGCTCATGAAGTTATTAGCTTTTGCATTGTTCCTGTCTGTGCTCCAGCTACTACTATTCAAAATTATACTCTTTTTACCAATTTTAATATATCCACTACCTATGATACTATGTATTTTTGGGGCTCTTCAACTTATAGACTTAGGAAAATGCTTTTTCTATGGCTACCAGATTTAGCTTCGCTTAAACATTTATTTGTTTATGGTATTTTAACTATAGTTATATTGATTAGTTTGTGTTGCTGTATTCAATGTATTCCCTCTTTGCTGGCATTGTGCCGTTCGCTTTTTGTTAAACGATCTCACACCTCTACCTTCAATGCCAAAAATTTACATGTTATGCAAGCTTATCTCAAGCATTCTGCTTCTGTCATTACACAAAAAAAGGGGACATGTGGGAACGGCCAGAATTTGGTCTCCCAAGAATTTGGCTTTTCACCTTTCAGCCTTTCCGTGCCTTCCTAGTTGGGCCTCTCTCTAGCTTCAGTGCAGAGAACACTCTCCTGGCTGGGAGGGGGGCCTGGCATGTGGGAGGTTTGGGAAATGCTATGATAAAGACTTCACATTCATCTTATGCTATCTTGTTTTTGTGTGATCTCATAAGCACCTGAGTATCCAATTATTTCTATGTATCCTATTTGGTATGAGACTGATGTAACTTTTTGTAAGATTGGAGGTGAATAAAAGTTCAGCGGGCAGTGCTCGGGGGAGTTCTTTTTCTGGAGATGAGGCTGCCTGGCTGGTTCAAAGCTCTCTATCGACTCAGGTCTGAATTCTTTTTCCTTCGTCTGAATTCCTGTCCCTACATCTGAATTTCTTTCCCCTTCAGCCACCCTGTAACTAAATATGCAAGATGATTACAGTCTGCTCTTGAGAATTATTTACTGGCATGCTGGTAGCAAATTCTGTTCCACCAAAGTCAATGAGAAGTGATGAAAATGAAAAAAGAAAAGTAAAGAAAAAAAACCCCAATCGTCTGAATTTGGATCATGTGACCATAGGGATGCCACAACCATCGCAAGTGTGAAAAATAGTCATAAGTCAATTTGCAGACGACACCAAGCTAGCAGGAATAGCCAACACTCCAGAAGATAGACTTAAGATACAGGAGGATCTTGACAGACTTGAACATTGGGCGCTATCTAACAAAATGAAATTCAATGGTGAAAAAAGTAAGGTTCTATATTTAGGCAAGAAAAACCAAATGTACAGGTATAGTATAGGGGGTACCTTGCTCAATAGTAGTAACTGTGAGAGGGATCTCGAAGGCTGCATTAACAGAGGGATAGAATCAAGATCACGTGAAGTGTTAATACCACTTTACAATGCCTTGGTAAGGCCACACTTGGAATACTGCATCCAGTTTTGGTCACCACGATGTAAAAAAGATATTCAGACTTTAGAAGGAGTACAGAGAAGAGCAACAAAGATGATTAGGGGACTGGAGGCTAAAACATATCAGGAACATTTGCTGGAATTGGGTATGTCTAGTTTAAAGAAGAGAAGGATGAGAGGGAGACATGATAGCAGTGTTCCAATATCTCAGGGATTGCCAGAAAGAAGAGGGGGTCAAGCTATTCTTCAAAGCGCCTGAAGGCAGGACAAGAAGCAATGGATGGAAACTAATCAAAGAGAGGAGAAACTTAGAACTAAGGAGAAATTTCCTGACAGAACAATTAACCAGTGGAACAACCTGCCTCCAGAAGCTGTGAATGCTCCAATACTGGAAGTTTTTAAGAAGAGACTGGCCAGCTATTTATCTGAAATGGTATAAGATTTCCTGTCTGAGCAGGGGGTTGGACTAGATGACCTCCAAGGTCCCTTCTAACATCATCATTATCATCATCATCATCATCATTACTTTTTCAGTTCTGTTGTAACTTTGAGCAATCACTAAATGAATTGTTGTAAATCATTACCATCTCACAAAGTATGTCAAGAGGTGCACGTTTCAGAATGTCTTCACGCAGAATGTCCCTTTCCTGCACCCCTTCCCCCATTTTTCACCAGTGGCATCATCATAGGAAAAGAAGAATGGCAAGGGTCAACCCAACTCAACGGCACTGCTTACTGAATACTTTTGAACTTTCATTTACCATATTTAACATTACTACTAAGCAAAATCTACATTCTGACTGATTTATATGTGCAATTCAGCAAATACAGAGCTCAGAGGCTGAAAGTATTTACTTATAAATAGCCTCCATAAAAATACTGGTAGTTATCAAGGAAGTATTAGTCCTCTGGCTGCAACTGTAATCAGATAAATTATCTGCACATATAGCAGTTATTAGTAATGCTTACTTTCTTGTTCAGTTATTCTATACGCAACAAGGGAGGGCTTCTTTTCATGACCCCTTGTATTTAGTGACAATTTTTATTGATTAGCTGTGATTAATAGTTATCTTTAGCCTATATTCACAAGTCTGACAAAACTAGAACTCAGCTAAAATATGTTTATTTTAATATTTGTTCTCCATTTCTGTCTCCTGTAATTAAGAATGTAGAAGTTTTATCTTCCTATATGCACATAATCTCTAGGGACGCGGTGGCTCAGTGGGTTAGGATGCTGAGCTTGTCGATCAGAAGGTCGGCAGTTTGGCGGGTTGAATCCCGAGTGCCACATAAGAGAATGAGCGCCTGTTACTTGTCCCAGCTTCTGCCAATCTAGCAGTTCGAAAGCACGTAAAAATGCAAGTAGAAAAATAGGGACCACTACGGTGGGAAGGTAACAGCATTCTGTGGCGTCTAGTCACATGACCACGGAGACATCCTCAGACAAGCACTGGCTCTTCGGCTTTGAAACGGAGATGAGCACTGGCCCCTAGAGTAACATGTGCGGGGGAACCTTTACCTTTACCTTTTTATGCACATAATCTAGTTTTATTTCTTCTTTTATGATTAGCTTAATAACCATATGGAATCCTTTGGCATTTTTACAGAGAATATGGTATTTGCCAAATATAGTCCAAGGAAGAGGATCAAGAAATTTGCCATCTTAAAGATCTTGACAATGTTTTCTGGAACCTTATAAAGTCACAATGATATTCAAAATGCAAAACATAGGAGTGCTTTAATGACATTGTGATTAATCTAATGTAATAAAATGTAACATAAGATAATATAGCATAACATAACATAACAATATAGGTCTTTGAATTAGCAATAACTCTTTGTTAATGAAGTAATCACACAAATGTAATTTTTGTTTCATAATGAAGAAAATCTTTCAGATCATGCAAGATTTTTTCCCCATGAGATTCACTTATGCAGCTTATTGTCACACCCAAATAGGCTATAGTTTGAGTACTATGGTCTACTTATGTAATTGATGTTTATGTATGCCTCAATGCTTAGCTTGATAATGTGTTGGAAAATCCTTCTTGAATTTTCAAATTGATTATGGTTATTCAGGGGCCCCTATCTTGGTTGTCAGGGACGTTGGGATTATGGAGGACTAATTTTGTGAACATTTGTAGAAGTAATGTAACTGCAATTTCCATTTATACTTGCTGGATCTGCCAAACAGCAGATACAATGATGCTTCTGTTTCCTTTACACTTGGATGTTCTCAACTATTTATTGTCAGTTCTTACCACTTTGATCCTTTCGTCCTTGATTTTGGTCCAAAACATTACCATTTCTCTTAGATTTTTCCCAATTTTCTAATACTTCTATGCAATGTAGGATCCTTTATTTCAAAAATAATAGCCAAATATAAACATTTGATTTGATTTTTAGATCCCTGTGGTACAAGACTACACTTTATCTCACTTTATCTTACCTATTTCTTGATATAGTGGTACCTTAGTACTCATCCTTAATTAATTCTGGGAGGTGGGATGAGTACCAAAAATGATGAGTACCAAACAAAGTTTTCCCATAGGGAATAGTGAGTGACAAGGCAGCTGACACCGACAAGTTCTACTTGTGTGTTGAGTACCAATCAAACTATGAGTACTGGGACAAAATGTTCACATCAAAATGCTTTTAGTACCAAATTTGATGAGTTTCAAAGTAATAGAGTACCACCGTACCACCGTATATAGTACCTTGCATAATTCATGCAACCTTAAAATGCCTTTCTCAACTAAGGGCTTTTCAGGAAGTGGCCCTTTGGGTTTGGAGTTATCCCCCTTAATAATCTTGAGAAAGCAGTTAATGTAAACACATTGAAGAAAGATTTAAACATGATTATTTTGTTCTGGGAAGTAGTGGAAAAAGCTGATCCTGGGCAAAACTGCAGAAACTCATCTGGATAGATAATATGTTGACATCTACATTTTACTATTTACAGATTCTATATTTAATTTAGGTATTATATTAAGAAATGTGGTTGTTGTTTGTCTAGCTGGTTGTAATATTTAGGTTTGTATTAATTGATTGTATCTAACATTGTTATGCATATTTTGAATTGATTTCCTGTATACCTCTTTTTAAATGAGAGAGAAAATAACAACCATGCAGACCTTTAAATTCATTATAACAGATTATGTTGCATAGTAGAAATGGCTAGGAATAGACAATCTCACTTGGAAGATCATAGAAAGTCAATGGATCCTGACACAATTTATTTATTAAAGGCTAATAAGATTCTTCAGGACAAAGTAATATCTCTGGAACTTCATTTTTACCAGGTCAGTTTATATGAGATTGAAATCATGGGAAAAATGAGAAAAAGTCAGCAGCAGGTTGTCTTTGTAGAACCTCAAGTGTCAATACAAAAATGTTGGCTTGTCTAAGTACACTCAATTAGATATTTTTTTAAGATGAAAATACTTGGCCATTCATTAGAAAAAAAAATATTGTATTTCAATAGACAGATTAAAAAGTTTTCTACTATTTAATTAGTTTTTACCAGATTACAAAAGGAAGTTTGACAGTGTATTGAGAAATACTGGTTGAGGAAAGAAACTTTATTATTTCATCAAGTTTCTAGCTGTCCTTATTTTGGAAATATCAAACGGCAGTTAAGAATAATTTCACATTTCCTGTAGAAATGGCAAAATATCTTAGCTATGAGTTCTTGTTCAATTTCTTTGAAAGGGGATTTTTTTATGTTATGTTTACCAGTATCTAGGATTTATTAAAGATTCATATTCTTTAATAATTTGAAAAATATCTTTATTTTATTAGTTCATATATAACTGCAGTAACGAATTAGTTTCTTAATCTGGACAAAAGATATCAGGGATGGAAGAAAGTTCAGCTATTATTTTAATATTGTATTAAAATAAATTGTGGTAGATGCATCTGAGAGAATTTAATTATGCAAATCAGGGTTATGATTATACTTGGGGTACTAGCCAACAGGCAGACCTTTAGATTCACTATAACATTTTTTGTTATAGAAATATGTATATTCTTTTACATGGAAATTATTATGCTATACAATCTCAACAGTAAGCTGGATATTGATAAATAAATAAATAATCCCTCAGTGCGGTTTAGAGAACAGTAAAATTAACTGCAAACAAAAAACTTTTTCTGAAAAATACCATTATTCTTAAATCAGTGATAATGATTGGTCTTCATTGAATTGGTCCTTATTAATTACATTTTGTGGTTAAAATATGTGTCTGAAAAAACAAGCTTTTAGTATAAGAAACAGTACAATGCCATTACTGTACAAGTGTTTAGTGAAAAATGAGGAGACAATTTCAGGAAAAATGAATTTCTAGATATTCTGGGTATCAAAACACATCAATTAAATGTATACTACAAAGCTCAAAGCTGAGAAAAAGGTTTCTTCTATATTTGCTTAGATATAAAACTGAGATATTTATATACACTTAAAAAAATCTTCATAATTAATCTTGTAAACTCTAAAGCTTCCTCCTTACATTATGTATTCAAGATGGACAGTGATTAATATTTATATGTTACTTATATGTAAGAGTATAGGTCAGGGGTCGGCAACCTGAAAAAGGAAAAGAGCCACTGGGAACCGGTTCCATCACACACACAAAAAAGTGGGAGCCGCGTGCGTGCGTCCATGCACGTGCATGCGCAAAAAATGTTTTGCGCATGCGCAAAATATTTTTTCTTGCGCATGTGTGGATGCCCGCGGTTGCCACTTTTTTGTGTGTGTGATGGAACCGGTTCCCAGTGGCAGCGGCGCCGCTTGTTCGGAAAGCTGCCGCGGCCAGTTTGCAGAGCTGCTGCCTTCAGCAGCCTGCAAACGTGCCGCGGCAGCTTTCCCAAAGAGCGGCGCCGCTGCCCGTTCGCGCGCACCTCCGCTCGTTCGGAGAGGTGCGCACGCACCTCTCGGAACGGGCGGCGGCGCCGCTTGTTCAGAAAGCTGCCGCGGCCCGTTTGCAGAGCTTCCGCCTTCGGCAGCCTACAAACATGCCGCAGCAGCTTTCCCAAAGAGCGGCGCCGCTGCCCGTTCGCACGGAGGTGCGCGTGCACCTCTCCAAACGGGCGGTGCCACTCTCCATTTGGAGAGGTACTCGCGCACCACTGCCCGTTTGTTGTATATAGTATGTTTAAATGTGTGTTATGTATGTGTACACTTTGAGAGCAAGCATCTAAATTTCCCCTTGTGCCTATAGTAAAAGATGACAATAAAGGTTATCTATCTATCTATCTATCTATCTATCTATCTATCTATCTATCTATCTATCTATCTATCTATCTATCTATCTATCATCTGTGTACCTACTGCTTTATTTTGACAGAAAGAACTTTTGCATTCTGTACAAGTCTGTTTTTGAAACAATCTGGTGAGAAGTTATAAGTTATTTTAAATGTGAAATGCTACATCAAGTTAAAAATACATGTATTTGATTGTTATTTTGCTGAAGTTCTAATAATTTTTCCATGCATTATAAAGCAAGAGCAAAAAGATCCAATATAACAAGCAACAATTTTCTCAGATGAAGGGTCAATATACTAAGTCATTTCAAGATATATTGTTGTCATTAGATTCAATACGCATTTCATGTAGTAGCCCTTGGATACCCAGTGTGATTCTTGGTAAATAACAATGTATCCAATAATACTTCATGATCTTGTCAATATTTATACTTGTATTGATTTTATTTTAAATATTTTAATTAAAAGCCAATTAAACTAGATGCCAGTATGTTGTGAAGAGGTATGATGAAAAACCATTTGCATATTTTTTGCTTATGTTATCCTATTTGTCTCTTCCTTTCAAAAATCTACATAATTTCTTCTAAAAAGGAATAGCCAGATGTCATCTATAAATCTGTGCATGTGTAGTAGCATGCTATAAAAACAAAGCAGTAATCTTATATATTACTTATTCATTTCCAAGAATGTTTCTCTATCCCTCACTGACTTAATAGATTTAAAATAATTTCCTAGAAAATAAGAATGGTGGTTGCCTCAGCCTAGTGTTTTCTTCTGTCCAGAAAAAAAAGCTAAATGAGAAAAAAAACTTTTTTTTGCAGATTTAGGAGGGATGATATAGAAATGGTTGCTTTGTTACATATTAGCTGAGCTGAAAAAGAATTTTCTGTATATTTCTGTGTCCTTTAGTGACCATTTGGATTTTGAAAACAGTATTGTGGTATACCTACTAGTATTATGATACATCTACCAGTATTGGATTCACCTACCATGGCATCCAATGTATCCATTGGCATCTAAACAGATGACGTAATCCCATTTAAGTTCAAAATTGTGAGGTCACATTCACAAAGGACAGCTATGTATAATATATGGACACAAAAATTATTTTATGAGAACAAAACTCCAGTGGAGGTCACAGAAATATTCCAGAAGGCCATTATTCACTGATTCCAAAACTGAGTTTTTATCATCATCATCAATAATACTAATACTACTACTACTACTAATAATAATAATTGCACAGTCACCCAGATATTCAGACTGGATTTGGCATTTTTGTCTACCTGTAGAGTCCTTACCAAGGACCTGGGATAAGCAGATGTGGATGTTTGATGGTATTACAGATATCGCTGTAGGATGGAAGCAGTTCCTAGTAAGGTCACCTTTTGCAATTGATTAATGGCAAATTTGTCAATGCCAATGGTGTTCAAGTGGTGCTCCAGTTGTTTTGGGATTGCACCCAAGGCACCTATTACTATTGGTACTACCCTTGCTTGCCTTTGCCACAGTCTTTCTATTTCTATTTGTAGGTCTTTGTATTTTGTTATCTTCTCCAGTTCTTTCTCATCTATTCTGCTGTCTCCAGGCACTGCCACGCCCACTATCCAGACTTTTTTGTCTTTCTTATCAACAATTGTTTTTTCTACCATTTTTGTTGTTATTACTAGTTCTTTCATTTCAGCTTCTGTTTTATTTGCATCCACCTCTTTTAACCAACCCGCATCCTTGTTGTATTTCTTTCAGTTATCCCATATCTACTTCCAGAACTGCACTGTTTGTTCCTTGTCAGGTACTGACTGATTCATTGCAGTTTCTCCATTGATGGATTGGTAGAAATGTTTCTGATTGGATTGAAATTGGAGGTTCTGCCTATAATTTGCAATTTGAGCTTTGTATCTACTGATTTTCCTGGCTATAGCTGTTATTTGCTGCTTTATTATTTCCAGTGCTTCCTTGATCTTCCTTGTTTCTAAGTGGTATTTCTTGATTAGATATTCTTTGGTCTTCTTGTTCTTCAGCTTCTTTTCTTTCATCTGTTCTAGCTTGCTTGCATCTGATTTTAATTTGCTGATCTTATTTTCCAGTCTAACCTTCCATTTTTGTAGTGCACTGTTGGTTTGTTTTTCTTCTTGGTTGATTTTGCATCTTTGGAACAAGCTTCAATGCAGACAGCCTTATTATGTTGTTTTGGTGCTGTTCTAGATGCTCAGTTATTCTTTGTTTCAATTCTTTTATTTCTTTAGTTAGAGGGCTTTGTTCTTCCTGAGGAAGAGGTGCCTGGTTTCCAAATGAGAACAGTTGTATATCTCTGCTGGGTTCCTTCACTGCCAATTCCCCCTGGTTGCTTCTACATTCTGAATTACTTCTGGCAAGGCTTTGATTTCTTTGCCCTGGGTAAACCTTTGCAGTTTGTCCAATTCTGTTTCTGTGAATACTTTATTTTGTATTATAAATTGGCGTTGATCTGCTAGTCTCTGTTCTGTTATTTCTGATTCTGGATGTTGTTCTTTCCAGAACTGGTGCATTCATTTTAGATATCCTCTTCTTGTTGGACTTGATCTGTAATAACAGATCATTATTTCTTTGTTTTCAATCCCTGTGTATTTGCAACAGGTAAACATCATTTTGTCCAGTAGTTCTGCAGCTGCTGGTCCTGGTTGCTCAGCCAATAGTCCTGAGTCCTGTAATCCATTTTTCACCAGATATCCAGGAACTCCAACATCTAGCACAGACCTTGTTAACCCGGGCGACATCCAAGCCAGTATGACTTTCTGAAATTTACGTCTCACCATATTTTTTATGGGAGAGATACTCTTTGTCTGGTTCTTCTGATGAGACCTGTCCAGTATGGTTGAACCTCTGGCATAGCTCTCATCTTCCTCAGAGCACACAAGCCCCACAACCACATCAAGGTAGTGCCTCACTGGGAATTGTTGTTGTTATTATAAAACTTTTATTAATTAAACATGAACCTCAGACAACTGAACATTCAAATTGACTGGCACTAATGATTGACACGGGTTGCTGCCAGCATCCTAGGTATCAACCAGGTATCTCCTTAAAATGTAAGATGTTCTGAGGAGCACAGTTTTTTGTACCTTTGCTGGAGTTATTGCAGGAAGCTGCAATTTCTTTATGTATTTTGCAAAGTTTTTGGACATAGTTCCCAGTGCCCTGATGACAATGGGTATCACTGTTACACTTTTCATCCATAATCACGCAGTTTTGATGGCCAGGTCATGGTATTTCATAATTTTTTCCAGTTCTTTTTCTTTGACTCTGGCATCTCCTAGTACTGCAATATCAATCAACTGTACGCTTTGGTTCTCTATGACTGTGATATCTGGTGTGTTGTGTTCCAAATGACAATCTGTCTGTATTCAGAAGTCCCACAAGATCTTCACCATCTCATTCTCAACAACTTTTTCCACCTATGTTCCCACGACTTTTCGGACACAGGCAAGTCGTATTTGTTGTTGTTGTTGTTACTACTACTACTACTACTACTACTACTACTACTATTACTATTATTATTATTATTATTATTATTATTATTATTATTATTAATTATCTTCTAAACACAATCACCATTAAAAGAAGCAGAAAACAAACAATACACCAATTCCATGCATTTCAAGCTACATTATCTGGGCTTTAATACTCAATATTCCTGTTTGCTATCTCTGTGTCGTCTGGATTTTTGCAGCACAAATCTGGTAGCCCTGTTAAAGACATACCTATACAGGCGAATCTGTGGTAACCTTTAGATTGAAATAGTTTCAGTTCATCTTGTGAAAAGGAGCTGCCATTCGTCAAAAGCATGAGAAGGAGCACGAAAGTTAAGGAAGGAACTTTCTTCCAAAACATATTCTTTCTGAAGGAATAAAGATGAAAAATTACAAGGGATTAGAAACAAAATCAGGAATAAGAAATAACAGAGATTCTTAGGGCAGCATCCCCAGAGGATCTGAAGATATTTGGACCATATCATTATATTCAGCCTGCATGACCAAAGTAAGGTCAATGGGAATTGCCAGTCAAAATATCTAGAACAGACTTTCCTAGTTGTTGTCCAGATTGTGGAGTTCAGCGCTAGGTATCAATTAACTTCTTAACTAATCCAGGCCTGCACAATTTATGGTTGAGCAAAATACAGAATAAGAGTCCCATATTGGGATTGTTTGAAAACTTTCCTTTTTTCTTAGTTTTATACTAGTCTAATTCAACCCCATTAGTTGTTTTTTATGACCAGTGCCAAGGCCAAGAAAGTCTATAACAGAAGTCTTTAGCTATTAAAGAAAAATGTTCAAACATGAAATAGATTTTAAACCACATAAGCATCTTTTGAATTAAAACTGACACAATCACCTGCCCCCCACCTTAAAATGGATATAAAATACGGGGGGGGGGAACCACTTGACTTGATTCACAAGCTCGTTGTTTAACACTGTCTAGTGACCTGGTTGAAATAGTTGCTGATTTATTCCTGCCCAACTTTGAATCATTTGGTGGAGGTAGCTCTTGATAGTAATAAAAGCTGTATCTGAAGAAAAAATATTCTGAGTGAAACTATTTAATGCTTTTTTTCTTTTTCAATGTGCAACCACCTGATTATTTTTATCATTGATGCAATAGGAGCATCCTTTTTAGCCTGCAAATTTCCCATTAGGATAGATGTACTTCAATCATTTGATGGTGATTTTAAAACCTCAAAACAATTACTAGAAAAGAGAAAAACCATCCAAACACTTTTTGTTGTTGTAAATCTCAAAGTCAAGACTTTACAGCAGTGATAATAACAGGAAAAACCCTTTCACTCTTACAGCTGGCTAGAAAATGCCAAATTGATTCCATTAGTTTAAATTAACACCTCCCAACCTAAATTTCTAAACCTATATAACAAGATATAAAACTGTACTTTCTCAAATCTTTGGATGTGTTCTCCAAGACATCGTCAGATTTTATTTAACATGATAGGTGATGAAGTTGATCATATATTTAATTAAAGAACACTATTATCCATACTTCATATCAATAATATATCCTAGCTTCTGGAGTGCACACTAATTCAAATTTTAATATAGTCCAGACAAACCTGCTGTATCCTAAGCCATGTTTGAACAGTGGTTCAAGATACAGTCTTCATGCTGCCACAGAATGATGTTCTCCTTTATCATAAGGTAATTCTTTTACTTTCCAAAGCTAAATTCTCTATAGGAATGGGGGGCTTGGGAGGCAGGGCTGTTCCAGTCCAAATCTATTTACATATAAACAGTCATAAGATGAAAGAGTTCCAGGGCCTATCCAATAATTGTGCAGCATATTGGACAGTTAAACAAGGAATGAAATCTCAACTTTATGAAAGACACCTACATTTTTATTTCAATAACCGAAGTTAATTGACTGTTTGACGAAATGACCAATTGTTTAGGAATAGTTCAATAGGTTTAGGTTTAGGTTTATTCAATTTCTATACCGCCCTTACTCTGTGTCCCACAAGAAGCACATATTATACCAGAATTACAGTTAAATCAAAACTGAACACGAGTTGGAAAGGAGCCATCAAAGCACATAATATAGCTACTTGTACTTCACTAGAACAATATAATTCATTGTTGGGAAAAGTTGGATTTGGGAGATCTATATTCTTTACTGATTGCTGAGGATAAAAACACTACTCATCTTCCTATTTATTTGGAGTGGCAACTTAAAACACTCCAGATGTTGCTGCGTCTTTTGTCATGTGCCAAGCTTCTTTGAGCTGCTGGGAGTTGAAAGTCAGAAGAATCTGTTGCAAGTTGTCTAGAATCCCTGTTTACTATACCATACAATTTCAGTGCTTTTTATCTTTCCTAACCCTGAATCTGGATAACAAGCAATCTATGAATCCTGAAAACCAACATTCCATGCTTCAGAACTTACTTTCAAGGATAAATTGTCAGCCTAATGAAGTTATTAGACAATACAAATCCAGCCCACTACATCAAATAGAAAAAAGTGGTGGTGGTGGTGGTGGGGTTTCAGGCAAAAGCCCTATAACTTTCTATAAAATCTGCTAGAAGACAACTGATGAAGCTTTTCACATTACTGCATTTTTATTCCAAACCAAGTCATAGCAAAAACCCATCAACAAATCAGGAGACAACTCCCAGGCTAAGTAAAGACATTGAGTCTTACCAGTAATTCTGATCACTCAGCACAAAGAATGTATTTTCTCAGGACAGAGCTTCTCTTAAAGAAACGGACTTTTGTGATGGTTTTCCTCTTCCTGTTTTCTTAACAAATGTGGCTGACTAATATGCAGGCGGGACTATATTTGCCCATAAACCTTTCATATAACTGAAACTAAAATGTGAAGAAAAAGAAGATATCTGCTCTTCAAAAGCTATTATTTTGTCACAAAGTGGATGCAGTTCTAAAACTTGCCGTACACTTTTTCTTTCTGTTATCAAGACAATAATGTGTATCCAGAGAGATAGCTATGTATAGATATACAAAACATTTATATTCCATCGTTGGCTTTCAGAATAATCTTCCATGTGTTTCTCAAATCTATTTGTCAAATCTAAATGGCAAATTTATCTGATAAGCAAAAGAGTCCTGAGGCTGAAGGGGACATCTGGATGGAAATGCAAATCCTAAACATAGCAGTAAGCCCTCTGGCAAATCAAATTATGCTGCAGCTGGTGGCTTAGGAGAATATCAGCCCAAATTTCTGTTTTTTAAGTATTAGTTAATAGAGGCAGTAAATGTCATAGCTCAGATTACTTGTTCCGATGGTGGTGGAGGGAGGTCTATGCTGTCTCTGGAAAAGACCCCAACTCCTGTTTCCCTACCAATAGTGTCAGATTTAATTGAACAAAAGAATTCAAATGCAATAATCAGACTTTTATTTTTCTTTTTCTTTTTATTTCTTAAATATGAGAGATGGTCAAGTCAAGCATGGGTTGGTTGTTATTTTTGGTTATTGGGCGAAAGAAGAGAAGAAGTTACAGTTGCTTGAGTGATAGTTCTCCCTGCAAACCCTCCCTGTTTTCTTAGCATTCCCATTTCAAAAATCTTCTGACAGAAGAACCAGGAGCTTGAATTAGAAACAGAAAATTTGGAAAAGATAAAGGCCGATCACATCTCACCTGAGATTGCCCAAATCTCTTATGTGTGGCATTGCTTTTCATACCTTTCGTGTAGGATTTTCTCTGCTCAAATTGCAGGAATAAATGTGGTAAGCGGGGTAAAGAATGTGTGGTGCTTGTGTCTCAAACTTGGCCTGCTAGCTTTCCAGCTGACAAGCCCAGCATCTTAACTGCTGAGCCATCACACCGCTCTATCTAAGCGCATAGGCCACTCCAACTGCAAATGATTCAGAGTACCTTTTCACTCTCTAGGTGAATGGTTTAATTGCTGACATCCTCCCCCATTTTTAAAAAAGAAAAGTAGCTGCAGGAGTTGCAGTTCCTTCACAACCACAAAAACATTGAAGTGTGAATGGACATATCAGGAACTATATTGTCAAAGGAAACTGGCTGAAGCAACTGAAAGCACAAATTTGCTGACATAAAATATGTCATTTAAAGCTGCCTCCCCCATTGCACATCAATGTGACCTCCATTGCTCATAGGCAGGGTTAGGAAGAAGATAGGGTGGTAAACATCCTCTCCAAAAAGTAGGGCTACTTCAGTTGCAGGTAGACAATAAGAAACAAACACAATACAACACAAAACACAATACAGTCACTTTTGGAAATCAAATCAAATCAAATGAAACTTTATTTGGTCATAGACCAGCAAATAAAACACAAGAGTCACAATTAATTAAGATAAAATAAAAATATATATAGTTATTCTAAAATACCTTAAAAGGGTTAGAGTTAATATTACAGTATCCTGTGCAGACTGTAGAACAGTACTAGGCTGTCATCATGAAATTATAATCAGGTTGATCTGATAATAACATCTTGAAATAAAACAAATTGGAATGAACAGGATATTTAGTAAAGAGTGGACATAATAAGTCCTGGTGAGCTCTTACATAGAGAGAGAAATACAGAATAACATGTCCCATCCATTCAATTATTCCTCCAGCACATGGACAAAGTCTCTTTTTGAAGGGGATTATTTTGGTATGTTCCTTAAATAATAGCTATTGGGAGGACATTGAAACTGGCTAACGATAAGGACCTTCCGAATTTTGGGATTGTTTTGCGACAGAGATATCTAGCTGGTTGCAGAAGATGTGCAGAGTGGATCAAAAATGAGTTTCTGGGTAGAGCCGGACAGTCTGCTTGCAGTTCTAGATCAATGACCAATGATCACTGATGTCTTATTTAACAACTGCAGGTGAGCTCCTTAATGAATGAGCTGGAAATGAGGTCCTAAGTCTATCATGGCCACATAATGTCTGACTTAAAGATTGTGTCATTTAGCAATGGAGTGGCCAGTCTCAATTATGGTTGTTAAGTGAGGACTACCTGTTTATATACTTCTGCATCTAGTTAACAGCTTTTAATAAGTTTTGGTGGAAAAGCAATATAATTCAACTTTTTCCATAATAAGGGGCAAAGATACATATGTTCATATTTTATCCAGAGTTATGAAGAGCCAATAAAATATCTGATCTGTTTTGCTCTTGAACCTTTCCATTTTATTCTGCTAAAATTAATTTGTCATAGTATGGAGATAAGGACTTTTACCTAAAAATGACAATAATGGAAGACATGAGGCAGAATCTTTACATTACTACATGCATCTGTGCACTTCATGCCTCTAGGGAATCCCAATCAACTACACAGTTTACATGAAGCAATCCTCAGTAATGGTGAACTCAGATTTTCTTTCATTTTTCTTGCAGAAGTCAATACAGTAAAATCAATGCAAAACTGTATCAACAAAGAAGAGGGTATTCACATAGCATTCATCTCTGAAGGTCTCTTGTTCTAACACAAAGAGCCTCTGCAAAAATATAGTTCTTGATGGCATACTTAATTCATACACACTTTAGCTGCAGGATATCTAACCAGCAGATTTAAGTTTTATAAATGGGCTTTTAAATGAAGAATTTGTTAGCTTTAAAGGTTAACCTATTGTGACTACTACAGGTGGTTCTTTTTAAAAATCCTAATTGGAACCAGAATTGCCATCACTAAGTATAGTGGTTGTTAGACAAAACATCACATGACTGAATTGTAATAACAATTCCAGTCATTCTGGTTGTGATTTTTAGATGAGGATCTTCCTATCATTCATGAGGACTTCACATTTTTCTTACTGTGCCATGCTGAACTGTATCACAATTTCCTCCACCACATATCTATGGCTCCCATCTCAGTCTTTTGGGGCACTCTGCTCTGCCGCCGCCTATATCTGCACTCCCCCTCCCCCATCCAGCCCCAGCTGATCTTCATTGTCTTCCTCCTCCTTTTGGTGAGAAAGCTGGCTGGGTGAAACAGTCAGGAAGACCTCATGAAGCCTTATAAAAGACCAGCAGCTACTTTGGCCAAGTGAAGGGGAAGAAAACAGATAGAGCAGGGATGTCAAACTGCTGTCCCATGGGCCGGCTGCATCACATGGAATCTGCGCCCACCCCAGCTTTGGCAAGGGGAAAAAATCGCAATACGCCATGGCATGTCACATGATGTGGCCAAGTATGACATCCCTGAGATAGAGTAAGTACAATGATAGTGGCAATGAAAAATTGGTGCCTCTGTAGGCACAGATATTCCTCAGTCAGGAATTAAACTGAAAATTACTAAACTGTAATACATCAGAAGCCATGCTATGGGAAAAAGTGGGGAAAATATTTTATAATCAATTTTACTTCCTTTGGAGTCTGCACTGATTTGCCAGAATCTGTATGACAGAATTCAAACACCCAAGCAAGAAGAGTCTGGGACCTTGGAGTATAAAGAATTAGAAAAATGATTTCCTTATGTTTGCAAGCAGCAAACATTTGTTGTAAATATATAGATACATCATAATCACACATAATACAAAGTCCATTGTAAGCTTTCCACTAGGGTGAAAAATTAATTATTTGTGCAATAATATCATTCGTTTCTGTAATCCCTGACACTTCAGTTATGACTGATGATTGGAAGAAATAAATATCAAGACTCCAGAGATTGAAGTAACTTTTATATAAAACCTATCATCTGTTGGTTAGAAAATCTAGTTTTATTTTTAGCTCTACTGTTCCAAAGGAGGTGCTCTCCAAGAACACTGTAATGTAATTTCCTTTCATGTAACTGTGAGTTTATAAAATCCACCTATGAAATTAAGCCGATTAACAGATTCTTCAGCCTAGACTTGATCACTTGAGAAAAAGCTTAAATTACCATACCAGAGAAGGAGAGAAGAGAGCAGATAAGAAAAGACAAGAAAAGAGAAGGAGAGAGAAGAGAAGAGAAGAGAAGAGAAGAGAAGAGAAGAGAAGAGAAGAGAAGAGAAGAGAAGAGAAGAGAAGAGAAGAGAAGAGAAGAGAAGAGAAGAGAAGGACACATTAAATCATGAGCTAATTTTCATTTGCAAAATCTAGTTCTCTTGCAAATTAACAAATAACAGCAATTAAAGAAAAATAGACAAAGTCTTTGGCTTGTGAAACCTGTGCTATTCTTAACAGATCAATAATATGCTTTATGATTTTATTATAATTTATTATTTATGATAAATAATATTTATGATTCTTCTGCTACCAGTCACTGCAGATGCATCTGCAGAATCCAGTGCTTTTGCCCAAATGATGCTGCAACACCATTTGGGCAAAAGTTTCATTATTCTTAAGGCCACTTCCTAATGTGGTTTTTTTTGCACAAATTCAGTCATAATTTGTAAAGTTATGTTTATGGTTTAATATGTTTTATGAAGCTAGAAAAGTGCACCTTGTTCAATTTTTTTAATGTAAACCAGATCAATACAGTTAGTCCTTGACTTATGATTGGTTGCTTAGCAACCTTTGAAGTTATGTTGGACATCTGCCAAAGGCACCTATGACCCAGTTCTGAAATTCCAGTGGCTGTGCCCCCATATTCACATGACCATATTTCTGGCATTCAGTAACCAGGCCATACTTATGACCATTTACAGCATCACAAGATCATGTGACCACAATTTACAATGTTTTTGCTGAAAACCGGAATTTACTTCTGATTTCTGGGGAAAAAATATCCTATAGTGAACAGGTTTATTTAATGACAGCAGATCCACTTAATGACCATGGTGATTTGCTTATGTACAAAAAAGGACATAAAATCGACTAAGTCCAAGTGATGACTTACTTTATGACCATTATTACTTATGATCAAATGGGTAGACTCCATTACATTGTAAATTGAGGACTACCTGTAGCTCATTGTTTAATTTTGTTTCATTGACTAGTAATTCAGTTGTGCTGTTTTTCTCTATCACCTCTCCCACTCACTTTTAGTTGATTTCACCTAACAAACTGTTCTAGCAAAGGGCAAATCTTCTCAATTCCAAAATTAACCTCAATTCCAATGTTATTAAGATTAATCATTGATATTTAATTTCTTTGCTGTGGGAGCTCCTGTAAGCCAAAAATCATGCTTGATTTTTGTCTGATCTAATTCCTATTGCTGTCAATCATTCATAGAATTAGTCCTGCACATAGGCCCCAAAGGACCCAAATTTATTTCAGGTGATCATGGAGGTGTACCAGTGACCAGATCTTCAAGGATCAGTCATAACTATCAATTGTTTAGTTCCACCATAACTCATGAATGTGGTATGCAAGGACTACCTGTACTGATAAAATCCAGATTATTGCATCCATACTGTAGTACCTCAGTACTTAACTACTTCAAAACTCATTGAATTTGATACTTGATGCATTTTGATGTGAAAATGTTGTGCCAGTACTCATTATTTGTTTGGTATTTGACATACTGCAATAGGAAGAGGAGGACAACTGCAGAGAATGGACAGGAAGTCAGGCATGCCAGGAAGGTCACTGCAGAAGGAAGCAGGGGATGGCCACAGAATGCGGACAAGAAGTCTGCCATCCTGGGAAGGTCACTGACATAGGAAAAGGAAATGACAGGAAGTTCCTCCTGGCTGAAACAAAGGATCACATGGTAAGTCACATGGTTTGCTTGGAACCTGTTGATTTTAGTGTTCATTGCACCTCCTGGAACCAATCAACATCAACTACAGAGGTATCACTGTATTTTTCTATAATTGTCATAGTTGATTTGCAAGAAGCATGTATAAAATTGTAACTTTAATTTAATTTTGCTTCACTTATTCTTTTTACATGGTGCCCAGATAAAGGGCAAAGCTTTAATTTCTGCCTTTATCTCTTTAGTAACCAACCACAGAGAGCTATCAACCAAATGGTTAAAAGTTTTCCCATATTGTATAAAAAAGCTCCTTACAACTTCCATTTAAGTCACTCATTCCATGCAGCTGAACAACATTGACAGAATATAGGTCATCCGCTAAGGCACTTTTGCACTTTTGGAAAAATATAGCAAGACATGCAAACTGATCATCTGCTTTGGAAAAAGGAAACTTGAAAGCATCACACATATTCTTGAAGACAGCTCAGACTCAGGTTGACACAGGATGGCAGAAAAAACTCTAACTCTCACTAACATAACAACAACAACAACAACAACAACAACAATAGCCTTGGGTGCAATCCCAAAACAACTGGAGCACCACTTGAACACCATTGGCATTGACAAATTTGCCATTAGTCAATTGCAAAAGGCGGCCTTACTAGGAACTGCTTCCATCCTGCGACAATATCTGTAATACCATCAAACATCCACATCTGCCTATCCCAGGTCCTTGGTAAGGACTCGATAGATAGACAAAAATGCCAAATCCAGTCTGAACATCTGGCTGACTGTGTAATAATAATAATAATAATAATAATAATAATAATAATAATAACAACAACAACAACAACAACAACCCGTGGCTGGGCCTGGACAGCTATCGGATGCGGTCCCTTTGGTTATGGGATTACCAGTTTTCTGATTGGTAGTGGCTTAGCCACCGTGAACCAACCCAGGCACCTCCCATCACCAATGATGAAAAGAAATAAAAAAAATCCATACCTGATTGGTCGTCGCCCGGGTCAACAAGGACCATGTCAGATGCTATGGATCTTGGACATCTGTTGAAAAATGGGCCACAGGGCTCAGTTGTTACTGCTTGGGAACCAGAGCGTACAAATGTAAAGGGACTGGAACAAAAGCGCAAAACCTGGACAACCAAAGAAAATCAAGAAATCATCCAATGCTACTACCAGGCAGAACCAACAGCCAGGGGTTTTCAAAAAGGAATGATGCAACTGTGGAAGGAAAAGCATCCGGAAAGTGACATAACCAAACAACGATAAATGGATCAAAGACGTTTCATCATCCATAATAAAGTTTTTACAGATGTGGAAATTCTACATCTAGGAACAATGGCTAAAAAGAAAACAACAAGCAATGATGATGAACAAGCTGAAGAAATTGTTCCAATACCTGAACAAACTGACCAACAAACTGACCAACCAGTGGAAGAAGCCACCACACAGGATGAAGATTCCCCTGTGCAACAACTCGAAAGTGTAGAGCTAAGTAATCTAGCAAAAATGCTGAAAGAAAAGTTTGAAAACCACATCAAAGAAAACACAGAAAGAAAAAGACTGCCTGCCATCCGTGAAGTGCATAGCAAATGAGTGAAAGATCTACTAAATGCTGTGAACAACATTTTAACTTCCATCCCATCCACCACACTGTATGAAACAAACCAACTAATGTACAGTACAGCCGCCATTATAACTGTAGAATTGGGTTATAAAATGCCAAAAAAGAAACCCACTGGAACACCAAAGTGGAAAATCCGACTTGAAAATAAAACAAACAAAAAAAAAACTACGAGGAGATGTCAGCAAATTGAAATACTTGAAAGAAGGAAAACTAAAGAACGAAAAGCTGAAAAATAGTTTATACAAAAAAATATAACCTGGAGGAAAAAAACAATAATGGAAATCATGGAAAAACTAAAACAGTGTGTAATAGCAACAGCAAAGAAAATTGAAAGATATGAAGGACGAATAAAACAATATTGTGAAAACGTCCAGTTCAGAAGAAACCAGCACCTCTTCTATCAGTCACTTGATGAAAATAAAGTCCAAACCACTATTCTACCATGTAAAGAAAAAACTTTAAACTTCTGGAAAGAACTGTGGGAACACCCAGTAGAAAACTGCCTCCTGGATCAAAGATATCCAAAAACAAGCAACACAAAACAAAATGGAGAATATTGTAATAACCACTGATATGGTTGCAAAACAAGTAAAGAAGGTCAAGAACTGGAGTGCACCTGGCCTGGACGAGCTGCATGGATACTGGTTGAAACACCTCACCAGCCTCCATCACTGCATGGCCACTCAGTTTGATGAAATGCTTCAAAATGCCACAAGTGAAGAATGGTTAACAGCTGGTTGAACATACTTGATAATGAAAGACCCTGAAAAGAGCACAGAACCAAGCAACTACCACCCAATTACTTGTCTGCCAACAACTTTCAAACTTTTTACAAGAATACTGGCAAATTCAGTATTCAATCATCTGAATACATCTGCAAAAACATCTGCAAAAACAATTTGCATCCAGGAGAACAAACAGGAAATTATAAAAAATCAAGAGGAACAAAAGATCAGCAGCTCATTGACAAAATGGTACTTAAAAATGCAAAACGATGAAAAACAAATTTAAATATGGCGTGGATTGATTACAAGAAAGCATTTGACTCATTACCCCACAGTTGGGTTAATGCACGTTTGGAAAACTTTGGAATTAGCAAAAACATCTGTACATTTTTGAAAGCAAATATGCAAAAATGGAAAACAGTTCTAAGAGCAAATGGGGAGAACATTGGTGAAATCAACTTCAGACAAGGAATCTTCCAAGGGGACTCACTTTCACCACTACTGTTCAACATTGCATTAATTCCATTGACAATAATATTACGAAACACAAAACTAGGATACCACATCTCAAGCCAGCATGGCAAGATAAACCATCTACTATACATGGATGACTTAAAACTGTATGCAAAAAGCCATACTGAACTTGAATCAATACTCAACGCAGTTCAACTGTTTAGCAGTGACATCAGAATGAACTTTGGACTAGGAAAATGTGCTATATTATCCATGCAACGAGGAAAAATGGGAAAAATAGAAGGAATAGAAATGGGAAATGGAAGTATTATGAAAGCACTAGCAAAGGATGATGGTTACAAATACCCAGGCATATTGGAAGCAGATAACATCTTGAATGGAAAAGTCAAAGAGTCAACACAAAAGGAATACATCAGAAGAGTCTGCAAAATACTAAAATCAAAGCTGAATGGTGGAAATATAATTATAGCCATTAATACATGGGCAGTCCCAGTGATACGCTACCCAGCTGGAATTATCAACTGGACATTGGCCGAATTGGAACACCTAGACCGGAAAACGCGTAAACCTTTGAACATGCACCATGTTCTACATCCACGAAGTAACATCGGCAGATTGTACCTGCCAAGAAGAATAGAGAGCAGAGGGCTACTGCAAATCCACCAAACTGTACAAGAAGAAAAACGAAGTTTGAATGACTATGTGAATCAAAGTACAGAAAAATTGCTGCAGGCTGTGAAAACAGAGAGCATTATCAAAATAACAGAAACAAAGGCAGAATATAAGGGAAAACGGCTGGATGATAGATTAAATAGATGGAAAACCATGGACAACATTTGAAAAACATTGAAGGAAAATGTGATAACAATTTGACATGGGCGTGACTTAAGATGGGAACCATCAAGAAAGAAACAAAAGGCTTAATACTGGCTGCTCAAGAACAAGCACTGCAAACTGATGCCATGAAAGCGAAGATACAAAAAGCTACTGACAATCCAAATTGCCGACTTTGCAACAACAAAGTTGAAACTGTTTCACATTTAATATGTGAGTGCAGCAAAATCGCGCCAACTGATTACAAAGCTAGATATGACCGAGTTGCTAAACTAATCCACTAGGCATTGTGTAAAAAATACGACTTGCCTGTGTCCGAAAAGTCGTGGGAACATAGGGTATAAAAAGTTGTTGAGAATGAGAGGGTAAAGATCTTGTGGGACTTCCGAATACAGACAGATCGCCATTTGGAACACAACATGCCAAATATCACAGTTGTAGAGAACTGAAGCGTACAGTTGATTGATATTGCTGTACTAGGAGATGCCAGAGTCGAAGAAAAAGAACTGGAAATCGAAACTGCGCGATTATGGATGAAGCATGTAACAGTGATACCCATTGTCATTGGGGCACTGGGAACTATGTCCAAAAACTTTGCAAAACACATCAAGAAATTGCAGCTTCCTGCAATAACTCCAGCAAAGCTATAAAAAACTGTGCTACTTGGAACATCTTACATTTTAAGGAGATACATGGTTGATACCTAGGATGCTGGCAGCAACCCGTGTCAACCATTAGTGCCAGTCAATTTGAGTGTTCAGTTGACTGAGGTTCATGTTTTATGAATAAAAGTATAATAATAATAATAATAATAATAATAATAATAATAATAATAATAATAATAATAATAATAATAATAATAATAATAATAATAATAATAATAATAATATTGTTACTAGGCTTAGAATTAAGAGTCTGGTATGCAGTCTTAAATCACACCTTACTTTAAATTCTGTGTAATTCAAACCAAATTAAGTCATTATATCATTGGTCATAAGTGAATAGACTCCAAACTGAAACCACAAGTATTACCTCTAACAATTTTAAATTGAGAAGATTGCTATACCTCCTGCCAATGTTTATCTTTGAAAGGGACTATCTGCCTCTTTTGCTGCTTCTAATAAGTATGCTGCCAGACAGCTGCAGCTTTGTCACAACCAAGTATTTCTCTGAAGAGGACAAAATTTGCCAGCATGCCATGTTAATTTAATACTTCATGGCCAGTAATGGAGGAAACCCCCACAGAAAGTCCCAAGATTTGCAAATATTTATAACAATCCTTATGATGCCTCATATCATCAAATCATTAGAGGTAGCAAAATCATACCAAGTCCTGTGTGCAAATGTATAGGCTTCTACAATCTTGCATTAACCTTGGCCTCCTGGAAAAGCAAGTGAAAATATAAGTGTTTATTATATAAGCAATTTTTGAAAGTTTTTGAGTTTAAATTGGAGCAGGACTTCATTAGTTTAGTCTTTTTTTTGTGGCACAACTGGGAACCAACTGAACTTCTTCCTGGTACATGTTTTCTCTGTTTTAAAATAAGTCTTTTGGATCTGGATTCACATAAGATTATCCATGACACAACCTGAACATTGAGCAATGATTATTTCCCTTTAAACTTTAAAAGTGGCCCAAAAGTTACATCACAAAACCATGGGAAGTTTGAAAAAATAGAAATCATATGTACAAAAAATTACAAAAAAGAGCACAATTGAATTTTCTACAAACTATGCACCAGAACATTAAGCAAACAGAAATTAATCCCTAGGTGAGAACTAACCCACTTTTTTGTTTTCTATTATGATTTTGATTTTGCATAATTGATAGGGATGGCCTACGGATACTGAGGAGGAATAAAACAAAAGTGATATATGCTTTGGCTAAGAAGCAGGCGAGACAGCTAGTTAACAGTTTAACTTTTTATTCTGAACCAGGCAAAGAACAAGGGAACATGACATCTATTTATACTGACAGCTGCCGGCGGATCGACCAATCCGGGGTGAGTCTGCTCCCGCGCTGCGGTCGCCGCCAATCGGGTTTGTTTGGTTTTGACAGCTCGGAGCTGTCATCTGTAGCGCGTGTTGAGCTGTCAATGGTTGGCGCTTGCGCGGTTTCGCCCGGCAGCTTTTGACAGCTGTCAAAAGCTGCCGCGGTTTTACCTCAGCTCTGTAACTTCTGTTTAACTTAATGTAATAACAATTAGTAAATACACAACACCCCTTCCCCCTCCCTCTGATTGAGTTGATTTTACCCCAACTGTTTCTTTTTTGGTTTTCCCCATTCATAGTCTTTCAAGTATGTGGGAGGTTTCCTTAATCTCTCGGAGCGCCGGGGGGTAGCCTCGGTAGTATGTTCTGGTTCTCTTGGCGCTTCTTGGGTTGGCTCCGGGGGTGGGGTGTTTGGCTCTGCTGGAGTGGGGTGTTGAAATGGTATGTTCCGATCAGGGGAGTCTTGTCGTGCCAGTCTTTGCGCCGGTGCTTCTGTTGGTATTTCGTCGTCACCCCTTCCCCCTATATTTTGAGGACTGCGTTGGCGTAATTGGTCTATATGTCTGCGGATATGTATATTTTGTCCAATGTCAATGATGTATGACAAGGGGCCTGTTTGTTCGATGACCACCCCTTGTGTCCATTTGTTCCCTCCCCCGTAGTTTCTAGCCCAGACAGCTTGCCCAGAGTTGAGAGTTCTATGATGGAGGGGCAGTTCTGGGTCTGGAGGGGATCTGTCTGGGTGGAGACGGTCCAGTCTGGTGGTCAATCTTTTGCCCCAGCGAAGCTCTGCTGGGGACTTCCCGGTAGTTGTGCAAGGCGTGGTGTGTTGGGAGAGAAGCAATTGTGCCAGTCTTTGGTGCCAGTTGCCGGAGATGATCTTGCGTAGTGCCTCCTTGGTTGATTTTACCATCACCTCTGCCAAGCCGTTCGACGATGGGTGAAAGGGAGCCGAGGTGGTGTGCCTAATAGAGTTCGCCGTTGTGAAACTCTGGAATTCGTAGGAGGTAAATTGGGGCCCGTTATCGGAAACTATAACATCAGGGAGGCCATGTGTGGCGAATAATCCCCTTAAAACTTGTATAGTGGCCGAGGAGGTTGTATTGGCTACTGGCGCCACTTCTAGCCATTTTGAAAAGCTGTCTACGACAATTAGGAATGATTGTCCCTGGAACGGACCTGCATAATCTATATGAATGCGAGACCAAGGTGACTTTGTCGTTTCCCATCTATGTATGGACGCCTGTGGCTGGGCTGCTCTAACTAGCTGGCAGGAATAGCAGCCAGCTACGTGTGCCTCAATGTGTTTGTCTATACCCGGCCACCAAACATAGCTCCTGGCCAGAGCCTTCATTTTGACGGTGCCCGGGTGCCCTTCGTGGAGGCTCTCTAGTACTTTAAGTCTGTGTTTGTCAGGGATGATTACTCTGCTGCCCCATAAGAGACATCCCTGATGGGTGGATAATTCTTTTTGTTTTAAGAAGTAAGGTTGGAATTGTGGTTCCTGGGGTGAATATTGCCAGCCCGTTGTGACATAGCCTAGGACTCTGCCTAGGATTTTGTCTGCCGCGGTAGCTGCGGAGATATCTTTGACAGATAAGGGGCATTCTGGCAGCTCTGAGATAGCCAGTATTCTTCCAGCTGGTGCTGGGTCTGGGTCCACAATTGGTTGCGGCAGTCTGCTCAGGCCGTCTGCATGGCCCATGGTTTTCCCTGGTCTGTATTCTAGGTTGTATGAATAGGCTGATAGAAATGTAGACCATCTTAGGATGCGGGGAGATAATATTTGTGGTGTTAGCCTGTTTACTGTAAAGAGTCCTAACAGGGGCTTATGATCAGTATAAATAGTAAATGGTCGGCCATACAGGTAATCATGAAATTTTTTTACGCTGGCTACTATAGCTAGAGCCTCTTTATCGATTTGAGCGTAATTCCGCTCAGGTTTTGACAGCGTTCTCGAATAGAACGCTACAGGGGTCTGTATTCCTTCTTTAGTTAAATGGCTTAGGACCGCTCCGATGCCGTACGGGGAGGCATCGCAGGCGAGACATACGGGCAGCTGATCGTTAAACAGGGCTACCGTTGCGTTGCTGGAGAGTAAGTTTTTTAGGAGGTTAAAACTTTTATCATGCTCAGGGGTCCACGTCCAGGGTTTGCCCTTGTCTAATAATCTATGTAAGGGTTCTGCAATGGAGGCTTTATGCGGTAGGAAGGTGTGGTAAAAGTTGACTAACCCTAAGAAAGCCTGAAGTTCTTGTTTGTTTTTGGGGGTCGGTGCTGCTTTGATAGCTTTAATTTTTGTGTCCGTGGGGTGAATTCCCTTAGCATCTATTTTAAACCCTAAGAACTCTGTTGAGGGCACCCCGATGGAGCATTTGTCTCTTTTTAATTTGAGACCGGCCTTCCTGAACCTTAGGAGTACCTTGGTTAGTTTGCCAGCCAGGTCATTTTCTGATTCCCCTGCAATTAGGACGTCGTCAAAATATGGGCAGACCCCGGGAATTCCCTTAAGTGTTTTCTCCATGATTTCCTGGAAGATTCCCGGGGCTGCAGAGATGCCAAATTGAAGGCGGTTAATTTTGAATGCTCCCTTGTGGGTGACTATTGTTTGAGCCAAAGCGGTGTCAGGGGTGACAGGCAACTGTAAATACGCCTGCGCCAAGTCTAACTTGGCAAATATGGCGCCTGACTTAATGGCCGCGAGGATGTCTTTGACAGCCGGGACCGGGTAGGCATGTGCGTTTAAAGCGAGGTTGAGGGTCGCTTTATAATCGGCACATAATCTAATTTGGCCGTTTGGTTTAACTGGGGTCACTATGGGAGTCTCCCACTCGGCCCCTTCTACCGGTTCGAGGACCCCTAAGTTTGTTAATCTGTCAAGCTCCGCTTCTATTTTTTCCCTCAAGGCGAAGGGAACCCTTCTGGCCTTGATTCTGACAGGCATCACATTTGGGTTCAGTTTAAGTGATACGGGCGGTCCCGTGTATTTCCCTAGTGAGCTGTCAAAAACGTCCGCGAATTGTCGGCAGACGGATTCCAATTTTGACAGCTGAATGGCGTTGACACCTGTCAACGCTATTCCTAGTGCCTCGAACCAGTCTAATCCTAGCAGGCTTATTCTGTTTTCTTGGGTCACCAAAATAGGAAGGGATCCTTTAAATTTTTTGAACTCTACGGGGACGGAAGCTTTTCCCCGGAGTTTAATGGGCGTTTTCTGGAAGTCGGCTAGGCGGAGTTTGGTGGGTCTAAGGGCGGGCCCTTTCCTACTTCGGTTACAAATGTCCCTGTACGTTTGCCATGAAATTAGTGAGACGGAGGACCCAGAGTCCACCTCCATCTCACAGGGAATTCCCTGAATCCGTACGTCCACCTTGATTTTGGGTTTAAGAATGCTGTGGACTGTATGTTTCTCCGCCCTCCCCCTTACATTGGACACTGGGGTTCTGGGGCTGTGCCTAGCTCTGAGTGTATATGGGGCCATACCTTCGGCTGTCACCTCCAGGTCGTGCAGGTTTTCCCGGCTCCGGCTGCGGCACACTGCTTTGAGGTGGCCTGTCTTCCCGCACCCGTGGCATCTGGCACTGCGGAACCGGCACGTTGCCCTAGGGTGGCTTCCCCCGCAGCTGGCACACTTCGCCCTGTTTGTCGGGAAGTTGGCCCCCCTCTGATTGTTGGCAGGGCCCCCCTTGTAGTTGCGTTGCATCCTCAGTTTCTCGAACCGCCGTTGCACCGCGTCTATATCTGTGGGGCCGTCGTCGTCCTCAGAACCGCTGAACCTGCCGTCTTCCTGGTGCACGGACCCCCGTGGTCCGCTGTCCGGTATCCGTCGGTCGTCTCCGTGGCAGTCTTCGTATGCGATGACTTCTCTAGCCACATCGGTCATTGTCATTTCAGGCTTGGCGATCAGCTTCTTCCTCAGCCGTTCGTCCTTGAGCCCTATGACAATCTGGTCCCGGATTCGGTCTTCCAAATCCGGGAACCGGCACCGACGTGCGGCATGCCTGACCCTGGTTATAAAGTCATTTGCTGGCTCGTCAGGAAGCTGGAGTTTCCGCGCGAAGTTCACTCTCCAGTAGAGTTCTGACTTGAGGGGCATGAAGTATTTACTCAGCCCCTCAGTGAGGTCTGCATAGGAGATGGTGGCGACCGGCTCCGGGGTGAAGATCCCCACAGCGGCATCATAAACAGCAGGGCCGCTGAGCCAGAGGAGGGCGGCCGCCTTGGCCCGGTCATCTGTGATCTTCTTGACTACCAGGTACCCTTCTACCTGGCCCAGATGCGATTCCCAGCCTTCTGGGTGGCGGGTATCGAATTCTCGAATGTGGCCGTGGTTCGTCATGCTGTCTGTAATTGAGGTGCCGCTGCTTGCGTTGAATGGAAGTTTGACTTCCAGTGACTTCAGCAAGTGACCAGCTCAGCTAAGGGAAAAATCTCTTCTCCCCTTAGGTAGTGACTTCAGCTAAGCAAGCAGCATCCCATCCTCGTCGCCAGTGCTTTGGCTAAGAAGCAGGCGAGACAGCTAGTTAACAGTTTAACTTTTTATTCTGAACCAGGCAAAGAACAAGGGAACATGACATCTATTTATACTGACAGCTGCCGGCGGATCGACCAATCCGGGGTGAGTCTGCTCCCGCGCTGCGGTCGCCGCCAATCGGGTTTGTTTGGTTTTGACAGCTCGGAGCTGTCATCTGTAGCGCGTGTTGAGCTGTCAATGGTTGGCGCTTGCGCGGTTTCGCCCGGCAGCTTTTGACAGCTGTCAAAAGCTGCCGCGGTTTTACCTCAGCTCTGTAACTTCTGTTTAACTTAATGTAATAACAATTAGTAAATACACAACACCATATATATATATATATATATTTTATTGGATTTCTATACCGCCCTTCTCCCTAGGGACTCAGGGCGGTTCACAGGGCATATATAAATAGGTATACAAAAATTAAAAGAAAATTAAACCATGCCCAATTAAAATACAGCAAAAGTAAGATAATAAAGCCAATTAAAAAAACCCATATTCCCCTTCAGGCCAGACCAGCTAACTCAAACAAGTGGGTCTTCAACCCGCGACGGAAGGATCGGAGGTCCGATGCCATCCGGAGCTCAACCGGCAGTTGGTTCCATAGTGCCGGGGCACCCACAGAGAAGGCCCTCCCCCTGGGGGCCACCAGTCGACACCAGTGATGAAACTAACATGGTTGCAGTGCTTTCAAATCAGCTCAGTTAGTTCTGGAGTCAACTAAACCTGATGCAAAATCTCACTGGAAAAAAATCTGGAAGCCAATAAAATATCATAGTTATTTTTATTTAAAAGGACCTGTTTGAGGTTGATAAGATTCTGGAACTTTGCCAGCTGCCTAAAAAAGTTAATCCAAGATATTTGTGGCTACATAACAGATAATCATTGTACCATGCATAGCATACAGGTTCACGTAAATGTTCTCTGCAAATCACTGAGCTGGCCAAAAATACATCCTTATATATCCAAAGTTACACTTCCCTTAAGCAGTTCTCAAAGTTCTACAAAAATGGAATGGACAAGATCCTTTTCAAGGCACTGTCTGAAAAGGCTGCCTTGGAGAAGAGCAAGGAGCAACAGAAACAAATAGGAAAAAATGGAACTATTTACTATGTCATCTTGACGTGATGTTGTGATCCATTCTGATACTGATCTATGCTCTAATCTTTAATCTGAAAAAATCTGGTAATTGGGTATTGTACCCTTTTCTGAGTAGCATTGCTTAACTTGGTGACAGGTGTAGTTGTCTTTTGAGGTTTCTTAGCATTGCGTGGCAAACCAACCCATGGCCAGTTTGAAAATCTTAAGTATTTTTACATTTTTAATTGGTAATTTGACCTGGATTGGATTCATTACATGCATGGTAGGAATACCTCATTCTTTCCTTCCTGTTCCTTTTAGGAATTAATCTGCAATTCTTTGTAAAAATCAATCTGCATTCCTATAAAAAAAAATCAGTGCCTCAAAAGTAATCCAGGCCATAATTTTACATAATTTTAGTTGGTGGAGAATTTCTAGCATCACCTCTTTAAAAAAAAGATTTGTTGGATAATCAACATATTTCAGAATTTAGCAAATATAGTATTAGCCTAAAAAGGATGTTTTTTCTGACATTTTCATGTAGTTCATACACACAAGTACACACTCAATCACTTGGACATAATTGATATGCCATTCAGAACAATCAGACAGATGTGGAATAGTATATTGAATGAGAATGAGTGATTTGTGACCTTGTGCTGGGTATTAAGTATCTAGAACGTCAGGAAATGGAGTATTTCATGCTTCTCCATCACTAGCCTGTTGGGAGAAAAGACTAAAGGCTGCTTGTTCTTGCATTTCATCTGATGAGCAATCAGGCTATTCATGTATAATTTTGCCCCAAAGACTGGATTCTATAATCAGCATATAGTTTAGTTTACAGTTAGTGGTTACATACCTGTAAGGGTCAGCAGAATTTTATTATGAGAATACTGCTTTTGTTAAATTCTTTATGCTTCATTTCATTTCAGAAAAAGAGTCCAAAGGTGGCATTGCAGAAAATAGTCCTTTAGCTAATGTTCTACCTAGCAGTTCATGATTGGAGATGCCTGGTAGTTTTGGAGGCTATATTATAAGAGACAGGTAGTTAGCAACAGTAATCAGTATATATCTAGGAAACAAAAAAAGAATTGGGTCATAGTTGTAAATGACACAAGGGATTTTTTTTAGGGAAAATAGATATTGGAACTAATTTCATTCATTTACTTTAAGGGAGCCCCTTCATGGATTACTGCCTTGTCGTGGCAAAGGAGCTTGCATAATTTAATGAAGCTATGAGCTATGCCGTGCAGGGCCACCCAAGATGGACAGGTCATAGCAGAGAGTTCTGACAAAATGTGATCCACTGGAGAAGGAAATGGCAATCCACTCCAGTATCTTTGCCATGAAAACCCCATGGACAGTACCAAAAGGCAAAAAGATACGATGCTGGGAGGTGAGCCCCTCAGGTTGGAAGGCTTCCAGTATGCTACTGGGGAAGAGCAGAGAGCTAGTACTAGTAGCACCAGAAAGAATGAAGTGACTGGGCCAAAGCCGAAAGGACGCTCAGCGGTGGATGTATCTGGTGATGAAAGGAAAGTCCAGTGCTGTAAAGATATTTTCTCCATAGGAATCTGGAATGTAACATCTATTAATCAAGGAAAGCTGGACATGGTCAAACAAGAGATGACAAGACTGAACATCGACATCTTAGGAATCAGCGAACTAAAATGGACAGGAATGGGTGAATTTAATTCAGATGACCATCAGGTATACTACTGTGGCCAAGAATCCCTCAGAAGAAATGGAGTAGCCTTCATAGTCAATAAAAGAGTAGGAAAAACAATACTGGGATACAATCCCCAAAATGACAGAATGATCTCAGTTCGAATCCAAGGCAATCCATTCAATATCACAGTAGTCCAAGTCTATGCCCCAACCACTGGTGCTGAAGAGGATGAAATTGACCGGTTCAGCACCTTATAGAACTAACACCAAAAAATGATGTCCTTATCATCATGGGGGATTAGAATGCTAAAATAGGAAGCCAAAAGATAACTGGAATAATAGGCAAGTTTGGCCTTGGAGTACAAAATGAAGCAGGGCACAGGCTGACAGAATTTTGTCAAGAGAATACGATAGTCATCGCAAACACTCTTTTTCAACAACCCAAGAGATGGCTCTACACATGGACATCACCCGACGGTCAACACAGAAATCAGATTGACTATGTGCTCTGCAGCCAAAGATGGAGAAGTTCTATACAGTCAATAAAAACGAGACCAGGAGCTGACTGTGTATCAGACCATGAGCTTCTCATTGCAAAATTTAGGCTTAAACTGAAGAAAGTAGGGAAAAGCACTAGGTCACTCAGATATGAATTAAATCATATCCCTGATGAATATACAGTAGAGGTGACAAATAGATTTAAGGAATTAGATCTGATAGACAGAGTGCCTGAAGAACTATGGACAGAGGTTCGCAACATTGTACAACAGGTAGCAACCAAAACCATCCCAAAGAAAAAGAAATGCAAGAAAGCAAAATGGTTGTCCGAGGAAGCTTTGCAAATAGCTGAGGAAAGGAGAGAAGTGAAAGGCAAGGGAGAAAAAGAAAGATACGCCCAATTGAATGCAGAATTCCAGAGAATAGCTAGAAGAGATAAGAATGCCTTCTTAAATGAACAGTGCAAAGAAATAGAAGAAAACAATAGAATAGGGAGGACCAGAGATCTCTTCAAGAAAATTGGAGAGATGAAGGGAACGGTTCATGCAAAAATGGGCATGATAAAGGACCAAAATGGCAGGGACCTCAGAGGCAGAAGAGATTAAGAAGAGGTGGCAAAATTACACAGAAGAACTATACAAGAACGAACTTAACGTCCCTGATAACCACAATGAGGTGGTCACTGATCTTGAGCCAGACATCCTAGAATGTGAAGTGAAGTGGGCCTTAGAAAAGCTGAGCAACAACAAAGCTAGTGGAGGTGACAGTATTCCAGCTGAGCTATTCAAAATCTTAAAAGACAATGCAGTAAAAGTGCTACACTCAATTTGCCAGCAAATTTGGAAAACTCAACAGTGGCCACAGGATTGGAAAAGATCAGTTTACATTCCAATTCCAAAGAAAGGCAGTACCAAAGAATGTTCAAACTATCACACCATTGCACTCATTTCACATGCTAGTAAAGTTATGCTTAAAATCCTACAAGCTAGACTCCAGCAGTATGCGGATCAAGAACTACCAGAAGTACAGGCAGGATTTCAAAGAGGCAAAGGAACTAGAGATCAAATTGCCAACATACGCTGGATCATGGAGAAAGTTAGGGAGTTCCAGAAAACCATCTACTTCTACTTCATTGACTATGCTAAAGCATTTGATTGTGTAGATCACAACAAACTGTGGCAAGTTCTTAAAGAGACCGGAGTACCAGACCATCTTATTTGTCTCTTGAGAAACCTATATGTGGGTCAAGAAGCAACAGTGAGAACTGGACATGGAACCACTGTTGCCCTGCCTATTTAACTTATATGCAGAGCACATCATGAGAAAGGCAGGGCTGGATGAATCAACAGTTGTAATTAAGATTGCCGGGAGAAATATCAACAAGCTAAGATATGCAGATGATACCACTCTAATGGCAGAAAGTGAAGAGGAACTAAAGAGCCTCTTGTTGCGGGTGAAGAAGGAGAGTGCAAAAGTTGGCTTAAAACGTAACATTAAGAAAACCAAGATCGTGGCATCCGGCCCTCTCAATTCCTGGCAAATAGATGGGGAAGAAATGGAGGTAGTGACAGATTTTATTTTCCTGGGCTCCAAGATCACTGCAGATGGGGACTGCAGCCAAGAAATTAAAAGACGCTTGCTCCTCGGGAGGAAAGCCATGGCAAATCTAGACAGCACACTAAAAAGCAGAGACATCACCCTGTCAACAAAAGTGCGTATAGTCAAGGCTATGGTCTTCCCAGTTGCAATGTATGGCTGTGAAAGTTGGGCCATAAGAAAGGCTGAGCGCCAAAGAATTGAAGCCTTTGAACTATGGTGCTGGAGAAGACTCCTGCGAGTCCCTTGGACTGCAAGGCGATCAAACCGGTCAGTCCTAGAGGAGATCAACCCTGACTGCTCTTTAGAAGGTCAGATCCTGAAGTTGACACTCAAATACTTTGGCCACTTAATGAGAAGGAAGGACTCACTGGAGAAGAGCCTAATGCTGGGAAGGATTGAAGGCAAGAGAAGAAGGGGACGACAGAGAACGAGGTGGCTGGATGGAATCACTGAAGCAATAGGCATGAGCTTAAATGGACTCCAGAAGATGGTAGAGGACAGGAAGGCCTGGAGGAACATTGTCCATAGGGTCACGATGGGTCAGACACGACTTCGCAACTAACAACAACTTTAAAGGAGAGAATAAATGTGTTGCATTTGCAAATCTGGAAAATCTCTGGGCTTTTTGAAATGCAACCCAGATGACCTGTGTCACTGTAATGTTGAGAGTTGTGTTTCTGCTCCATTACAAAGCCATGAGTGTGCAAAGCTCAAGTGAGCTATGGAGTAAGGACTATCAAGATAAAGCAAGAGGCCTTTGGGGGGGAATTACTTTAAGGCATCTGACTTTACTTTCCAAATCTGTGACCAGTGTACTTGACCTGCTTTATTATTCATGGAAGAATTGGTGCATGCCTCTAGATGCTACTTTTCATCCTACATGCTACATCCAACACCCTTTGAAGTGTTGTTCATGCCTGAAGCAAGTAAGATATACCATGAGGCACCTCTGCATTGCCCCAGGCAGACACAATGCTTCTAAAAGGAAAAGCAAAAAGGTGAACTAATAGGACCATTTCTATTCATCCTCTATGTTTGAGTGTTGGCCACCCAGCAGTCTTTCTGAATTTTTTAAATTTATAGAATCTCTAAGAACAGAAAAAGCCAGCAATTGTAACTGTGTTTCACCAAAGATATTCAAGATTGGTGGGTACCTCTTCTTAATTCTTTGTTCATCTACATTGACCAAATAGGAAATATCCCTGAGGATTGGAAAAAGGCAACAGTGGGTCCTATTTACAAGAAAGGTGCAAAAAATGTCCTGAGCTACTATAAACCTTTTAGCTTATTGAGAATAATAGGCAAATTCTGTATTAGGCATTTGAACCAGAAATTATAGGGGGAACTTCCAAGAAGGCTGCTGTATGATAAATGAGATATTTGTAATGCATCATCTAATACTGGTAGTTCTCAACTACAGTTGGACTAGAATCTCAGCAGTTGCAGTTGTTAAGTGATCTCTATGGTGAAAGAGCTGCCTGTCGAGTTCAGCTCCTCTCCATGTTTAGAAAGGAACTGATTTGGTGGTCTGCAGGAACCAAGTTGTTATGTCTAATTCAGAAACTACAGCACAGACTAATACCTTGTTTGAAACCTTTAAGAAGCATTCACAAGTTAAATACTTCCAAAGGTATCAGACAGAGATGTATGTTAGTACCTGCACTATTTGTATTATATATGATATAACATGATGTAAACATTCCCTTGAGTGTATATGTTAACAGCACAAAAGCATCGTCAAAGCATATATAAGGAAAGCCGCCTGACAGGAATACACGCGGGAACTTTGACAGCTGTCAAAGTTCCCCGTACTGCGCAGGCGCCTCCACTGACAGCTCGCGGCTGTCAAACTCCGGACCGTGAAGAAGACTGAGCTGTCAAAGCGTCCGCCACACTGCGCAGGCGCAGCCACTGACAGCTCGCGGCTGTCAAAACACCACACCACGCGGAAGCCGGAGCTGTCAACAGAAGACGACGCTGATTGGTCCCTGCCTGACACGGCGCCAAAATAAATACATCTGATTGGTCCTCGCTACCAGCTGCCGGCTATAAAAGCCGGACAAGTTATTCTCTGTTTGTCTTGCTCTAAATAAACTTGTTGATAACTAGCCTGTCGTCCCGAGCGGTCCTTCGGCTACTTCACTGGCGACGAGGATGGGATCGCTCCGGAGCTGAAGTCACGGCCGAGGAAGAGAGTTCCCGGCAAGAGCTGACACGGAAGTTTTAACTTCCATCGGAGCAACCCAGGACCGGACGACATGGCAAACTTCGGCCGTGTGAGGGAGTTTGATACCCGCCATCCCGAGAGATGGCAATCACACCTCGGCCAAGTTGAAGGATTTCTCCTCGTCAGCAAAATTACTGACGACCGAGCAAAGGCCGCCGCCCTGCTGTACATCAGCGGGCCCCCGGTGTACGACGCAGCCGTCGGGCTGTTCAGCCCAGTGCCCATCACGGACGTCTCCTACGCGGACCTGGTGGACCAGCTGAACAAGTACTACATGCCGGCTCGCTCGGAACTGTACTGGCGGGTGCAATTCGCACAAAAGAAACAACGGCAGGACGAGCCCGCCAACGAGTTCATCGCCGGGGTCAGACACGCCGCGCGGAACTGCTGCTTCCCCGACCTGGAAGACCGCATCAGGGACCAGGTGGTGATCGGTCTGAGGGACGAGAAGCTACAAAAAAAACTGACGTCCAAACCTGACATGAATCTGGCTGAGCTGACCAGGGAGATCATGGCATATGAACACAGCCACAAAAAGAAGCCGACGAACACGACCCCAGAGACCCCGGCGACCGTCTACCAGGAAAGCGCAACCTTCAGCGACAGCGGAGAGTCGGTAGATTTCACCGATGGAGAAGCCCTACAGCGCAGGATGGAGCACCGACAGCCGAGGAGGGGAAAAACGTCGGACCGCCGAGGAGTCAGGGACCCACCACCGCCACCCCCGCGTTACGTGCAACGAGCCGCCTGTGCCAGCTGCGGGGGCAACCATGCCCGTGGAAGCTGCCGCTTTAGGAACGCAAAATGCCACAACTGCGGGAAGACTGGCCACATCAAGCCGGTGTGCCGCAGCAAGGGCCGGGACAACGTCAATGAGGTGGAGGCAAACCCCCCAGGTAGGCCAGCTGCCCAGGCCAACAGGGAAACCCCACCAGGCAACCGGGTTGAGACAATCGATAGGGTAAACTGCATAAGTTCCAAGGTTAAGGTCTGGGTCAGAATTCAGGGGGTGCCTTGCCACATGGAGGTGGATTCAGGGTCAGCGGTCTCCTTAATTTCGCTAACTACTTATCAGGAGATCTGTCAGAAAGGCCGAAGACAAATTCCCCTGAAACAAACTCAGGTTCACCTTGCAGACTTCCAGAAAACCCCTATTCCGTTGGAAGGGAAAGCCAAGGTCCTTGTACAGTATAAGGGGTTCAAAGGCACCCTGGAGGTTTTAGTTACGCCAGGGAACCGTACCAACTTGATAGGGCTTAACTGGTTCACTCCACTAGGCATCGCCTTATCAGGGGTTAATACCATTCAAACACCCAGCCTGGAAGCCGTTTGCGAAAAGTACGCCGACGTTTTCGAGGGCACGTTAGGGAAATATACAGGTCCCCCCATTTCCCTGCAATTAAATCCAGCAATCCAACCAATTAAAATAAGAGCTAGGAGGGTACCTTTTGCCCTCAAAGAAAAAATTGAAAACGAGCTTGACCGACTCGTGAGTCTAGGGGTGCTAGAGCCAACAGATGGGGGAACCTGGGAGACCCCTATTGTCACCCCAATCAAACCTAATGGCGAAGTGAGAGTATGCGCTGACTATAAGGCGACAGTCAACCTAGCCCTCAGCCCCCATGCTTACCCGGTGCCAGCGGTAAGGGACGTATTTGCTTCCATCCGCTCTGGCACCATTTTCGCCAAGCTTGACCTCTCGCAGGCGTATTTACAGCTGCCTGTCACAGACGACACCGCGGAAGCGCAAACTATTGTCACCCACCGCGGTGCTTTTAAAGTTAAGAGGCTTCAGTTCGGCATATCTGCAGCCCCGGGTATCTTCCAGGGTATCATGGAAAAGACCCTGAAAGGAATACCCGGGGTCTGCCCCTATTTCGACGATGTTCTCATCGCCGGAGAAAATGAAGCTAGTTTAGCTGACAGGCTGTCAGCTGTGCTGAGCCGGCTCAGAGAAGCCGGTCTCAAACTTAAGCGGGAAAAGTGCTCCATTGGAGTCACTTCTACAGAATTCCTAGGGTATAAAATCGATAGCCAGGGCATCCACCCCACCTCTGAGAAACTAAGGGCTATTCAAACCGCACCCAGCCCTAGGAATAAGCAAGAGCTTCAATCCTTTTTGGGACTGTTAAACTTTTACCATGCTTTCATTCCCCACAAAGCCACTATTGCAGAGCCTCTCCATAGGCTCCTCGACAAGGGTACAACTTGGTCCTGGACCAAGGAACATGAAAATAGTTTCCAATCGTTAAAAAAGATCATCTGCCAAAGCTCAACCATCACCCTTTTCAGAGAAGACACCCCAATATGCATCGCTTGCGATGCCTCTCCCTACGGAATTGGGGCAGTCTTAAGTCACCTATTCGAGGACGGCACACAAAGACCCATAGCCTTCTATTCTCGCACTCTGACCAAAGCTGAAAGAAACTATGCACAAATTGACAGGGAAGCCCTAGCGATAGTAGCAGGGGTCAAAAAATTTCATGATTATCTGTATGGAAGACCATTTACGATATTTACAGATCACAAACCCCTGCTAGGCATATTTACTTGGAATAAAATTACACCACAAATTCTCTCTCCGAGAATCTTAAGATGGTCAACGTTCTTAGCAGCCTATTCTTATCAACTAATACATAAACCAGGTAAGGAATTGGGACATGCTGACTGTCTCAGCAGACTGCCCATACAAACCGGGGACTCAGATCCAGCCCCAGCCAGCCAAATTTTAGCAATCTCTCAGCTTCCAGAATGCCCCCTGACGGCAAACATTATAGCTAATAATTCAGCAAAAGATAAAATACTTGCCAGAATCCTCAAATGGGCCACAACAGGGTGGCCAGCTCAAAACCCACAACCCCAATTCCAACCTTATTATAACAGGAAAAACGAGATTTCAACACATAGAGGATGCCTGCTATGGGGAAATAGGGTCATCATACCAGAGAAAAACATAGACCAAACATTACACATTTTACATGAAGGGCACCCTGGAATTGTAAAAATGAAGGCAATAGCTAGAAGTTATGTATGGTGGCCTGGCATAGATAAACAAATTGAAAAGTATGTAGGTGGGTGTTATACCTGTCAGGAGACCAGGAGCGAACCCCCCCAGGCACCGATCCATAAATGGGAGACTACAAGGAACCCTTGGTCACGTATACATATAGATTTTGCAGGACCTATCCAGGGCCAAAGTTTCTTAATAGCAGTAGACAGCTATTCCAAATGGCTGGAAGTCACGCCCCTTAGAAAAACAACGTCCGCAGCCACTATTCAAGCCTTAAGAAAAATATTCGCAACGCACGGCCTACCTGACACCATAGTTTCCGACAATGGACCTCAATTCACTTCTCGTGAATTTCAGATCTTCGCTACGAAGAATTGTATTAGGCTGGTCACGTCGGCGCCGTTCCACCCGTCGTCGAACGGAATGGCTGAAATTATGGTACGATCCACGAAAGAAGCATTAAAAAAATTCGTTAAAGGGAACTGGCAGAGGCGACTCAGCCAGTTCCTCTTGTCACAACACACAATGCCATGCTCCACGACGGGCAAATCACCGGCGGAATTAAGATGGGGGAGGAGGCTAATAACACGTCTCGACAGACTGCACCCCGACACATACCCAGAAGAAAAACAGCACCCCCACCCCGGCCGCACACTCAACCCTGGTCAATTAATATGGGCAAGATCATACACAGATAAAAACAAGTGGGTTCAAGGGACAGTAATAAAACAAACAGGGCCCATCTCATACCTCATAGCTACGCAGGCACAAGGCAACATACGCCGCCATATTGACCAGCTCAGACCCAGACAACCGCCACACAATTCCGAGCAACCAACCAACGCCGACTTACAACCCCCACCGGAAATGCTGCCTATCCCAAACCAGGAAGTTGAACACCAAAACGAAGAACCAGAACCAGACCATCCACCACCCCTTCGCCGATCATCCAGGAATCGAAGACCACCCACCTACCTAAAAGACTATCAGTGGGCAGGGTCAAACATCCAAGAGGAAAGAAACGCACCAGGGGAGGGGTAAGGGGTGTATTATATATGATATAACATGATGTAAACATTCCCTTGAGTGTATATGTTAACAGCACAAAAGCATCGTCAAAGCATATATAAGGAAAGCCGCCTGACAGGAATACACGCGGGAACTTTGACAGCTGTCAAAGTTCCCCGTACTGCGCAGGCGCCTCCACTGACAGCTCGCGGCTGTCAAACTCCGGACCGTGAAGAAGACTGAGCTGTCAAAGCGTCCGCCACACTGCGCAGGCGCAGCCACTGACAGCTCGCGGCTGTCAAAACACACCACGCGGAAGCCGGAGCTGTCAACAGAAGACGACGCTGATTGGTCCCTGCCTGACACGGCGCCAAAATAAATACATCTGATTGGTCCTCGCTACCAGCTGCCGGCTATAAAAGCCGGACAAGTTATTCTCTGTTTGTCTTGCTCTAAATAAACTTGTTGATAACTAGCCTGTCGTCCCGAGCGGTCCTTCGGCTACTTCACTATTCAACTTTTGTATCAACAATATGGTGAAGTCTTAGATCCACTTATTATGGATCTATGGATGTCAGATGCCACTACATTCTATAAGCTGACAATGCTGTGGTCATTTCTTATTCTCAGATTGGACTCAGAAGAGCACTGAATGCTATTACACTCTTTTGTGATCTTCAGAAATTAAATATTGACTACCAGAAGTCCAAAATAATGATAAGGCAAAACAACATTGATGACCAGCACAGGGCAAATCTCCTTCTCCAGATATTTTGGGACAATATTTTATACCTCAGAATCTTGGAAGAATCAAATAGGTGGGGTAATTCTCTTTTCCTTCCAACTGATGTTATTCCCTTCTCTTTCTCTCCCTCACTCTCTTTAATCTTTTAATGATTAATCTATGGAAAATTTACTTGTAGTGCTTAATCAGCTCTCAAATTCATATAATGGCAATTTAAGTACAGTAGACACATGTAATCAAAACAAATCATAAATGTCATCAAATATATTCTTTTCTTGATAAATCCTTCAAAATTATTGCACACATGAAATTGTTTTGATTGTCACATTTACAACCATTAACTGTTTTTCTCTGTTAGAAAATCACATTATCTAATCTAGCATTTTGGGGTTTCATTGGGATCTCAGGACACAAAAATCCTACTAGAAGCAAGTAGGTGTATGTCACATATTAAGAAGCAATTTGATAAAATTAATCAACTATCCTGTAAATAAATATATGAAGAAGATGAGTATACTATGACTATTATATCAGACAACAGTAGAGAAATAATTCAGTTCAGTTATCTATATATAGTGACACCTCCACCTGTGACAAAATATCCAGCATTGAATAAATTAATATGAATCTATGGTTTTGCAAACGTGTCTCTGAAGTTTACTATTTTAGAACATCCTCTTAATTTTCCTGGCTATATCATCATGACTATGTTGTTAAGAAATATTAGAAATATCATGTTTTGCAGGAAGTAGTACTGTAACTTTCCTGAAAGAGATATCTCTTAATTAGCTGTATAGATAATTTCCACTGAATCTTCAATTTTACATTTTTGGAGAAGTACTTGATGGAGTGTTAGCTAAAGAGAATCCTATAGGAAATAGATTATTCTGATTCCTCTTGGTCAGAATTCTGGCACAATGTGGGCCTAATATATTGATTACTCTGATTGATTATCTTTGTTGTGACATCACAGAACTGTGCCTCTCCTGGTCCTATTAAACCTCCTAGCGGATTTACGTACCTTAGTATGTATGGTAGGCAATAGGAGGCACTACTTTATGGTGGCTCTGCTCCTTTCTGAATAGATAGCTCTACTGGGTGGTGCATGTGGGGAAACCAGCTGAATTCTTGCTCCACCCGTGGGATGGAATAGGGATCCCCCTTCAATATCTATATGAAACCACTGAGAGGTCATGTCAATCTGGGGTGAGAATCGTAGATACTTTGATAATGTATACATCCCCATCTCAGGGTAGGCCAAGGATGCTGTGAAAATTCTGATCCAGTATATGGAGTCAAAACAAATGCAAATTTGGAAAATTTGGATCCCTGAAAAAGAATTGCTTTTTGTATGATCCATCATAGTCCCAAAGTTAGGTCTGAGTAGGATTGCCTTTCCCTAAAGAAATTAATTTTTATAATTACTTGGAAGTTCTGCAGAACGTTGAGTATGTTATTATTATAATACTATTATCAGTAACTTGTTCCATGGCCAAGCTCTTTTTAAAATATAGCCTTCTCCATACTGATGCCTCTCTCCGAAGTCAATTGGCTGGATGCTGGCTAATAGATTATGCAATTTAATCAGCATTTTTGAAGTGAAAGGTTGTGGAAGCCTCCTCTTACATTCTGGAATGCAATGGGCTACAATCGTGTCATGGAGAAATTGTATAAAAATAAATTAGAAAGAAACAATTCCAGAGAAAAAGAGTCACATGAGCATACTGCTGGTTAAAAACATTGAGGTAGTCTCAGATTATCTTTCCATGTAATTAACTGAAAAGTTGGTATGTATTCACTCCACAAAACAAAAGCCACTTCTTCCAGAAATCCACAGCTGAGTTTTGTTTATGCTGAGGGCAGACTGAGAACTGAACTAATAAAGTCAGCCAGTCAGGGATTAGAAATAAACACAATCCACCAATCAATTCTTTCTAGTAATAGGAGACTGAGAGAATAATCTGCTTTCTCCTATGGGATGTAGCTGAGTGTATAGCTGTATAAATTAGTATCTGGCCTGCAAAACATCATTTGCAGCATTGCTCTGCTACTGCAAGCTGATTGTTCTGTGATGAGCTAATGGTCAAACTTTGGTACTTTGTGGCATCTTTTCTGCTCAATTTTTAGACTATTCAATAATAATTTTATTTCTTTCATTCAGAATGTAACAGCAGACTCATTCACAGTTGTCTTGTCTTTACCAATAACAGAGGAAGATTAGAAATGATAACAAAGAAATGAGAATATTATGAAAAGGACACAACGCCAGGCATAAGCACAAATTCAGTTTTATTCATAGCAATGTTGATGGGAATGTTGGTGTAAATTCTCTCCAAGGAGAATGTTCCAAGTAGAATATAGAATTCAAAACAGGTATTTTTTAATAAAGTACACACAATATAATTTTGTTTTTGATTATATATAAATTTGGCAAGTATTGTTCAAATGTTTTATACAAATCCAAGTTCATTGCAAATTTATAATACTTTGCACATTTCTACAACATAATCCTGAACACAGCATTTTCGGTATCTTTTTGCAAACAAAATAATCAATCACAGCCTGGACTAAAAAATGCCCACTGCTTTCAGTTAGTGATATATAATTATACAACAGGACATAAAGAGCAAGTAACTTTGTTAAGTGTGTGGACATTTCAGATGAGATACTAAATTGTGGGTATTAAGAGATTACAAATGTCTGTAATATTATCTGTGAATTTTTTTTAAAAAAACAGTCACTTGACTTAAGATGCTGGTGTTAATGATAAAGATAATGGTGAATCACAACTACAACAGTGTAAAAGCTGCAAGTGGTTAATAATCTTCATTTTTATTGAGATATCCTGTTGATTCAAAGATCTGAAATGACTGGTGGGAGATAATTCTCACTTCCTCATTTACTGTAGTTTTATCTCTTCTCTACTTCTTTTTCTCTTGTTAAAGCACCTGCAATGCTGGATCTAGTTTGGAGATTGTGCTGTTACATCACACTGTCTTTTTATTTGGAACTGTCCTCCAGCATTTAAAAATAATAAGAAAATTCCTTTGGTAACACCTTTTATGTTGAAATATTCATTTGATCTTGCCCAGTAGTAAAACGTTCATGGAAGTGATTGTTTTTCATTAGCAATGGAGAAGAATGAGAAGCAGAAAGTGAAGGGAGAACTAGCTCTTTTACAGTCCCATCATCACCATAAATCCAATATGCATCATGTGTTCCCTTCTTGTTTTTTCCTTTCTTTTTGCTTAAACAAAACTTTCCAGTTGTTAACTGTAATACTGAGGAGTGACAATTGATTTAGTTGCAATCATATACAAAATCATAATTGCTTGGCTCCTTTGGAATAGGGGGTGGAGCATCAGGGATCTGTATGTTCTCCAGATCCAGGAGACGCAGCTTTATCTCCATACTGAGTAGAGTATCCAAGTCGTTACGTGTCAGTTCACTCATCATATCTTTTCCAAGTAGGGCATTTAGACCATCCGTCCATACACAGTACTATTGTGGGAGGGGAAAAGAGGGAGAGTTGTATTAATTTGACTTTTATAAGCGCATCCAAAATACCATGCCACTTCAGTAATTATATTTTGGGCAAAACATTTTTACAATATCAAAACTTTTAAGTTACAACCTAGGTACCCTAGGATTTCGTTAAATAGGTAATCTAGAATTAAAATAAAACATACTATCTTGTTTGAGTATGACATTGTAGAGCAATTAATTTTTTTAGATGGTTTCAGTATAAAATCAATGTACTGGGAAGAGAGAAGAAGTATAAGTGATATCTGCTTGCAATGTCTATAATATTTATAGACCAGCAAAAACCCCCCACAAAAGTCACACTTAATTTACAGAATAAATTAAAAGGAAAATATATTATTCTAATATATCTTAAAAGGGTTAGAGTTAATACGTCCTACTGTGCAGACGATACAGCAATAGTTGGCTATGGTCATGGAAATAAAATCAGATTTATTTGATAATGAGATAAAACAAATCAGAACCATCATGTTACTTAGTAAAGAATGGGAATAATTTTTGGTGAGCATCTGCATACAGAGGGAAATACAGAAAAACATGTTTCATCAATTCAATTATTCCTCCACTGCATGGATACAGTCTCTGTTTGAAGGGGATTTTTTGGTATCTTCCTTCAGTAACAGCTGTTGGGAGGGTATTGACTCTGGCTAAGGAGAAAGCCCTTCTGAATTTTGGGATCATTAACAGTAAAGTAAAAAATAAAAAAAATTGTTTCACTATTTTTAATTTTTTTTAAAAAGAAGCCAAATCTCCCTGAAGCCAATAGTTCCAGAGGTCAGAAAAAGTGTTTGAAATCATCAGCAATTCAAAGAGATTTCATGAACAACAATCAAGTTGATTTTAAAAGCCATTTTAAAAGTTACTTATGCAATTGTGAAGAAAAGTGTTTAAATAAGGCAACCTAAAAATAAAGATTTCCCTTACATTGCTCTATGTCCTAATTTATAATTAGAAATTATAATCAACCATAATAGCGTTTTTATCATATGAAGGATTGTTTTGGATTCCATGCCAATAGATGGATTTTAAATTTAGCTGACTGCATGCTATAAAATAAAAGTAACTAGAGCTTGCAATGTGCAACTGAAGTTAAAAAGCAAGAAAATAAAAGATTACTGTATATGAACATCACATAAGGGAAAGAAGAAACAAAAATAGAAAGGTAGTTACTTTTTCTGATTACTGTTATTCTATTCCCCTGATGAAAGACTTTCACCGGATCTTGAGTATTTGTATAATATAAAATTGGTAATTTTGGTCAGACAGGGATTTTGTTAGCTGTCCTGCTGCTCAATAAACTTTCTTCTTGAGTTTTCTAGACCGATGAGATACACTATTTAAAAGTTGTTTTACATTTATTTTAGGGTTTTCCTATGGTTTTTAAATTTTATTTTAGTTGCTGCATTAATTTATGTGTTTTATTTGTTGCTTGGCATTTAGTGGACTAGGTAGTTTGTACATTTTACAGTATAAAAATAATGAAAATCAATAATATAATTTATATAATTCAAATTCCAATTGGATACCAAGAAAATGGGTAGAATTATGTTAGCAAGTGCTATAGCACTGTTAGTTATAATTAGAATTTTTGTTTACATCCTGCCTCAGAATGTAAATTTGGCCCGGATGACATATTGGTGAGCATTCTATATGCCTCAGTAAACTGACTTCTAGTTTATTTCCAAAAAAATTCAAACTTTGATTACTGGTCAGAGACTGGCTACCATTCTTGGGTGACCCTTTTATATACTTCATCCATTTCAGAGAATATGAGCTTGGATTACAGAATGAACTTTTCAGTTGTTGATGTGAACTCTAGAACTTCTTTTTACAAGAAAGCCATTTGACTTCTTTATTAGTAACTTCCTAGAATAGAGGCCCCCAACCTTTTGGGCACCAGGGACCAGTTTCGTGGAGAGAGGTTATTCTGCAGACCGGAGGGTGTTTGGTTTTGTGTGCTGCCTGCACCCCACGGAGGGGACTTTGCTTGTTTGTGCAGACCAGTTGCTGGCATGCTGCAGCCTGGTACCAGTCCATGGACCGGGGGTTGGGGACCCCTGTCCTAGAAGATGGGAAAGACTTTTCCATTTTGTGAAGACAAACAATACAGGATATATTTTAATCTCATTTAATATTTGTTTAAAAATTATAGGTGGATGGCTATTGCATTGATTATTTTGCCAACTTGAAGATTTCTGTTGGTTTTCTTAAATCATCAGCCCACTGAAATTTTTAGTCATCTTGAATTCCTAGTTTAAGAAATTTTGCTTTTTTGCTTCAAAGTATCATTATATGTTCGCAATTTCTAGAATCTCAAAAAATGAAGCTGATTTAGCTATTCGACCTCCTCCCCTTCCCAAGAAAGAATTTGTTGAAGTGCTGTTTAACTTAACTAATGACCAGAAGGAATAATTCTCTATTTGCCTTTTCAATATATATTTTTTTTAAAAAAAAACATACACAAATTTACCTCATGCTTGTCAGGAGCGATGAAATTTAGCTGTCCATTTGAATCAAATAGTATAGAGAAAGCAAGTTCAAGCACCTCCTGAAAAGACACAATAATAATAAAGTAAAAAAAGAGACTATAGTTGTAATTTCATAGTCTCAATTTACACCCATATATTTGTGTGTCTAGTGTGCATTCTTTTAAAAAGATTAAATATATATATTTTCAAAAGATAATGTCTTGATGGCTAATAGTTATTATGATTTTACACATCTGATGCTTAATATAACATTAAAAAATTGACATCAAACTAACTATATTGAGTTCTTTCCATAATACTAAAAAGGAATTTTTGAACAAAGTCATTATATTATTGTTTATGAATTGTAAAATGAAAAGAAAAAGAAAGGAAAACAAAAGAAAAAGAAAAACATTTCTAAAAAAATGTTTTCTGTCTTCCTACTTTGTTTCCCCATCAATTTATACTAGCTGTTAATATAAATTTTAAAATCTTGTTCTAAATGCTTGTATTTGCCTTGCTACATAATATATGTGATATAAATGGAAGCCATTCTTTCTTGAATTTAGTCAAGTTTCTATTTTACATGTATAGTGTTATTTTTGCCAATTCTGCATATTCCCAATCAAATACCATTAATACCACATTCTCATATAATTTTGAGCCATGTGCTTCTCTGTCTTTCTTCTTCAACGCTGCACTGAAGACAATCACTATCATTTCAGCTAATATTGGCTGAAAGTTTCTTAGGAACAAATTCCAAGTTCCATGTCATATTTCAAATGTGATCCCTAAATTATAACGCTCTCATTAGTAATATAAAACCTAATGACTTGATATATATCTTTACTTACTGGATTATTTTTCCTCCTGGCAGATGCAAGATCCTATGATACTTAATGATACTTTATTTCATCCTGGTTCAAGCAATACACAAGGAACTGGAATTTTAACTCCAATGTGAATTTTAAGACATGAGTGTGCAATACAGTAAGGGGAATCAAGCAATGTCTTAAAGACATTGATAGTCTATTAGTTCTGAAATTCTTCCTAAAGATGTATTTAATTAGCTGCTGAACCCTTTCCAGATCTGCTAGATATTTAAATCTCAAACTGCTGTCTTCAAACTCAGGGGAATCCTAACTCTGGCAAGTTCAATGGGTTCACATCAGCAGTTTTAGAACAAAAATAAAAGAACATTAAATTCAATTTTACATAATGCCCATATGCAGAAGGAACCATTGAAACTTTAAGAGAGGTTGTGATACTGTTTACTTTATGCTGACATCCATTTAAAGTTGGTAACCCATGCTTAGTCAAATTCCCTGGTCATTCAGATCAGTTTTATTTACAGATACTACTCTCAGACTCAAATAGCTTTATCTTTTTAAGTACAGCCATATTTTATCATGTAAAATATAAGGTATGCAGCAGTTTCAATGATATGCTTATTTCACTTCATGAATAATATTAGTTTTATATATGTAATGTGCTTTATTGATAATTGTCTGTAATTATCTCTCTCTCTCTTCATCATCCATCCATCCAAAAAGATAAAACACTGTAAAAATGAATTTTAGCATTTTTAAAGTTTTTGTTGTCTCAAAATAAAACAAGTAGGAAAACATGTTAAGAAGAAATATAAGAAACATTAATGTCTATTAATAATATGGATTAATTCATATTTTTAAAAAAGCATAAGCACAGAAATTCATTATGATATCTGATTTTATATATAGCCTACTGCTCCAAAAGAATATATTTCAAAACCTTAAAAACCATTTTTAGTGAAATAACACTGTTGTTGATACTGTGCCATTTTTTGTGGAGGAAAAAAAAGATCTCAGTGTGAAAGATATTGGGAATATCTTTTAAAAAACTGCTGAATGTTTTCCTAGTTCTAAGTTTGCAACATTCAAAGTAATAGTGAATGATCATAGTGGCAAATATATATTGTACATTATTAAAATACTTAGCTGAAATAAAGTAGAGGATAGTATTTATTAAAACAAAGTAATACACATTATCTCAACAATAAAAAATGCATGCCAAATAAGAATGCACAGGAGGTAAATGCTTATACATTTTGTGATAATTGGGCTCTGATCTTGATATCTTGGATCTAATGTCTACCATATTTCAATGATCTATCCTGTAGCACTTTTCCATCAACAAAGGAGAAAGAGAAATAATAAAATGGAATTTTTTTTGCAATAAACAAAGAACAACTCTGTGAAATGAAAGTATTGCATATGAGGAATTGAGTAAGTTCTGTGTTTTTCCTATGTAGAAACTTTTTGCTATACAAGTAGAAACCTAACTGAAATACATTAAATTATGAAATTCAAGTCATGTGCACTTGTACATACAGAGTAAGAAAAGAATAAAAATATACTTTTGTGTGTAAATATACCCATGTGAGGAAATTCATGGCCCACAGATATAATTATACTTCAGGAAGCACTTTTGTTTCTTCCATTACAATGTATTTTATGAACTTTTGATCTCTTTTTAAAATTTAAGACATTCTCAATTAAAAGAGAAAATAATGAGAACCAGCAAAAGCACAATTCTATCTTTCTTAGAGCTCCTTTACATATCCTATATGCCTATATATTATTATTATTATTTTTAAAAAATGAACAGGAGACACAGCAAGAGCCATATTGTCATCATAGTACACGAAAGCGGAATTCAAAAACATGATCCTTCTACTGTTGCATCGACAGGAATTTTTTAATGTGTCCTACCTTCTAGCATGTTCACCTGACTTACCTTTCTGTGCTTACTATATGTACCATTTTATTTGTAAAACTCTTATTCCTTTACCCACTACATTAGCCAAACAGTCTGAACAGTGTCACATTGTATTTAGGTGTTAAGAACATTTCTATCCTAACCTTTTAAGTTGAGGAGAACTGATTCATTCAGTCCACAGCAATCTTTACGCCCCCTGGGAAGTATTTTTGTCCCCTGAATGTGCATAAATTCATAAATTACTCTATGTCCAATATTAGTCTTGAAGCTGAAAGATGTTCTGAAGATATATCTATCATTACTAGGGACATTTCTTGAATAGTTTCTTGAACAGTTTTTTGGGTTTCATATTGTTCATCTAGTAATATATAAAAAAACACTATCCTGGCATGCTTCAGTTAGGGATATTTTTTTAAAAAAAGATTCAAGATCTCTTTCCCTCTAAATGCTTTTTTGCCAAAAAGATGTTGGGCAATAAGCAAGGTTAAATAAATTCTGTAGTTAAATTTATATCAATGCATCTTCCTGATCTAAATGCCTATTTAAGGAATAGACTGCTGAGGTTTTTATTTTGTAGATTGCTGTGTGTATATGTTCTTTTTGCAAAAATTTCATTAGAAGGTTAGGCAACTGTAAAACAAAATTTTAAAAATCATAAAAAATGGAACAAGATGCAGTCAAAACCAATTCTGAATATTAGTAGACAGATCAAGTGATTTAGGCAGCATTACAAATGATATAAAATTTACATCTATTTGTTGCTAATTTTTCCTGTTGAAAGAAAGGAAATTGTTCATTGGCAAATGGAAATACTTCATTTTCTGCTCATAGTGGTAGCATTTCTACTATTGTCAACACCTTAATATGAAAACAGTTGCTAAGCATGAAGTGCATGTTAGTAAAGTTCTTTTTGCAAGCTCTGTTTAGCCATAACTAGACAATCTTGGGTCATCATTTCATATTTCATTAGCTAAACAGAGAAAGGAATAACCATAGATGGGCAAAAAAGCAGTGGGAGTGGAAGTGATTTCTGACTGCCTTCTGGCTTCACCACTAAATTTCCTTGTGGGAAACTGGCAGAAAGTATTGCAAATCTTCATTCCTCCCTCAAATTCCTACCAGCTTTCCCATTCACTTTGCCTGTGGGAAGCTTCTATGGAGAAAGTCAGTGGAGAAGCTGGGAGAAAATTGCAAGTTCAGCATGATTCCTACCCCCTTGGGGAAGGAATGAGTATTTGTGCAGTGATGCAGCATGGATCTGGAGCTAGGGGTGCTTGAAGGGGTAGAGCAGGTTGAGAAGGATATACAGGGAAGTGCGAGAATGTAATGTTATTGGAGAGAATGCATGGGGGTGTAAGGATAGCCAAATATGTCAGGAATGGCAGGCAGGGATGCAACAGGAGCTCAGAAAGGTGTGAGGGTGTGATGTTGGGAAGCCTGTATGGGGTGTGATATAGGTGGATGATGCATGTGATGCAGAAGACGTGCTGTAGGCCAGCTTGGGTTAGGAAGAATGGGTGAGAGGTGTGTGAGATGCCACCTGCTTGTGGAGAGAGCACAGGGATATGGCACAGGTTGAGGAGTAGGCATGGGATATATAAGTGGCTGGCATGGAGTGAGTGAGTGACTGGTGGGAAGTTATGTGTGGATGGGGAAGACTTATCTTAGCAATTTAATGCCTTTACTTCTGGTTTCTGGCTTGACTGTCAGGGAGCATTGGAAATGGCAAAGATGTGATCATGGCTGACTGCAACAATGTGGTACACTGAAGCAGCAGCAGCAGCAGCAGCACAGTGGTACTGAAGTGGGCACAATTTCCCCAAATTTCAGTTCTACAGAAGTGATGGGTCCCAGTATTAGTCCATTTGAGGTATCTTGATTCAAAAATTTGTGGCCCTCTAAAGGCACCATTTCTCCCAATTGAAGGTTACAAACAGGCACAAGAGTTTTAGTAGTATGTAGATGGAGTGAATTAACTATACTTTGGAGAAAGGAAGATAAGCTTATCATCTTAAAATGACACGTTCTTTTATATCTGGGATTACGTGTGACTTAAAATGGCCAAATGCACATTAGAGTCTCTAGATCCAATCTCATTTCAATAATTCCAATTTGACACCAATGGCACTTAAACACAGCCTGTCCAGAATTTATCTAATGATGAACTTCAGGGAATATTGTATTGTCTGATTATTTTACTATACTAGATATCAACTGCCAGAGCTTTGCAAACAGAGAATGAATGGGTTTTGTGGAGAGATGTTATTCCATTACTATATGTGGCTAAAGACTGAGCATCTGAGAATGAACAAATTAGAAAAAGAACATTTAAAATGAACCAAGCAAACTCTTTTTTAGCAGAAGGAATAACAGATACTTTTGCCAAACCCCTACAGCTAAAGACTTACTGGATGTAATTTAAAATAATACCTTGTTTTGTTTAAGGGCTCCCTTCTCCTTTATGTGAGGGCAGTCCTTCCCTGTAACAATTGCTTTTATATCTGCCACAGGCACTGTATCAGATAAGAAGAAGAAAACGGAAGGTGAGAAGACATGGAAAGCACTTGGCATCAAAGAGGCAAAATGAAAGTAATGTTAGAAATGACATCCCTAATATCAGGTGTGATTTCTGGTGTGTGAAAGAAACCAAAGAGGTAATCAGGAATCAATGGATTTTACTGTCAAATGTTACTGATAAAACTATCAATTTCCATCTTTATTTTCCAGAATCTGTGGAAGTGAAGAATTCTGTTCAAGTTCACTCATTAATCAGCCTTATTGATTTCTGTGGGGCTTATTCCCTAGTAATTGTAATACTTACATAAATGTTGATTCTTCTTTGTCACTGAATTTAGTCCTAATCAATATATTATTTGTATATTCTGGTTTATTTTTCCTCTTTACTGTGTAATGATTTAACATAGAGTCTTTTCTTTTATATGTCATCACTTTAACAAATAATTGTTAAAAAACAAATTCATATTTGTATCCCTTTAGATAAAATGTTTAGACAACCACTTTCTGTTAGCTTACTATTTGTTTCTTTAGAAAAAATAAATGCTTTTAATCTAAATACCCTTTATTAAAAACAGTGCATATAATTCAGTCAGAAAATAATTTGTTAGGATACAGCTAATTTTATTTATTTTACTTATTTATTCAATTTACTTAGCTTCTCATCTCACTATTACATGATTCTCAGGTGCTTCCAATAAAAACACTTAATGTAAAAGAAAAATAAAAACACATACAGTAACTGCCAAGCATGATCTAACCTTTTATCCATACAATCATGCAAACATTTGAGCAGCTGGCAGTGTGAAAGGCTAGATATTTCAAATCTCCTCTCCCAGAACTTTCTGCAAGGTTAATACATTTTGCCTTTGCCTCTGTGCCTTGGAGCAGAAATCAGTTTCTGCTACCATTAATTATTTTGCACATCTGGGATAAACCCTCTTGTGGTACAGGTAGGTCGCCCACACTCTGTATTACTTTCGGGCAAATTAAAGAGAGGCAGGAGGGAGGGAAATGAGAGATTTTGGAGACAGATCAGTCTCATAGAAGATATATAAAATTAATCTTTTTATGACAAAAAAGAAAAAAATGGAAATGTAAAAATCAATTTTCAATATAAAGCATCACCAACAATATATTTCAAAGGCAAAGGATATAAAACCATAAACTGTTCAAATCACATGCCATGTCTTGGCAGATCACTATGGTGATAGTTTGCTTTTATTTAGAGAAAGGCCAGTGTCAGGAAGTTCCTTCTTGCATAAACACACAAATATTGAGCTTGTGTACATATAGATGATAAATACCAGCAATAAAACATTAGACTTTAAGCACATAAAGACAACGTAAGATTAATATTATTAAATGTTTCTAACTTTTTCCTATTCCTATAGGGAACAGGCTATCCTTAAATCCAATTCTATTTTTGATTCAAACTATTATCTAGAAATTCCTCAGTAACCTGGAAATTCTTCTTTAATATGAGGCTGGAGAATGCCAATAGCTTTCTTGCACCAACACATGCTCCTGCCCTACCTGAGCACATAGCTTGCAATTTAGTTTTACCTGGAGTTCTGCCTGTAGTACCTATATAGAATTAAGGGTGGAGGCAAACCTGACTTTTGCTTATGTATATGAGAGATAGTAGTTCAGTGGCTTTGTCAGGCATGATAGGTGGGAGAGGGGCACTCTCAAACAATATTGTAAATAATTGGATAACGGTATTTCACAGATGGTGCATTTCTCATACATTATATAACAGGTTTTACAGATCCAGACATATCTAATACAAATCTAAGTATTTTAAGAAAAAATACTTGTACTTGATATTTTTTAAGTATGAAAGACATACTTTTTGAACTTCAGCTCAGTCACTAATGAGTCATGGCCTTTTTTTGGAATATAACATACATATAAATATAAATGCAAAAATATATGCAGCAATATTATTTGAAGTGATATTGAAGTCTTTTCCAGATTCATTGTGAGCGCACTTTGTATTTTTAGTGCCATTCTTAATGGCAGTAGTATAATATTCTCTGTAGCCAAGAAATTAAAAGACGCTTGCTCCTGGGGAGGAAAGCCATGGCAAATCTAGACAGCACACTAAAAAGCAGAGACATCACCCTGTCAACAAAAGTACGTATAGTCAAGGCTATGGTCTTCCCAGTAGCAATGTATGGCAGTGAAAGTTGGACCATAAGAAAGGCTGAGCGCCAAAGAATTGAGGCCTTTGAACTATGGTGCTGGAGAAGACTCCTGCGAGTCCCTTGGACTGCAAGGCGATCAAACCGGTCAGTCCTAGAGGAGATCAATCCTGACTGCTCTTTAGAAGGCCAGATCCTGAAGCTAAAACTCAAATACTTTGGCCACCTAATGAGAAGGAAGGACTCACTGGAGAGGAGCCTAATGCTGGGAAAGATCGAGGGCAATAGAAGAAGGGGACGACAGAGAATGAGGTGGCTGGATGGAGTCACTGAAGCAGTAGGCGTGAGCTTAAATGGACTCCAGAAGATGGTAGAGGACAGGAAGGCCTGGAGGAATGTTGTCCATAGGGTCGCGATCGGTCGGACACGACTTCGCAGCTAACAACAACAAATAATATTCTGGTTCTATGCATTGCAGAGGAAGCATTGCCACTGAAAGAGTCATTTCTGATAAAACGGTGCAGCATTCAAATTATCAAGAGTATCAAAATTAGTAGGAAAATATATCAGAACAGTATTGTGGGAAAGGAAATAAATGGGCTGCATCTGTTGCTTATGTTACAGAAATATCATTTGGAAGTGAAATAATGTTGCTGGTAGAATGAAGTTACTAAATTTGTTGAAAGTTTAATTTGTTTTACTACTGGCTTTTTCATTTTTTAAGTTTAGAATAATTCACTTTAGTATCTAGAATGCTTATGCTAGGTGATTGTAGTGAAGTTATCACAAGACATATATCAACATCCTCTTTTGGGTTGTTTTTTTTACCTCCACTGCTTATCTTTTCTTTGGAAAAGCATCCTGTGAAACATAACAACATACTAAGAACATATATTGTTTCATATTTTTTCTCCATTTTAGCAGGATGTAGTAACAATTCATATTTTATTTTATTTTCTATGAATGAAATGTTTCAGCTTTTCATGTTTATTTTGGGAAGTAAAGTATTAAGGGTATTATTAGTGGATTTTCTTTGTGTAGCACCATTTATCTCCATCAAACTCATTTTGCTTTTTTTGGGATCATTCCTTTCTTATTTGTAACTGTCCTTTTCTCCCTACATATAATAATTATACAAACCTTTTGTTTTTCTTCATATTTTGTAGCAAACATTATCTTTTACGAATTCCTTTTCTCATCCAGAGCCTCTTTCACTTCATTATTCTTCAAAGCATCTTGCTTTATACTTACCATTCCTCAGACTTCTCTGGCACATTGATTCTTTTTGGACCATAATTTATCTTCTAATATTTTTTTCCATTCAAGATTGATAATTTCTTTTTCTGCACTTATATTTTCATTCTATTTTCACTTTCCTTCCATGTTGATTTTTTAAGATCCATTTTTAACTATCAAAAAATTTAGAACCTCTTATCATCATTATGATTATTTGCATCAACTAAGTGACCACACAAATAAATTTGTCCATCCAGCTTATTGTTGGTTATCCTCTTCTTTCTTCTCTTTCATTCCAATTTTCTCAGCATCATAATCTTCTCTAAAGAACTAAGTCTTCAAATAATGTATTCGAAGTAGAATAATTTGAGTTTGGTCATTTGTGCCTTGAATGAGAACTCTGCATTGATTTGTTTAATGACTTCTTTGCTTTTTGGCTGTCTGTGATATTATCAAGAGTGTTCAAAAATTCAGCAGCATCAATATTCTTTCTATCCTACTTCTTCAGAACTCAACCTTTGCTTTCACAGAGTATCACAGGGAATACAATGTTTTCTAATTTTATTAGAAACAATCCAATTATGTTTTTAGCTTTATATTAATCCTTTTGTTGTGGTATGTATGAACATATGCATGTTTAAACCACTTATTTGAAAGAAATCAATTTTCTTGTAAGCAGATACTCACCAATTACTAATCACAATCACATTCAATCTTGGGTATACAAATAGTATACCTAAGCTTTATGTGGTTTTTCATTATCACTTCAATATAACATGCAATTATCATCAATGGATTCCTTCTTTTGTATGTTCTTACAAATATCTAGAAATTAATCCCTTCTGACATATGTGTTAGTCTTTTGTTCGTAATTGTACCTATAGCTTTGTATCATAAATAGATAATACACTTACTTTAGTAATTTGTGACCTATCAGAATGGAGAATTATATATTTTTTAATATTTACTAGTCAATATTAGTCAATATTAATAAATATTTACTAAGAGCTCATCTACACATCCTTCTTGGCCTAGACTTGAGATACCATTTATTGTTTGTTGAAGATGTCAAAATATGGAACCTTTGGTTTGGTGCCAGCTAAAAGAAGGCTGAAAGTGATCTTGTTGGAATATTTTTTTCTGGGAAGAGAGAATAAATCTCCTATTACGGGTACCTTCTCCATTGTATGTGGAAGAATCATCTTTAGAAGTCAGAAAATTGCTGGACCCCATGTGGCCTTCTGTAGGACTGTGGACTTCCACATGACTGGGTTCAGGTTCTTTGTAATTATTTCTGTTTTAGTTGCAGGACAGAGTAGAATGACATAACTATGAACAGTACTCAGGTCTCATTTTAAGGCACTGAATTTCCTTTGTTTTGTGAGTGTATATTTGTCTCTACTGCTGGTCTTCATAATAAAAAAAATACTGCTATTACATTGCACCATTTCTTGAATAAAAAGTATTATAAACAATAGCTAATGAAGATATTTTATAACAAGGCATTTTAAAAATAAGAGACAGATTCTTGCTGTTCAGTTGTGTTTTCATTAGAAGGCATGACAAATGAGCTTTACAAATAGTAATTTCACTGATGGTACTAAAAAATAAGCAAATCAGTGCATATGTTTATGGTTTAGATAGTCTAAATGTTTAAAAAGTAAAAGTTATTTAATACCAGTCACTTACACTTATCCTGTAATGAATCATGTGGAACTTCTCCTTGGGGACTCTCTTCCAAATCTCCATAATGCAAAACTTTATGGTTTGGAGAGAGTCGACAGTACCAAAATTTGTCTGATAAATAAAAGAAGTTGTTAATTTGTATTATAAAGAGAACATCACCTTGAATGAAACAAACAATTATTACACTGTAAGAAACAAATCAGAATTATCAATAAATATTTGTGGAATATCAAATCTTGTAGTTGAATTTTATGCTCCAGACCCCTTGAATTTCCTTACTATCTTTATCTTCTACTAGTATGTTTTCTTTACAAAAGGTAGTATTTATTGGAAATTTACATTTTGACAGAGGACTATATCTACCCATTAAGGAAGACAGCAAGGACCTCTTTTTCCTATAACCCCTTTATTTAATAAACAGGATACATAATATGGATCTGTCCAAAACGTACTGTACCTGAACTTTGTTCTTCCTCCTTTTCACTTAAAAGAAGGTCAGATAACAGTGATGTAAACTTCAGGGGTTGCCAAATATTGAGATTGAAGCAAATTTAATAGTCATAGTTTACCACGAGTGGGGAAAATTATTTGATATAGTTTGAATATTTTCTATGATTTGGTGTCATGCTTCATCGTAGCTGGAATGCTGCCATCAAAATGACAGCATTTTGCTTAATTACAGTATATTTACTTAGAGTTTAAGTAAAGTCTTAAAGTGGAGTTTCTATCCTATTTTACTATTTCAAAAATCGATCCATGAAAATATATGATGTATGGAAATGGCTCCTAGCAGCTTTCATCTGAAAAGGCATACAATTACTCTATGGCAAAGAAAATATAATACATAATACTGCATTCCTAAAATCTTTAAAAGTAGCTATTTATACCACCGAATTCAAAAAGGAAAAAAATTAACTGAATTCCCTTATCCTTCTGACCCTTAAGAATTTTCCCCTGAAATGGTAAAGATAAGAAACAGATTTGCACAGCATGAGAAAAGATTATTTTAAACTACTCTTAAACTTAAAAGGAGTAATGCTAATTGTAGCTTATGTTTGTAAAACTCCATCAGAAAATTACATTCAACAGAACTTAAATTCAATTTGCAACTGTAAGAGGACAAAGTTGTTGCCATAAAAATTAGTCCCTTATCTTTTTCCTTGAGAAATCTGCAGATTCTAAACATGTGCTGGGATTTCCCCATGACAATGTATGTTTTCTTCCTGCTCAGTGACATTCCATGAGCTGCCACAACCAAGCATTGGTGGTGGATCAGAAGAAGCAAGACACAGACCTGCTTTCAGTAAGAGGTTAGTATTCACCATAGCTAGCTTAAAAATTATAACAAACCTTTCTATTATATAGCGTTATTAAACTGTTACTGTAAAAGCTAAAAGATATTCTTTTGCATCCATTCAGAAAGCACCTTAACCACAGAATGAAGATGATTTCATTGAGAAGAAAAGAGAAGCAAGTTAAACAAGAAGCAGATAAAACAATCCTGATTTGTACCTTGTCGGCGTCGGCTGTTAAGCTTCCGAAAGCAGGTTCCTTCAACAAGACGATTTAGACGCTGCTGCTTTATCAACTCTAAAATTTCAGGCTGAATCTTCTCTTTTAGCTCCCTGGAAAGAAAACACAAATAAATACTCTCAGACTTGATAGGGTTAGGGTTAGGGTTAGCTTGATAAAACTGCCAATTCTTTTAAAGAATAATTTGTCAGGTCTATTCTGGAATTGATTAGGTAGTTAATTAACAAATTAGATACTCTATGCATAAATATTAACATTAATTGATCACTGAGGAACTATTTTTTGTATTGCATTTCTGCTGATAAAATCTCACCTTTAGATTGTCCATAATGACTATGGAAGGGGTTGCATGCCCTGGTAATTGAGTGCATGGGTCAAGATAATATTTTTCAATCCTTTCCAACTGGAGATCCCTTGAACTATTATAGGCATTATTCTCAAATCTCATGTTAAAATGAGATACTAGTCCTTCCAAAGCAGTATTGAAATTAGGAAAGACAACTGTACTGCACACAACAATTACAAAATAGTGTATAGCTTCCCTTCACCAAACAAGGAGAGAATATCTGCCTTGACATTCAAGAAATCATCTATCCTTATGCAATCTGAAAAATATGATCAGTATTTTAAAAGAAACTTGAAATATCTTTCACTTAATTGTATTCTAGATAAACTCTTTTTTACATATTAATTATTTTTCTCTGACAAACATTTATGTTCAATATGAAATGATAAAATTGGCTCTATCCCAATCATACACCTAAGTATTTCTCACATCACTGATTTTCCCTTCTATTTGCTGCAGTTTCCTGAGAATTGAATATTGCTTTTGAGATACTGTTATGGAACATGAACTGTCTGGAACAAATAGCAACAGCAATAGCACATAAACTTATATACCACTTCACCAGTTTAGAGAATCAATATATTGCCCCAACAATCTGGGTCCTCATTTTACAGACCTCGGAAGGATGGAAGGCTGAGTCAACCTGAGGCAGTGAGAATTGAACTGCTGGCAGTTGGAAGAATTAGCCTTCAATACTGCATTCTAACCATTGCGCTACCATGGCTCCTAGACTGAAGGAATGGTATTCACTTCTTTCCCCCGAAATAGAAAAGGAATAAGACATAGCCTGAAAATGAAAATAATTGTTGCTTCCTGGAAAGTTTGCCTCATAATTTTCAGCAGCAAGCATAGCTGCTGGTTTACTAACTCCATTTCTCCCACAAGAGAGGCAAATGAGCAGCTGATATTGTATTGCCATAATTGTGAGCTAAGTGAATCATCTCTCTGTATAAATTAATTCCCCAACAAGGACATCCTGTTGTAATCTTGATTTCCCTGCAGATGAGTATTTTCTTCTTCAATAAGAGTTATGAATATATAGAATCTTGTTTTCGATACAGGCTTTTGGTAATATAATAGTCCTGTTAATATCAAATATATATATTGCAAATTACCAAGAAAGTTCAGAAATTGGCATTATGTCAAGTCAAATAAATCAATAAAATTAATCTCAGTTTGACAATCAAAGAGACTAAGGAATTTTACGGTGTACTGAAAAATTACATTACACAGCAATTTGCCCAGACCGAGAAATTTAACATTTAATATTGATTCCACATTCTGACATTTTAATATCCTGAATGGCTCAATTAATCATTTTATGGACAGGCTTAGATAGATTGTAAAAATATGAAATTTACAGTTTCCAATCAAGAAAAATCTATCAATGGCTAATGGCCAAGGTTGACCAGTTCCTTTACACTCTGCCACATGTATACACACAATCTGGGATGAGATATGGTACAGTAACAACTACACTATTCTGGTTATTATGAGCATATGGAAAGGAGTAAAATAAGAACTGAGTTTGTATTTTCAAAAATGGAATCCAAACAGCAAAAGCATTTTTTTCCAGAGCTTCTCTGTTGCTTCAAACTTTTGTTCCACCTATTTCATTTGACTGATGGTAATATTTTGTCCTCTGCAAGAACTGGGCAGGAGAGAACAAAGTCATAAAGGGAAAAAGGGCACATATAGACAGGGAAAAATGTCAAAATACCATTTGCTGAAAATGCATTACTTGTCTATCTGTCTCTGTCTGTCTGTCTGTCTGTCTGTCTGTCTCTATCTACCTACCTACCTACCTACCTACCTACCTACCTACCTATATCATCATTTCACTTCCAATAACTACAAAACTAGAAAAAAGTATTTTGGATACATAACGGGCCATACTTGTTTATTCGTATAAACATGAATGCATTCTAAGCAAATGTGAAACTTTTCTTTAAATCATGTCCTACATAACTTCCTGGGGTTATTCTTGAAGAAGTCACAAACATCAATTGTATTTGTTGCAAAGAACAGAAAAAAATAAGAAAACCTACAAAATTGGACGAGATTGGAAATCTTCCTGGTTCATCCTCTCAGACTGGCGGATTTTCAGTATTTCTGTATAGCTCAGATTCTGAAGTTTACTTTTAAACTGATCCAGAGAACTAGGCTTTGTGGTCAGTGCTCTCATTATCTGCTCCCTCACTACTTGCATGACCTGTGGAGGAAAGCAAAATTGCAATTACTTCAGAGTAGTACTCGTCTTAGATAATCAAGAACACGTTCTTTCTAGACGTTCGCTAAAGCTACTGTTTAAAAAAAACTTGAAATGCTGTAACATCAACTGTTATATCGATAGGACAGCTCCAGTTTTAGTTTTACTAAACTGGGAGGCATGTGGCACATGGTTTTAAAAATAACATAGACCAAGTATTATTCTTGGTGACTTTTCGACTGTTCTTTCTTAATCTAATTTAATAAAATAACTTTAAAGAGCACAAAATAGCCATGTGACTTTGTGAGAATTCAGTCTTTGTATCAGAGGTCCCCAACCTTTTGGGCACCAGGGACTGGTTCCATGGAGAACCAGTCTGGGGTGTGGTTTCTGGGGTGTGGTTTCATGTGCTTCCTGCATCCTGCGGATGGGGTTTTGCTTGTTTGCGTGGACCGGTTTCTGACATGCTGTAGCCTGGTGCCAGTCCATTGACTACGGGTTGGGGATCCCTGCTCTATAGGATAAAATTCCAAAACTTTCCATAAGTTAGCTTTGCTGCCCCTATAGGGTATTTTCCATTTTAAAGTTTAGACTCAGCACCTCAATATCTTCATGTATAGAATCTCAATGGGAGATTGTAGCCCAATCATTCTTTCTCAGCACAACCTAATTCACTAAATTGTTGCTATGGAAATAATATGAAGAAAGCTCCTCCTAAAGTTTGGTTCTTAGAAGAGAGGCAGAATATTAACCTGTCTACTAATTCTGTAAATAAGTAAATGATGTAACATACAGATGGCATCTACATTTGTGTTATGGCTGTGCCATGTTTGTGGCTTTTTAGTATAGATGAATACAGCAGAAGCAAATCTGGGTTGTAAAGAAAAAGTGGAAATTATTCCATAATGAAACACAAAGAAGAGACATGTTTTATTTTCACAGAGCCAATTATGTTAAACTTCTTAAGATTTCACTTCTATCCTGCTTTCATTCAACTCAAAGAATCTTTATGCTAAAGTTAATTCCCCTTCACTCAATTATCTATTTTTTTGGCTTGGCTTTTAACAAAAATGTATGCAAAATCTGTTTAAGATTACTTTTTAAAGAACTATTGCTTTTAAACAAAAGTAAGTCAAGAGAGACTTTGAGGAAGAACTATGAATGATGCAAACTAAGAAATAGAATGATAAATAATTCAAAATCTAAATATTAAAACCAGCAGAAAAAGTATTGCATAGACGCAGTTCATTAAGATGAGTGAAAGCCAGAAAATGGGTATTTGCACAGGTGGTCTCTGGTGGGAAACCACATCACTTTAAATAGCTATACATTATATGCTATTGGAGTGTTCTCAGTCCTAATAAAATTAAATATTTTAAAATATTTGCATAATTAGAACCTTCTAACCATTCCATCAACTGTGAAAGTTTTTAAACATTACTCATCAATTTATCACTTATAAACACCCAAATTTAATGAGAAATGTTTAACAACATTTTGAACACTCAAACTAATTCTACATCTCTTTTATGCATTATGAGACCATAGCTTTTAGATTAGTTTTTGAAGAATATATTCACAAAAATAATTTTGTAAGTCCTAGTCTGAAATAAAATCTAGAAAGGACAATTACAATCTAGCCCATAGTAAACCTAAAGTGCATCTCATGGGACTGCATTTCTGGAAATATTAGTAATGATGATAATACAAATAATATTTTTCAGGATGATATGCTATGCAGAATGTAGAATAGAAGGAATAAATACAATCTAAACAAATCAAATCAAAGAAAAGAGATAAAGGTCAATGTTAGTTTAGAGCAGATTTTTTTTTTAGTTTCAGTGCTTTCTTGCCTTTTCTTTCAGCAACAATTGTAAAGCATTACTGAAGAAAGACATTACAAGGAAACTCAGTTTTTCCAGTTAAGACTAATTTGTTCCTGAAAATAAATTGCATTCATTCATACAACTTCTCATTTGATGTGTTCCACTTAACACCTAAAGACATGCCCTCATTCCCAGGCTTCCAGTTTGCGCTAGCGGCACTGGCGGACGTGTGGGAGAGAGCGCTCTCCCCACCATCCGGTTTTTCTCCATTGAGAGACCCTGAAAAGGGTTGAAAGTCGCCCTGGAGGGGCACCGACTGTGAGGAGGCCCTCTGAGTGATCACAGAAGGGTGGCAGCCCTCAATTTGATCTGGATGCAGCTCCTTTGGACCAAAGAAGAAAAGATCCACCATTAACATGGCCAATCATCAAGCCGTTTCCTGCCGAAAGCCAAAATTACTACCAAGCACAACGAAAGCAACAAGGAGGATTTGGGTGAGATTTTACCTTTCTTATTTCCCTAACTACTTTCCTGTGGAAGCGTTCTGAAAATTTCTCCCCCTCTGTTTTGGAAGAGCAGCGTCTGCTTACTTGGGGAATTAAAGCCTCAAAAGAAATTTAAAAACATAACTAAACTAAACTAAATAACTAAACTAAACAAATGGATTTATACCTTTGGAATATTTGGGGTACCAAAAAGTTCTTATTGCTATGGGGACCTACTACCCTATTTACCCCTTAAGCTGGAAAAGGGAAAAAAACAAATGGAAAAATCCAAACTGGATAAAAATTCTATTGGAGACTGGAAAAAGATTTTACATGCTATTGAGGACTTCTTGTGGCAAAGCCTGGTATAGCACGGAAACTTTCTCTTTATTGTGAGCTCTGCTATAGCCTAGATTTGTCCTTGGCATTATTTTTAAAGATAAGAACTTGAAACACCAGGCAGCAAAAACAACTTCTAGGAATAGTGGAGGTGGAGATTTGCTGAATCTTAACAAAATACCCTCCACCAAAGACATATCTGTAAACACCATAGAAATGGAGGAATACTACCCACAACTTAACTATACTTGAAAAAATTCTTGAAGCGACTGAATTATTGAACTCGACTGAAAGATAAAGGTGCCAGCTTTTTTTTTTTTAAAAAAATTCCATTTATATCCCGCCCTTCTCCGAAGACTCAGGGCGGCTTACAAGCTTAGCAGTAGCCTTCATTCTATGTATATGCCTGCTTATTAGGGCTTTCACACACACACACCCAAGTGGCATTATTACAAAGTCAGCTTAAACTTACCAAATGAAACCCTGACTGCAACTGATGAATTGACAATCCAAAAACCAACAGAAGAGGAAGAAATTAATATTAAAACAGGGGATCTTAAAAAACAACAACTACAACTTTGATACCCAAACCTTGATCTCAATTACAAAACCTACAATCCAAAAAACAACAGAAGTCGAAGAAAGCAACACTAAGATGGAGAATCTTAAGGATCTCCAAGCACACGATATTGAGAATCCAGCCAGCCAAACAACAACTACAACACTGGACATGACTTCTTTTCTAAGCCAGATGGGACCAGAAGAAGTTGACCAGACTGAACCAACAATAACTACACTAAAACAAACATGCGGATTTGATTTATTAGAGCAACAATTTAATGATTATAAAGGGCCTAGTTCCTCTGAAAAATTGACAGCTGGATGGCCTTCCTCGATTCAAGCAACGTGTGTAGGAATGAGGGGAGACCCATTTGAGAACTTAAAGGCACTGGTATGGAAGCCTGCTTGGCCGAAAAAGAAAGCTAGAGTTAGATTTTAAAAATGGGTTCTTTTCTTTTGTGATTTATAATGACAGAGCCTAAATTTTTTTTAATGGGCTAAGGGGAATCTTTAATAGATATAAACTGACTTTATATATAGGATTTAGACTTTTGAGGGAAATGAAAATCAGCTATTAGAACATAGTTTTGAATTATATTATAGAACTTGGAATGATATAATAAAAATTAGGTAAAGGTAAAGGTTCCCACGCACATGCGTGCTAGTCGTTTCCGACTCTAGGGGCTGGTGCTCATCTCCGTTTCAAAGCCGAAGAGCCAGCGCTTGTCTGAGGACATCTCCGTGGTCATGTGGCCGGCATGACTAGACGCCAAAGGCACACGGAACGCTGTTACCTTCCCACCATAGTGGTCCCTATTTTTCTACTTGCATTTTTACATGCTTTTGAACTGCTAGGTTGGCAGAAGCTGGGATGAGTAACAGGCGCTCACTCTGTTACGTGGCACTCGGGATTCGACTCGCCAAACTGCCGACCTTCTAAGATGAGAAATACAATATATTTGTAAAAATAAAAATGTATTTAAACAAGCAATATATGTATTTTAGATATGACAACTATTATATAATGAAATAGGGGAATTTTGGGTTACCCGAAAACTAAATATTATGGGTACTAAAAGCTAATTCAGAACACTGTAACTGAAATTAGGTAAAATTTAAAAGCAGGACATGGATAAATATAAATTAAAATATATTGATTATTGTCTCAACTGACCGTGCTACAACTAGAAATGTATTAATTTGATTGCGATATTGTAAGTAAGGGAATTGGAGAGGGAATTTTTGCCGATGTAACCTGGAATATGTACAAAAAGATTTTCTTATTGGACTTTTCATTACCCAATCACCATGTTGCTTCATAAATATCTGGATGTAAAATTGGAAAATTAATAAAACTTGTTTAGAAAAGACATGCCCTCATTCGCTATAATTTAATTAGTAGTGTATTCAGGTTAAAAACTATTTTCTTACTCATATAGTACTTTTCAATGTTTTCCTGGTTTTGATGACAATAAGTCCAAAGTTCACAGCACAAAACTCTGACCATTACCATTTTAACTTTTAGAAAACAGAGCACAGTATTATGCTTCTTATTTTCAGTATCTTAAATAATTTCATGAAAGAATTTCCCACTTCCTACTGTGCTGATCATAAATAAGAATCTAGCATTACCTTTGAAATAATAATAACAACACTAATAATCCTTCAGTTTATAAATTATAAAAATAATCCTGCAGTGAGGCACTACACTGACATGCTTGTGGGGCTTGTGTGCTCTGAGGAAGATGAGAACTAGGTTCAACTATACTGGACAGGTCTTACCAGAGGATTCAAACAAAAAGTGTCTCTTCCATAAAAAAAATATAGTGAGATGTAAATTACAGAAATTCATACCAGCCTGGTTGTCACCTAGGTTAACAACGACCACCCTAGATGCTGGAGTTCCTGGACATCTGGTGAAAAATGGGCTACAGGACTGTTAGCTAAACACCAGGGCCAACAGCTTCAGAACTACTGGAAGAAAAGGTATTTACCCATCATAAATATACAGTGATTGAAAATAAAGAAATAATGATTTGTTATTACAGATCAAGTCCTACAGAAAAGGATATTTGGAATAAATGCACCAGTTCTGGAAAGAACATCCAGAATCAGAAATAACAGAATAGAGGCTGGCAGATCAATGTTGATTTGTAATACTAAATAAAGTATTCACAAAACTGAAAGAACTGCAAAGGTCTAGTCAGGGCAAGAAATCAAAGCCAGGAGTAACTCAGACTGCAGAAAGAAACCAGGGGGAGCTAGCAATAGACGAATCCAGCAGATTCTGTTTTCAGAAGCCAGGCACCCTTTCCTCTACCTCAGAAAGAAAGCCCTCTAATTAAAGAAGCAGAAGAATTGAAACAAAAAATAAATGAGCATCTAGAATAGCACAAAAATATCAGAATAAGGTTGTCTGCATTAAAACCTGTTCCAAAGAAGCAGCTAGCACAAACATTAAAAGATGCCAACACTGCAATATCAAATATAAAGACCAGCTCAGCTTGCCAATCATTTTTCCAGATATTTGTTTTCAAGAAACAAACTAACTAATGTACAGCACAGCTGCAATTATAACTGGATATCTGGGATCCAATATAACAAAGAAAGGGACGCGGTGGCTCAGTGGGTTAGGACGCTGAGCTTGTCGATCAGAAGGTCGGCAGTTTGGCGGGTCGAATCCCGAGTGCCGCGTAGCAGAGTGAGCGCCTGTTACGCGTCCCAGCTTCTGCCAACCTAGCAGTTCGAAAGCATGTAAAAATGCAAGTAGAAAAATAGGGACCACTCCGGTGGGAAGGTAACAGCGTTCCGTGCGCCTTTGGTGTCTAGTCATGCCGGCCACATGACCACGGAGACGTCCTCAGACAAGCGCTGGCTCTTCGGCTTTGAAACGGAGATGAGCACCGGCCCCTAGAGTCGGAAACGACTAGCACGCATGTGCGGGGGAACCTTTACCTTTACCTTATAACAAAGAAGAAAAAAAGCTAAATAGTATACCACCAAAATGGAAGATTAGACTGAAAAATAAGATCGGCAAGCTGAGATCAGATGCAAGTAAGCTAGAATAGATGTAGGAAAGGAAGCAGAAGAACAAGAAGACCAAACAATACTTAATCAAGAAATACCACTTAGAAGGAAGACCAAAGAAGCACTGGAAATATTAAAGCAGCAAATAACAGCTATAGCCAAGAAGATCAGCAGCTATGAAGCTCAAATTGCAAATTATAGACAGACCTTCCAATTTCAATCAAATCAGAAATGTTTCTACTAATCTACCAATGGAGAAACTGCAGTGAATCAATCAGTCCTGACAACGAAAAAAATAGTACTGATCTGGGCGCAGATATGGGATAACCCAAAGAAATACAAAGGTCACGGCTTGGTTAAAGGAGGTGGATAAGAATAAAAAGGAAGCTGAAATGAAAGAACTGGATCCAAGCAGAACTAAAAGCCATGGATAAGATGACCAGAAAAATAATAATAAATCATGTCTCATCCTCACAGCTACATAGACAGACTCTATCTACCAAGGAAAATAGTTGAGCATGGAATGTTGCAAGTACCTCACATAGTTGAAAAAGGAAAAAGTGCATTGAAGAAATATCTGAAGGACAGTGTAAAAGATACACTGATGTTTGTATACCAGGAAGGCTTACTGTCCACTAGAGAGAACAAACTGGGCTACAAGAAATACAAAATGAAGTACAGAATGGAGGCATGAGAAGACAAACTATTACATGGTCAATACATTGAAAAAAAAATAGCAGGGAAAGCATGTAATAATACGATCTGGCAATGGCTAAGAGCAGAAAAGTTGAAGAAAGAGACAGTGGCTAATTCGGGCTGTACAAGGTCAAGCTTTAAGAACAAATTCATACAAAGCCAGAATTGAAAAACAGCGACAGCAAATGCTGCCTATGCAAAGAAGCTGAAGAAGCGATGGACCACCTGGTTAACTGCTGCAAGAAGATCACACAGATGGACTACAAGCAACACCATGACAAAGTAGCAACAATGCTGCATTGGAAGATCTGCAAGAAATATCATTTTGCCTGAAAGCTAGAACTCGTGGGACCATGAAATAGAGAAAGTCATAGAAAATGAAGAAGCTAAATTGTTCTGGGACTTTAGAATTCAAACAGATAGGTACCTGCCACATAACACTCCAGACTTAACAACTGTCTATAAGAGAGACAAAAAAGTCTGGATAGTGGATGTGGCAGTGCCTGGAGACAGCAGAAGAGAAGAGGAAAAAAAAAACTAGAGAAGATCACAAAATACAAAGACCTGAAAATAGAAAGAAAACAACTGAGGCAGAAGCAAGCAAAGGTAGTCCCACTAGTAATACACACATTGAGTACAATCCCAAAACAATTGGAGCATCACTTGAACACCATTGGTATTGACAAATTCACCATCAATCAATTGCAAAAGGCAACTTTACTTGGAAAAGCCTACATTCTGCAATGATATATGTTAAGACCCTCAAACATCCACAAACATCTGGTTTTGACGTTGTGGTGAAGCAGATGTAGGAAGACGGAGCTCCATCTTTTGCGTTCAATTTTGCTCCATTGGGGGACCCTGGAAAGGATCAAAAGTCACCCCATATCAACGAGGAGGGGACCCTCATTGATTGCAGGGAGGCAGCAGCCCTCTTGTTTGATCCAAGGAAGCCTTCCAAACCAGCAGGGGAAAGACTGGCTACATTTGCATAGCCAGTCAGAAGCTGCTGTCAACAGAAAACAACAAGCACTAACAAGCAATTTTACAGCAATGTGGGTGAAACTGGGTGAGAGCCTCTCTTTATGACTTTAAGACCTCTTCCTGAAAATTTGCCCAAAGCACTCCCCCTGAGGAGGGAAAGGGAATTTCCACCTCATTCCCGCAGGAAAAGAAAAGCGGCTAATTAATTACTTGGGGATATTGTAGAAGAAACATATATCTGATATGATGGAACATTTTGGATTATAAATCTTGATTGATACACAACCTTTAATGGTTCTTTCTTCTCCCTGAACAGAAAGGATGTATTTCTCACTGGACAAAAAATTGAATTTTACTTATACTTTAAGAATGGATAGTTGGTTGGATAATTTATAAAGACCACTTACAAAAAATAAAATGGATGTTCCATACTTAGCTCTAAATGGTAAGAAACTGTCCTTAACATCTGTCTCCAGAAGCCTCAGTTTGACATACCACCAAGAAAATACTGATGAACCACAGAAAGAAATTATCTCCATGTTGAAATTAATGCAAGAAACAATTGCTTTAGCTCATAATGAGATTAAAATTAACACAAAGGAGATAAAAGAACAATTTTCTTATTTAAATCTTCAAACTCAGAAAATAACTATAGAGAAGGAACTAACAACTCAGAAAATAGAAGGAAAATTAGAAAATGCTGACACAAAATACAGTAGGCTATGGACTGAATATATGGATATTGAATGCAAATGCAATTAAGATATGTTTTGATTGGAAAAGATATTCTAAACTGATATTATTGACACTATTAGAAAAATGTAACAAATGTTGATATGTAATTGTTTATTTACTAACAACAATAAGAATTGTATTTGCTTACTGTGGAAAAATGTTTATTACCAGAAGAAAAGAGGATGTATTGGAGAGAGGAATATTGGGTTTAGTTTGAAGAAGCTTACATGTACCATGGAATTACTAATGGACTCAGTCTATTGTCTATTAGGCACTTGATTATAAAAATAGAAAATAGAATATTTATTAAAAAAAAATCCCAAAACATCCACATCTGCCTATCCCAGGTCTTTGGAAAGAACTCAACAGGTAGACAAAAATACCAAATCCAGTCTGAACATCTGGCTGCCTGTGCAACAAACAACAAACAACAAACATAAAATACAGCTTACAGCCTATGATGATATACAGTTTACATCCTGTGATAATATCTGTAACATTACCAAACATCCAGATCTGCCTATCAAGGAGGCAATAGGTAGCTAAAATATCAAATCAGGTCTGAACATCTGGCTGACTCTGTGAAGAACCATAATAATAATAATAATAATAATAATAATAATAATAATAATAATAATAATAATAATAATAATAATAATAATAATAATAATAATTATTATTATTATTATTATTATTTCCCCAATGAGGCACTATGTTGACATGGATATGGGGCTTGCATGCTACAAGGAGGATGAGAGCTATGCCAAAGGTTCTACCGTAATGAACAGGTCTCAACAGAGAAACCAGATGAAGAATAAACAATATGGTGTGATATAATTTACCAAAAACCATACCTGATTGCCTGTTGCCAAGAATAAAAAGAACTGGGGTAGGTGTTTAAGCAACAGACATTATAGGGGTTCAATCTAAATAAACAAAGTGGGGTACTAAAAGGCATTCTTAGCTTGCATCCATTATTCCAATGAAGACTGTTATAAAACAGACTAACTCCATCTCATCAAAAAGATATCTGTGTGAACAATATAATCTAAATGACTAGATTAGAAATTATGTTGCCTCAAAATAAAATACGGTCACTTAGATATTAAAGTAGAAAACTCAACTAATGACATTTAAAATGTTATGTCTGTAACAACTTGTACAAGATAAACCAATTAAAATTTTTACATCCAAGAAATGTTAAGAAAATTGTGGTTTACTGATTTACTAAATAACTTTATTACTGGAAAACGTGCACTTGCCAGTACTGTACATGACAAAATCTTTTAGCCAAGAGATTTAATCTGGTCACAAGTTGATTTTTATGACAGCCTGTCTTCATTTCTTAGTATCCACAAATGCTTTTAATTACACTTTCTTTACAATCCCATATGATAGGATAGGACTTTGAAAATTGGACACTAGAGGGAATTAGAAGAATCTAGGTTACAATTAAAGAAGACCGCTTAAATTTGAGTTAGTAATATAGAATGGAGCAAAATATCGTAACATTGGATATGTTAAAGGATACTTTTGAAAATGGATACCGATACTAATTTTAAAAGTATATGCCTCTATAGACCATATTTAAAACATGTTATGGAAGAGGAACAAGACTGATCTGAAAGTGGATTTGAAAATGATAACTAAAAGACTGATGGTATATATTTAAATATACTTTCTCCAACTTTCCTAAACTAACAACAGAAAGCAGATTTATTTTTATAAGACCCATGTACACTCATATTGGACATCTCAGGATAATACAAATTTGCATATTTTATTTATTTCTTTTTATTTATTTTTATTTGATTTCTATACCGCCCTTCTCCCCAAGGGACTCAGGGCGGTTCACAGGGCATATGTAAATAGCAGTACAAAAATTAAAAGAAAATTAAACCAATGCCCAATTAAAATACAACAATGATAGAATAATAAAAACCAATTAAAAAACCCATATACCCCTATCAGGCCAGACCAGCTAATTCAAATAAATGGGTCTTCAGCCCGCGACGGAAGGATCGAAGGTCCGATGCCGTCCGGAGCTCAACCGGCAGTTGGTTCCATAATGCCGGAGCACCCACAGAGAAGGCCCTCCCCCTGGGGGCCACCAGTCGACATTCCCTGACCGGAGGCACCCTGAGGAGGCCCTCTCTGTGGGCACGCACAGGGCGGAGGGGAGTTGATGCCGGCAGCATATAAACTATGAAAGAAATATAGTTAAGAAGTTTTTTTCTCATGCAATAGAAAATATAAATGTGGGATTTAAACATGATGTGACTACATATAAAGAAATTCTTAGGATGGAAAGGAATGTATGGCAATTGAAGGCATATAATATTTTAAAAGAAGGAAAAATAGTACAAACTTGGTTCCAGTATGGGCAGTTACAAGCTAGATGGAAGGAAGATCAGAAAGTTGGTATTTCGATAACTGATGAAAATTTGGTAAAACAAATTAGAGATCAAGGTCAAGCACATATAAGAAGGATTTACAATGCATTGATAGAAATAGACTCAGAAACGTAACTTGTTAAAGACTGTGTGATAAAATGGGCCCAGAATTTTCAGGAGGTCATAACAATGGATATCTGGGAAAAGATATGGGTTAGAAATGTAAAATTTACACAGGCTCAAAATTTAAGAGAGAATTTTTATAAAATGTTTTATAGATGGCATTTAGATCCTAAAAAATTAGCAAGTATGTATCTGAACTGTCAGCCGAAATATTGGAGGTGTGGTTGTGATGATGCAACGTATTATCATATATGGTGGACTTGTAAAAAAGTCAAAGCTTTTTGGATTAAAATTTGGTGGAACATGCAGAAGATATTTAAGAAAATGATAAGGTTTTCTCCACAGTTATTTCTGTTGGGTATTATTACAGATTGTACTGTTATAGATACTAAATTGATGTTGAATTTAATTACGGCAGCAAGACTTTTAGTAGCGCAATATTGGAAGAAGGAGGAACTGCCTACTATAGAACAGTGGACTTTGAAAGTTTCAAACCTGGTGGAAATGGCAAAGATTTCAGCATATTTGAAAGAACAATCGCAACAGAGATATATTGTGGAATGGAGAAGATGGATCGAGTATATTCAGAATAAATATGGGACTAAAAAGTTTCATTTAGCATATGAATAAGTATTAGTTTTATATGATGTATTATTAGGTATTCATTATTAGTTAGTTATTTAGTTATGTTTAAGGGGAGTTAAAGTGTGATAGAATTTAATGTGTGTTTTTTTTAGTGAGTTAGCATATTTTAGCTTAAGTTTGTAAAAGTTAATACCCTGTATTCAGCTCTGGGAAGTCGAGGGGGAAGGGCGAGGGAGGGTGAGTGGGGGGGAGGGGGAGGGAGGGAGTTTATGTTTTTAAAATGTATTTTCAAACTTTTCAATAAAAAAAGTTTTTTTTCTAAACTTTTCAATGAAGATAAAATGTATCCTTATAATTTCATCCCAAGAACAAAATATGCAAAAGTATCCAGTCAGCATTTATTTAATCAGCATGTTTTACAAAAAAAAATCCTTATTATTTCTGATGGATACTGTCTTCTTCCTTTTCTTCTCTGTCTCATTCCTGAACATCAGGATGGTTACTTTCCCCTATTCTCTGCAGCACAGGAGGAAATGGAATATAGATGAATATTTCAGTCTTACCAAATTTGTTTTAATTATTTCTCTTAAAACAGGAGTCCTTTGGTAGTTTCCCCCCTCTCTGCAGAACTTTTTTTTGCAATGAAAAGTTAATTCTTTCTCCTTAAATAAAACAGATTAGCATAATTATTTTCAGTTTATTGAAGTTCAAATTCAAGTAATAGGTGCTAAAATAGACATCCTGTCATAAACATTTGGGTAAAATATCTTTCATCAATATACTTTATAGGATGTATGCTATAGTTTTGTTTTGGAGATTTTTATAAGACTGCCAGTGTATAGGATTTATTTTGATAAACCTATTTTGGGAAACCCAAGGGTGCTTTTTCAAAAAGAAATGGACTTTCTTTGTTTTGATTGAAGCTTGTTTTGCTTCAACCAAAACAAAGAAAGTCCAAATGCCTTTTGAAAAAGCACCTTTGAGACAACCATGACCTGGATGACTGAGAAACTCTATTTTGGGAAAGTGATTTTCTTTGGAAAAGATGTCATCTTGCTTTCAATCTTTTTATAGGGGGTACTTGGCCAAATAATGGGTGCCAGATCACATAATATCTTTTCAACACTACAAAAGCCATTTTCCCTTTGTTTTTGGTTCCCACAGAAATGGGAGGGGGGATGAGTATTTTTTAGCTTAGTCAAAACAATAAATTGTTCTGTGGGAACCAAGGTCATTGCTGATTGCATTTTAGCGAGCTGAAGCTTCCGTTAGAAAGCCTGCTCAAGTAGTTAATTGGGGAATGTGATTTATGACATATTACTGGGGTGGGAAGTTCAACCTTGTAACCTTTGGGAGGGAATTTCAGCCTTGGTTTCACTTTTGATCATGTCAATGCTATGTAGCCAAATAAATATGTTCTTTAAGGAAACTTTTTGCCTTGGAGTTCTCTTTTACTGGTCTCATCTATCGGAACCATGACAAACCAAGACTCCAATTTATTTTAAAACGTGGGGTCCTGAGCCCCGATCGCCTACCTAACACTTTGGGAGGACAACAAAGACTCAGGGAAGATTTCGAGATGGAGAAGAAGGGGGAATCGACTGCGAGCCTCAGCGTGATGGCAGCAGATGGAAAGCAGGCTATAGCCCAGGTGGAGAGTACAGCCAGACCAAAAGCCTGGGAGGTCCCACTAGAGACGATGATGCAATCAGAAGGAGCATTAGTCATTGGAGGGACTTGGCAATCGGATGCTGCCCTGCCACGAAAACGCACCTTGAAGGCTGCAGAAGTTGAATTCCCATTGATCTCTTCCTGTGGATCTCACTCGCCGGTGCTGAGAAAGGCGAAGTGGCTGGCCACTTGGGATGAATCAGAGGAATGGAGATACCTGATAGCCATCCACAGTCACTCCGTCGAACGCTTGAGGGAGAACTTTGATCAACTTGAGATAGGTGAAGTGGAGCCAGTCACTCGCCAGGTGATCTCCAGCGGGCGAGAGGACAGGTGTCCTTGTGACTGTCCACTGACACGGCAAAGTCCCAGACACATGCTGCCTCCCCACTGCCTAGACCAGGTCTAACCTCAAGCCCAGTGTGCTGGCAGAGTCCTGACTGTTATCAGTACCATGCCAGTTCTGACCATCACCGACACTATACCAGCCCTGACTGTCACCAGTGGTATGGTAGCCCTGATCGCTACCAATGTTATGCCAGCCACGACTGTCACCAGCGTCCTGCCAGTCCTGATCGTCGCCAACGCGATGCCAGCTCCAACCTCTACCAAAGTCATGCCAGCCCTGACTATTATCAATGCCCAGCCAGTCCAGGATCCCAGCCAAGGGCTCTCCAGGGAGAGGGTTATTAGCGACCCCAGCACCATGTGCCTAGCAGCAACAACCCACAGAACCACCCCCTCTTAAGCCCACCTTTGATGGGGATCCCGAGAAGCTGTTCTTCTTCCTGAACCAAGTGTGGGCTCACATGTATCGTTATGGCCAGGCTTACCATGACAGAGCTGGAATGGTTGATGTTGTGGCCACAAATTTAGAAGGGGAAGCAGCAGAGTGGGTGACTGCCTTGCACAATGAGCAAGCATCAGAGCTGTGGGATTTCAATCTATTTATGAGTGAGTTGAGAGCCAGATTTGAAGATGAATCCCAAGCCCTGCAAGCTGAAAAGGACATCCATGAAGTGAAACAGAGGGGCCAATTGGCAAAAGAGTACATGAGGGAGTTCCAAAGAGTGGCTGGGCAGATCAGGCAGTGGCCTGAGTGATTGCTGATCCACCACTACAAGGTTGGCTTGGACCATGATTTTTTCCAGGCATGTGCCTCCCAAGCGATTCCTAACTAACTACATGAATGGTACCACCTGGCCATAAACCTAGACATCGAGCTGAACCACTACCAAAACCCTGAAGCACCAAGATCCAGACCAAAGCAGGACCAATGAGACATCAGGTTCCTCAATGGCCCTCACCTGCCAGGACCACTGGAACCCCTAAAGCACCTGTGGGACCTCTGATCAAGTGCTTCAGATGTGGTCAACCAGGGCATCAGGCAGCCGGCTGTCTAGTCCCTTTTCCTCTGCCTAAAAGTGCACCTACTGCTTCTGCAAAACCAAAGACAAGATCCCAACCAATGTATGAAAAATCAAATTGGGCCAGTCAAGAAGCAAGCCACCCAAGTCACTTCTCCTCTCCAAGGGAAACCTGAAACTCCAATTGAGAGCTTGCCTCTGCCTGCTCCTTGCAATAGTGACGACAAAGGAGAAGCTGACCCGATGGTGAGTCAGCTTGTTCCACCTTTTGCCTTCTCTGCAAAGCTCTTGGTCCCTAAGACAGGAGCACAAATGGATTTATATGTTTTAATTGACTCTGGTTGTACCCTTGTTTGATCAATCTCTCCACATTGCTCAAGCTAGGCATTCATGCCAAATTATTGCCCATATCCATGAGGGTATAAGGCAGACGGATCCATTATAGGCGGGGCTCTAGCCACTCACTGAACCAGTATGTCTAGAGCTGGGGGAGCATTGGGAATTTATCTGTTTTTTGGTAGTCCCAAAAATGACTGAGGCAGTAATTTTGGGATTAGCCTGGCTTGATAAATGGCAGCCCATGATCTGGTGGGAAAATGGAATGAGGACTAGATTAGCAATGGGACCTTCACTTCCCACCTCTGCCAGTGACACAAGTGAAACCCAGAGGCAATCTCCTGAAATCCTGAAAACTATCATAAATTTCCCAATTGGGATCCGCTCGTCCCAAGCGAATACTGAGACTTAGCTGAGGTATTCAGTGAGACACAGTGTGACATCCTGTCCCTCCCCCCCGAGCGACCAACTGTGCTATTGAGATTTTGCCAGGAGCCAAACTCCCCAAGCCGAAAATGTTCTCAATGACACCCCCCCACACACACACAAGTTGACAGAACTGAGGGAGTACATTGATAACAATTTGGATAAAGGGTTCATTCAGCAGCAAAATCCTGAGTAGCCGCCCCTGTGCTTTTCAAAGAAAAAAAAGAAGGGTCGCTGAGGCTGTGTGTTGATTTTAAACGGTTAAATGGGTTCAGCGTGGAGAATATGTACCCCCTCCCTTTAATGAAAGACATGTTAGCCCATTTGGCAGAAGGAAAGTTTTTTTACCAAGCTGGACCTAAGAGAGATGTACTATTGAGTGAGAGTTAAAAAAGGAGACAACTGGAAGACAGCGTTTAACAGCCCACCGGAAAGCTTTCAGTTCAATGTTATGCCATTTGGGCTGCATGAACCCCTGCTGTGTTCATGCAATTGATTAATCAAGTGCTACATGAGCACCTGTACAAGGGGGTCTTAGTCTACCTTGATGACATCCTCATTTATATAGAGACCATGGAAAATATACTAAATTAGTGCGTGAAGTACTCAAAACTGGAAAACTGTTTGGGACAATGCAAAAAAGGCTTTAGCAAAAGAGCTTTAGGGCTTCTGGTTCTGCGCAGCTAGCACACCAGCTGAGGGATTGAGATGATCCAATCCCTACGGCTGATTTCTCTCTGTTTGGGGACCCTAAATGGGCCCAAAGCCACCTCGGAGAGGTGGCAAGGAAGGAGGAAAGCCCTGCCAATGCTGGTCGATCCAGATATCTGGGGAAAGCTCTCCAAAAAACTGACAGAAGGAAGGCTAGTGTCATTCGTGAGTCTAGCCCAAGTTACATGTAGCCAAAGCCAAAAAGTACTAAACTAAGCGTAATTTTAAACAGCATGACTGAACTAGGTAAAAATATTGATTTTCTCTCTCCTACCTGACTGATTTCTTGAGAAAAAAAGAAAAAAACCCAGAAGTAAAAATCTTCTGAAAGTGATTGGGGGGGGGGAATTGAAAAATGGACTGGTGCTGACATCTAGTGGTGGATGAAAATACTGCCCTCAATATATTGGACAGAAAGAAAAGCCTGTTGTTGTGACCTTCAGGGTATTGATTAAACAAAGAGCAGCTGCTACAGAAGAAATGAAAACATTGTGGACTATCTACAAAGTGAGAACTACAAAACTTAGAAAAAATTGACCTTCTTGGATTATAAATATTTTTTAAATTGCAACTTTAAAGTGATTGGCAGAGAAAGGACTTTTGGTCATTATGGAGCATCAGAGATATGCAGAATGAACATACCAAGAAAAAACAAATACTTACCAGGATGAAATGTTTGTTCTATTACAACAAATGCAAATGATGTTAACTTCAAACCATGAGGAAATTAAAAATGAATTTGAAAATTTAAATGAATGCATTCTTAATTTAATGTCACAACAATCAAATGATCAGAAAACAAAAAAACAAAAGAGATCATATAAAGCAGAAAACTGAATATAAGCTAGTGGAGACTCAAGTGGAGAAGGACTTACAAGAAACATTGAACATTCCAATACTATGTAACCAAATAAATATGTTCTTTAAGGAAACTTTTTTGCCTTGGAGTGCGGCAGGATGCAAACATCCAGGAATGATGTGACCAGTGGTGGGATTCGCACCACTTCAGCAGAACCAGTAGCTATTTTTTTGTTGCCCAGGCCCAGAATGGTCTTCTGGAAGTGGCATTCACACAGAGAACCAGTTGTTCACAAATCTGAATCCCACCACTGGATGTGACATGTATCACTAAGCATCCTATGGACCTGTATAGATGATGCAGACTCTCCTGCTGAATAACATAATGCAAGGGCAAGCTAATTAGTCAGGTTTTTTTGCTGGCTAATCCTTCCAACCCAGAATGCAGGAAACACAGGTATCCTGTTTCCTATTGTCAAATTATATTAACTATTTATGCCACTCTCAATTGTAAAAAGTTATTTGGCTGAATAGCTGTAAATACACCATTTCAGTTTATATTCTTAAATTGCTAATTTAATTCCTGTCAGGCCTATGACAAATAGATTTCATAGAAGACTAACCAATACTTTTAAAAAGTTTGTTGGTAGTAAGATAATCTTGCAAGTCTGATTACTTCTCCTCCTTCTCTCTCTCTTTTTATGTGAATTAGAGAAGTATCTGAGAGGGTTTCATAATTCTGGCCTACTGTTTGGACTTAAACAATTGTTCCGTTTTTGTTGTTTTCTCTCCCAAGATCATCCACTATATATTACCACTCCTGCCACTCTGTCCTCTCCTACATATTCCCAGAAAAATCCAAGCCGAGTTATAGGAACAAAATGCAAATGCACCATTCCCCTTCTCTGCCAGCAGCTCCCTAAATCATTTGATAATTCAATAATACAGTTATACCATAAGGGATAATTCCCTCTTTTACACTTAGATGAAACAAGGAGTCGTTTGCCTGAGACATTTTTGTAATCCTCTATTATTGGGAGGTAAGCAATGAAACACTTTTTGTTGTATGCCTTGGTAACACATCTTTTCTCTGGCCCATCAAATTCATTCTCTTTTCTCTACAGCTTCTAAAATGTTTTCAGCTGTTAGCAACCTAAAATGTTACATTCTTGACTTTGCCAATAGCTCCCTACCAATAATAAAAAGGAGACAACCTGACCCCAACTTCTTCATTATGATATATCTTGGTGTTAAAAACATGTTTACTATAGTTTGGTTTTGCTAAATATTCTGAACCCATCAATGTTTTCCATAGTTGTAAGCATGAAAGATCATTTCAAATGACAAAAAGCTTTTTCTACATTGAGAAAACTCTCTCACTTTCTCTTTGTGTAATCAACAACATTTAAGTTATATATGACCCTGAAAAAGAAACATTTGAATCGACATGTAACAATTTAGTTGTAAATTTAAACAGACTGCTAGAATAATTGTAAATGGAGACTATACGGAAAACTTTAATATTAAAAAGGGCACAAGACAGGGATGTCCTTTATCCCATTACTATTTATACTAACTCTGGAAGTATTGAACAGAACATTAGACAAGAATCTGAGATTAAAGGTGAAAAATATAAATTACAAGCATTTGCAGGTGATTTGGTTTTTATATTGGAAGAACCTTTGGAAACAAGCACGAAACTGTTGGATACAATAGAACAATATGGTGATGTAGCAAGTTTGATAATAGAGAAGAAAATAAAGTTTTGACAAAGAACTTAACAGAAAATGCAACTTGAAAAAACAAACAAACCTTCAAATAGTTAAAAAAGTTAAGTATTTGGGAATTTACTTAACAGCAAGATGTGCAACAATAAAAGAGGATAACTATGTAAAGTTACTAAAACAAATAAAACTAGACTTAGAAAATTGAAAAAACCTTCAACTTTCAATGCTGGGAAGAATAGCTACAATAGCTACAATTAAAATGGCATAGGCCCGGATTATCTAAGGGAGCACCTGCTGCCAGCGTCAATTTCCCATCGTCTTGTGCGCTCCCACAGGGAGGGCCTCCTCAGGGTACCACTGGTCAAGGATTGCCGACGGGCGATCCCCAGGGGGATGGCGTTTTCTGTGGGCGCGCCTACCCTATGGAATCAACTGCCAACGGAACTCCAGACTGCGCCCGACCTTCGTTCATTTCGCCGGGACCTAAAAACCTGGCTCTTTGAGCTATCTGGTCTGGACTGAGGGGTTTAATGTTTTTAAATTGTGATTTTAATTTTTGCAGCTAGACTTAATTTAATTTAATTTAATTTTATATTGTATTGTTTTTAAATTTTGCCTTGTAAACCGCCCTGAGTCCTTTGGGAGTAGGGCGGTATATAAACCGAATTACTAAATAAATAAAATAAATAAAATGAACATTTTACCAAAAATACTCTTTCTATTTCAAACTATTCCCGTAAAATTAGAAAAAGTCTTTTTTGATGAACTGAACACCATAATATTGAAATTTATTTGGCAAGGGAAAAAAGCATGAATCAAAGTGAAAATGTTACAAGATGTTAGAGAAAGGGGAGGACTGGGACTCCCAGATTGGAAGTTATATTACCAAGCAGCTATTCTAATGTGGATTAAAGAATGGATAACACTCAGAGATAAAAGACTATTATAACTTGAGGGGCATGACCTGCAGATCGGCTGGTATGCCTTCCTATGATATGGGAAGAATAAAGCCCATAGATACTTTCAGAACCATACCATAAGAAATGCACTTCTATTAGAATGGGGAAAAATAAAGGAAAAAACTTATATTAAGATACCTGAATGGCTTTCAACAATGGAAGCTTTTGCTTACTGAAACTTAATTAATTATGATAAACTTGTAACATATAAGGACTTATTGGATAATAAAGTAAGATTGAAATCTAGAGAAGACCTATATCAACAAGGTATTGATTTAGCATGGTGGCCATATTTACAAATTCAAACAAGATATGAAAAAGACTTGAAAACAACGGGGCTTTACAATGAACAGACAGAACTCGATAGTATATTGTTAAAAACAGATGAGAAGCTGATTAAAAAAACTCTACAGGTCTCTGCTTAATCTAAAGATGGAGGAAGAACAAGTTAAAGAAATAATGATAATTTGTTGGTCACACTATAGAACTTGAAGAATGGGAAAAGTTATGGGATAGAAATATTAGATTAACTAAAGCTGTATCATATAAAGAAAAGTTGTATAAAATGTTTTATAGATGGCACATGACACCAGTGAGACTAGTGAAAATGTTTAAAAATACTTCAAATGTTTGTTGGAAATGCAGCCAAAGACCAGGTACCTATTATCATCTCTGGTGGACATGTTCTAAAGCTAAAAGGTTTTGGCTTAAGATACATTTATGGTTGGAGCAGATGGTTAAAAAACAAATAGAATTTAAACCTGAATTGTTTTTGTTAGGAATGATAGATCCCAATTATGATAAAGAGACTGGGTATTTAATACCACATGTATTAACAGCAGCGAGAATTATGTATGCCCAATACTGGAAAAATGAGAGTGTACCAACTGAAGAAATGCTTATCAAGAAAATACTAGATTGTGCAGAAATGGATAGATTAACTTTAGAGATTAAAGAAAAAGAGCATTTAGTTTATTGTAGAACTTGGAATAAATTTTATCAATGGCTAGACAAACGAATTAGAGAGAAAGGAATGTGGTACTTATTTTTTTGACCTTACTTTACTAAGAAAAATATTATAGATTGAAATTTTAACATTGTTTACTATAATTTGCTACGTCTATTATTGTTATCAATCATTATTCTTACAACTTTTATTGATGTATATTAACCCAGACAATATGCTATTTGCTAAAAATTGAATGTAATTGGGGGAAACCCCAACCCCTCCCTTAATTTTCCCTCTATCCCAACCCCATACCCCATTCCCACATTTTCCTCCCCACCCTTATAAAAACCAATAAAATTCACATTAAAAAATAATAATTTAGTTGTAAGTTCATTTATTTTCCTTGCTGCTGTAAACAATTTGTAGCCTACGTTCAATAAATAAAAAGGCCTATACAACTTTGGATAAGTCAGGTTATTTCCTTCTTTGTAGATCAGAGATGAAAAGCTATTTTTATAACAGTGATCTTGATATTCTTGAACTAAGAATGTAACGTATTTTCATTTATTCAAGTTTCTAATAATAAATAAAAATTATATTTATTAGAAACCAAGCTTTGTAAAGAACATACCAACTGAGATTAATTGGGAGATAAATAACAATGTGTTTTATACAAGGAAAGTGGCCCTTAATTTTTAAAAAAGTTGAACAGCCTTCTTAAAAGTAGGGAAGAAATAAGAATCAGCATTTGAATCATTGGTCAGTACATTTTTAAATACCCTGGAAATATGTGGGAAGCCAATTTTAAACTAAGTCTTCATTTGCATATAAGATCATATGCACCCACAGACAAAATTATTTTTACACAGAACACATTTAAACACACCATAAGAAATGCAAAAATCTGTTATTTGTAGAATACAGAAACAAAAATGGCTAATATAATGAACTGCATTACATTCAGTTATTCACAGGAACTTTGTCATAACCTTTGTCTCAGCAGCATCCAATACTCTTAAGGCAGGGGTGTCAAACTGCCAGGCCGCAGGCCGGATGTGTCATAGTGAAACCATGCCCACCCCATTGCTGGCAATGGAAAAAAAGTCATGATATGTCACGACACATCACATGACATTGCGAGTTTGGCACCCCTGCCCTAAGGAAATTAGAAATATTGAAATACAGATGATTGTTATCTTCTCCATGAAGGGAAACTCAACCACATAATGAGCATTGTCTATTTTCAGAGATTCAGAGGAATTTAGCTCCCTGCTATAACAATAGTCATCTATAGTTGTAATAGTGAGAAAGCTCTAGCAAGGAATGCCCACTGGGAGCTGTTCAAGGTACAGATTTGAAGGAGACTTCTTGAGACTTGATCAAAATTTGTCTTGACCTGGTTAGTTGTGGCTGATATGACTAGACAGGATCTTATATAGGAAACAGCCTGATCACTTTTGCTCCTTGTAAGTCAAAAAACAATACATATCCCCAGTTAATTGCTCTTGCCACTGTTTTCTTTTTTCTTTTTATTGTTAGTATTTTTTTAAATTGCAAAATATTGACAGATTTAAAATGAAATCACACCAGAATAAACATAGAAAAAGGAAAGATAAACAACAGTAAAACAAAAGTAACATTTATGAAACATTTGAAACACATTATTTCGTTTCCTTCCATTTATTTTTTCCAAATATTAACCAATACCTAATTACTGTGTTTTAAATATTAAACAGTGGAGTTGATTAGTAGAATTCATTTAAGTAATTTCATTTAATTGGTTTCTTAACCCTTTCCCTAAAAACAGTACTCAAAATGTCTGAATCTGTCTATGCCACACATAAGAGCCTTGGTGGAGCAGTGGGCTAATGCCTCCTTAAGTAACACCAGCTGCCTGCAATTAGTGCAGGTTCGCATCCCACCAGGCTCAAGGTTGACTCAGCCTTCCATCCTTCCGAGGTAGGTAAAATGAGGACCCAGATTGTTGGGGGCAATTAAGCTGACTTTGTAATAATGCCGCTTGTGGGGGTGTGTGAAAGCCCTAATAAGCAGGCATAGACATAGAATGAAGGCTACTGCTAAGCTTGTAAGCCGCCCTGAGTCTTCTGAGAAGGGCGGGATATAAAATGGAATTAAAATAAATAAATAAAATAAATAAATAAGAGAGCCATTTCTGCTTCTATTTAGTTATGCTTCTATTATGAATGTCTACTAACAGTTCACAATTGTTGCCTATTCTTCAGTTTAGATCTCCCAATCTTGTAATTAAAAGTGTTTTGCTTTTCCAAGGTTATGTGATTACATGTATTTTAGTAAGTTGTGATATTTTCATTTATGTTTTTTGGAATTAGACTTAATAAAAATATTGTATGTTCAATTAAAATGTTATTTTTAGAATTTTCTCAATTATTTTTGGTATTTCCTTCCAATGTTTTCAAGGTGTCTATGGAGATTTTCAGTCATCCAGGTCATGGTTGTTCTAAAGGTGCCTTTTCATGAGGCAGCTGGACTTTCTTGTTTTTATTTGAAGATGTTTAATTTCTCATCCAAGAAGCTTCTTCAGCTCTGACTGGATGGTGGGGAATGGAAAGATTTCTATTCTTACAGACAGCTAGTCATTTGCCTTCTTTTAGAAAGGCCATTTGGAGGTTTACCTATATCCTCAGGATCACCTGAGTAGTGCAAATGTTTGTGGAGCCTTCTTGGCTGCAGAATGTCCAACCATGTCCATCTAACCATGATCTGGATGTCTGAGAATCTCCATAAAGATTTAGCTATGAACTGTGGGATGAACACCCTTTGAATGGTGCAGGAGTATGAATGGATTTCCAGAAAACATTGCAGACTACATGAACTATTTGCACTTCAGTTTGAGATGCAGACAACACAGACTCATCCCCAACAGCCTTTGCACTACTCAGGTGACCCTGAGGACACAGGTAAACCTCAAATGGCCTCAATGACTCTCTAAAACAGGGCTTTTCAACCAGTGGTATGGTTACCACCTGTGGTACATTGGCACCTGGCAGGTGGTACGCGACCATCCTAGGAAAGTGGTAGCAGGGGAGGGGAATGAGCTGAATGGGTGGCAGCACCGCACAAGCCTCAGAGAGAGATGGCTGGAGCTGCAGGGCTGTCAGAGCTCAGTGGAAACACCAGGATCAGCACCAGGATCCAGCTGGAGCTCGGTGCTGATCCTGGCACTTCTGCTGAACCCAGAAGAAGCACCGATCAGCTGGAATGTTGCAGCATCTCCAGGGTCTTGTGATTTACATTCAGATGCTTGGCAACTGATTCATATTTATGACGGTCACAGTGTCCCAGGGTCATGTGAAGTGACCAAAATCTGCTGCAACCACCCAGCAGGGGGGGGGATAAAAACCAAACACCCCCCCACCCCCGCTGCCAATCCTCAAGAGAAATGGTCACAACAATGAAAACCTCAGACCGGAGGAAGAGCGCCGCCGGGTGGGCAGGCAGGTGTCTTGCTCGGCTGTGGCTTGGGGGGCACTTTTTTCAGTGCCATTGTAACTTCGAACAGTCACTAAGCGAGCTGTTGTAAGTTGAGGACTACCTGTACTTTATCACTTTTTTCCTTTTTTTGTCATTCATTAAGCTTTTGACACCTTGCTAGGTGACTGGTAATACTTGGATGTTGCCGTATCCTAAAAGTGGTACAATGGGTGAAAAGGTTGAAAAGCCCTGCTCTAAAAGAATGCAAATGATCCAAGTGTCTGCAAGGAATATAAATCCTTCCATTAGCCACCATCCAGTCAGAGCTGAAGAAGCTTCTTGGATGAGAAGTGAAACGTCTTTAAAGAAAAACAAGAAAGTCCAGTTACCAGCACGTGACAAAATGTTCTAAAATTTGTTATCACATGATATTTCTATCTTGGTAATCACTGACAATTACATAACATCTGTGAAACATTTTATATAATTTCCTCCTCTGAAATTATAGTTGGCATTTCCCCCCACTGTTTTACATTCTCTTTATCAGGCAATTTTCTTTTTGATCAGTTTCTGTTGCATATTTCAATGACAGCTTAAATATATGCTTGCAAAAGTGATTTAAATTTGATCATCTTTGTCAGTGTACTTCTTTCTGGAAATCATTTTTTTAAAAATTATTTTGATAATGCCTCCTTAAGTAACACCAGCTGCTTGCAATTATTGCAGGTTCGCATCCCACCAGGCTCAAGGTTGACTCAGCCTTCCATCCTTCCGAGGTAGGTAAAATGAGGACCCAGATTGTTGGGGGCAATAAGCTGACTTTGTAATAATGCCGCTGGGGTGTGTGTGAAAGCCCTAATAAGCAGGCATATACATAGAATGAAGGCTACTGCTAAGCTTGTAAGCCGCCCTGAGTCTTCTGAGAAGGGCGGGATATAAATGCAATTAAAATAAATAAATAAAAATAAATAAAAAGAGAAGGCATGTCAGTCCAAAGCAAAAAATAAAGGAAAAGGACATAACAGTAGAGGTCCAAATTAACAATCCAATACGACAACTAGATAATGAGAAGGAGGATTGGAATCCTTGTACATCAGAAGAAATGCCAGTCTTAGATCAAAATCAAGGGAATATCAGTAATCAAGAGGAATATTGAATTTCACAATAACTGTGCTTACACAGGAAGTATACTTAACATTGATCCAGCTCCAAAAACAAGTTGACATCTGGTATCTTTGCCCCCATTCAACCAACCCAGTCAGAATATCCTGCTTTTGGGACTCCTATACAAATTGTGACTTGGATCATAGCTGTCTAGAAAGAAGTGTTGACAGTGGACTAGTGAGTTTCTTATCTAAATTTGATGTAATAGCCATTCAGGAAACCTGGCTAACAGAAGAGAATGAATTAGTTCAACTTCCAGGTTAATTAGTTCAACTTCCGCCAAAAGAACAAAGGGCAACCCTCTGGTGGTCTATGTATTTATATTAAGCAAGAATTGCAATGGCAGGGGGAGAAACTATATAATGAAGATAAGTTTTTGAATTTTTTAGCTGTGAAATTTAGATATGAGGAGTTTGAACTAATATTGTAAGTGTATACATTCCTCCAAACATAACCCTGTGTTATAACTCTGACTATTGGACATGTTTAGAAGTCATTCTGGATGATATATGTGTACTGTATCCCCAATCCATAATTATACTGCTGGGAGATTTTAATGCTAAATTAGGTCCATCCTTGCATGAGTTTGCTCAAAAGAAAGGATTCCAAAAGGAATTTCTTGATAATCATCCACAGTGGCTTTCTAGAAACAACAAAAGTAATAGTGCCGGACTGTTTCTACTTTCTTTGATTTGTAAAAGTAATCTCCAAATCTTGGGAGGTAAAAATAATAACTATATATACCCCTACACATACCACTCAGCCCATTCATGCAGCATGCTAGATCTCTTCTGTGTATCAAGAGATAAAGTTGACCTCTTTTTAGAGGTTACCATAAATTTAGCGATGAAAGTGACCATCAGCGTGTGAGTGTAACATTACGAGGTTGCTCAGATTTAAGATTGTATAATATGGCTGACAGATGGCTCACTAAAAACTTAGAGGTGACTCAAAATAAAAGATTAATCTGGGCTAAAGTTGATACAAAGGCAATATCAGACAGTCTTAAAACAGAGAATGCCGTTAACTGGGCTAGAACAATACAGTTGTCTACTACCAACTGGCTGTCTCCAAAGCATTTTTTAATCTTTGTAATATGCTGAAGAAATACGTAATAACTAAACCCCCTGCTAAACGTTGTTGTGTGGGTAGGTCTCACTGGTTTGATCATCCTGAAGCAGTTCCAAAGAGAAGAAATCAGAAATCCATTGATTCTCTCTAGACTCTTATTTGCTTTTCCTTCACCCTAAGACAATTATACTTGCATATATAAATATTCTGTGCTGATTAATTATCTTTTATATATTTTTGAACTCTCCTAAACTTGATTTTAAAGCTTTTCTACTCCAATTAATTTTTACCAAGATGCTAACAATTGCTGCCGTAAATTTCATGCTGTCATTGTCTGCTTGCTCTACACACAAGTATTCTTTCCTTTGTTCAAATATGGAAACTAAAGAAGTTGTTAACATGATTTTTTTGATGCAAAATATCTGCAAACTCTTAATTTGCCTTGTTAAGACAACATTTCTAGAGTAAAATGTAGTGTATTATTAAACATTTTAGTAATCCAATCCTGACATTTTTTTAAAGCATAGATCTTAGGAAGAGATATTCAACATTGTGATATTCTATTTGGACTAATCTGCACAGCTGTCTGTGATGGAAAGAATTAGTCAAATTACATGTACGTATATAAGCACTGAAAAATAATCTTATGGAGAAAATATGTATGAATCAGAAGAATGTGAGAGCAGCTTGGTCCATTTTTTGCATTTATAAGTCCATAATTAACTTGCTTGTAGTAATATTAAAGTTAACTCTATGTTATAATTATAGTCTAGGGACATTATGTCCACTTATCAAATTATAGTAAAAGAAAATGCATTATGGTAAGTCAATAGAAAATTGAATCAGATGACCAAATGGATGACTCATATGGTAAAAGACTACATCATGGCAACTCCTATGGATGCCAGAAGGCCCATTTGATTTGGTGGTTAAGTTATTACATACGTCAGACCCAATTTTATGAGCTTTTTTGCCATATTGTTAAATGAATCACTGAAATTATTTAAGTGAATCCAGCTTTTGCCATTGACTTTGCTTGCCAGAAGGCAGCTGGGAAGATCGTAAATGGTGATCAGGATACAACTATTGTACATTAATGCCAGATGCCAGACGAGTAAATTTTGATCATGTGAGGATGCTCTGTTGGTCATAAGTGGAAGGGCTGGTCATAAGTCACATTTTTCGGTGCTGTTGTAGCTTTGAATAGTCACTAAATGAATGTAAGTTGAGAACTACCTGAATATTTAGCAAGAATGAGAATTTGAATGAATATTAATCTTTATTGTTGCTAAAGTTATTATTTCCAATAAAATATTGGTAATTACCATATATGAAAAAGATACATCTGGACTATATTTGGACTCTACTGAAATATACTTTGGATTCTGATGCTGAATTTCATGAATACTTAATTTTGTGAAAGAATTCTGCTTTAAAAAGGTTGTAAGACTTTTTTCTTCTTTTTTTTGCACTTTAAAAAATGTGGGTGAAGAAACTGATGACATGAAAATGAGTTTCCTAAAAAAAAAGAGAGAAGCTTCTACTGATGGACAGTTCATTATCATTGAGGCTACATTGCAATAATATACCGTAGATTCCGGCGTATAAGATGACTTTTTAACCCATGAAAATCTTCTCAAAAGTCAGGGGTCGTCTTATACGCCCGGTGCTGAAAATTTAGGGACAGGGCTGGCTGGAAAACCTGGAGCGGATCTTCCATTTAGTCTGCGCAGGGAAAGCGGGACCAATTGGAGTAGAAGCTGCAGTCTGTGATTTTTTACAGGCTGGGGTCTGGGCGTCTTTCCTTCTAAAGTTGAAGACCAGCTGTAGGCAGGTGGGGAATGCAAGAGCAATTTGAAAGGCAGGTGGGGAATGCATAGCAGAGCAGCAGCTTAGCTCTAAGGACACATTTGACTCAGGAACTGGGCGGGCTGGCTGGAAAACCTGGAGCGGATCTCCCATTTGGTCTTTTTTTTAATCCCATTTATATCCCACCCTTCTCCGAAGACTCAGGGTGGCTTACAATTTAAAGCACAAATCAATGTGCTTAGCAATAGCCTTCATTCTATGTATATGCCTGCCTATTAGAGCTTTCACCCCCCCCCCCACACACACAAGCAGCATTATTACAAAGTCAGCTTATTGCTCCCAACAATCTGAGTCCTCATTTTACCTACCTCGGAAGGATGGAAGGCTGACTCAACCTTGAGCCTGGTGGGATGAGAACCTGCACTAATTGCAGGCAGCTGGTGTTACATAAGGCTCTGCGCAGGGAAAGCTTTAGAGTGAATTAGGAAAAGTGAAAAAGTGAATTAGGAAAATAGGAAACGGTTGCTGGAATTGGGTATGTGTAGTTTAACGAAGAGAAGGGTGAGGGGTGACACGATAGCAGTGATCCAATATCTCAGGGGCTGCCACAAAGAAGAGGGAGCCAAGCTATTCTCCAAAGCACCTGAAAGCAGGACAAGAAGCAATGAATGGAAACTAGTCAAGGAGAGAAGCAACCTAGAACTAAGGAGAAACTTCCTGACAGTTAGAACAATTAACCAGTGGAACAACCTGCCTCCAGAGGTGGTGAATGCTTCAACACTGGAAGTTTTTAAGAAGAGACTGGCCAGCCATTTGTCTGAAATGGTATAGGGTTTCCTGCCTTAGCAGGGGGTTGGACTAGATGACCTCCAAGGTCCCTTCCTCCTCCTCCTCCTCCTCCTCCTCCTCCTCCTCCTCCTCCTCCTCCTCCTCCTCCTCCTCCTCCTCCTCCTCCTCCTTCTTCTTCTTCTTCTTCTTCTTCTTCTTCTTATTATTATTATTATTATTATTATTATTATTATTATTATTATTATTATTAAGTTTAATCCACTTGCACTGTTTTATGTTTACATGTTTGATGACAAACAGCCTTATGTTTATAAGTGACAGTTTTCCTACTAAGTACCTGCATGTCATAAGCATTTGAATTAAAATTACCATATTAAAATCAAATCTGATGTTTTTTAATTTTTATTTGGTGTGCGTTGGAAGAGGGGTAGTCTTATACGGCGAGTATAGCCCAAACCCTATAATTTAACAGGAAATATAGGGGGTCGTCTTATACGCCCAGTCGTCTTATACGCCGGAAAATACGGTATTTATACAGTTTGGATAAGAAATTGAAAAAGCAAACATAGATATTTGTAGGAACAGAAATGAACTTGACCTGAATCTAAAGTTATTCAAATTTAATACACTGAAGTGTTGGTTTTGTTTGCTTGCTTGCTTTGGTTGAGGTTGAAGAAACATTAAATTATGGATTTGCTATACAAATGGAAAGGCTATTAGGGTGGACATGGCACACATAATCATACTTAGGATGTCAGTATAAATAGTGAAGAAACAGCAAAAAGAAAAGGAACAGAAAAAGAGGAGCAATAATCCAAATGGGGTATGTGTCATGGTTCCGACTAATGAAACCAAATAAATCAGAACCCCGAGGCTTGAAGCTTCCTCAAAGCACGTTTATTGGATACATAATATCAGCAGTCAAAAGTGAAACCAACTCTGAAATTTCCCTAGAAATTCAGTGTAGCTAAAAATAACATCCCTCCCCCACTATGCTATAGATCAGGAGTGTTAAAGTTGCATCATATGGATGCTGTGCCCACCCCAGCTCTGGCAATGCAAAGTCACGAGACGTTGCGACATATCATGTGATGCCGTGAGTTTGACACCCGTGCTATAGATCATACAATCCAATGAAAGTAATTGGAATGCTCCTCAATTCATCTTTGCTCCTCCTTCCAGCACCTGCAGGAATGACCTTGGTTCCCATGGGATCGTTCTGTGTTTTGTCTAGCAATACTTTCGTTTTCCTTCCCCCCTCCCCTCTAATCTATGTGGTAACTTAGAATGACAAAGATGGCTTCAGCCAGGCTCTTTTCAGAAGTTGACATATGTGTAGGTAGAAAAATCAGGTATCCTCCTCTGAATTAATCTTGACTTTTTTCAACTTCCCAATCTAATCCAGTATGTTCTGATAATATGCCCTGCAAATACAGGGTGTTTCTTTTTTCTTTGAATGATGCTAGAAATACTATTGGAAGACAGGAAGCATAATACATTGCCTTAATCAGTATTATACTGATTACTGATATACTCATTCATAAAACTGTATGTTGGTAATATTCTAAGGTAATTCAAAGCAGCGTTCCATTAAAGACAGTGCTGATCAAACTGCACAACTATGACACATTAAACAGAGCACAGCCATATTTATGGTGTTTCATACTCTTGACAGTCTCTTCTCATTTTGCATTCCAAGTACCTAGGAAAAATTGATTTATTGAACCACTGGTTGACTAACATAGCCAGCTGGTAGACTGAAAGATATCGTGTAAGTACTGATTATACAATATGTAGAAACAGCCACTCTCTGTATTCAGAAACATTACAACTCAAGTCTGTCTTTTTGTATCTCCAGCTGTGTCCTCTTTTCCTTTGTTTTTAAGATCCAAATAGCAATAAAGATTATCTACTAATCTTATTTCACATTGTGTTGAAATAGAGGAAGGAAGGTGAAAAATGCACTTTTCATCTTATTTTCTTTAGCCCCATTAGTGTTTTATTTATTAGATTTAAAATATACAATTCAAGGTGGAAAACATACCTAATACTCTTTCTTCCTTTTACAACAATCACGCTATGAGATGAGTTGGGCTGAGAGAGAGTGACTGGGCCAAAATCACCCAGCTGGCTTTCATGCCTAAGGTAGGACTAGAGAAACACACACACACACACACACACACACACACACCACATATACACCAAATAAATTTATTTAAATATTATTTAATTAATAAATGATTAAATATTAATCTAATTAATTACTAATTATTGATCAACTAATATATTTAAAATATTTTAAAAATATATTTGCTACCAGGATGATTATTGTTATTGTGGAACAAAATTCTCTGAATTATCTAAAATAAGTTAGCTAACGTAGATAGATAGATCAGAAGCCTGCAGAAAGCTACTCATGTATCTCACAATTTAACCTTCCTATTGGCTTATTTTTGTCCTAATCATCTTTCAGGGTTTTTGCTATTTGAGTCAGAAAAAATGTTGACAGGCTTTAGAGCTCTCAGCAGGAACATGAGGACTCCTCAGTCTAAGACCAGCACCGCTGACATTTGTGCTTTTTAGCAGTGAGCAGGACTTTGCCTAAATCAATAGCTTGGCAGAGCTGTTGCCATTAGTGGAGTTTCTGGAAAAGAGAAGTTATTTATAGAAACTTGTTTGTGCAAAGCCAATATTTACCTGTCAGCCTTCTCAAATTTTGTCATTCGTCTTTGTCATTAATCCTGGCTGCTTTTCAAACTGAACAATGGAATTTTCCTAGAGAAAATACCATAAAGATACTTTTGAAATTTGCTTCTCCCTACTTTCTCTTCACATACTAGTAATATTGCCAGGCCATGAAATGCCATCCAACTCAAGAGCCTTGTTTGTTCTTCACACAGTAAGTTAAAACAGTCTGGAAATTCCAAATCTGATATTAACATATTCAGGAGAAGAAAAATCTTTCTAAATGAAAATTAATTTCAAATGCTCATATGATATTGTTTGCATAAGAACTAGGATACAGGTAGTCCTTGACTTAACAACAGTTCAGTTAGTGACTGTTCAAAGTTACAATGGCACTGAAAAATTGGAACACTACATTAATAAACAACTCATGGAACACACAAATGCCAGGGTCCTACTAGGGGGAGAATTTAATGCCAGATTGGGACCAGATGATTATACTTTATTCATGAAACGTCATCAATATCCACCATTGGAGGTCCCTATGCATACCATCGCCCTCCTCATACGACTCTCTAAAGACATTAGAGCTAACTATGCTGGCCTCTGTCTTGCCAAGTTGGCAAATAAATTTAACTTCTTCATATCTAACGGCTCACGGCCTGGTGACTATCCTGGTGAGTTTACATTTATGGCAGGGTCTAAAACTAGTACCATTGACTACATCTTAACTTCTATGGACATAGTGACATCCATGCATTTCCTATGGGCTGTTCTAGGCCTGGGAGGCCTCCTCCACACCTCCAAGGCCTAGAGCAGACTTCTGGAAGTGACATCACGCACTTCTGGTGGGCCGTTCTACACCTGTGAGAAGCCTGTGAGAAGCAGCATGGGTTCAGCCAGTTCTCCGAACTCAACAAAATTTAGCTTCCAGTTCTATCGAACCAGTGCAAAACCGCTGAATCCCACCACTGGGTCTATCTATATTACTTAAGGTAGACAGAAAAAGAGATTACAAAACCTTTATGTTTATGAAAACAAGTTTTTTATTATTTGCAACATGTTTTGAATGAAATGAAATTAAATCCTTTTCATATCTCTATATGGCAACTATCAACTTAATGTAAAACATGATTACAGGAGGTAGGAAAAAAGTTAGGCCTTCCACAAAAGTTCCACTCTGTCTTAATGGTGTGGGAGAATACAAAAACAAAGCCACAAACCCCCCTCTCATTAGAGATAAACTCTTCTTTGAATCAGACTTGATTGTTGATGAGTGTGTTGCTAATATACACATCATTTTCCTGACAACTATACAGAAATGGTTTGCCACCTTTCTTTTCTAGGATTTCTTTTCAAGTTCCCAATTACCTGGGGATTTTGTGGTGATTCCCAGTCACCATAATTATTGGATTAGCCAAGGCCACCATATATTGCTTCCTCTGTGGCCTAGATGTACAATAATTATGCCAAGGGCCATAGATTATATACTGCATGGGTATCAAACTTGCTGCATCATGTAATGTGTCTCAAAGTATCACGACTTTTTTTGCATTATGATGCAACAGGCCTGCAGGCCGGCAGTTTGACACCCCTGATAATGCATTATAGAAGGTAATATAAATGCATATAGAAGGCTGAAGGTTCAATCTCTAGCATCCCAGGTAAGATGAGGAAAATCTCAGAGGAAAATGTTCCAATTTTTTTTTGAACAACAGACAAAATTTAGCATAACAGAATTTTCTGTATCTCCATGCAATAGAAAAGGTCTTAATTATTGGTAATTTGCAATGCAAAATATCCCAAACTGATGTAATTAACACAGTGTGCCACTGATTTTACCTAATGTTTTTTACATAATAGACTTGTCATGTAGCTTGCAGTTAATTCTCTCTCTTTTCATTATTTAATATAAAGTATTAAATTTTTTCCAGCTTGAAACTAAACTATTCCTTCCTTTTTTCTTTGTAAGGCCATAATGTAATGCATAGTTTGTTGTAACTAAGTTCCATAAAAAGAAATGATCTCACTTATATGTAAACATGCAATGAATTTCTTTGTAAATATGCTAAACAGAAAAAAAATCTATATACTATTGGAATTATAAATAATTCATGTATATTATTAAAATACTATATTTTTATTTGATGAGGAAATATATATTACAGATAAAACATTTTCCCCAAACCTTTTCCCCAAAATCAAACTAAAATATTTTCACTCTTTTTCCTACGAGCATTAGCATTTTAAAAATGTTACATCTCTAAAAAAAAAATTAAGAAATGGTGGAGGAGAATCTGTTCTTTCTATTCAACCCTCCTGTCTCCAAATATTTTTACACAGTCATGATTCCAACATTGGAATATAACATTTGGAGAATAAATTGCAAATGATTGGTATACACTCTATTGACGGGCAACACAATATAGCTTATGTTAATGAAAGAATATCCTCCACAAAATCTGTGCAGATTCCAAATCATTAAACTGAAAGAAGATTAAGGAAATATATATATATATATATATATATATATATATATATATATATATGTGTGTGTGTGTGTGTGTGTGTGTGTGTGTGTGTGTGTGTGTGTGTGTGTATGTGTATGTGTATGTATATATGTATATGTATATGTATATGTATATGTATATGTATATGTATGTGTATATATATATATATATATATATATATATATATATATATATATATATATATATATATATATATATATATATATATATATATATATATATATATATATATATATATATATATATATATATATATATATATATATATATATATATATATATATATATTTCCTTAATCTTCTTTCAGTTTAATGATTTGGAATCTGCACATATATATATATGTCTCCACCTTTGCTTTCCAGAAATGGAAGTATGAACTCCAAAGTTTGTTTCAGAGTGAAAGATTCAAATCTAGTGTGTGTTCTAAAACAAAGTTTTTCTGCTGCACCAACAGGATAATAAAACTTGCAATGGAAGTCCATTGTCAAAATGTTAAAAACAGAAATTAACTACAAAGAACTCCACGCCTTGGCTGAGGTAAAGACAAGATGATAATAGGCCATTGCACACATGAACAGTGGTGATGTAAAATAGATTTAAACCAAGTTCCCTTTCTTTTTCTTATATTTTGCTATCAACTTCTTACTGTTATTTGTGCTTTATATGGTATCATTTAAATAAATTCTGTGATGAGTATGTATAGCTAACTAGTGCTGATCAGTTCATTTTACTCAACCAATTCTCAGTATTCCAGGGCCAGCAGGAATGAGGATAATTAGAAGCTCCAGTTCAAATTGCAGTAGGGAGACTGGAGAATAGATAAAGTACATATCAAAGTGCTCTAAAATAATACGTTGCACTAGAAGAAACACTATATTTTTCTGCTAAACTTTTCCTTTGTTTTCATCATGTGCTCCTCTTTGTAAATTAACATGAAATAAGAAATAAAAATCTGTTTTGTCATCAGTGTGTTTGTTCCCTCTGACAAGGCATATTAGAAAATCCACTTAGACAACTTTTTTTAAATTGAAACAACTCAGATAATGTGTATAAGTAACTCCAAAGCAGATATTATAGCCCCTTCAAAAACCTATTCATTATAAAAATTGAACAGAATGTACTAAATGTTAGTTAAAATGTATGAGTGTAAGGGAAGGTAGAGCAATAAAAGAAGAATAGTTGTATAAAGTAAATCTAGTAAAACAAAACAATAAAGCAATCAGAAGCAATAGTAAAAAGGGCCTAATATGGAAGAAGATAATGAACTACTAGAATTTAAGCTCTATTTCATATATATATTGTCTTCATAATATATTGCTGAGAACTGTTGGTGTGAAGACAAAACATCATTATGGCTATGAAGAAATTGTTTCTATATAAAAATTGTACTAAAATCTATCAGGCTGTCATTACATCATCATTTTATTCCAGTGCTTTCTACAATAGCTCAATCCATAGTGTGTGTGTGTGTGTGTGTGTGTGTGTGTGTCTGAGAAGAGGGGAGGGGAGGAGAAGGGATCAGGCAAAAGTTCAGTGTATTATTCTTATGTAATCAGGAAAAATCAAGCTGGCTTGGATTTTTGTAAAAAAAGATTTTGATATTAACTTGGGTGCCCAAGAAAAATTTATTTATTTATTTATTTATTATTGGGACTTATATGCCACCCTATCTCCCGAAGGACTCAGGGCGGCTAACAACAATAACATACAATAAATACAGAAGTTAAGATAAAATTAAAATTAAAGGCCTCTGTACAATAAATTAAAATTAAAATAAATTAAAAATTAGAGTTAAAAAATTAAAAAACATAATTAAAATCCCTGTCAGTCCAGGTCAGCCAGGTGGAAAAGGAGTGTTTTGAGGCCGCGGTGAAAGGACTGGAGATCTGGGGCCATCCGAAGCTCAGGGGGCAGCTGGTTCCACAGGGCTGGCGCTCCCACAGAGAAGGCCCTTCCCTTGGGGTTCGCCAGCCGACATTGTCTAGCCAACAGTACCCTGAGGAGGCCTTCTCTGTGTGAATGTACTGGGCGATGGAAATTCGTTCCCGGCAGCAGATGGTCCTGCAAGTATCCCGGGCCTAAGCCATGTAGGGCTTTAAAGGTAAGTACCAGAACCTTAAATCTCACCCGGAGATTTTTATTTTGAGAACTAAATTACATAATATTAGTATTTCAACATGGAATTCCTTATTGGCATTTTTTTTGGAATATGTGTTTCTCCAAGTCCTGAAATAAAATTAATCAGGAAATTTGGAAAATTGCCTTATCCAATTGCACAAGGTTTGAAGCCTTCCAAAAGAAAAATTCTGCAGGAAATTTGAACAAGCCTCAGGAATAAGGTCTGGCATAACAACCGCTGCCTTAAGAAGGGTCAAGCAGGGTGTGGTTGTCCAGCAGCAGCAGAAGATATTGAAGGTCACCTGGGGGCACTAAACACTAAACATTGACATCTTAGGAATCAGCAAACTAAAATGGACAGGAATGGGTGAATTTAATCATGGGGGATTGGAATGCTAAAGTAGGAAGCCAAAAGATAACTGGAATAACAGGCAAGTTTGGCCTTGGAGTACAAAATGAAGCAGGGCACAGGCTGACAGAATTTTGTCAAGAGAATACGATGGTCATCACAAACACTCTTTTTCAACAACCCAAGAGACTGCTCTACACATGAACATCACCAGACAGTCAACACAGAAATCAGATTGACTATGTGCTCTGCAGCCAAAGATGGAGAGATTCTATACAGTCAGTAAAAACAAGACCAGGAGCTCACTGTGGCTCAGACCACGAGCTTCTCGTTGCAAAATTTAGGCTTAAACTGAAGAAAGTAGGGAAAAGCACTAGGTCATTCAGATATGAACTAAATCATATCCCTGATGAATATACAGTAGAGGTCACAGATTTAAGGAATTAGATCTGATAGACAGAGTGCCTGAAGAACTATGGACAGAGGTTCGCAACATTGTACAAGAAGTAGCAACTAAAACCATCCCAAAGAAAAAGAAATGCAAGAAAGCAAAATGGTTGTCTGAGGAAGCTTTGCAAATAGCTGAGGAAAGGAGAGAAGTGAAAGGCAAGGGAGAAAAAGAAAGATACACCCAATTGAATGCAGAATTCCAGAGAATAGCTAGAAGAGATAAGAATGTCTTCTTAAATGAACAGTGCAAAGAAATAGAAGAAAACAATAGAATAGGGAGGACCAGAGATCTCTTCAAGAAAATTGGAGAGATGAAGGGAATGTTTCATGCATAAATGGGCATGATAAAATGGCAGGGACCTAACAGAGGCTGAAGAGATTAAGAAGAGGTACCAAATTACACAGAAGAACTATACAAGAACGAGCTTAATGTCCCTGATAACCATGATGAGGTGGTCACTGACCTCGAGCCAGACATCCTAGAATGTGAAGTGAAGTGGGCCTTAGAAAAGCTGAGCAACAACAAAGTTAGTGGAGGTGACAGTATTCCAGCTGAGCTATTCAAAATCTTAAAAGACGATGCAGTAAATTTGCAAGCAAATTTGGAAAACTCAGCAGTGGCCACAGGATTGGAAAAGATCAGTTTACATTCCAATTCCAAAGAAAGGCAGTACCAAAGAATGGTCAAACTATCACACCATCGCACTCATTTCACATGCTAGTAAAGTTATGCTTAAAATCCTACAAGCTAGACTCCAGCAGTATGTGGATCGAGAACTACCAGAAGTACAGGCAGGATTTCGAAGAGGCAGAGGAACTAGAGATCAAATTGCCAACATACATTGGATCATGGAGAAAGCTAGGTAGTTCCAGAAAAACATCTACCTCTGCTTCATTGACTATGCTAAAGCCTTTGATTGGATCACAACAAACTGTGGCAAGTTCTTAAAGAGATGGGAGTACCAGACCATCTTATTTGTCTCTTGAGAAACCTATATGCGGGACAAGAAGCAACAGTGAGAACTGGACACGGAACCACTGATTGGTTCAAAATTGGGAAAGGAGTCCGGCAAGGCTGTATATTATCGCCCTGCCTATTTAACCTATATGCAGAGCACATCATGAGAAATGCAGGGCTAGATGAATCAAAAGTTGGAATTAAGATTGCCGGGAGAAATATCAACAACCTAAGATATGCAGATGATACCACTCTAATGGCAGAAAGTGAAGAAGAACTAAAGAGCCTCTTGTTGCGGGTAAAGAAGGAGAGTGCAAAAGTTGGGTTGAAACTTAACATTAAGAAAACCAAGATCATGGCATCTGGCCCTCTCAATTCCTGGCAAATAGAAGTGGAAGAAATGGAGGCAGTGACAGATTTTATTTTCCTGGGCTCCAAGATCACTGCAGATGATCTTGGGGACTGTAGCCAAGAAATTAAAAGACGCTTGTGCTGGGGAGGAAAGCCATGGCAAATCTAGACAGCACACTAAAAAGCAGAGACATCACCCTGTCAACAAAAGTGCATATAGTCAAGGCTATGGTCTTCCCAGTTGCAATGTATGGCAGTGTAAGTTGGACCATAAGAAAGGCTGAGTGCCAAAGAATTGAGGCCTTTCAACTATGGTGCTGGAGAAGACTCCTGCGAGTCCCTTGGACTGCAAGGTGATCAAACCAATCAGTCCTAGAGGAAATCAACCCTCTTTAGAAGGTCAGATCCTGAAGTTGAAACTCAAATACTTTGGCCACCTAATGAGAAGGAACGACTCACTGGAGAAGAGCCTAATGCTGGGAAAGATTGAGGGCAATAGAAGAAGGGGATGACAGAGAATGAGGTGGCTGGAGGAATCACTGAAGCAGTAGGCGTGAGCTTAAATGGACTCCAGAAGATGGTAGAGGACAGGAAAGCCTGGAGGAACGTTGTCCATGGGGTCGTGATGGGTCGGACATGACTTTGCAGCTAACAATTGAGCCAAAAGCAAATGAAAATGCTCACATGAGGAGACAAAGATCAAAGATGACATTTCTGAGAACCAAGTGTTATGCCTCATGATTGCTTCACTTAAGGACTTCAATTCTGGCATTCCTGGCTGTGGTCATTAAGCAATCACTTTGTCTTTAAGCAGATGGAGTGAAACAACTGCCTGCTGAATTCAGGTCCCCTTCATGCACGGAGGTAAAACAAACTCCTCTGCTGCGATAGAGAAACCAAGCTCAAATCTGAAAATCCTCACTCCATTGCTGCAGTCTGATGGAAGAGTTCCTTTGGGATCTGAGCTTCATTTGTGCAGTCCACCAGAGAGGTTCTACTACTCTCAGCCAGCAGTCCTTTTGCTTTTCCAAAAGATAGGGACTAATGGGAGAAGTGGAGATCAAAGGTCCACATGGAGCTGAGATCCCCTCTCAGCTGAGATTCTGTCCCGGCAGGCAGTCTTTCACTCTATGTAAAATATACTCAGCATCTGCACAGGGAGCCTATGGTAAAATAAGAGTGATTCTAGAAAATACCATATCAGTAAAAGAAGTGTATATGTGGAGCACCAGCTATAGAACACACCACCAATGTTTTGTTTGATTGTAATTTATATTCCTTGGTAAGGACCCAGTATCTAGATCCATTTCTAGTTAGATTGGTCCATTTGGAGCTTAATATTAGATGGTTGTACTTCCTTCAAGAGGTAAATGTAGGTAAAAATATATATAAAAACCACCAAATCACCTCCAAATCCCAAAACACATCAGATCTTCCATGTTTTATGAAAGGTAAGCAAGATCTAGAATCATGGCCAATCTCTGATCTGGGGGGTGGGGGCATTCCAGAATGCAGGTGCTACGACAAAACAGGCACAATTCTCCAAGGTCCCAAAAGGTAACATTCTTAAATGATGGGATGTATCCTATTCTTAAAATTCAAATTTCTGTTCACAACATTTTAAATAATCAATAAGACACTAGGAAAAAGGAAAGGAGCAAATGAAAATTTGCTGCAACTACAGGAAAAATACTCAATAGAGCAAAGAAGCCTGGGAAACTGAAGATAAAGATTAGCAGACTGGCATTTAGAATCAGTATCTGTGATTCATAATTGATATTATGCATATTGAAAAGAAACAAAAACACATAAAGTAATTAGTTTTTAAATTACTGTAATCTCTAAGATTCCCAGAATCATATAGGTTTGAGTGGCCTACAAATGTAATAAAATTTTATATTGTATTAATATACCATATTTTTATTAATAAAATAATAAATTCCCAGAAATAAAAATGATAAAGAAAATCTTTCTAATTGTACTAAATGGAACAGAATTATTTTCAGTAAAAATTACTGAAAAAATGCTCAATTTATCAGCTCTAGTTTGAATGAAGACATTACATAATTTGGAATTTCCTTTTCTTCTTTTTAATGGGAGAAACAAAGTTTATATCCTCTTCTTTTTCACTGAGCTCTTTATCAAGCAGAAAACATACAGAATTCAGTATGAATTCAAATATGTTAGTGTATGCCCTATTTTTTCAAAAGATAGCTTCATCCTGAAGAATTGAGGAGAGATGTAGTGTTCTATTTAAAGGCATCCTTCTTTAAGGCAGCTTAAAGAATCATAAGAAAAGCAAAGCAATTACACATTAATAATTAGAACTTGAACAGTAAACATAGCAAGCTCAAAGGTTTCCTGTTTGGTCTTCCTTCCTCATGTCATTCTATTTGAAGGAGAATAGTTTTTTATCTTGTATTTATATTTCTACATTAGCATATAAGTAAAATGTAAACAATTCTCAGCCTATTCTGATGCTTATTAAAGCATAGGTTGCTACCAAAAAAGCTGGCTCAGTCCTTGACCCTTATTTCAGACTGTGAACTGTGAGCTGCAACAATCCAGACAATCAATCAATGACAGATTGGTGTCATCTATTGCTTGTTCAGATAATTGCAGTCAAGAACGTTACACATCTGTCAGTGCAGAATTTTAAAGCTGCTTAAAAAAATTGGAATGGATGAAACAAAAGTGTGGAATTCAGAATCCTAGCAATAGCACTTAGACTTATATATCACCTCATAGCTCTTTACAGCACTCTCTGGGAGGTTTACGATGTCAGCATATTGCTCCCAACAATCTGAGTCCTCATTTTACTGACCTCAGAAGGACCTCAATACAATCAGTCTCTCCCATGCCCCTAAGACAGAGGCCCCCAACCTTTTGAGCACTAGGATTAGTTCCATGGAGGTTTTTCCTTGGACTGGAAGGGACATGCTGCCTGCATTACACGGATGGGGCTTTGCTTGTTTGTGTGGCCAGGTTTCTGGTGCCAGTCCATGGACCAAGGGTTGGGGACCCCTGCTGTAAGAGAAAACCCAGAAAGGAAACAAGGATGAGGTGGAATACTGGATAATGCCCAGATTTTCCAGCTCCTTTACCAGCAGAATGATTGGACAACTCCTTATTTCTTGGTGGCTATAACATAGAAACAGCAGATACTGTACATCTAATAATCATATGGACGTATTCTAAAATTCCTTAGGTGTATCCATTGGACCCTCTATATACAAATGTGTGTTAAGCACTATGGAGCGGTATGTAAATGCTGTTATTACTATGTGTGTGTGTGCGTGCGTATTATATAATACATACTCATGTATATGCTTGTATCTCTCTCTCTCTCTCTCTCTCTCTCTCTCTCTATATATATATATATATATATATATATATATATATATATATATATATATATATATATATATATATATAAATCGATAGATTGATCGATAGATAGATCGATAAGATTTTATTTGAATTGCAGAGCCATATGCTATCCAAATTTTCTTGTGCAACTTCTTTGCATGTGAAAATAAGCTCGATGTCTGGCATTGTAAGCTTAAAAATACATACTGGAAATGATTTTTGTGATGTGCATGTACAGTTTGTAAACGTGTGTGGAAACTAAGATGTACCCCGATCATATCCAATGTTGCTCCAACTCCATCTACATTGGCATATAACCCTGGACATGCTATTCCAGAGAGAAGCTGTGATTTCTTTGTTGGTGGTCCAATGGTTAGGGTTTTGAACTTAATAAGCTTAGAACAGGTTACATCAGAGTCTATCCTACATTTTCAGTTTTTCCTCACAATAAATACAGAATGTCTATGTAATTTCTGAGAGGCTTCTAGAAATCATCACAGTACAGTAGGACAGTACACTTTTAATCCAACAGTTTTAGATGTTTGGCTGCCCTATAGATATAGTGTGTGTGTGTGTGTGTGTGTGCATGTGTGTGTGTGTATAGTTTATATATATATATATATAACTTATATATATATAACTTACATATATAATTTCTGACTTTCTGAAATTCATTCTGACTTTCCTTTTGGAATTGAATTATATTATATATATAATATAATTCAATTCCAAAAGGAAAGTCAGAATGAATTTCAGAAAGTCAGAATTTGTATAATAATTTTAATTATTACATAAATTTTGATAGTCATAGATAATATGAAGGACCATCTCATCCCACTAGGATTGACCCATCCCTCTCATGCTGTCAGAGGATGCATGCTGCAGGTCCTGTCAGCTCGATTATTCTGGCTGGCAGGGACTAGGAGGAGGGCCTTCTCTGATATTGCTCCTCCCTTCTGGAACATCTTGCCCCCTGATGTGAGGTTGGCCCTAATCCTCCTATCCTTTCATAAGGGTCTAAAGACCAGTTTGCCTGGGGCCCCAATAGGGGAACAGCACAGGGGAGGTGACTGATTAATCACAGATCCCATGTTCCCCATTACGTACCTGCCTTCCCCACGTCCTTGATTTTAATCTTTGATTTAAATTTATTTTAATTTTAATTTAATTTATTCATGTTTTAATGTACATTACTGTGCAAAAGTTTTAGACACTTGTGCAAAAATGCTGTAAATTAAGAATACTTTCAGAAATAGAAGTAATAGGTTATTTTCATCAATCAACAAAGTGGAAAGTAAATGAACAGAAGAAAAATCCAAATGAAATCAGTATTTGGTGTGACCACACTTTTTCTTCAAAATAGCATCAATTCTTCTATGTACCCTTGCAGTTTTTGAAGGAATTCAGCAAGATTCCTTCAAGGTTGTTCCAAGCATCTTGAGAAATAACCACTGGTGTTCTGTGGATGCAGGCTGCCTCAAAACCAGGATTTCTTGTTCTTCTTAATGACATTGGATGTATATTTGGGGGCATTGTCTTGCTGCAGAATAAACTTTGGGCCAAACACATGCCTTCCTGATGGTATGGCATGATGGATATGTATCTGCCTGTATTTTTCAGCATTGAGGACATTAACAAACCTGACTAAATCTCCAACTCTAGTTGTAGAAATGTAGCCCCAGACTTGTAAGGAACTTCCACCATGCTTTGCTGTTGCCTATGGACACTCATTATTGTATTGCTATCCAGCCCTTCAGCAATAAACTGCCTCCTGCTATAATCAAATATTTCAAATTTTGACTCATGAATCCAGAGCACCCGCTGCCATTTTTATGCACCCAGTTCTATATTTTTGGGCATAATTAAGTCACCTTGTTTCCACATCAGAGGTATGGCTGCTATTCTTCCATGAAGACCACTCCTGGTCAGAATTCTCCGGACAGTGGATGGATGTACCTGGGTCCCATTGGTTTCTGTCAGTTCTGTGCTGATGGCACTGCTATCTTCTGATGTCAAAGGAAAATAAGCATGATGTGTTTTTCATCTGCTGCATTAAGTTTCCTTGGCTGACCACGGCAGCTACGATCTTCAAAAGAGCTCGAACAGCACATCTTGAAATGCAAGTCTGCTCTAAAATCTTTGCTGTGAGAAACTTTGCTGATGAAATATAACCATCTTGTGTCTTGTTCCTGTTCTTAGTTTTGCCATGGTTCCATGTGACATGAAACTATCTTCCACAACATCACCTTAGTAGCAGAGTTGGGCTGTTCCTCACCCAGTTTTAAGTCTCTGACACAGCCTTTTCTGTTTCAGTTAATGACTGTGTTTGAACCTACATATGAAATTGATGCTCATTAGCACCTGCTTGGTATAACTGATTAATCATACCTGACTCTAATCGTACAAGATCGTGCAAGTGGGCAAGTGTAGGAATTAATAATGTTTTTAAGGCAAATCATGATCACACCAAATATTGAATTGATTTGGATTTCTCTTCTGCTCATTTACTTTCCATTTTGTTAATTGATAAAAAATAAATGATTACCTCTATTACTGAAAGCAATCTTAATTTATAGCATTTTTGCACAACTGCCTAATTCTTTTGCACAATACTGTAGATATATATATTTTATGTCTGTAAGCTGCCCAGACTTACCTTATGGTATGATGGGCGGCCAATAAATTTTATAAACAAAGTAAAAACCTGTATTATTTTCAGTTCAGTGAATCTTTTATCATTATTCATTCAAGTATATGAAATACAAATTTAAAGATTTTATAAATAATACTTATAAAATATGTTTTTCATACTTTCTGTTCTTAGATTTTACAAAATACAACTTATGTCAACCTAAATTATGATTTATTATGGAATCGTAATTCATATCATTTAATAGTTACAAAGGTGACAGTATTTATTATTAGTGAACTTTTAAATTTTTACCTTCTAGTCAAAGTTATAATGTAATGTGTTTTCATTTTTCCTATTGCTGTGAACTCTGCAAAAAAGTGCAAGAACAGAACATTCAGAGGATGATGCTATTTATAGGAGAAAAACAGATTCTGATTTGGCTCTAAATTTCATAGTCCTACGTTATGCACAAAGATATCAGAAATGTTAATTTGGCTTTGTATTATAAATAGGAAATCCCTTAATTTAATATGCACATGTCAGGCCCAAGCCCAAAGATGACACAGTGAAATCTAATTAAGTCCAATTCTGTATTTGCTTACACCTAATAAATTGAACCTTGCCAAATTAAAATATACAGAGAGATTCTAGAATGTGGGTACCCTGAGCCTCTTTCTCCGCTCTCTACCTAGTTAAGAACTGCACTCTCTTGATTTAGGTTCCTCACTGAAATGTATTGCCTCCTCCCTGGGAAATTGTGGTGCTCTTCTCTTCTCTTCTCTTCTCTTCTCTTCTCTTCTCTTCTCTTCTCTTCTCTTCTCTTCTCTTCTCTTCTCTTCTCTTCTCTTCTCTTCTCTTCTCTTCTCTTCTCTTCCTTCTCTTCTCTTCTCTTCTCTTCTCCAGATGCACATTCTATCATAATACACTTTTTTTAAAAAAAGGCTGATTTAGCATAAAAATTACAAATAAATCAAAGAATAGATGACAGCTACAAAACTACCGGTAAAATGAGAGAGTCACCTTGTATGAGATGGCTGATAATAAATAAAGTGACATATTTTGTTTTCAATAATTGCTACAGAGACAAGCCCATTGAGTATGCATTATTTTGTTGTTTATCATGTAAAAAGCCAAGACAAATACTGCAGAAGCTATTATGGATATCACCAATAGTGTTGTTTAGTTGTTTAGTTGCTATGTCATGTCTACTTCTTCGCAATCTAATGGACCAAAGCACACCATGCCTCCCTGTCCTCCAAGAGTATGTCCAAATTCATGTTCATTGGGTCAATGACACTATTAACCATCTTACTCTCTGCTATCCCTTCTCCTTTTGCCTTCAATCTTTCCCAACGTCAGGTTGTTTTCCCAGTGAGTCCTCTCTTCTCATTTGTTGGTCAAAGTATTTGAGCTTGATTCAGTAACTGTCCTTCCAAAGAACAATCAAGGTTAATTTCCTTTAGGACTGACTGGTATGATCTCTTTGCAGTCCAAGAGACTCTCAAGACTCACCACAATTCGAAAGCATCAAATTCTTTGGTGCTCAGCCTTCCTTATGGTCCAACTCTTACAGCCATACAAAACTAGTGGGAAAACTATAGCTTTGACTATACAGACCTTTGTTGGAAAGGTGATGTCTCTACTTTTTAATATGCACATACTGCAGTAGCTATTGTGGATATTACCTTCAGTGTTAGGAGGAGCAATCAATCTGTCTGCCTCGTATATATTGTTTAATTCTTTCAGATCATTTATTACTTATTCGCATAGATTGTAGTCATAAGCTCTCAGTTACAAATCATTCTCCCCAAAACCTGGGTAGCATCACTCAGCTGATCAAACAGCCAAAAAACACTAGCAGAAGAACTCTGAGATACTGTGATCCTTTAATAAGCTCCACTGTTGAGGGATTTTTGTTTTTCTACTCTTATTACTTATTTCTCCTAATGCATTCAAATGTATAAACTTGTCAATCAGCTCCATCTTCACTCATTTAAATCCTGAAAGTTGATTCCAGAAACAAAACTGATGCATATGAAGCCTCCCCAGAAATAATAATAATGTCTTCAAATGGAATTGTGCAGTGTTTAATCCCAGATGGGTAGGAATTATCTTCTCATCTCAGAGGGAAATGCATTCAGTATTTAATCAGTTATTTTTTCATTCTCTTAAATATTAAAAAGGCCAACCTCTCAGTGATCTGTAGCTAAGAATAGTTTCTGATAAGATGCTTGGCAGATTAATACCACACATAGGTAAATAAAATCATAGTAGTAGCACAGGAATTGGTTTTCTATCAATGGCTTTTGTTGTAACTGATATCTCTAGCAATGAAATCATGCAGTTTGTTACTCAGAAATCATCCAAAACTAAACTATAAAGTAATTCCTTCTAGTAAGATAAATTTATGAACACCAGTCAAATCCCTGACCAGAAATGAATTCCCTCCCTACCCTTCAATTAAATAATGAAGGAAAAGTTCACTGAAACCTCTTCTTCTTTTGAATTTTCCTCAAAAACCATGCTTAATTGTGAAGAAGAAAAAGAATGTTATCTCCTCCAGGTTTGTGAATAAAATTTCTCAAAGCACAGAAAATACTAACCCTCCCAGAATTTTTTTTTAATGTTTTCAACTCAGTGTCCATTCTTGGTGCTGCAAATCCCAGCAATTTTTCTGGCAATATTTCAGAAGTGCTTTATCATTGCCTGTTTCCTGGAACTGAGGGAGTGACTGACCTAAAGTCACCCACATGGCTTTCATGGCTAAAGGGGAACTAGACGCACAGTCTTCTTTCTTCTAGCCTCATAACTACTTCATCAGACTGACTCTCTACCCAGACTTTTATTGTGTAGTAAATAACTAGATATAGTAAGTTGGCCTTGGGTCCTATTCTATAAGTTTTTGAGTCAATCCTATCTGGTTTCCTTCAAAGCTAGTTTTTTTCTGGAGGTCTGTCATTTCAGATGGAAACACCTATTCTTTCATTGTTGTATGCAACTTTTAAGACCATATATCTACTCTTTCAGCCAGTCCATATTTTTCTTTGCTATTATTTTTTCAGTAAAGTATAAATATTATGTTAAATAGATGATAGTTTAAATGGGAGCCAAATATAGAAGACAGTGTGAGAATGTAGATTCTGAAGCTGAATATTAAGCAGCCAGGCCACAGAAATAGCTTCACTGGTAATCTCCTTTAGTTTTGTTAGCTATTTAGATGATCCCAGGTCTGATCCTTGGGTACTTGTAGCTATGAGAAGATGAAACTTGAATTTTCACTTTTTCCTCTTTTGTGTAAATAAAGCAAACTTGGCAAAGCAATAACCTGATAGAATCTCTGGATCTCAGTGGAATAGTTTTGGGAAAGGTGATATGAAATGTACCTGGAGGGAACTGGGGAAGGACAAGTGAAGTTGGGTTTTTGCCCTCTGTTGTCTGAGACAAGTTGTTGGTGCTGCATTTGTTCTGCTGAGCTTCTTCTAATATTTTATCCCTTTTATTTTCCACCATCTAGAAACTGAGATATCTGCCTGAGTCCAATGTTTTGTTCAGATAGTGCCTGTGTTGGGGCTAGGAAGTGAAGGGAAAGAAGATAGTGAATAGAAATAGACAGTTGGTGTCCCATAGCAATGGTTGTTGACCCTGGTGTCATTTTGCTTGTCTCAGGTGAAGGTACGTGAATGTACTCATGGACCAGGAAATCTGTGGTGAAGTTGGAGGAGAGGAGAGAGCAAGCAATTCCACAAAGATCAGAGGAAGATACATTGCGAAGTTGAGAACAGCCCACTTGTGGGGTTAGTGAGTATATGGCTAAGACCTTGCTTGTCCTCTAGCCATCAGTATTTACCCGTATGCCTAGATTATCAGATCCTTGCAATTACTTGGATATATTCATCCATTACAGTTAATATATATACAGGGCAATTGAAGATTAGCACATTAAGGAAAAGATCATATACTCATTCCTGCAGTCCTATACCTACATTTCTTATATGCCAAAAAAAATTCACAAGCTGCTATGGGACTGAGGTTTGGATATTGCTATGTAGTTACTATATCTATATTTCTGAGGTAAGCAAGCCAACCTTCTTCAAGTACTTTTGATTTTCTCCTGACCTCCAGTGTAAGTGAAAAGATATATTTTGCAGCATGATTTATTTGTACAATTCTATAAATTCACTATAATAAAAAATGTAGCAGGGAGTTTCCGGTGACGTCAGCTAAAAACAGACTCAGGGAAAGGTCTCTCTACTCCCTGGGTCCGAATTCTACCAGCTGGTGGGTCCAAATGGACTGAATGCTGCCCCATAGAGGCAGCCCACAAAGGGTGAATATCTGAGGACTGCAGCTAGGCGGTAGCCGGACTGCTGGTCCCAACAGAGCCCCTGGAACCGGCAGGAAGAAAGGCGGATCATATTTCATACAACCCGCTATTGCCAGCTGCTCAGCGGAGACAAAAGACTTCTAATCTGCATGCAAATCATCGATCTGCGTGAGGAATTTCCTTCTTCTCTCTTTACAAGCCAAGACCCTTAGCGATTAGCACTTTTTCAGCCTTTGGGAGTGAAGCCCTTACTCGAGGGAGGGGGGTGGAATTTTCTTCTATCTCCCCCTTCCAATTTACAAACGGTGGTTTAAGCTTCTGACAAAGTGAAAACACTACTTTATCATAGGGCTGCTTTTGGCTAGAAGCTTGGGAAAGCTTTTGTTTCTATAAAATTGGGCATTTGTGTGAAAGCCACCATAATTTTTACTTCTTATTTTTAGTTTTTTTTTAGTTTTTAATTCTTTTTAAACTTGAAAGTTTTCCCCCCCTTTTCTTTTTTCTCCTATTTTCGCTGCAAAGGGTGGGACTGGATAGATAATCCCATCTAGTGGTGAAACTTGAAAATTTCATCCCCCTCCCTGAATGGTCTTATCTCACACTGGAATTTGGCTCATTGCCCAGACATTGCCCTGAAGGTCCTTGGCAACTTTGTTTTCAAAAGAAAAAAGGATTTGCTTCGGTCTTTTTGGCCTGCTGGTTTTGAAGATTACTGTTTAAACAAGTCTGTCCTTGAAGCTATTTGATTCCCTTGGATTATAAGTACACAGAGATTTGGAATTGCTATTACCTGCTTCTGAATACAAGTTTTGGATTATAACTTGGACACTTCTACCTATTTTTATTGCATTTGACCAATTCATATCACTTACTTTTAGTATATTTCTTATTGAAAATTTTTGTTTTTCTATTTTTACCTCTTTTTATTATTAGCCTTTTGTCGGCTTTTTTTTCTTTTTCCTTTTCCTTATTGTCTATTTTTGGGGCATCTCCTCTTTTTGCTCCACTATTTTTCAACATACTTCTTATTTGGCTCCCTCTATTCTCATTTTTTATTATTATCACTATTTTTATTTTTGCTCTTTTTTGCTTTTATTTTCTTTTTTCCTTTTTGCTCATCTGCTCTCTTTTTGGGACTTCTATTTTTTTGGGTTCCCTTTACTTTTTACTACCTTTACTATTTTTGATGGTTTGTCTCTCCTAACTATTAGGAGCTCCTTGGATTACAAAACTTAACCATTGGGTGAAGATACCACACAATTTGAAGAAAAAGATGAGTATTTCTAATTTATCCAAACTTGGAAAAAAAGTCTCTTCTGCTCCTGCCTCAACTTCTGCAAGCCCAGTCTACCAGAAATCAATAACCACAATGTTACAACAGGAGAAGACCGATACACAACAGAAGGACACCCAAGCTATCCTTCAAGCAATTTTTGATGCCAACGCTGCCCAGTCCACTACAGCAACTAAAAACCACGAAGAGTTGAAAAGTGACCTAGACAAAATGAACCAAAAAATCAACAACATACATCTCAATTGGCAGACTTCAAAAAGATGATTGCAGAAAATCAGCAAAGAATTCAAAAAATTTAACATAAGTAAACAGAGGTTGATCATCAAATAGCAGACCTGAAAGATGAAAACCAAAAACTCATCCAAATAAGTGGAGAACTGGAAGATTCTTTGATGACCATAGAAATGGAGTGGGCGTCATATTTTTTAAGATTCCATAACATGGGACTTCCGGTGGCGACACTGTGCCGATGGTGGCTTTCTTTTGGCCGGCTGTCCTGGTATTTCATGAAAAGCATGCTGAGACAGCGAAAATCAGCTGTCCCGTGGCTTGAAAACCTCCCCCTTGGGAGAAGAGAGGGAGGAGAGTTTCCCTCGGGTAGAGGTAGAGCTCCCGTAGACCCCCTTAATTATTTGGGGGTCAGAGGGTGAGAGCTCCCTCGGAGCCTGAGGCTTTCTCCGTACCCAGGACACCTTCGCTCCGAGCTTAGGAGCAAAGCAAGACGCCGCATCCACATCTGCTATTTAAAGAGACTTGTGAGTAATTTAAAAGCAGACAGAGCTGACCAGGAGAAGTTAAAATTACAAGTGCTGGAAACTTTAACCCGGGGAGAATTAATCTTCTCCATATTTTAATTTGATTTAAAGGAAAAAAATGGCGCCGGAATGCTGTTTCTTTGTGTGAAAGGACAGTGTCAAGAAAAAGATACATTTGGCAACAAAGTTTAAACAATGTATAGGACTTTGTGTATTCAAGAGTTTTTCTTTTTTTTCTAAAAGAAAAAATTCTTACAGAATATTCTTTTCTTTTTTCTGGGACTTTGTTTTTACTTCTTTTTTTTAAAACTGCTGATTTTGTTGAAGGGGAAGTGGATTTTTATAAGCAGAAAAATGGCTTCAAAGCGTTTGGGAATTTCTGCTGTTTCTAAAAGTACAATCTCCTCTCCTGTAACACAACCTGCAGTGCAATCTACAGCTAAGCCTAAATCCCCTCCACCTTCTCCCCCACCACCGGCATTTACGCATAAAGATATTCAAGATGCTTTAAAGCAAGCCACACAAGAAATAAAGGAGGAGATGGCTGATCTCCTTGACAGTAAAATGAAGGAGGAGATGGCTGACCTCCTTGAGAATAAAAATAGAGAGATGAGGGAAGACATACTGCTTGCACTTCAAGGATTGGCTACACATATTGAACGCTTGGATGACCGGGTGGATGAAGTAGTGGAAAATACTGAAAAATTAGAAAGCAGAGTTGTTAAAGTTGAAAATAAGATCGATAGAACAGAGGACGAAGTGACCATCTCACAATATAGAGACATGGAATTTGCATTGCGAATAAGAGGACTAAAGGAGGATCCACGAGAAGATTTGCAAGAGGAGGTGGCAAAAGCTATAGCTCCCATTTTGGGATATAAACCTGAGGAGTTATCAAGAGAGATGGATAAGATATTTAGGGTCAATTCTTGGATTGCGAGGCAGAAAAATTTACCCAGAGATGTGGTTATTTATTTTTCGAGGAGATCACTTCGAAATGCAATTATTCAGGCTTTTTACCAACAGAGATTCCAAATTGCAGATCAAAATATTATAATCTTAAAAGAAATACCTCCAAAAATTCTTAGAAAAAGAAAAGATTTTGCTTTTTTGTCTGAGGAGCTTAAAAATTGACAGGTCCAGTTTAGATGGGAGATACCTATTGGAATAGTGGTGAATTATGCAGGGACACGATATAGAATTAATACAATTTCAAAGGCAAAAGATTTTTATACTTATGTCCTGAAAGCAGGTTCACCACCATCTCCACGACCTAAGAGAATAGAAGAAAGGTTGGAAGATAAACAACCAGTTGAAGGTGCAATGTCACTGGTTGTTGGAGATTTACCGCAGGCTGAGCCTATTGAACAGAGTTTGGTGTTAAAGGATGACCCAGAGGAACAGAGGATGACTCAGGCTGCATATAGACGTAAAGAAAAGGAGCAGAAACAGAAGGCCGATTCTGGACCAACAACACAAGGTCCGGTTATTACAGAGCCTGTGGGAGGGACACGACTGAAGAGATCAATGGTAGATCTTCAGTCAGTGTTCCAGAGGCTTCAGGCCACTAAGGATGGCAAAGCTTTTGACATGGAATGTTAATGGCCTGAATTCACCACAAAAAAGAAAGTATTTCACTACCTGAAACAACATAAAAATGACATTGTTTGCTTACAAGAGACTCATATTGCTGCAAAAGATCAAAAGTATTTGATTAATTCTCAGTTGGGATCACATTTTATAGCTTCTGCCCCAGATAAAAAAGGGGGAGTGGTTATTTATTTAAGAAGAGACTTATCGGCTAGATTAATTGAATCTGATACACAAGGAAGATATGTTATTATTGAATTAGTGTTACAAGGCAAGAAAGTTCTTATTATTGGATTATATGCCCCTAATCAACAGCAAAATAAGTTTTATAAGTTTTTAAATTACAAACTGATTCAATTGGATTACAAATCTGTTATTATGATGGGTGACTGGAATGGTGTTTTGGACTCAAGTAAAGACAAGAAGGGATCTTTTAAAAATTCTCCTAATCATTCTAAATTGCCTAAAGCTTTTTTTGATTTGAAAGATGACTTGGAACTAAGAGATATCTGGCGGGAACGGAATGTGGTAGAGACTTTACTTTTTTTTCAGATAGGCATCAATCATTTTCTAGAATTGATTTTTTTTAATTACTACTGATCTTTTCTCCAGGGTCAAGAATGTTAAGATTTTTCCTAGAACATTGTCGGATCATAGCCCTGTATGGTTGGAGTTACTCGCTGAAGATGTGAACAGAAGATCTTGCAGACTGAATGAAAACTTATTTAGATATGAGGTGCTTTCGCAGAAATGTAGAGAACATTTGAAAGAATTTTTTGCTTTGAATATGCATAAAGGTACATCGATGGAAATGGTTTGGGATGCTAGTAAAGCTTATATGAGGGGTTTTGATTCACATGAATAATGGACATAGGCATAAGCAGACGCAAAAACGTAAAGGGCTTGAAGAAGAGATTAAATTGAAGGAGAAAGCTCTTATTTTGAACCCATCAGATAAGAGATTAAGGGTTTCCATAAATTTGTTGAAAGAGCAATTTAATATGTTAATGGCTGATCAGGTTGCAACTAATTTGCGTTATGTGAAACATAATATGTTTTGTAATGCAAATAAGCCTGGCAGGTGGTTGGCTTATCAATTAAGGAAGAAACAGAAACTGTGTATTATAGAGAAAATAGAATATAAAGGTAAAGAGGTATACCAACAAAAGTTGATTAAAAAGAGTTTTTTAGATTTTTATACAAAATTATATGCTAGTGAAAATATACAAGCTTTAGATATAGATAAGTATTTACAGGAAGCACATTTTCCTAGACTTTCAAATGAACAACGGAAGGAGATGAATTGTTTAATTACCTCTGAGGAAATCATTTTAGCAATTAAGCAGATAAAAGTGGGTAAGGCTCCTGGTACAGATGGATTATCAGCAATTTATTATAAAATATTATTTGCAGAGATGATAGAACCATTAAAGGAATTGTTTAATAATATCCAGTTTGGAGGAGAAGTGCCTCCAAACTTTTATATTGCTGATTCCAAAGGAGGACCAAGATCTTACCCAGCCCAAGAACTATAGAACTTTTTGAATACAGATTATAAGTTTCCCCCCAAAATATTGGCAAATAGATTAATGCAAGTTTTGAAACAAATGATTCACAGTGATCAGTCTGGATTTATAACTAGAAGATATATGAAATATAATGTAAGACAAATTGTTAATTTAATTGAGTATTTGGATAAGAACAACCAAGTCCCTGCGGCATTGATATTTTTGGATGCTGAAAAAGCTTTTGATCAGTGAATTGGCAATTTTTATTGAAAGTTGTTGCTAAAATGAATTTTGGGGACAATTTTTTATATTCTCTTAGGGCTATATATCAACAACAATCGGCACAAATTATAATTAATGGGGGATTATCAGAGGCATTTAAAATTGAAAAAGGCACAAGACAGGGATGTCCCCTATCACCATTGTTGTTTGTTTTAACATTGGAGATTTTATTGATTAAAATTCGTGAATCAACTATAATAAGGGGAATAAAAATAAAACAGAATGATTATAGGTTAAGAGCTTTTGCGGATGACTTGGTTGTGACATTATCTCAACCGACTCAATCGGTTATAGACTTGATGGAAATTATAACTCAATATGGAAAAGTTTCTGGTTTTAAGATAAATAATAATAAGACTAAAATATTATCTAAAAATATGACTATGAATGAAAAGGAAACATTAGTAAAATTGACAGGTTATGAAATAGTGAAAAAGGTTAAATATTTGGGAGTATATATTACAGCCTCTAATGTGAAATTATATAAGAATAATTATGAGACATTATGGCTAAAAGTACAAAAAGATTTAAATAATTGGAAAAAACTACAATTATCTTTGCTGGGGAAAATTGCAGCTGTTAAAATGAATGTTTTACCAAAGTTTCTCTTTTTGTTTCAAATGATACCTATATTGAAAAAGGATGCTAATTTGGATGAATGGCAGAAGGGTATTAATAAATTTATCTGGGCGGGAAAAAAACCAAGAGTTAAACTTAAGATTTTACAAGACCCATGGGAAAGAGGAGGACTTAAGGTGCCTAATTTGAAATTATACTATGATACGGTGGTTTTGACACTGGTTAGTGATTGGCTTAACTTAACAAATAAAAGAATACTTTATCTTGAGGGATGGGACTTATTATATGGGTGGCATGCATATTTAATGTATGATAAAAAAGTTGACAAGGCTTTTAAATCTCATATTTTAAGAAGTGCTTTATTGCGTGTCTGGAAAAAGTATTATTATAAGTTAAATTATAAAATACCAATTTGGGGGATTCCTAGACACACGATAGAGGGTGTATCTATGGGTGTGAGTTTGGATATGATTTCTTATAAGGAATTACTTAGATTGGTAGGGAATGATTGGCAATTAAAGTCGTTAGGTGAGTTAAAACAAGAAAATATTGTACAGTCCTGGTTCCAGTATACTCAATTGCAAGCTAGGTGGAAGTTAGATCAGAAGGTTGGTATTATACTAACGGATGAAAATTTGGTAAAACAGATCAAAGATCAAAACCGAGCACATATAAAGAGAATTTACAATGCTTTAATAGAATTGGATTCGGAAATGGAATTAGTTAAAGATTGTATGGTAAAGTGGGCTCAAAATATTCAAGAACCGATCCCATTGGATATATGGGAGGCAATTTGGGTTAGAAATGTAAAATTTACCCAGGCCCAAAATTTAAGAGAAAATTTTTATAAAATGTTTTATAGATGGCATTTGGATCCTAAAAAGTTGTCTTGTATGTATCCTAATTTACAGCCCAAATGTTGGAGATGTGGCAGTTTGGATGCTACTTATTTTCATATGTGGTGGACTTGTAGAAATATAAAAGCTTTTTGGATTAAAATTTGGTGGAATATTCAAAAGATTTTTAAGAGAAAGATAAAGTTTACTCCACAACTATTTTTATTGGGTGTTATTACAGATTGTGAAACTAAAGAAATTAACTTGATGTTGAACTTGATAACAACTGCAAGGTTATGGGTAGGGCAATATTGGAAGAAGGATAGTTTGCCTACTATAGAAGAATGGACGTTTAAAGTGTCAAATTTAGCAGAAATGGCTAAGATTTCTGCTTATCTGAAGGATCATTTCGGTCTGGAGAAGATGGATAGATTATATTCAGAATAAATATGGGACTAAAAAGTTCCATCTAGCCTATGAATAAATTTTAGATTGTTATTATTACTAGTAGATTATTATAGTGGAATTTTTATTAATTTTAATTATATTATTCTTATTTTTAGTATTAGTATTGTTCAATAACTTGGATATTAACTTGTTTATGTTTTTATTATTATTATGTCTACTTTTATTTTGCGTGTATTTATGTTAAAGGGGAGTTAAAGCGCATTATGAACTTGGTGTTCTATATAGTTTGTTAATGTTAGTTAGATTATGATTATTATATTTGCAACCCTGTACTCAGCTCTGGGAAGTGGGGGAGGGAGAGGGGGGTGGTTTTGGGTGGGTTGGTTTTGGGGATTATATTGTAACCTTTATAAAACTTTTTAATAAAAAAAAGATTCCAAAACATACAAGAAGACAAGGAAGAGGATCTTTTAGAAATGATGACAGAGTTGCTGGCAGACGTTCTAGGCTCGGGGAAGTCACGAATAGAAGGAGAGGTCGATCAGGTCTATCGTGTCAGCTCAAACTATGCTAGAAGAAATAAGGTGCCCAGGGAAGTCCATGTCAGATTTTTAAAAAGAGCCACAAGAGATGAAATCCTGAGAAAAGTAAGAGATGAGCCAGTGTAATACAAAGAAAAAGAAATCGTGGTTCTTAAGCAAATTCCTAGAAGGATAAGAGAGGCTTGAAGAGACTACCAATTTCTAACTAAGAAACTTGTTGAAAAAGGAGTGAATTTTAGATGGCTGATTCCAGAAGGGATTTTACTCTACTGGGATACAAAAAGATACAGACTGGATACACCACTTAAAGCATTGGAGTTCTTTGACAGTCACAGGGCCTTTTTGGAGAAAGATAATCTGGAACCCCAAAAACAAGAGGAAATGCTGGTTCAAGGTGAGGCCGACCAAAAAGAGAGGGAAGAGACCAAAGAAACCAAAATCACATATGCCTATTCAGAAGAGGGTGCAAGACCAAGAAAAAATGTAGCAAATTAGGGAGAGCTTGGTTTAATCAATAACCATGTTTACAGGGAATTTGATACAATAGTCTTTTGACAGAAAAGGCTACCTGTTGCTAAGAACTTTATTGACTACAAAAAAGCAGAAATTCCCATTGCATTCAGCTTACATTTTAGCCAACAGTGCAAGGATATTATACAGCTTAACAGTCTTGTGTTGCTTTGCACTCTTGTTTTACTGATGTTAAGATATTTCTGATATGGATATTTGTGAAGATAAAAAAACGTATTAAATTGTATTCCTGAAGTTATAAAATCAAAGTCATTCTACTTACAATAGCAGAAGTTAACTCTTTTTAAAAAGATTACGCTTAAGCAACTATCAAAAAATATTCTCCTTCATATACTTTATAGAAGAATTTCCAAAAAATGCAGGAACAATTGTGGGATTGTAAAAACTGTCAAAATTGACAGTTCTTATTGTTCAGAAATTTTCAGAAGAGGGCTAAAGTTTTCTTAATAACCACCCTGAAAAAAATCAGAATAAAAATAAATGTCAAGCTAATTGGATGTTTATGATTCTTCTTTGCCTTTTACATAGTTCAGCTTCATTTAGTGATATCAGTTTTTGTTTGCATGAATGATGGGAGAAATCAAATGAGTGGATTGAGGCATAGAGATAATTTATCTGGTAAAAGCTTAATATTTTAAAAAATAATGTAGAAAATTTTCCAAGTAATTTCTTTATGTTAACAAGAAATTAAAGTTATTTCTATTTTACTCAATGTATGCAATGTTCACCATTTTCCAGTCAATATAATCATTGTAACCTCATTAATATAATGTAATGTAATCTCATTAAAACATAATGAAAATGTTATGAGCAAATACTTGTCTATTGATATACACAGTTAACTTCATAAAGATTTTTTTTCCTGAATTCCTTGAACAATCAAGGACAGACTAGTGTATTATTTTGTTGAATTTTTTGAGGCTCAGACAAGAGATGAACTTTATCACAAATCTGGAAGGATTCCAAAATAAATATTATTTTTAATATTTGAAGTCTTCTGAGATTTTGGTAAACAACACAAACATCTTACAAGTAAGACAATGAATGAGAATGTCCAAATCGGTTGACATCTAGATCATTTTAAAGATCTGCATGTTGGTTTAAACTCCTGAATCATATCTCATCTACAGTATATGGGAAATACTGTACTACAGTTCCCTGTACTACAAGTTGAAATTTTACAGGACTCCCTTGTCTCCCTCAAGTAGTTCTGTGCTGCAATGAATTCCACTTATATCCTGTGCTTCCAGGAATCTATACATGGGGTAGTACAAGTTAACTTGTGCACTATAAAATTGTTTTAATGCAACTTGTGGATCCTCAGATAAAGGAACATTGAAGCAAAGTTATAAAAATATGCAGACAATAGATGATCCTGTATAGAATAGAGCATAATTATTCCTGGTTAAAATGTCCCTCAGAAATAATCTAAAAAAAATCTATGAAATGAAAGTGATATTTTTGGTGTCTTAGAATCATTTTCTAATACCATTATCAAATACAAATTATTATTTATATCCTGGTTTCATACTTTTCCCCCCTATTGTGTTCCTTCATTTGGATAACGGAGTACATTATATGATTTTTATAACAAATGTCTACATTAAAACTGTTTAAGATTGGTAAAACTTCCTTACGTGCTTGTTATAAAATAATATGTTACACTGTAATAAGAAACAGCTTAAATTTATACATAGGAGCTTATGCAAAGCATCTGCATTATTACAATAGCCTGTTCCCAAATTTTTATAATGCTATCTGAAAAACTAGGTGAGCAAAATTGAAATGTCTCATATACTTGAATTAATTTGATTATGCTATGATTTACTGTATAAAAAGTTTTTAAAAGAAAATAGATATGATTGCCAAGCCACAAAACCAAACCATATCTTTGTGTATACTTAGTGTATATCAAATCATCCAATTACCCACATACCACCCAAGCCTATCAACCAACCAACCATGTACCAACAATATAAATTATTTAAGGCAATGAGTGCATAAAGCATTTATCCAATTGACTTAAATCACAAGCTAAGAAAAATCCACACTACGAACACACACATTCTAATCTTGTACTCTAAGCTGCACCTCTCCTAGAAAAGACAAAAACAAAAGCAATTGCTTAAATAGATTCTGAAGGAAATCTAGCATTTGTACTAATTTCTATTGTAAAATATCATCAGACAGTTAAATATGGGGCCAGTCTATAAAATGAAGTGATTTCCATATCAATTCAGTTCAATGAAATTCATTTTAATGTTGCTTATAGTGTATATTTCAATAGCTTCTTACTAACTTTCAGTATTGGAAGAGTGTATCAGCCTGCTCAGATTCTTGGGGATGATGATGCAGAAAGCAATTCCTTGTGAAGCTGGCATAATACACAACAGCCCTGGGCTGACAGCAAATAAAATCTCTTATTCACATTTAAGCAAAGAGTTCATAGGGAGCTTTAACAGCACGGCTGATTTTTTTAATTCAGCCATTACTGTGGCTATATACCAACAAGAAAGTCACAATCCATGACCCAAAGCTTAGCAATTAAAAAACCTGCCCTCTCAATCCCTTACTGTTCAGCCATTAATGCATAGAGACTAGTAAACAAATCCTGTCACACAACGTTACAGGAAACTCAAGAATCCTAGCAAGTAGTCCTGGGATATTAACAGTAACTAAAGCTGGCTGATTTATATTCTATTTTAGCTGCATCCCTGAAGTAATAGCAAAAGATAAGTAGCTGCTTTTAGCTATAATATTTTTCATTGGATTTTGTTTCTCTATGAGAAAAAGCATTTGCTATCAGTTGTATCTACATAGCACTGACAAAGGAGAATAAGTTATTTTGTTGACCAATTTATGTCTCAATTCAAGACTAACATTTTATTTTGCTTGTACCAGAATTGGATTATCTTAAATTCTGAAATAATGATTTCTACATTATAACTGACAATTAGCATGGACAAATAGACTTAGCAACATTATATTGAATTCAAATTTGATCATGAAGAGAATTACGTAGTGAAACTGATAGGGTTTAAATTACTTAAGACATATTTGTCCCATTAATTTCAGAAGGTCTCTTCAAACCACGAGCCTGGATCCAATCAACTATATTGCTGAGTACTCCTAACAGCCAAATAAAATCTGAACAAAAGTTCAATTAGATCTTTCCAGAATCCAATTGAAAATATTCATAATGTACAGTGCTATTGTACAGTCCTATTACAACTTCTCTTTCATGGTCTGTAGAGATCACATTTTGATCAAAGACTTAATTTGATTATTTACATGCAAGAACAAAGTCTTTCTTATAATATACATTCAAAAACATATGGGAAATTCTTGGGACAAAAATGCATTAAGATTAGAATTTTGTAATACAAACCCCAACAGAGATATTTTAAAAATATAGATTGTATCAACTTACTTCCATAGAATTTTATAATTTAAAAATCTCAATTTATAACATTAAGCTGAAAGCATTGATCTGCAAGCTTTCTATATCCAATGTGATTGCTATAATCCCAGAGATGCTAGCCATATGGTGTCTAGCCACATTAAAAAAAGAACTTTTCCAGAATTCACATTATTTCTCAGTTTTATTTTCAAAAAAATCTTTATAGTGCTTGGAAGGATAAAATGAGACATCACTGTATAAAAAGTAATGAACAATGACTTCATCAAATGATGTTGCTGTTTTAATTCTTACAGAAGCCCACACATTGGGAGATTGAGATAGACAGATGTGGAAAAAGGAAACTGGAAATACACTGCAAATATTATTATCTACAAGTTACTACCATTGAACTTACATGCATGGAGCTGCAATGTAAGCTGACTAAGCAGAGCAAATAAAGTTGGAGTTTCTTTTCCACAGAAAAGAAAGAATTCTGAATTTCTATGCTCATTTGTCCAAAATAGATACAAGTGTTATATGTCATAGGAATAAATTCATATAAAAACTTCTTTTGTAACGCAAAACCCTATTTTTAAATAAAACAGAATGGGCAGATAACTCAATGTGCTGAAAATTAATAACAATAATAAAGCCCAGCAAACATAATTTATTTGGCTTGTTACCTGAATTAACTTTGTTCAGTGCCACTAGGGAAAAAAACATCTTCTAATAATTAGGAGGTTTCGAATGAAAAATTATTCTTATAAATGTATCAAATATTAGGACTCATGGAATTATTTTAAAACAAACTGAGGATTTTGTTCAATTGTGTAGTCTTCCAAAATTTGAAGCTAACATCTAATAACTTATTGTACCTTTGTGCACTTATAATAATTAAATAAAGTCTCTTAGGTTTAAAAAACAAAGCCTTTAACAGTTTATCAAATTGGTAGTTACTCTAATTTCTTCCCAAACTGAAAATAACAGGGTTAAAAATCCATGGGTATTTACTTACAGAAATTCTGTGGCTCCATCACTCAGAACAGCCAATTTTCCTTTGGTACCACAGCAGAGGAATGACTTAATGCTTTTCTGCAGAAGGCAGAGTAATCTTGAATGGCAAATAGCCTCTGGTAAAATAGCTTTCTAATGAGATCCGTTTTTAGCCAGCCATGTGAAAACAGAGCCTCTTTACACACCTTTGGTGTATAGTTGAAGTCAAAAAGAATGAGCATGTAGCTCTGCTTATGTTTAGAGTGCTGAAGACTAGTTGTTCTCCAATTGGCAAGCACCTAGCAAAAAGCAGCCAATCACTGAGTCTGCCTTTTCTCAGGGAAACTCTCGCCCATTTATTTAGCATCCTTAGCTGCCATATTTCCTAGGAGGATAGCCTTGATCCCAAGATCTTCCGGAGCGGGTGGGGAGATTACACAGCCTCTTTTTTCCGCATACCCTCACCCCACATTAGCCATTCCGTTATATTTTTAGGGCTGAGAAATTGTCATGGGAGAGTTCAGATGCATTCCCAGCTTCGACTTATACAGAGAAGAGGAGGGAGAGTGCCTGAGCTCAACAATTACTGATTCTATCACCATGGAAACTGACTGGATGCAGGGAGCTGGATTTGTGTAGAACATCTGCTGCCAGGCTCATAAGCAAATGCAATCTCATCTCCCTTCTACTCCTTCCAAATGCTTATCTCATTGGGAGTTTATCTACATGCAATGACATCTAAAACATGAAATATGGGAAATGTATGCAACCATGAGCATATGTGTGTACGTCTGCAAAACACAGAGAGCATGAAAGAATGTATCGTCAAATATTCAGTCATTCTATTCCATTAAATACTTATGCTCAGGAATGTAAGTATAATCAACAACTGCAGATCTTTATGACAATAGTTAAAAAGGTATAGGGAGCAAAGCATAATTACCAAAATGAATTACAAAGTTTTTATAAATCATATATTTATAATTTAGAGTATCATCTCCTTCAGACATTAGATATTTTCATTTCTTTATAGTGAATTTGCCATGATTCCTCTCTAACAGAAAACTAAGCATTGAGGCTAAAATAGAACAATTAGGGAAAACAGTATCTACATACTATGGATATGCTCTGTATAACCAAAGAATTTTATTCCAGATTTTATGTGAATTTTTTTCAAGATCTAAAAGATAGTTATAGCACATTTATTATTCTATATTCTAAATAAAGGAAACTGTTTCAGTACATGCCAAAAATTCATTATGCTTTCCTTTGAAAGGATAAGGAAATAACTAAAACACAAGTTTATACATAAATAATTTACAAATAATAATTATTAATATAATTATTCACTAATATGTTTCTGCAAAATAACTGTGGTAAATTGCACATAAATCCACAGGGAACTAATTTAATTGCTTCTGGTAAATTCAATTTATACCCAGAGGTTAGCCTGTAAAATGAGAAAAAAAATTAATGGAATAAATGTAGAAACAGGTGGTTTAATTGCTGCATGTGTGGAAAAAACTAGACAAGATATTATTCTTGATGACATTACAAGTAGTTCTGCATTGGAATTATGGTCATTAAATCATGTTGATCATTAAGTGGGTCATCACCTGATCATACCCAATGTTATGACTTTTTTTGGAGTGATCACTAAGCAAATGCAGTGGTTGTTAAATGAATCCTTAACATTCAAAAGGGCAAGGTTTTTTTCCAAGAAACCAGAAATAAAGGTCAGAAACCGACAAAAAGTTGCTAAAAATCATGATTGTGTGCGATAAATGCAAGCTGGTTGTCAAGTACTTTAACTAGTGTCATACAACCATGGGGGTGTGCGTGGGTGCAGCCACTGTAACTTCAAAATCAAGTCATTAATAGTTTTGGGCAGGTCTCTTGTAATTTGAGCAGTTATGAAGTGACTGGTTGTTAAGCAAGGACTAATTGTAGTAACGTGAAGCTGTTGGGACTAGGTATATATAGTCTGTTTTCTTATAGAAGCTAATTATTAAGTAACTGTTAAAATCTATAAGGAGTTAAATCAGAGGTCTTGAAGTCACAGTTAATATGTATAATTTAAAATTATAGACTTTGGGACACTGAAAATATTGAGTAGCAGAAGGTAAACAACACAGAATTGGCACATTTTTGCATGCTGCTTGTATACATGATCTGGGTTTGGAAGATGATCAAATCATGCCCTCTTGCCAAGGAGTTTTCTGGGCTAGTCCCCACTGCATGGAACTGGGTCTTATTTAACTGGCCAGTCCCAGAGACTGATGGACTCAACTGGGTTTCAGAAGGAGCCTGGGGTCTTTCTAGAGCCTGTGAGGCATGGTGCAGTCAAGGCCCTGGTTGTGGTTTGGAATAAGAACACAACTGAGATCTTGGGATAGATTATGACTGTGTGGATGCTGTATGTTTATGGAGCCAGAGAGGCTCCTTAACTTACTGAGGTTCCACAGGATATGAAGCAATACAAGGGATGTCTAGAACTGAAGTGTCCAACACATGGCTATATATGGGGCCACAACACTCCTGACTGCATCCGGAACCAAATTAAAATTCAATTAGGAAATATTTAACAAGAATTTTATGTTTATATACATTTATTTTATAGATAAGATAACCTTTATTGTCAGTTTTTTTACTGTGGGCACAACGGCAGACATCAAAAATGAAATTTAGTTGCCTGTTCTCAAAGTGAAACACATACATGACACACACCTAAATATACTATATACAACATATGTATAGATCTACACCCCTACATATACGTAACAAATGAATATTAAATACTGTCTATCTTGAATATATAATGGATGGTAAAAGTAAAATAAAACTTAGATATATTTTAAAACTAAATAATAAATTTATTTTATGTTTATATACATTTACTTTACTATCGTAAAACTCCAAGCTCATAACTCACAAGCATTCCTGCACAAGTTCAACTTAACTGCAGCAATAAGGATCTTTTGATAAGATCTCAAATCTGGAGTATGCCTTCTCTCTTGAAGGTTATTAAAGACAGGAAAAAGATAGTGCCTCAAATAACTCGGTCTTTTACCATGTAGGATTTTAAGTGAGAAGTGGCATTTTGAATTGCACCTGCAAGCCACCTGGGAGTCAATGCAGCTCACAGAATAGCATTGTAGAGGGCACTGCAAGTTATACCCATAACTGCCCATACTGTTGCATTCTGGACCAATGGAGCTTCCAGATGGTTTCCAGGGGTAGCCCCATGTATAGTATGTTGCAATAATCCAATCAGGAGATGACCAAGGATGAGTGACCATAAGCATTTTAAATGGATAAATCTGTAATGTTTCTTTTATACTTGTTTCTTTTATGTATATTAGTTGTATCAAGTTCCTATCTTATTTTAATGTGTTGATGAATGTGGCTTTCTAAGTCAATATGCAGCCTGCAGAGATCCTTATACATAGTGAAGTGACCCCCATTTCTATTTCAGTTTCACACCATAGGCATACAGTACTGTTAGAGTAAGATGAAGAATGATGCTGATCGAACATAGACAAGAACCTTTGTTAGAATTTATCTTGTGGCTATGATTATTTCTTGGCTGTGATAATATCTACAATTAGCTAACTGGCAATCTTATTTAGGGTAACCAGGTTCCTTCTGAGTAAGGAGGGACAGGGAAGCCCTTGCAGGCTGCTGTGAGAAATATTTTTGGCAACTGCTGGATGAAGTTGTTTGGCTTCATTTGGAGTTAAAATGCTGGCAGGGCAAATCCTTTGGAAGTTATTTTTATTTATTTTATTTGAATTCCATTTATATCCCGCCCTTCTCCGAAGACTCAGGGCGGCTTACAAGCTTAGCAGTAGCCTTCATTCTATGCATATGCCTGCTTGTTAGGGCTTTCACACACCCCGCCCCAAGCGGCATTATTACAAAGTCAGCTTAATTGCCCCCAACAATCTGGATCCTCATTTTACCTACCTCGGAAGGATGGAAGGCTGAGTCAACCTTGAGCCTGGTGGGATGCGAACCTGCACTAATTGCAGGCAGCTGGTGTTATGAGGGCACATCTAAGCTTGGTTATCTGGGAAGAGTTTCAGCTGCTTACTCTCAAGGAAGCTGAAAAAATCCTCAGGGCAGTAAGCTTTGCCACATGGTGATTAATACTACATTGCCAGCTATCTTGGTGGTTACACCTAGAAATCAGCAGATTGTGAGTGCTAGACCCTTACACATGAAAACTGGCTGGGTTTTATGGTTTTGATAAATAGATAGATGATAGATAGATAGATAGATAGATAGATAGATAGATAGATAGATAGATAGATAGATAGATAGATAGATAGATGATAGATAGATGAGCAAAGCAAGCAAGCAAGCAAGCAATATATTTATGTATGTATTTATTTAGCTAGCTAGCTAACTATAAACAAACGCTCGCCTGGAGTGTGACAATCATGTGAATGAGAACATTATATTAACCAAGAAATGCTACCAAAGTAAGTCCAACCTGGATTTAATTAAGTGACTATCTCATTAGGTAACCGAGTATTGAAACACTTGCTGCAATCTTCTATTTAATACTGTACCTTCATAGATAGTATGCATAGTGTGCCCTAAGGTTTAGATTTATCAACTACTATTTACTAGGTGTTTGGCACTGTAGGGATGCCCTTTGATAGGAAGGTATCATTTAAAGGAAATGTTTGCAAATAGAATTAAATCTTCCTAGCAATGTGTTTCATCACTGGAATAGTTTCTGGGGAAGTTTCATGTTTACCTTTTAAATATTTGGGTCTTATACAAGAATCCATTCCTGGTACAATGTATATAAAAAATTGAGGATAGAAACTGCTTCTATTTTTTTACATTATTTTCACACAATTATGCCTCCTAACTATAAGCCTGTTAACACAGTTCTCATTTATTTCAGTGAATGACCATTTGAAACCAATGGAAGAATTTATACTTAATATAACTGTATTTAACTATCTTGCAAGTTTGTAATACAGGTAGAGATAAATAATGCTGTGCAAAAAAACCCTCACCACTGATAATAATATAGGGACAGAGATTATTGAATATGTCTCCATCCTGTGACAGGAAAATGATTTAGATGCTTGTTTTAAGTCTGTACTTACTTTGTTTCCTTCTAAGTATCTTGAGTCAACAACTGACGCAAGTAATTTCTGGACCGACTCATGTGGGAGGCCACACCCTTGACCTGATTTTCTTATCTGGATGGTGGTTAGATGACCTTGGTGGGGGCTCCCCAATTGTTATGCCCCTGTCATGGACCGATCATCATCTCCTGCGGCTGGTCTTCCGTTTTGCCACTCCCCACTGTGGGTGTGTGGAACCAACTAGATGGTACCGCCCCAGGCGCTTAATGGACCCTGAGAGGTTCCAGGTAGCGCTGGGGTCCCCACCTGCCTCCTTCGCTCACAACTCGGTGGATGCCTTAGTGGAAGCCTGGGAAAGGGCAGCCACGGAGGCTCTTGACCGAGTTGTACCCTTGCGGCCCCTGACCCGGTGCAGATCCCATCGAGCTCCATGGTTTTCCGTGGAGCTTTGGGAGATGAAGCGTCGGAGACGGGGCCTAGAGAGCTGTTGGAGATCCAGCCGATCCGAATCCGACCGATTGCGACTAAGAACCTACATTAGGTCTTATCTCGCTGCGATAAGGGCGGCGAGATCTAATCACTTCGCTACCCTTATCGCGTCCGCAGATAATCGCCCGGCTGCCCTGTTTAGGGTGACCCGCTCCCTCCTTAATCAGGAGGTGAGGGAGGAACCCTTGCAGGGTCATGCCGAGGAGTTTAGTCAACATCTGTCAGACAAAATCGCTCGGATTCGGACCGGTCTGGACTCTGACTGGGCAGTCTGACGATCAGGACGCGGGCGGTCTTGTCGATATTACCTGGGAGGAGTTTGATTCTGTGACTCCGGAGGAAGTGGACAGGATTATGGGGAGGCTGAGCTCCACCACATGTTTATTGGACCCGTGCCCTTCCTGGCTCGGGAGGGGACACGAGGCTGGTTCCAGGTGGTTATATCTGCCTCTTTGAGTGAGGGTAGTTTCCCTGCCGTCTTGAAAGAGGCGGTGGTGAGACCTCTCCTCAAGAAGCCTGCCTTGGACCCAGCTGTGTTGAATAACTTTCGTCTGGTCTCCAACCTTCGCTTTCTTGTGAAGGTTGTTGAGAGTGTGGTGGCGCATCAGCTCCCTCTGGTTCTGGATGAAGTGGATTATCTAGACCCGTAGCAATCGGGTTTCAGGCCCGGGTACAGCACGGAGACGGCATTGGTCGCTCTGATGAATGATCTCTGGAGGGCTCGGGACAGGGGACATTCTTCTGTCCTAGTCCTATTAGACCTCTCAGCGGCGTTCGATACCATCGACCATGGTATCCTGCTGCGGTGTCTCAGGGGATTGGGAGTGGGAGGCACAGTTTTGCAGTGGTTCTCCTCCTATCTCCTGGGACGTTTGCAGTCGGTGTTGGCAGGGGGGCAGAGGTCGACCTCGAGGTCTCTCGTTTGTGGAGTTCCTCAGGGGTCGGTCCTCTCGCCTCTCCTGTTCAACATCTACATGAAACCGCTGGGTGAGATCATTCGTGGTTTTGGAGTTGGGTATCATCAGTACGCCGATGATACCCAGCTTTTTATTTCGACCCCAAACCACCCCAGTGATGCCCTCGACGTGATGTCCCGTTGCCTGGAGGCAGTTCGGGTCTGGATGGGGAGGAACCCCGACAAGACAGTGGCTGTGCATACCGGCATCCCGGGATATTCAGAATATTCCATCTCTTTTCATGGGGGGTGAACTATTACCCCCCGTAGATAGGGCTCGCAACTTGGGAGTCCTCCTAGATTCACGGCTTACTTTGGAAGATCACATGGTGGCCGTGACTAGGGGGGCCTTTGCCCAGGTTCGCCTGGTCTGCCAGTTGCGGCCCTATCTAGACCGGGATGCCCTATGTACGGTCACTCATGCGCTCGTGACCTCTCGCCTGGACTACTGCAACGCTCTCTACATGGGGCTGCCCTTGAGGACCACTCAGAGGCTCCAACTGGTACAGAATGCAGCCGCGAGAGTTGTGTTGGGAGTCTCCCGATACTCCCATGTTACACCTCTGCTCCGTGAGCTGCATTGGTTACCAGTTGTCTTCCGGGTGAGATTCAAGGTACTGGGAATGGTGTTTAAGGCCCTACATGGTATGGGTCCGGAGTACCTTAGGGAGCACCTGCTGCCGGCATCAACTTCCCTCCGCCCTGTGCGCTCCCACAGAGAGGGCCTCCTCAGGGTGCCACCGATCAGAGAATGTCGATTGGTGGCCCCCAGGGGGAGGTCCTTCTCTGTGGGCGCCCCAGAGCTATAGAATCGGTTGCCGGTTGAGCTCCAGATGGCGCCCGACCTTCGCTCCTTCCGTCGCGATCTGAAGACACATTTATTTGAACAAGCCAGCTTGGCCTGATGGGGGATGGGTTGGGTTTTTATTGTCATTTTTAATATATGTATTTACTGTTTTTAGCTTGGGCATATGTTTAATTCTTTTTAACTTTTGTATTTTTGTATTTTTATATGTCTGCCCTGTTCACCGCCCTGAGTCCTTCGGGAGAAGGGTGGTATATAAATAAAATTATTATTATTATTATTATTAACTGTCTGAAAATTCACTATTTTACATTCCATATATACCTTGAATGTGCTAGCATGGGGAACACCACTTAAAGTAATGAAAATGATGAAAAACTACATTTGTTCATATTCAGTCCTAAGTCACATGATGTTTTGTTTGATTTTGGCACAGAATATTGTTTGCAGCCAGCCACTGTTCTTTATTTAATAAGCGAATAAACAATACTTTAGCATAACATTTAGAATAATTACAGTCCTAGTAATGTAGTGTTCTTTTGCTATGTATATGCTAAGCATTTGACGATCAGCAAAAATACCTTTTTTTAAAAAAAACATGAAGTTCCACATGCGTTTGTTCTTTATCTGTATCTTACATGAATCTTTGATGATTTCTATCTCTGAACAATATTTTCCTTCTTTTCTATAAAGACTTTTTTGTAGACTTCATTTTTTAATAACTCAAAGAGTTTATGATATTTGGTTCCTTAATAGCACTATATGTTTCATGGAGGACAACTTTAATTTTCCATCAATTGTTATCATTTGCCCCCTCCACCTACTTCTACTATATGCTTTATTGACCAGGTGTGATTGGACACACACACAAGGAATTTGTCTCCGGTGCATCAGCTCTCAGTATATATACAAAAAAGTGATAAATTATAAATCATACATTCAATCATAAATCATAAGATACAACCAACAAAATAAAAGTCATAAGATACCAATAGGAGCAGGTAATAGAAAGACGAGAAAGATAATAATAATACAGCCCTACTACATAGTTAGATATTTATTTTTTAATCCCATTTATATCCCGCCCTTCTCCGAAGACTCAGGGCGGCTTACAATTTAAAGCACAAATCAATGTGCTTAGCAATAGCCTTCATTCTATGTATATGCCTGCTTATTAGGGCTTTTGCCCCCCCAAGCGGCATTATTACAAAGTCAGGTTATTGCCCCCAACAATCTGGGTCCTCATTTTACCTACCTCAGAAGGATGGAAGGCTGAGTCATAAGACAGTGCTGTGGGAATTAGGTGTTTGCCAGAGTGATGGCATGGGGGAAAACTGTCTTTGTGTCTAGTTGTTTTGGCATGCATCCTGAGGGGAGGAGTTGACACAGTTTATGTCCAGGATGTGAGGGGCTATAGATATTTTTTCAGCCCTCTTTCTCATCAGAGCTGTATAAAGATCCTCAATGGAAGGCAATCTGGCTGCAATTATTTTTTTCTGCAGTCCTAACTATCCATTGAAGTCTGTATCTATTTTTTAGTGTTGGTTCCTACCTTTAAAGCCATTCCTGGCAAGGGTGATTCCAGGTTATCTGAGGAACAATCTTACCCAAATAGAATTGACTCATCACATGTGTGCCAGCAGAATGAGCAAGCTACAGACCCTGTCAGTCAAGGAATTGCGGGTGGCAGAATCCAAGAGAAGAACTTTTTCTGCTGTGGCTCCCACCTAATGCCCCCCCAGGTGAGATCCTGACCTGTTCTGTACCAGCCTGCTACCGGCCCTGCAGAAAAGGCAGGGACAACCCCTTTACAAACGGCAAGAGGCTGGAATTAAGCCTGCCAAATTTATTAACATAAAACAGAGCAAACAAGACACCAACCATGAAACAGGAGCTATGAAACAGGAACTATTCAAGCGGTTGCCTTCAGCAAACCAGCCCTCCCACGCATTCCCCTTTTATACAGTTCAGGGCGTGGCTTCTCTCTGCCTCCTTCCGAGGTGCCCCATTGCCTTCCTCTGTTTACTCCTGATTGACTGCCTCCTGAGTTGGGCGTCCTTGAACAGGGCCAGCTGTGGGTCATCTTCATCCACGCTGTCAGGCTCACACAGCTGGGTCTCCGTCGTGACCAGGTGGGAGGGGCCTGGCTGAGGGCTCTCATCAGCAAGCTCTCCAACCCCCTCAGCAAGTTCTTCAACCCCCTCAGCAAGCTCTTCAACACCCCCCTCCTCCTCTGAGTCGTCCGACCCAACTGCCGAACCCACAGGCTGACCCTGAACCACAACACTGACCCACCTTTTGTCCTTCTGAAAGGGTGTGACATCCTGGCTATGCTAATTGGTCTGAGATAAGACCCCACTTTCTCCCCATGTGCATCTTGCTCCCTTATTTTCTATTTTGTTATTCTTAAGACAATTTTAATATTAACCTTTATTATTTTAATGTTTTATCTTGTTACTAGAATCACTTCTACGCAAGATGGATGGCAGATAAGTTTAACAAACAAAGAGTTTATTTTTAAAAGTTTGTAAGGTCTCCAAATGTACACTTACATTTTCAATCACAGGAATATTGAAATGGGACCTAAAGGAGAATATTACTGTATGCATTGCTCCTGTCTACTTGGTTAATCATGCTATTCTTCATAGAATGACATTTTCATCCACCATCTGCCAACTTTCTGCCTTTTCTTGTAACAGTTATTTTGTATTCTGTGGCCAATAACATACTCAATTTCATCCAGGTATTCTGAGGTGTCTACTCCTACAAAAAAAATAATTTAAACAATTTTACTATATTTCTGCAAAATGTGGGGTTCCATTCAATTTATAGCTGCCCTCGTTTATATGAGTGATGACACACATATTTGCATGCAATGGTTAAACAATAAGAAGATAGCTAGCATCTGTAGTAAATTGTTACTGTGAATTCACACTTCCAAAGGAAGTGCTCCTATCCATGGCTCATATTTTTTGCATCTCCAGATTATTATTGCTGTAAAGCAACTTTTTGCATCCTGGCACCATCCAGTTATATCTGGAGGACATCATTAGAGAAGGCTACTTTAAGGTTATGAAGTAGCAACATGGTATGTAGGGAGGCAAAATACTTGAATAAACTGTGAAGGCCTGAATTATGAATTTAATAGGAGCATGGGAAATGTGGTAGGTTGAGGGAAGTTGGTCTCTACCATTGATTTATATTTATCCATATCTTAGTTCTTGAAATATTTCCTTCTCTCTTTTGAAAGAAGTTTAAGTTATTTAAGCAATGATACTTTACCTCTAAAGATAAAATAATAAGATATTGCACAAATTGTTTGAAACATCATAAGTCTGGAGGAACAAGGTAAGAGGTTGTACGTGCTTTCACTAAAGCTAAATGTGAAAGAATAAAAAGCATATCATATCACTATAGTTGATGCCACTCTCTCACCCTCATTCTTTTTTTTATTGCCAACTTTTGTCTATCTTGAGAAAATGATAACTAACTACTGACATTGTTCTTTCTAGTAGGAAGAAGCAGCTGTTGAAATGCACTCTATGAACTTCCTTTTCCAACAAATCTATTTCAGATTCAGCCCACATACTAGGTCCAGTTCTGGTGTGCATTTCCTAAAGCTTTTGCATCTATTTAGCATTTTCATTTATCTAACAAGTTTCCTAGTAACTGATCTTCTGAGTGCTCCCGAATGTCAACCATCCCCATGAATAGAGTTGCAATCTGCTGTTGGATATTGCTATGATTGACATTTTGGTAACAATCCACCATATTATTCTTCTTAGCTCACTTTGCTTTAAAAACTCAGTTAAATATTTAAAGAGAAAGTCAACTATATAACATCTCACCCTGCTTGCTCCTTATATTTTTCAGAAGAAATTATCTGAATATTGAAAAACAAAGTTATTAAAATTACCTCCATACCTGCTATATTTTGCAACATATACAGAATAATTAAGCTAAATAAACTTTAGTGGTAACAAAATCTAATACAACATTCAAGGAAGTTTTCTTACTGCAAAAGTTGCCTCTTCTAGCTTTTTAAATAGCCCATATAACCCAAACATTAAATCAAAAGTCTATCAATTAATAGCAGGAAACCAATATCTGGTAGATCTTTTTTTTCGTCCATGTGTCTAATTGTTGGAAATCGCCTTGTCAAATCCCTGCAATTTCTTGAAAAGGTTTTTTAGAAATGGCTTGCCATTGCCTCTTTCCTAGGGCTGATGGAAAGTGACTGGCCCAAAGTCCCCCAGCTGCTTTAGTGCACTAGAACTTATGGTCTTCCCAGTTTCTAGCCTGATGCCTGAACCACTACATCAAACAGGCACTCAGTGCTAGATTTTAGAGAGACACATTTTAATGTCTCTGTTGTATTCCACCAACTAGCAGCTTCACGCATTTATTTCAGTATGAAATAAAATCAAAATAGATTCTAGACCAGAAACAAAGCTGCTTTAGTAATGGTGGTGGATAATCTTTTATAGAAAGATAGGAAGATTGTGGCAATGCTAGTTTTCCTTGATCTTTTACAACACTTGATATAATTCAGGAAATCATACTTTAAAAAAAATAAAGCAAAAAATTGGGAACATTTGAAGTCATTCTGTGATTTGTGCTTCTATTCTAGAAGATGATATTAGACAATTTCTGTTTTAGCTTCCTGGTAGTAATGCTAAAGAGTTCTAAAGTGATGGATTATAGTCCTCAGGGGCTGTCATTAAATCACTGGAAATCAGTATCAAGGAATCCATAGAATAAATTTTGCAAGAAAAATGACGTCATCACTCAAAATTTTCCCTTTTAATTTATGATTTGTCATATTATTTTATACATTGGACCAGCTGAAACTCAACTCAAATATAAGGAATTACTTACTGAAGAATACTATTGTGTGATTTAACAGCTATACCTGAGAATTACACATTTCTCAAAAGTCATGCATGCAGAGAAGCTGTTCAAAGAATCAATTTGATTCTACTGATTCCAAGCAGTAGCTATGACAAGGAAATATTTTACGATATTAGTTTTGCTGATATGTACAGTATTTATCCAGTAAATACTGTCACAACTTCTAAAATGTAGTAAATATTAACATCGGCTCAGATAATTCAACCATCCCAGTATGTAACTGTGATGGAGATGTTCCAGGACTTTTTTCCATTTTTTTTCTGTTTCACCTTGGTAAGTAGTGTCTGGAGGTAAGAGATATTTTAAAAAAACATACGTAACATGGCCATTTCTACCCAAATTTCACTATGCAGAATATCTGTGGAATATGTGTTAGCCTGCTATAGTTTCTGACATTCTTAGAGATATAGTTAATATTCAATAAAATTAGAATTTGTGGAAGAATTGCCAGAGGATTATATGAGCCACACAATCTGCCTTTTTAATTATTAAAGCCTTATCCTTTCTCAGGTAACTGAATCAATAAACTGCAATTGATTGCAAAATATGGTTATTTTTTGTTTTAATATAGGATTGTGCCTTGACATAATTTTTATTCTAATGCAGTTTTATGGCTTTTAATCAGGCACTTCAACATCCATTCATCAAAAAACAAAAACAAAAATTAAAGATACATTAATTATTTAGAAGGATGCCTTTGTTAGTATTATGCTGTGCCCAAACTATACTCTTCCTTTCCCTACCTTCCACATCATACTAAAACAACATTATTTGTAATTAGTCTGGTACAATATTTGATTTCCAAATATTATCCATTTTCCATGTTTGCAGACAAAGCAAATTCTTTATAACTATCATATTACAGGCTACAATATGTACTTTGTGCAAATATATTTACAGGGATATCACACCATACACTTCATGAAAACTAGAATTTATGAAAATACATGAAAAGGCTGATATTAGTCTGGGAATGGAAACCCAGATGCTAGAAATCTGTGGATGGACTTTTTTGACCTTGGACACATAGCTGTACCCTACAGCCCTTAGAATCTTTGCAACTACATATATGATTCCACAAAATAACTTCATTTCAGTACCAATCACTTATATCTATGCAAGAGAATGGAGAAAGACAAAGTATAAAGAAAAGTTTGAATAGAAATAAACCTGGAATATTTTGTTTTTTCTTGTTGAGGTTCCTACAGTACATAGATTACAGCTACTTCAAGTGAAGAAACAAAAATGGTAAAAACAATTTGCCTAATAAATGTATCAAATGTCACTGACAACAGCACCATTCATTGTGATAATCTTGTTTCACTTAAAACAAAAGCTCTGGAACATTTTTCCTTCCCTCTTCCTTTTATTTAAATATAATAAGATCTATGGTTTGGTAAATTTCAGGCATATATTGTGACTTGCAAAATGAAATTCTGGTGTTATAAGTTTACTGACATTTACATCAACAAGAATTGATGTAGCAAAAAACCCCATATGCCATGTACTGTTAATTTAGCTTGAATATGAATATGGATCACTATGATGCCCAACTGCTTAAAGAGAATATGACCTTCTCACCACAATTAATAATTGAACTTTCAATGGCAACTCAAGACAGACTATATCACTTAACCTGCTGAAAATTCGAAGGTATTTTTTATAAATGTGGCTAATTTGAATGTAATGCTTTTTAAAGTTTTAAACAATATATTTTCTAGGAAGATGGTAACACCTAATCTGTGTTTAGATTTACATTATAATGACAATGACATTCTTAAATATATATATAGTCAATATTAAATTAGGAAATAGTGAGGCAATGGCTTTGATTCCAATTTATTCTACAACTGAAGGAAAAATATGTGCTTCTTGTAATATACTGACCAGAGATGGCTTTGGGGCATTCCACATTATTCAAACAGTATATGGCATACCAAAACAATATGTTCTATTGATTTGTAAATAGAGCATGATGATTTATTTGCTTTGAGCATATGATTATTCAGAAAATATCATTTCTTCTATTAAAGAAGTTAAATGATCATTGGTCTAGAACCGTGGTGGTGAACCTGTGGCATGCGTGCCACAGGTGGTACGCAGAGCCCTCTTCGTGGGCATGCATGCCGTCGCCCCAGTCCTAGGCCTTCAGCTGGGTTTTAGAAAAACTTTTCACTTTAGAAATCTGCCGCCATGTGCAAAAAATAATAAAAAGGTTCAATCAATCCATCAATTTCAACTTCTTGCGTGAAAAAAAGGATCTCGCCAAGTTGGAATTGATTCATTGAAATTTTTAGTCCTACCCAGTCTGCCGTTACCAGCACAGCCACGCCCACCCAATGGGCCACAACCATCTGATTGGCCACACCCATCCAATGGGCCACGCCCACCCGGCATACCGACGATACATAAGTGGGATTTTGGTTGCAGTTTGGGCACTCCGTCTCTAAAAGGTTTGCCATCACTGGTCTAGAAGTAAAACAGTCCTATGAAAATAGTATAAATCAGTTTCTTAGATCTGCTGATATACACTTCTTTCCAAGACTCATGGTCTGTTACAGGTATGTGAGCTTCTGAGGTTATTGTCATTTCAGAATGGTTGTAAATAGAAGAAAAAAAGAAAACATAATAGTACATAAGAAAAAGTCAGAAGCAGGTTTCAGTCATTTAATCCCAACACAAGAGAATAGGAGAATGCCATCTGCTATTGTATCAATAGCAGTTGATTCATGAATCCTGACTTAAATACAAATTCAAATTAAAGATAAATTTAGGAAATAAACTTTCCTAATCAAACATTCCTATTCCTAATGAAATAACTCAGGAACTATTTATGTATCAATTACTTAAATTGAGAAAATGATGGTAATGATCAGAATTATATCTTCCCAACAAAGCTTGCCTTATTGAAGTCTTCAGAAGTTGCTCTCATTTCCTTCCATGTCTTGTTCAACAACTGAATGCAAATACAGAAGAACTCTTCAAATGATCTGTCATGTGTGAAGAACATTGGGTGGAAATCACTGCCGGTCTCACTGGCTAAATATAAATAAAGAAAAAAAGAATAAATACACATTCTAAATGATGCCATCAGAATCTGTTAATTTTTTTTCCAGATTACTTCCCTTGCCCTTCATCCAAGTGGTATTATTTATTAAATGCCCCTTATGTTCCATTATGTGGGACGCGGTGGCTCAGTGGGTTAGGACGCTGAGCTTGTCGATCAGAAGGTCGGCAGTTTGGCGGGTCGAATCCCGAGTGCCGCGTAACAGAGTGAGCGCCTGTTACTCGTCCCAGCTTCTGCCAACCTAGCAGTTCGAAAGCACGTAAAAAATGCAAGTAGAAAAATAGGGACCACTCCGGTGGGAAGGTAACAGCGTTCTGTGCACCTTTGGCGTCTAGTCATGCCGGCCACATGACCACGGAGACGTCCTCGGACAAGCGCTGGCTCTTCGGCTTTGAAACGGAGATGAGCACCGGCCCCTAGAGTCGGAAACGACTAGCACGCATGTGCGGGGGAACCTTTACCTTTACCTTTACCTATGTTCCATTAAATATGTTAAACTATAAAGATTAAAAAAATCCAGAAAAAGTAATGGCAAAGCACTTTTATATAATTATCAATATATTATATATATATTATATACAATATGCACTTCTGTAAAGTCACCAGAAGCTGAATTTATCAGCTTTTATTACTTGACAAGTAATATGGTATTGACAGAGTGCAATACAGACTGAAGAATACCTAATACAGATAGTCCTTGCTCAACAACTGGTCAAAGTTATGACAGACCCCTGTGCTCCCAAAGGGTACTTATGACCTGGTTTTAGTTTTGGTAATTGTGTTTTGGGTACCTAGCAACTGGCTTGCATTTATGGCTATTTGCAGCATTCCGTGGCCAAATAACCAAGATTTTAAGCATTTTTGGCTGGTTTCTAGCATTTACTTTCAGTTTCCAGCAAAAAAATGACCATTGGATTAAATGAATTTGTTTAATGACATCCATGTTTGCTTAGCAATTAACGCACACATAAAAAATATCATAAAACAGGGCATGGTCACATGGTGACGCACTTAACAACTATCACAACTTACGATCTTACTTCCAGGCTCAAATATGGTTGCAAATTGAAGATTAACTGTAATTAATTGATGAGAATTATGGAAAATAATGGAAAATCTTAAGAATGACTGCAGTTACACAATACAGTAGACGTTATATAGCCTAAAACTGGAATACTGTTAAAATTATTTGAGAGACATTTTTATTCAAAACACTCTGATCTATAGTTATATGATTTTCCCTTTCCGATTCTTCTCCAGTTTTTAATTTATGTTCTCCTTCAGAGAAAGGCAATAAATCAGCACACATCAGCCAAGTTTGAATGATTATCATTTCTCTTGTAAACAAATGTCATTTGTGGTGACAACCATTAAGAAATTTTGGAAGTCAATCTTTCCTTATATCTATTCCAAACAAATGCATGCCTAACAAAATTATTTTGATAATCTATATTATCTTAACTTTGTCATATCATACTTGTCTATGCTCAGTTAACAAAAAGTTTACCTGGATAAGAATTTTGTTTTTACCAATGAGAAAACTGATTTTGAGTTGGATTTAAATAGTAATATTGAACATGTGATTGTCAAGAGGTTATAAATTACTGAAAATGAATATGGAAGATGAACATGTTAAAAGATTGTATGAAACAAGAAACACAAATTATGGCATAATGCTTGATCAAAGGGAGAGTAAAAGATTGAAATTTATATTGAATTTATAACTTTTTATAACCTCTGGTGTATAAGAGGTTATAAGAAAGCTATTGAAAACTTATTGGAATCAGATATGTATTTTAATACAGCAAATTCTTAAACTGAATGTAAACTAAAGTCAGAGGCTTTTCATTTAGATTTGATGGACAAATTGATGAAAAAAATGAAACTTTGTTCTTTTACATGACAACAGCACTAAGGCTTCTGTGTGTGCAGAGTTGGAAGGACTCACATATACAGTACCCACATGGACGAATGGATATGAAATTAATAAAGTTGGTTCAATAATAAAATTGATTGCTTTGATGGAAGAAAAGAGACTTTATCTAGCTTCAGCTCTACTTGGAAACCACTACTGGATTTTTTTTAACTTCAAACTGAAAGAAATGAAATTTTAACTTTGGCTATAATGATTAGATTTGTTTATGAGGATAGAAGAAGTACTGTTTATTATGGTTTATTCTAGTTCAAAGGGTCATTGATTTTAAGACATTGGTCTGCAGTTACTTTTTTCTATAGCTGTTTTCTCTTTTTTCTGCACGCCCCAGTTTTTCTTTTCTCCTACTTCATCTTTTTTCTTTTCAGTTCTTTATCACTTGTTGCTTGTACATAACAAATTCCTTATGCATTCAATCATTCTTGGCCAATAAAAAATTCTATTTTCTTTGTTTTGCATTTTATACATTTTGAAATTGAATAGTTTTGGAAAAAGGAACTAATTAAAAAACAAAACAATAGAAAACTTTTCTAGTTTAAATTGCAGAATCAGAAGATAACAAACATGGGTAAAACTGTGCTTCTGAAAACCTACTAATCACAAAGCAGCTATAAATTACAAAGGATTATTTTTTCCATAACAAAAGGGGATTGAACATAATAGTAGGTTACATTATGATGTAAAATCATAGATGAAAAAAGACAAATAAAAGTAGTTCTAAATTTTAATCATAGGCATATTTTAAAAAGGATGCAGCCGCGCGAGTTGTGATGGGAGTCTCCCGATATTCCCATGTAACACCTCTTCTCCGCAAGCTGCATTGGCTTCCAGTTGCCCTCCGGGTGAGATTCAAGGTGCTGGTGATGACCTATAAAACCCTAAATGGCATGGGCCCGGATTATCTGAGGGAGCACCTGCTGCCAGCATCAATTTCCCATCGTCCTGTGTGCTCCCACAGGGAGGGCCTCCTCAGGGTACCGCCGGTCAAGGATTGCTGACGGGTGATCCCCAAGGGGAGGGCGTTCTCTGTGGGCGCGCCTGCCCTATGGAATCAACTGCCAACGGAACTCCGGACTGCCCCCGACCTTCGTTCATTTCGCCGGGACCTAAAAACCTGGCTCTTTGAGCTATCTGGTCTGGACTGAGGGGTTTAATGTTTTTAAATTGTGATTTTATTTTTTGCGGCTAGACTTAATTTAATTTAATTTAATTTTAATTTTATATTGTATTGTTTTTAAATTTTGCCTTGTAAACCGCCCTGAGTCCTTTGGAAGTAGGGCGGTATATAAACCGAATAAATAAATAAATAAATAAATGAATATTCACAGAATAGAAAACCTTTCCTAGTTTTCTTTATTTATACCTATGATTAAAATTTAGAATACTTTTATTTGTTGTTTTTCATCTGTGACTTTACATCATAATGTGATCTACTATTATGTTCAAACCCCTTTTGTATATATGAATGGAATCTAACAATGTGAATCTAATAAATTTAAAGTTCCCATATTAAACAAAAAAGATAAAAGTAATAAATTAGCTAGACCTGACTGATTTTCCTCATAATGTTCTAAAAGACTGATAAATCACATTACTACAGCTTTAATATTACTATTAACTCAGTCAGGTGTAAGTGTAATAAAATTATGTATTTTACAATTCATGGTTATTTTGGACAAAGTCATTCATTACATCTTTCTCTCAAAATATGGATTACTATTATAACAGAATGTTAAGTCATTGGGAAACAATATATTGATCAAGAGCATTATAGTTTTATTAAAAATAGAAAAAGAAAATTAGCTAATTGACAGAAATTTATAAAAATAACATTTTAATAAGATGGATTTTTTAAAAACAAAGATTTGTATGAATTTATCCTGGGTTTCTTTCAGACACTTCCATCTTTCTCAGGACTGCATAATCTTTTTTCAATCCCCTCTAACAGATTAATCATCTGCCCGTGGAGCTCAGGACTGCCCCTGACCTGCGTTCATTCCGCCGGGACCTGAAGACTTGGCTCTTTGAGCTCTCTGGCCCAGGCTGAGAATTTTAACTGTTCTATTTGCAGGGATAATTTAATCTTTTTAATTGTCTTTTAACTTTTGTATTTTGTATTGATGTGATTTTAAAATGCCCTGTAAACCGCCCTGAGTCCTTCGGGAAAGGGCGGTATATAAATCTAATAAAATAAATAAAATTTTCCCAATTCTAAAGTCCATCCCTTTGCCAATAATATTAGTCTAATAAATAGTTTATGTGCTGCATCATCCTGCAGTTAGGTGGCATATATGATATGCATAAATTAATAAGTACCCAAACAGAAAGAAACAGAAAACAATTCAACTCTCTTCCCCTGACCAATTACTCTTATTGTATCTTTGGTTTTGAAAGCACTCTGAAAAATTACAGACTTCTGAATAGCAGTATGGAAGGAGTCTCTCAGGGAGAGACTGTTCCAGAATGAAGAAGGTAGGACCGAGAATACAAACTTGCAGGGACCCCTCCCCTTTACATCTTGGGGGTAAGCATCTACAGCATACCCCCTAGGCCCATAGGTCTACCTGGAACAGACAGTCTCAGAATTATCAAAGATCCATGACTTAGTTAGCTCCTCTATTACATTAAATGAAAACACTAATGATAAAATTGATCTGACAAAATAGTACATCCAGGCTTGTAAATTAAAAAAAATTAAGAACTTACATGTGCAATATGTTTCACTACTGTGATGCTGGCAAGGTGGTTAAGTGGCAATATACAGGGGTAAATGGTTCTGGCAATTCCTTTAGATATTTCTATTTAACCCTCTACAGAAGATAAGCCTTTCTTAATTACTTCTGAAATCTAGACTTCCCTGCCAGTGGTTGACAGATAGGAAACAGCTTTAATAAAAGATTTCTCTGGCAAAGTGATAACAGAAATAAAAAGAAGGGAGGTACACTGACCCCCCCTCTCTCCCAAAAGCATGACAAAAACACACTGGACTAAGAAAGTAAGATGACCCTAATCATCTTACACTTGAGAACTTTCTTATACCTTTGTAGGTGAGTCAACTTCCTCCATTTTGTCACCCAGCATCTTGTAAGATTGGGAAAGTGAGAAACTTTCACCTGATTTGTCATGAACTTAAGTATATTCAGAACTCTTATTCATAATAAACTAAAGATTCAAAGCACTCTTATTGTGTCTCTCAGTAAGAAATGGATGATTGCTCTCTCTCCACTTCTCCAGGAACAACCCTAGCATTTGATCCTCATTATTTTTAATTGAGCTATTTGCATTTGGACAAATGATTAAAGTACAAAGGTCAGAAGAATCAATTGCTCTTTAAGGACAGATTTCACTCATGAAGAAAAAACAACTGCTACCCACCCCCACCCCCAAGATCAAAGTTCGATACAAAGGACCATATTGGAGTCTTTAGGGTCTACATATGTTGCAGACATTTTACAAACTAGATCTTTGTTACCATCATTAATTATCCAGGAGAAGTTTCATACTGGGTTGTCACAAGGCTCTCTTTGATTGATTACACAGCTATTTCAAAAAATCTAATGCCCTCACTTCTCAAAACTCATATTGACAATCTTCCTGAGAATGACAATGTAACTGAAGGATAAATTAATCCAAACACTCTACACAAAGAGGCACTTCAATTACACACAACCAATACTATACGGAAGTTTTTCTAACCCAACTTTACCATTTTGCATCCAGGAAAATCAGTCAATTTCTCCAACCAATACTTCTTCTCCAGTCAATTATCTCTACTTGTCCATCTGGTATTAACAGGAATGAATTCTCCTTTAACTAACCTTGGTTTGAAAGCAAATGTCATGCAGCCAATAAACAACTATTTATCTTGTTCCTATCTACAAACACCCTGAAGAAACAATGTAATAGGCATGGACATTGCACCTAGGAAATCCCAGTCAAAAAAGATATGAGACAAGAGTGCATTTTAGCTTCCCTTTTAATTTATTCAATTCCCTTCATAGATAAATTGAACAGCCCATCTTCTGCCAAAGCTGGGAAACAGATACATCTCTGTTCTTCTATGCAAAGATGATTTTGTGCTTCTCTGTCAGACACAGACTGAAATGGGCACTTTATACCCTTGCTTAGTACTGTCAAAATGAACCACTACAAATGAGCCACTCAGAAATCAAGGTCAAAAGCACATGTCTGGTGATTAAACAACCATCAACCAGTAAATATCTTCAAATAACTAGAGATTGTTTTCCACACAACTGTTATATCAGCTTAAATGCATGAAAAATACTGTAGCTTCATTTCTACAATCTTTCTAATTCTCCAAAGGAGCCCAGCATATACTCATAGTGTTCAAAGTTTTCTCAACCAAGATCTGAGCTCAGTTACTTTTTTGTCAGCCCTCCTGGATAAGTCAGAGAGAAATCAAGATTAGGTTAGCTAATTCTACTTTTTTGTAACATTGCATTAACAGAATCTTGTAAATCTGAAAATACAAACTTCCTGCTGCGGCTTTTAAGTGCTTGAACAATTAGGGTGGGTCATTGTTAAATTTCTTTTTCTGATTGTTAAAGCACTGGAGACTCCTCTTGTTTCCTAGGTAGTATCTATTCCCCTCATCCTCCAAGTCCATCCCGATTCCATTACATTTTGAAGTCCAATTGGTCCCTTATAGATTATTTCTTCCCCTTGAAAGAGTTCAATCTCTATTTATCTATCTTCCAAGCACCCACTGTGTTCCAAATGTGGTGCTTTGCTATGAAGTAAGCTTACTCAAAATAGAAACTTCCACCTGGATTCACATCCTTTCCTACTGACTTAAGTTTCTTTCTTTCCAGCTGGCTTGGTTCCTTTAATTATGGCTAACAGCTTCTAGTGTCTCCAATGTGAAGCAATACATAAAACATTAAAATTTTATGACTTCTCATGGGCAACTATTACCCTGATGGGCTAGGTACGTGCAGTAGCCAATCTTAAATAATATGTCATTAACTAAGGACTGTAATCAGTTTGTCAGTCTTAACCCAGAAACATCTTTCTGATCCACAGTGCACAGTTACTCTACCTAGCTTTCAGCTGCTCTCAACTTTCAAATTTAAAGGGCTTTGTCTTTGGCTAGAATCGGTGCCTTTCTACCTGTAGTTATTGAAGGAAGATACAAAAATATCCCTTTTGAATGGAGATTGTACCCATGTAATGGAGGAGCAATTAAAATATTGAAACATGTATTACTCTCTCTACGCTCACCAGGAAATACTATTTCTACTCAACATCAAACATTCTGATCACACTGATTCTTTCTATTCAAGTTGCTACTATCAGACCAATTTGATTGTGCTTCAATGAACATAGATGAAAACTGATCCATAGTTTTACAATACATTGTAATTTTTCATTAAACAGCTACTAGATATTTTCTGTTTGGAAATATTTCAAATGCAGCTATCCATTTACTTTTTATCAATGTTTTATCTCATTACTACTAATTAAACCTTTTTTCTGTCTTAATTTCATTAGCTGCCAGTTATTTTAACAATATAAACAGTATAATTGGATTTTGAAAGCATAATCCCTTATATATCATCGTTCCTCATACATGTTTTCTAGATATATTAATTGCACTTTTCGATAGCTTTTACTATTATAATGACTCCATATATTTCAAATCAGTAATTTTATTATTTTGTTATTCTAAATAATTATTTGGTTGCTTTACATAAATTGTACAGGTAGTCCACAAGTTACAACTGTAATGCAGCCTGTCCATTAGAGTTGAAAGTCAGGAGAAACATTAAATGAACTGCCACTAGTAATGACTGCTCTCCCCAGTGCATTATTTAAACAAATGTGTGGGTTGTTAAATGAAGTATGGTAAGCCTCAGAGATGGAGGAGATTCTGGTAAGCCTAGTGAAGGCACAAGCTCAACTGCCTTGAGCCTCTTAAGGCCCCCATCTTAAGCCTCTTAAGCCCCCCATCCCCTATAATGTTCCACTTCCCACTCTTAGGGTTTCATATGTTCCTCCCCACTTCTGTCATTGTTTATCTTTTAACACAGACCACCTTCTGGAAACTATGTCAAATGACAGCAAGCTGCTCCATCCCCCAGCTTCCTTAGACTGCATGACCTCTGTAAGATCTCAAGTCTCAAACATTATTTTAGTAAAGGATGATCATCTATACATTTATAAAGGTCCTCATTATTTTATTTATTTGTATCCTACCTTTATTGTTTCTACAAATAACTCAAGGTGGCCAACATATCCAACGCACCTTCCTCCTATTTTTCCCACACCAAGAAGCCTGTTAGTCTGAGAGTGAGTGATTGGCCCAAGGTCACCAGATCTTTTTCATAGGTAAGAACTCACTGTCTCCCCATTTCTAGCCTGATACCTTGATGATGATGATGCCCTGATCCATGCTGTGTAGAGTTTTAACTCAAATCAATACACCAAAAATATTTGTGCCCTACTTTCATTTCATATGCAAATCTAAAATCAATAGCAAAATATATCTTTGCAACATTTGCTACTTTGATTAGGATTTATTACATACCATCTCCTGAAACTACATCTAAACTATTTGTATGTTCAGGAATGTAAAATGTAATTTCATTTCATTTATGCAAAGCTCCTGCCTCATGCTGAAAAGATACGGAGCAGAAATTAGGAATATTATCATAAAATAACATTGATAGATAGGCTGGATTTATACAGTACATCACTGTATGCCATAATTTTTTAATACAATTTAGCAGGCGATACAATGGGCCACATATAATGCTACTCTTTTCAGATGGGTTTATGCATCATGTTATGTCTAAAACAGGGGTCGGCAAGCTGAAACAGTGAAAAAGCCACTCGGAACCGGTTCCCTCACAAAAGAAAAAACTGGGAGCCGCAAAAAAGAGTGCGCATGCACATGCATGCGCAAAACAAAAGGCTAATCAGCGGCCCTGTGTATGCGTCCTCCCGGGAGCTCTGGCAACTCCATAAGGCCAGCCCCAAACTTCACAAGTGGAAATCGAGGGAGATTGCCAGGAACACGAGATCAGCGTTTCTCAGCCCGCGCTGATCTCGCCCTTCTTGCAGTCTCCTTCTCTCTGTTTCAGCTTGCTTTCGGCTACTTTTCTTTCAGGGGATCCAGCCTCTGCTGCCCCCTTCTCTCAACAGCTGGATGCCCCGAAAGAAAAGCAGCCGAAGGTAGCAGCTCTGCAAGTCTCCGCCAAGAGAATGGGTGGCAAGCCTCCACCACCCCATTCTCTCGGCGGAGCGCTCCACCGCCCCATTCTCTCATTTCGGCGGAGACTTCTTTCGGGGGATCAGCAGAGGCTGGATCTCCCGAAAGAAGTCTCCGCCGAGATAATGGGTGGCAAACCTCCACCGCCCCATTCTCTCAGTGGAGCACTCCACCGCCCCATTCTCTCGGCAGCTTGCTGCCCCATTCTCTCGTCTCGGCAGAGCCCAGCTGAGAGAAGGGGGCGACAGAGCCTGGATCCCCCAAAAGAAGTCTCTGCTGAGACGAGAAAATGGGGCGGTGGAGTGCTCCGCCGAGAGAATGAGGTGGTGGAGGCTTGTCGCCCATTCTCTCAGTGGAGACTTCTTTCAGGGGGATCCAGCCTCTGCCACCCTCCGAAAGAAGTCTCCACTGAGAGAATGGGCGGCAAGCCTCCACTGCCCCATTCTCTCAGCGGAGCGCTCCACCGCCCCATTCTCTTGGCGGAGGCTTGCAGAGGTGGCAGCGGAGCTGCGCGCGCAGCTCTCCAAACTGCTGCCGCCCGTTTGGAGAGCTGCTGCCTTTGTCAAACATGGACGAAGGCAGCAGCTCTCCAAATCGGGCGGTGGAGGTTTGGAGAGCTGCGCGTGCAGCTCTCCAACCCGCCACTCTCCAAACCTCCACCGCCCCGTTTGGAGAGCTGCTGCCTTTGTCAAACATGGATGAAGGCAGCAGCTCTCCAAACGGGGTGGTGGAGGTTTGGAGAGTTGCGCGCGCAGCTCCCCAAACCTCCGCCACCCCATTCTCTCAATGGGACTTTTTTACTCCCACTTTTTTTCCAGAATGGTGGAGGAGTACTGGGAGCCACAGGAGATGGCTTAAAGAGCCGCATGTGGCTCCGGAGTCGCGGGTTGCCGGCCCGTGGTCTAAAACAAGCAATCAGTTTGCAGATTAATGCCAAAAGTACCATGAATGCCATCCATAATTAATTATATAGTACTTGCATTCACCAAAAAGTTGCATAGATTTGAGACCTTGCGGTGCCATGTTCCATTTAGCAGATGGCTAGACTTTATTCTAAATATGACATTTATTTATAGTTTATCCATTTGTTTGTATGTTTGTATTCTTATTCCTAAACCACCCTTCTCCCTCAAAGAGAAGCTCTGGGAAGTGTACAATATAATCAACATATAAAATAATGTATAAAATTAAAATTTTAAAATTAATTTAAGGTTAAAAAATTTTAAATCTCAAGAATACAACATTATAAAATATAAAAAAATCCAAAATGGCTATTTAACATTAATTAATATGGGGGGGGGGCTCTCATGAGGCCAGTCAGCCCCATGATTGCATGGTTCTCTGTGCCCCCCAGATAAGGCCACAGAATCAAGTTTGGATCTCTTAATGGAAGGTTAGAGGAGTAGGGGGCCACCTTACCTCTGGGGACAGTATGTTTCATAATGCAGGGGCAGCTGCAGAGAAGGCTCTCTTCCTAGATCCCGCTAGTTTAAATTTTTTGACTAATGGGGTCTGCAGCATACTCTCCCTGCTTGATCAAGTTGGACAGACTGATGTGATGGAGCAAAGCCAATTCTGTTGGTAGATTAGCTGCATGTTATGTAGGGCTTTATAGGTGATGACTAACACCTTGAATTGGACCCAAAAGCAAACTGGCACCCAGTGAAGTTTGCGGAGCAAGGATGGTATATGTGTCCTTCTTTGGCACCCAATATGACTCACATAGCTGCACTCGGCACCAGCTGAAGTTCCAGATTTTAACAGTAATGTCAGATACATCAAAATCCAATCAATTGTATTGTTGTGTGCAATTAGTAGTCTCTCTTTCTCCATTCAATTAATACTAATACTTTCAGAAAGCATATTTACCTATTAGTAAATGTCTATGGAGATTCTCAGCCATCCAGGTCATAGTACTTTTTCAAAAGGCAACTGGACCATTTTTCTTTGAGGAAGAAGAAGACATTTCACTTCTCATCCAAGAAGCTTCATCAGTTGTGACTGGATGGTGGAAGGATATGTTCCGACAGAATGGCGGCGGGGGGGGGACTGCAATGGAAGGACTGTATTTCTTTGCAGTCATCTGGTCATTAGCACTCTTTTTGGGAGTTGTTCAAGCCACTTGGGGTTTATCTGTTGAAATGGTTGTGGAATTTTCTTGGAGATAAGTGGTGTTGTACTCTTCCCCCTCTATTGAGGGACAGCAGTTCAGTTCTAACATGGATGGATTCTTTTACCTCTCTTTCAAACCAATGATCCTCTCTTTCCAAATAAAAAGCCAGAAAGGGTCATTGGTTTGAAAGAGGGGTAAAAGACACATTGAGAATACTTTAAAAAGTATAAACTAGAATAATCTAGGGCTACTATATTGCTTCTGCATATTAGATTTGAATCTACATATTTTCAGCTATCCCTGTTTAATGGATTTTTTTCCTGTGACTTTTGTATTATCCCTTGCTTTTAAAATTGCAGCTTATGAAGAATTTTTTAAAGATAGAAAATAACAATGTGCCTGTAATGGTTCTTATGTAATTGAAATACTGAACCAAAATGAAAGTTCAAATCATGCAAAAACTGGTTTGATGGATTCATTTTTCCACTAAATATAATTCCTTAAATCTCTCATACTTCTAACTCTTGAAAGCTATGATTTCAGAAAAGCCAAAACCATTTAATTATCTGCAGATTTACAGAATTATTGCAACTTTCACTCATAGTATTTACATGTTGCCCTACTGTAGAAAAGTCCTGATGATAAGTAATTATAAAACAGGCAGAACAGCCAATCAGAACATCATAAGAGCTCAGTTTTCTCAAAAATGAATTAAAAAATGAAAGACCTTGATAAAAAGTATCCAATTTCCAACACTCATGCCCAAATGGCATAATTTATTGTTCTCTTTAGACTCTGAAATAAAATTATTTTAATATCTTCCTGAAAGACAGGAGGGTAGGATAAATAAAACATGTGAAAGGAGAGCTATGCCAAAATCTTGGGGCTCAGAAATATCTGTGGCTCATATTTTCACAGGGAAGGAACACATAGCTTCCCTTCCCAGATTCCTAGATGGGAGATGCCATATTCTACTCAAAGAAGATTTTCATTGATACCAGACATGTAGGACTTCATTGGTTAAAACCAGTATCTTAAATAGTATGGGAAACCAACTGATAGCCAATACATAACATGTGTCACATGACTGAGGTAACTGCTGTTTCCAAGTAGTCTTCAATTGACAGCTCTATGAATAATGCATCGCAACACTGTAGTATAAGCTAAATGTAGTGAAGACATGTAGTATTCTCAACAAAATCAGTCAAACAAAAGATTTATTACTGACTACCAGCCTAAATTGGTTAACAGTTCCCTGGCCTCAAACTCCATCTACTGATCAAGCCGTAGCTTTCTTTACAAGCAGGAGTTCTCCCAAATCACAGAACTATTCCTTTGGGGAAAGAACAGTTTACTCTAGAACCAAACATCAGACCTATATATAGAGAGGGTCATGAAGTGATCATTGTGTCACTGATAAAATAATCTGCCATGCCATGCCCAGCTATTACTATTTATATTCTCTGACTCTTAAGTATTAAAAAAACCCAGACAGCTTGAATCTCACTATAGACCTCCTCCAGAAAGATAAGGTACTATGCAATTGCTGGCTCCAGCAATTTAATTATTCAATAATTTTCTTTTTTGGCATTTTACTCTGGTCAGAGCTCATTGCCTTAAAAATCATAAAGAATCTGTTGTCTCCCAGCTGGCCACTGAGTGGCAACCTAGATTCTGATGTAATTATTTGCAATATATAAATAAAAAGCAGTGGCTGCATTAATCCAGGAAAACATAATCGATTGTTAGGTAATATCTTTATCAGGATTAACAAAACAGCACATAAAATGTGCAAGCTTTCAACCTCTCAAAATCTTACTCAACAGGAAGGAATATAAAAAAATTCAAAAACTCAGCCAACTCATAGTCTTCATAGTCTTGAAGTTCATAATAAATAAAATGTAGCATTTAACAATATTTACATATTTTATTTTATTTATATGTGAAATTTAATCTAGTATTCATGGATAAAGAAAATGGTTACTTTCTCCCCCTCTGAAAGCATAAATAATTTCGCCATGTCATGCAGGAAATTGTGGGTGTTCCATCATTGGAGGCTTTTAAGAAGAGACTGGACAGCCATTTGTCTGAAATTATATTGGATCACCTGCTTGAGCAGTAGGACGGACTAGAAGACCTCCAAGGTTCCTTCCAACTTTATTATTCTGTTCTGTACTTACTTCATGTGGTGCAATTCACTGGAGAAAGCAATTGTGCTTGATAGAGTTAGCAGTAAAAAGAAACTAGGCTGCCAAAGAACATGGTGGCTGGATACCATAAAAGCTGACATGAGCCAGAGTATAGAACAACTCAAAGAAATAGTGCAAGATTGGAAGATGTGGAGAGATCTGGTCCATAGAATTGCCAAGACCTGGACATGACTGAATGGATAACATCATCATCGCCACTATTAGCCTCCAATTTACAAAACTATGTAATATAGCAATTTTTCCTGTCCTCTTTATTTAACTTTTTTTAAACTTTTTTCATTCAAGATCATTGAAAAAAAATGACCAGGGAGTACAATCAAAGCAATAGTTTCAAATTATTATCAAGAACAACCATCCCTGGTTGTAATTTTAATAATTAACAGTAGCAAGAAAATAGAGCAAGAAAAAAATATATGAACAGATGGAGAAGGTACCAAACCAAGCCAAGCAGAAAATAATTTTAAGGCACAGACGCTGCTTTGAATTATTCAAGGTCAGGGTCTAAAAATAAATAGACAATGTTAGAAACAATATCCTCAGATGCCCCAAATTTACCTAAGTTACTAACAGTGACATTGTAGCATTGCAATCACACAGCATTAGATCCATACTTTATCATGCAAGGAAGAAATTCATACAAAGCAGTAGGACAAGTACAAACTCACTGCAGTAACCCTGATCAGCAGAAAAAGGAAGAAGAGCATCTGTCAGGGTCCACTTCAAACCCTCATCCTAAAAAAGCAGAACTTGTGGAAGCAGTTTCTTCCAAAAGTAGCTTTGTCCTGTGACTACTTGGAATGGGGTGTAGCCCATGCTGGAATGGACTGCATTGTTGTAGGCGACTTCAGCAAACAGAAGTAGGTCTGTCCAGTTTGTCTGTTGGTAATTAATAAAGTATCTAAGATATTGTTCAAATACTGAGTTCAAACGTTCAGTCCCACCATTCGTTTGCGGATGATGACTAGATGACAGCCCCCGGGTGGTCCCTAAAAGGGACAAAAATTCCTTCCAGAACTCTGATGTGAACTGCGCCCCCCTGTGGTGCCCCATACAAGTGCCCCATACAAGCGATAGATGTGTCGAACGAACTGCTTTGCTAGTGTCTTTGCTGTGGGGGTTTCTGAACAGGGTATGAAATGTACTTGTTTGGAAAATAGGTCTATTATGACCCAAATGACTGTGTTCCCACTGCTCTTGGGTAGTTCCACTATGGAATCCATGGAAATTTCCTTCCAGGGGGCTGAGGGGGTTGCTACTGGCTGTAGCAGTCCAGGTGATTTTCCCTGTAATCTTTTTTCTGATACACATATTGGACAGCTGGCTACATAGCTTTCAATGTCCTTTTTGATGGATGGCCACCAGAACTGCCTCTTCACTAAGTGTAGTGTTTTCACGAATCCAAAGTGGCCTGCCGATTTTGAATCATGGCAGAGCTGCATGAATGCTAGTCTCTGACTCAGGTATGTATAGTTTCTCCCCCACGTGGGGCAATCCATCTGTGATGGTACACAAATTTTTGTGACTCAGGAACCATTCATCGTTTTTTAGTACTTTTCTGAATTCAATCCCTGCCTGGCTGGCTAATGGTTTTTGTAGCTTGGCTTGTGCTCGGGTAGTTGTGCTGCCAGCTGTGTTTTGGGCATGAGTGGCTTGGTTACACTGGGTCGGGTGCTATTGTATTGAGGCATTCTGGATAGCGAGTCTGCCAGAAAATTCTTCCCCCCTGGTAGATGTTTCATAGTGAAATTAAACCGATGGAAATGTTGCAACCACCGCGCTTGTTTAGGAGTAGGTTTTCTTGGTGTTTTTAATGCTTTCAAATTTTTATGATCAGTCCACACTTGGAAGGGGATTTTATTCCCTTCCAAGAGCTGCCGCCAGGTGAGAAGCACCCATCTCACCATGTACGCCTCCTTTCCCCATACCACCCATCTCTGTTCAATTTTGTTTAGTTTCCTACATGTGTATGCACAAGGTTGTAAATCTCCTTTCTCATTTTCCTGTAGCAATACAGCCCCCACTGCTACGTTGCTAGCGTCTGCTTGGATTACAAGAGGTTTCTTGGTGTTGGGGTGCCGCACGATGGGCTCGGCAAAGAACAGCCGTTTTAGTCTTTCGAATGTGGCTTGGCATTTTACTGTCCATTTTAGTGGTTGGTTGGGTTTAGGTTTGCCTTCACCTCTGGTCTTTAATAAGTTCGTGATGGGCAAGGTTATTTGAGCAAAGGGAATAAATTGGCGATAGAAATTTACAAACCCCAGGAAGCTTTGCAATTGCTTTCTTGTGTGGGGTGGTACCCATTCTAAATGGACTCTTTTCAGAGTCCATTTCTATGCCCTCGGGGAAGATGCGGTATCCCAGGTAGTCTATTTTCTCTTTGTGAAATTCACATGTAGACAGTTTGGCATAGAGGTGGGCTGCCCACAATTTGTTTAGGACTGCTCTGACCAATTTTACATGCTCTTCCATAGTCTCAGTGAAAATAAGGATATCATCCAGGTAAACCAGCACCCCCTTGTATAGGTACTCCCTTAGTACATCATTTATTAGGTGCATAAAGACAGCTGGAGCCCCTTGCAGTCCAAACAGCAGGACTCAGAATTAGTAACACCACAGTGGGCAATTGAAGGCAATTTTCCATTCATTTCCTTCCTTGATTTTGATTCAGTCCCTGAGGTCTAATTTAGTACAAATCTTTCCTTTTGAAAGATGGGACAACATGTTCTTCATGAGGGGAGTGGGTATACGTTGCTTTCTCTTATGGAGTTCAGAGCCTTATAGTCCATGCAGAGATGAAGAGACCCATCTTTCTTTTCTCTGAACAGGACAGGGGCAGCCATTTTTGGTTTAGCTGGTTGGATAAAACCCATCTCTAAGTTTTTATCTATGAACTTTTGCATCTCCTGCAATTCCTGGGGGCTCACAGAGTATAATCTGGGTTTTGGGAGTTTTGCCCCTGGTCTGATCTCTTTGGCACAGTCCGTGAGTCGGTGCAGTGGCAACTCATCTGACCTCTCCTCGCTGAACACTTCAGCCAGGTCCCTGTATTCCTCAGGTATTTTGGGCAGTTCCTTTTCACCCACCTATTGCGACTTTCTCTGTTGCGGCCTCTCGAGAGGGGGGCCAAGTCGGGGTCTTGGTTGATTTCCCCGTTGGGAACCTAAGCTCTGCTGTTCTCTAGTCCACCCATAGGTTCCATTTGGCCAGCCACACCATGCCCAGGATTATGGGACATTCCATGCCAGTAAAAGTGAAATAAGATCATAAGAACAGTTGTGATTTCACCTAGCAATTGCTTCGCTTAATGACCAAGCTGCTGCTCCTAACTGTAGTTATGAAGCAATGATGGCCTATATTTTGGACAGAAATGTTTATTCAACTCCTAAATCATATGTGGTATACCTTCTCCTGGATTAATATCTTTTTCAAGATAAATGCAATGTGGCCTTTTATTTTTCTCCTTTTTTAAAATATGGTTTTAGAATGGTTATGTTTCACAAATGATTTTGAGATCTTATATGATTACAGGACAATATACTAATTTTTGTTTTGCATTAAATGATGTCTCATAGTATAGTGTATAACAGATTCAGCAGAACTCTAATCCATCTGGTTTGATCCTGTTGCTTTATTGTTGCATGGAACATAGGTCAAGGGAATAGCTGATTTATCAATTGTTTTGTTACTGACCAAGTCTGTAAAATTACAGATTCTGTTAAAATTAAGACTGTAGATTATATTATACAGTGTGTTACTACTGTATAATATAACTATTATTTTACATTTGGATTCATGGATTAAAAATACTAAGTCACTTCTAGATTGTCATACATTCTCTTCTGTAAAACTAGAGAAATTCCAAGGTCTACCAAATTGGGAATAATTAAGAATTGATTTTGCAAATTATTATTCAGCATGGAGAAGTCATCATGCGTTACTTTCAATCTCCTTCAGCCTATTGTTTTCACATAAACAGGACTTCATTTGCATGCTGTCCAGATATTACGGGAATTGGTGCAACCCGCATAAAGATACTTAGATTTGGAATGGCAAAATGCTTCTTCACAAAACAATTTAATTGACAGAAATTTTAAAAATGGTTATTTTTTGGCAGCAAATCTAAACTATCAATTTATGAAGAACTAGCTTTAAGAAACTGTTCAAGTAGGGTACAATGGAAATGGAATTGCAGAAGTCAATTGTGTTCTTATTAGCTGTTGCCATCGTATCTTCATTTTCTGCAATGAGTTTATACACAAAATGCCATTATTGGTAAGTTTGAATTGTTACAAGTACAATGATTTTGATGGATATAGGTTGTATATACGTTTATATGTAAAACAACCCGTGACCTGTTAGGTTATCGTTTCAGAGCTATGTCCTTACCTAACACTTGTGCATGCCCTCAAACACTCTCCCATTCTTGCACCCTCACTTACCCTTTCCAGCCTGTTCTGCATTCCCACCCACACTTACTGATTGGCAGTGTTTCCTACACATCACACATCACCTTTCACATACCCTTTTGCACCCTCCCTATGCAATGTGTCTTGTGCAATCTTTCTTAACTTTTATGACACCTTTCACTCATATGCTTCCTGACTAGCACAGCACTTGTCACACACCTCCTATTCATCTTTATCCACCTTTCCTCCCTCTTATGAACCCCTTCATATCCTTATGCACCATCAATCCATGTGGCACTTCTCGCACATCCTCCCTGATTGGCATGGAACCTCTTGTATACCTGCCCCACCTAGCAGCAGTCACTTGCCTGCCTGCCTGAGACATTTCACTTCCTACCAGCTTCCCCACTGGTTTCCCTTGCAGGAAGCTGACAGGAAGCACTGGAAATATGATCATGTGATTGTGGTTGATCACAACAGCACTGAAGTGACCAGTCTGCTGAATTTCAATCCCATGGGATTGAATCCCATCCATCAGATGGATTAATTTACAGAATGCAGTCCTATATTTTGGACACATTCTGTAAGTTAATCCATCTCAGTCACACTGGTTCAAAATTTGTCGCCCTACAATGCAATGTTTCACTCAACTGAAAGTTAAATATAATCAGACAAAGTTTTTTTAATAGTATTTGGATGTGCTTGCTGTATAAGAAGAGAGTAAAAATATTCTTGGGTGGACTAAATTTACACAATCCTGTTATCACACTGTATGTTGAATTACTATTAGTCACTCAAGTCCAGGCTTTTACATTTAATAAGATTAAGGCCTATTCCAAACAACCAATTCATTGGGCATCTCATTTTGAAAAAAAATGGCTGATCTTTGAACTCCTTGGATGGTGAGCTGATCTGCAGAATCATTCAAGGATTTTTACACAATAATAACTATGGAGTCTCACCTACTGGAGACTAGTTGAGAATTATAAATATACAAAAGGAAAAGGCTAACACTCATATCCTTTGGAATCTCTGCAATGAGATCTCAGGCAGTTGAACAATTGTGTTAAATGACTCAGGAAAAATCACCCTCAAAGAAGTGAGCAAGAATAGGTGATGTTTGTATATGATTTTAAGAAAAGATCCATTGAGATGTAAACAAGGTGCTTTGGAACTGGGAACGTACAGCTATATTTCAGTCTAGGAAAAGGCGCATCTTGTTCAAAACGTGCTTTGGGTGTGGGCAAACAAGCCATATGTACTGAGACCTCCTTAAAGAAGTTGCATTAATAAAGCAACTCAACTATTTACACTTCACTACTACAAAATATTAACATAAAAATTATTTTAGCTGAATGAAACAATTGACTTCACAATTCTGCTTAAGAATTTATTTTCAGGAAAGTTTAATTTGTTTTACCTACTGTGTTTCCCTGGAAATAAAACCCAGTCTTATTTTTTTTGCCTCCAAAAGAGACACTAGGTCTTATTTTGGGGGGACGAGGTCTTTTCCACTCACCTCGCTGTGGAGGCCCTGATAGCCCCGCCCAGCTGGCCCACTTCTTCAGCAGCTGAAGAAGCAGCTTCATTCTGCAGCTGAAAATGGAGCTTAGGCCTGCATTTTGCCACCAGAGGCTTTTCTGGAAGGCCTTTGCAGCCAAGTACCGAGCTATGGATTGAATCCATAGCTCGGTTCTCAGCTGCACAGGCCTTCTGGAAAGCCCTCTGACTGCAAAATGCCGGCCCAACCTCCATTCTCAGCTGCAGAATGAAATTGCTCCTTCAGCCACATAGACATGTGTCAATCCACGGGCTGCCCTAGCTTAATTTTTAGGCATGTGCATCATCCCAAAGCTAGGGCTTATTTTCGGGGTAGGTTTTACTTTCGGGGAAACACGGTATTAAAAAGCATTGCTCTTAAGGTTGTAATCGAAGGTACAGAGATTAGGAGACTAGCAAATTGACTAGCAATATCAAAGCCATCTGTTTCCCTGAATGAATTTCATAGTACTCTAACACATCAAGAATCATTCTTAAATTATTTTTTATCTGTCTTTTAGGTAGGAAACCATTTTGGACTGTATGTATAAATTTGATCAAATATTTATTTAGTCTTTCTGCCATTTTTGAGGCAAAGATTTTGTAATCTACATTTAATAGTGATATTGGTCTATAATGTTTTTTTGTGTTAAATCAGAGTCTTCTTTGGGTATTAAAGAGCTTAAATTTGATGAGTCATAGTTAACATCCCTAGAAGTTTTTAAAATTCTTCCCTTTTTTATGCCATTCAAAATAATTTGCATTTTGTCAGAACCACCAGATTCAGTTTATTTATTTATTTATTTATTGATGGGATTTATATCCCGCCCTATCTCCTGAAGGACTCAGGGCGGCTCACAATAAAACATACAGTTACACTCCTCGCTGGGTTTTTCTGCCATCAGTGGGGCAATGAAAGGGAACAAGGGGGAACAAAGATCAGATTGCTGCATACTTATGATGGAAAATTGGGAGGGGAGAATTGACAGTTGAGGAAGAATAGAGGCATACGGAATCAGTTTGTGCTGGCACTGGCATCTTCAAGGCTGTTTGCCCTGAGTGTGGAATTTCACCAACCTAAACATCTCAGAGATTCTCATAATGTCTTGGCGGTGCTGGATTGGCTACACAAGAATGGATCATGGAGGGAGGGCTAAGAGAACCATGAAAAGACCATATCCACTGCAGCAGGCAAAGGGGGAGCTGGACCAACAGTGGCAGTGGCCTCCACAGCACCAGAAGCTGGCTCAGGAATTCTGGGAAAGAGCCTGCACTAGAGGAGGACATTAAAATTATTTACAGGATTACTTCTTTAGGAACTAAACTTTTAGAATCTAAAACACTAATTCAAAAAAGCCAACAGGAAAGAACCTCACATTTTTCATCTGCTTCTGTCTTTTGGAACGTAAAATTAGATAACAAAATAATCTATTTCTTATGTTAACATCTCTGCAATGAAATCAAAGGTAACAGGAAAGAAATGAGAAACATTTTTCTTAATGTAATATGTCTAATTTAGCTGATTCTAGAAAAAAATAGTATCTTTTGTACACTCTTGAAAACTATTTTGAATCTAAACAATTCTTAAGAATGAAATATTCTTAATTTGGACTTTACTTTTACTGTTTGGACTGTTGTGTGTTTTGAAAAATAGATTATTTAGAATCTAGTTATGTTGCACTTCAGTCTTTAAATAATTAACCTAGTATATACATAACAATATGTGATGTTTTCCCTGGTGAGCTTAACATCAATAACAACATTTATTAAAAAGGCTAAAATAATTTCTGGTAGTATTATCTGTATATTAAAATTTTGGACAAGCAGTGATCATGTATCCTCCGTGAGCTGCATTGGTTGCCAGTTGTCTTCCGGGTGAGATTCAAGGTACTAGTAATGGTGTTTAAAGCCCTACATGGCAGGGGTCCGGAGTACCTCAGGGAACACCTGCTGCCGGCATCAATCTCCCTGCGCCCTGTGCGTTCCCACAGAGAGGGTCTCCTCAGGGTGCCACCGATCAGAGAGTGTCGATTGGTGGCCCCCAGGGGGAGATCCTTCTCTGTGGGCGCTCCGGAACTATGGAATCAGTTACCGGTAGAGCTCCGGATGGCGCCCGATCTTCGCTCCTTTCGTCGTGATCTGAAGACGTTTTTGTTTGTACAAGCCGGCCTAGCCTGATGGGGGATTGGTGGGGTTTTTTATTCTTGTATTCTTAATATTGTATCTTTGGGGTTTTATAATTGTAACATATCAATTGTTTTAAAATCGGGCAATTATTTAATTTCCTTTTAATATTTGTAACTTTGTATTTTATTCTTGCCCTGTGAACCGCCCTGAGTCCTCAGGGAGAAGGGCGGTATAGAAATATTATTAAATAAATAAATAAATAAAATATGTTACATATGTGCATAAGCGTAGTCAGTAGCATATGTCTTTTTAAAAATATCAAACATGCAAAGAAACAAAAATAAGTCCAAAATATCTGTATTACATCTAGGAAATGCCAACTTTGCAACCAATATTTCTCATCCATAATTATGGCACCCTAAGGATACCTGCATACATGCAAATGCTTCTCTGGGATCAGTAACGCAGCAGGGATTGCTTTTTCCTTCCAGTAACATATACCTAAAACCAGTTTATTGCATTTGGCAATTGTACTAAAAAAAAATCTCATTGTCAACCAATATAATTCATTTAATTTGAAATAAAGTAAAAAACTGATTTAAATTATTTTATTAAAATAAATTAATGGCAATTCTTGTATAAGAAGTTGCCTCAAAGAAAATGAGTTTGACATGCCTGCTCTAGATAGTTGAATGCTCCAAAATAAATTCTAGACCAGGCCTGTACATGCAGCCTACCAAGCACCCTTGCACAGAGCACAGACTTTTTTTTTTAAAAAAAGTAATAAAATCACCACTACTGCCCTGAAAGTCATGTTGCCTAGTGCTCCATGGCTTACCATGACCACGATCTCCAACACTGTAGATGCTCCTCTAGTAACCAAATCATTGATTAGCCCACCAGCATTCCTTTGTAGACCACAAAGATTTTTAATTTATCAGTGGATTTCCCTTCTACAAGTTGCACAGATATCTTCTAGATTTTCCTCTTGCCTTTCTGAGTTAACTCCTTGGTCTGTCATTGAGCAAGAACTGACTTTGTAGGGAAGCATATTATCACAGTATATTTAACGTATGTTCTACCTTTATTTACCAATTATATAATATTTCTATGCAATCCACATGGCGAGGTTTGGGGCAATTTACAATAGAAAAAAAATATTTTTAAAATCATAAGATTCAAACATAAAAGCAGGGCTTTTTTCTCATAGAACTCTCAGAATGGCGTTCTGGCACCTTTTTTTGCACACACACACACACACACACACACACACACAAAGCTTTTGCACAAGCTATGCTACTCCCTCTATTGGCTTTCGAAAGCCAATAGGAATTGCTGCTGAGCGCGCCAAAAGACCTGGTTAGTTGTCTGCAGTGAAAGCAAGGAGGGAGGAACTTTGCATCCCTCCCTGCTGCCCAACTACACCATCTCAACTAGGTAAGTAAGAGAGGATAAGCAGTGGGAGGTGGGTTCTGCGGAGTCCATGTGCACTCCTTCCTTGTGCTCACCCGTGTCAGCCAGGCTGGTGGCCTACCTGGTGCTGGACCTGCACCACCGTCGCCTCGCCCTGCACACCTAAGTGGCCGCCCTGCCTCTGCTGCCCGCCTCGCGCAGCCCCGCCATATAGAGCGGGCCCTGATGCTCCCACAGCACCAGCTGCGCTGGCTCCAGCCCTGGAGGGGGAGCCCACCACCAACACCCCTCGCACCCGTGACTGCAGCAGTGCCCCCCCGCCTCCTGCACCCGGCAAGATGAGAGTTCCGGCACCTTTTTTTTTTTAGAAAAAAAGCACTGAGTTGGCCACTGCGAGTTGGCTGTGGCAAGTTGTCATTGACCTGGAATATCGGGACTTGCAGGATGTGTTTAGTGAGAGGGGCTCAGATAAGCTTATATCTCACCAACCAATGGACTGTTCCATAGAGATCCTACAAGGGGCTAAGCTGCTAAGTCCAAGTTGTACTTGATGACCCGAATAGAACTGGAGGAACTGTGCCTCTTTATATATAAAAACCTCAAGCAGGGATTTATCCATCTGGCATGACCCAGGGTGGCTGTCCCAGTGCTATTTTGGGAGAAAAAGGGTGGATCCCTGTGCATTGACTATAGGGAGCTAAACATGGTGTGTGTGGAAAACATCTCCCCACTACTACTGATAAAGGACACGCTAACCCATTTGGGCAAGGGAATGTTTTTTACTAAGATAGACTTGTGGGAGGCTTACTACTGAGACCAGATTAATGAAGGGGTAAGTGGAAAACCATGTTTAACCATGTTTGTTTTCAATTCAAAGTCCTCCCCTTTCTCTTGCTTTTTCTTTTTAAATTCACTATTGCATTATGTAAAAAAAATCTACACAAAATTTACTTGCATCCCAAACTATTCTTATTTCTTTATCTATATTAAGATTATTCTCAAAAATTTTCTTTATCTTCTTTTTACAATTCTTCAGTCACCATTTCTTTTTGTAATAAAAATCATTTTCAATTTCTATCTAAAAGATCCATTTCTCTTTTTTAAAAGTTAAAGTCACTGGGTTATGATTTGAAAATATTTTTGGTAATATCTTCTTCACTTTATAGATATTATTAATGAAGTCTTAAAAATAAAAAACTTGTCTATTTTTGAAAACAATCTATGTATTTCAGAAAAAATAAGTATATTATTTTGAGCTGCCATTTTTATATCTCCACATATCAACAAGTTCAAATTTATGCATTAAATAAATAAATAAATAAAAATCTGGTAATTTACTATTTGCTAGTTTTTTTCCTCAGAAACGCTATCTTTTTCTGGGGAAACCTCATCATTCCAATCCATATGAAAATTTCAAAAGTTTATCCATAAGTCTTTTGTAAAATGCTGTTTTATCTTTATTTTAGACAAATTAATTTTATTTTAGACAAATCACATCTTGCTTTAACTTTTCCAAAGAGTGGATTTTTTTATCTTTTGAGGGGCATCTGCTCTATTTGTATTCCACATTAAACATTTATAACCCATAATTAGTCCAAGATTTTAAAAAGTCAATACCTGTAGTGCCCAATATGGTATTTTTTAAAATGTCTTTCATCTGCTATATTTTATCAGTCCTCAATATAGTATTAAAATGCTACTGTAGAATATGATCTTTTGTCTTCTTCCTGACAAAATGTACAAGGATATCGCTTGGAATATTTCTCAATCTTATAAAATGCAAATTGATCTTATAGGCCTTATCAAATTCTGTATCAATGTATCCTGGTTCCCAATCCAGAATCCAGATAGGGAATTAACAATCTTTTCTTTAACGTCCTTTCCACATTTTTTGGAATTGCTCTAACTCTTAAACAATTTTTCTCATAAATTCTAATAAGGCTTAATTGTCCAAATCATCTCTCATTTCATTCTCTAACTTTTATATTTTACAGATTCTTCAATTTTCTTAATTTCTCCCTTCATCATCAATGCAAATCCTTCTTCCATTTACTTTTTAACTGTTGTCATCTTTTTATCAAATTCATTAAACAATTTCTGCAATAAATCTGATAAAATGCTGTTATCAGTAAGTGGTTCTAATGAACATTTTCTCTTGTGGTAGCTTCTCTTGTGGTTGCCATGGTGAAAAAAATGAAAGTTAGTTACGATGATGAAAATAAAAAGTAGGCTTCTTTTTTCTGTTTTGTGTCTCTGTCTTAAGACATTTCATTTCAATTGGCTCTTCATGTCACTGTGATGCTGTCTGGCTGAAATTACCGTATATACTTGAGTATAAGCCGACTCGAGTATAAGCCGAGACCCCTAATTTTACCCCAAAAAACTGGGAAAAGTTATTGACTCAAGTATAAGCCGAGGCTGGGATCCGCCGTTCTGCAAGCCTCCGCCACCGGCGGAGGCTGGATCCGCGCTCTGCAAGCCTCTGCCGCCAGCAGAGGCTCGATCCGCCATTTTGCAAGCCTGAATACACAGGAATACCCTGTGTGGCCGCGGCTCTCGGGGAAGCCCTGGCTGTCCGCTTCCTCGCTCCACGCTGCCATTCGGGGCCCGCGCGTTCCCCGGGCAAATCGCGGCGCCCAGCAGGCGAGGAAACACGCCCGCTCCAGTCGCCCCCCCTTCCTTCAGGAGACGCGAAGCAAGTGACCGCCCGGAGCTTACCGAGGACTTGCGCGCGGCCGAGGCTTTGGTGCTTCCGGGATCGCGCGCACCTCTCCCAAGCCGCCGCCGTCCGGAGACCTGCCAAAGTTTGCGGAGGTTTGGGGAGGTGCGCGCGCACCTCCCCAAACCTCCGCAAACTTCGGCAGGTCTCCGGACGGCGGTGGCTTGGGAGAGGTGCGCGCGATCCCGGAAGCAACAAAGCCTCGGCCGCGCACAAGTCCTCGGTAAGTTTTTTTTTGTTCACTGGAGTATAAGCCGAAGTGGAATTTTTCAGCCCAAAAAGTGGGCTGAAAAATTCGGCTTATACTCAAGTATATACGGTACTTTTTTCTTCTAATTTCACAAAATCTACCAATTATCACAGTTCTTATATATAAACAGTCAATCTTCCAACAACAGTCTGATATGTCAGTCTAATTAAATTTACTATCAAAGAAATTTTCTTCAAAGAAAAAATTATTTGTTCTATTTTTTAAAATCACAGTCATCCATTTCCTTTTGAAACTTTCTGATATCAGAATCTTTTCAAGTTTTTTGCCTTTACATTAAAATCCTTTAAGATAGTTCCCCCCCCTTCATAATTTAAAAGAAAAAGGCACTCACAGAGATTCTTTAATCTTTAATGCTGTTTGGAATATCTTTTAAAAAGGTGAGGCTTTTGCCAGTCAAATATCCATAAAAATGCCACAGCAACTTAGGGCAGGGCTTTTCAACCAGTGGTACGGGTACCACCTGTGGTACATTGGCACCTGGCAGGTGGTATGCGACCATCCTAGAAAAGTGGTAGCAGGGGAGGAGAATGAGCTCAACCAGTTGCAGCACCGCACAAGCCTGAGCGAGAGATGGCTGGAGCTGCAGGGCTGTCAGGGCTCAGCAGAAGCGCCAGGATCAGCGCCAGGCTCCAGCTGGAGCGGGGTGCTGATCCTGGCACTTCTGGAATGTTGCAGCATCTCCAGGGTCTTGTGATTTACATTCAGATGCTTGGCAACTGATTCATATTTATGACGGTAATAGTGTGCCAGGGTCATGTGAAGTGACCAAAACCTACTGTAACCACCCAGCAGACGGGGGGAATAAAAACCAAACACCCCCACCCCACCCCCCGTTGCCAATCCTCAACAGAAATGCTCACAACAATGAAAACCTCAGACAGGAGGAAGAGCACTGCTGGGCAGGCAGGCAGGTGTCTTGCTCAGCTGTGGCTTGGGGGGCACTTTTTCCAGTGCCATTGTAACTTCGAACAGTCACTAAGCGAACTGTTGTAAGTCAAGGACTACCTGTACTTGATCACTTTTTTCCTTTTTTTTTTTTGGTCATCAAGTTTTTGATACCTTGCTAGGTGACTGGTGGTACTCGGATGTTGCCATATCCTAAAGTGGTACAATAGGTGAAAAGGTTGAAAAGCCCTGATTTAGGGCATGTTGTAAATCCCTCAACTCCCAAGTTGAATATAGTACCTTTTGCCTAGGCAGTAATGATTTTAAAATTGCAACCAAAAGTATTCTTATAGAATGGGGGGTGGGGGTGGAATCCTCTGAATATATTGATAAGAGTAATTTTTGCTTTTCTAGCATTCATCACATAAAACAGTCTACTTTTATTGCTGAATGTGCATAGGACAGCAACTGCATCTACATAATTTGACATATGAGAGATAAAAATCTATTCAGCACTACAGGATCAATATTTTTGCCTGCCAAAACAAAACAAAGAAACCCTTATTGGATGTTAATTATTTATACAATGTTAACTTTAGGTCAGCATTTGGAAATATTTGCATTCCCTGGGTTGTTTTTTACTTATGCAACTTTTCATTAAGATAGCATTACATGATTTGTTTAGTAAATTAATTTTGTTTCACCAATTAAATACTAAAGTGAGCTGCTTATTTAAAAAAAATTCAAACTCTAATCATACATATTTGTAACTTCATGCATAGAAAAAATGCTGTTTAATTAGCTACATGGATTACTGACTGTTAAACCTGCAAAACTGGAAGAAATATGGTAGTTTCATTCCATTAGCTCTTCCCTCATGCCTCTTCAATAGAACTGAGAAGAAAATTGCTATATTGCTTTTTTTCAAAATCTTCTTAAAAATTTATTTGGGTACCTCAACTTATAACCAGCCATCAACCACTATCAGCTATCAAGCATTTCCCTGGCCTTCCCCATTTTGTCAAGATTATACAGGTTGGGAAATGGAAGAGAAACTTTCTTGGAAGAGGAAAGGAATTTTAAAAAAGACATGCTGTCAGGCATCTAAATTCTATGTATTGTTTACAACCCTAAAAATCTTGGAGGGCAAATTTCTAATGTATTCTTTTATTTTCAGAATACATAACTTCATAAAACACTTAGCTTTCTTATTCACAGCAAAAAACCACAAACAGTAGGGTTACTATAACATTTTTTCTGTGCCTTTTACAAAACATTATAGCAGCCATGTAATATGCCATGAAAATGATTGCGTTTAAACTGACTATTTGAATTGCCTGAAAATATGGCAAATTATCTGCATATTCTAATCTTCTTACTAAATTAGTAATTCACAGTATTATTTAAGAAAGCTGTGGTTATTTTGCATTCCAACATAATAAAAGTCATCCAATATGTGAAAAAAGTATTAGCAAGTAATGAAGAAATAGTATAACATTCAACCAGGCCCAAATATATTTACAACTATTCAATATTGCTCTCTGTGATATTTATAAAACATTAACAGTATAATGTCAGAATAATTAACAGAATTCCTTTCTGTTTACTTGAATTAATTTCATGTACTTCATCTTCACTGAGCTACTTGTACTTTTCTTTTGGTATATCTTAACCCTATAACATGTTACTAATTTCTACTGAAAGTCTTAGGAATTGGATTTGAACTTGTATGCCTTAGATACAAGTTCTACTTACATTGGACTTTTCTTTGAAATTTCAGGATTTGCTGGGATCCTCTAATAATCCATGTCAGAACAATTGACCTTGTTGCTGATTCCCGTAGACCTATCAATGCTTTAAACCATTGGACCACAAATCCTATCATGCCTTATTTTATATCAGATCTTATTTTTCTGCTTCTCAAAATCAATTCTTAGTCTAGTTTCACCAAAAGAAAACAAAAACAAAATGATACAAAATCACTGTGCTCTTTAATTATGGTTGAGCCCTATGTCTGGTTCTGAGAAGAATATCATGTACTGATTATATTGTTACAAATGCATTAAATTCTGTATCAAAGAATTGATACAAACTAGAAACCAGAATAAATCCCCTCTAAAATATTATACTTTTATACTTTCATTTAACTATAAGTTGTTCCACAGTTTGGGTATGAAACCTAAATGGATATTTTCAAAGAAAAGGAAAAAAAAGAAAAGTTTCTGTTATTTTATGTTTTATTCTAATTACTCCTTGCCCAGCTAGAAAATTAACTAGATAACAAGAAAATTAATGTATAGTTTTAATAAAACTCACCATACTTTCCCTGCTACTCTACAAAATGCATGCTCCAACAGTGACAGACTTACGTAACTCTCCTACTTTCAAGATATCACATAGCATCTTTGTCAATTCAATGCTACTCCGACCAAATGGACATTCATGCTTATCTTCTCGGCTGCTATTTTCCAATACAATCTGAAATAGAAACAAAGTTACTTATTTCAAAGGACTCTGAGTAGCCTATGACATTACAAAAAGAAAAACAGAACTGTAACAGATAAATAGATTGGAACTATATCAACAACAAGATCAATCCCAAATTTAAGTCAAATTAGTTGTCAAGTCCTGTTTGGAATGCTTCCTTACATCCTGCATTCTTAGATTGTAACACTGGGAAGATTCTCCCATAGTATTTGAGAAGAGTTATTTTTTTTAAGCAAGGCAGTCTCAGTTTGATCACAACTATTCCAAACTTTACCTTCTAGATACAACAACTGAATAAAAAGTTATTGATGTTTTAATCTGTCTGGATGCAACAGTAGGTGACAGCAAAGGGCATTTTCAGAGGGATATTGACTAAATCAAAAACTGTGGCAGCTGTGAAAGTTGCCTCTGGTCTTTGGCATAGGATTGCTAAATTTGTGAAACTAATCACTTGAGTTAGAACAATTTTCTATTTTATTCCATATGATAATAGAATACATGGATTAACCACTGATGGAATTAAACATTATGTGGCATAACTGTTTGTCAAGCATTAATTGTGGAAGCCTCAATCTTCTGCAGAGACTATTGCAATATGTTCAGTTTCAGTTCATGTTGCTTCTTCCAGTCCTTACAAACCTATTTCCTTGTAAGATCTGTGTCCCAGAATCCATGCATGATTTCTTTATAATTATGCCACATGAGAGAAGATAACGAATGCTGTTTTTTAAGGAAATGCATAATTATCTTCTAAAAAACCAAAGATTTTGAAAACTACCACAATAATATTTAAAAGGTTATGCACAATAAATTGATACATACTAAGGTGACCTAGTATTTTAAAATCTATTTTTAAAATTAAATATATAATTTTAATATAGAAATTAGGGATTAAACATATATCTGCAGTACATGTTAATGAATTTTTTTAAAGAATTGCAGTGATTACATTTGCATTGGATATCTTCATAGTTAATAGTTACTCTTAGAGATATAATCTTATATTGAAAAGGAATATTTGTTATATAGGTTTGTGAAAATCTATCTTATACACAAACTGTACATAGATGTGAAATAACTTATTTTCACCTGACAGGAATCTTATCACAATTGAGTAAAACAAATTTTTGCTCGTATCAACTTTGGGCCCACTATGATCATGCAATTAATGCAATAGATAAAATAAATAAATAAATAAGTGACAAATGCAAAACACAGAATCTAATGTAATTTCTTACTAGAACTTTAAAAGAAACCTGAAAACTCTGTTTTATTTTAAAAATATTAAGCTTAATCACTGATGAAAAAATGCTGCCTTGTCCTCCTAAAAATATAAAAAGGAGACCTATCATTAGGATTTTGATGCAGAAAAATTCACACCTTCCTGTGAAAAGAGTACTTTAAAATATTACAAATTCCTGAAAAAAACCCATTTAAAATATTTTACCTGATGTTATTTCTTTGTTAATTTGATAGTTATTGATGAGCTATACCAGCAAATAGCCTGATTTTATTTGAATTTTCATGGGTAAAGCTCTAAGAGCTTCCATTCCAATCTGAATTAGGATTCCATACTTTTTTGGAATGGAATTGAATGATAAAATTCTAAACAAAAGCTTTTAAAAAACCACATGGTATTTGTTTATTAAGTAGAACAAAAGTTTAAAGATCCTGTATAAATTGGATAAATCTAGCAAAGATCCACTTGAGAAAAACTATTCTCAGCCATTTTCAATTTTTTTTAAAAAATCCCATTTATATCCTGCCCTTCTCCGAAGACTCAGGGCAGCTTACAATCTAAAGCACAAATCAATGTGCTTAGCAATAGCCTTCATTCTATGTATATGCCTGCTTATTAGGGCTTTCGCCCCCCCCCCCCAAGCGGCATTATTACAAAGTCAGCTTATTGCCCCCAACAATCTGGGTCCTCATTACTATATTGCACTTATACATTTTTCCAATCTGCCCTTGTGGTTTGAAGTCCACACATCTTAAAATTACTAAAGTTGAGAACACTTGTTTAATGTGTACAAACCCAATACAGAGAATAGCATAGCGTAGTGTAGCGTAGCGTAGCAGAGCAGAGCAGAGCAGAGCAGAGCAGAGAAGAGAAGAGAAGAGAATTCTTTATTAACCAAGTGTGATTGGACACACAAGGAATCTGTCTCCGGAGTATAAACTCTCAGTGTACATACAAGCAACAAGTAATAAATCATCATCATAATCATCATAGAATACATTCATAATCATAAGTGATAGTCATAGGATACCAAATAAGCAATCAATTTAAATCATACTAGGATACTAAATAAAGCAATTCGTATAAATCGTAAGATACAAGCAACAAAATTATAGCCATAAGAAGATAAGGAAATAGGCAGTGCTTTTTTTCTAAAAAAAAAAAAAGGTGCCGGAACTCTCATCTTGACAGGCGCAGGAGGCGGGGGTGGGTGGGGTGGGGCGGCACTGCTGCGGTCACAGGTACAAGGGGTGTTGGCAGTGGCCTCCCCCCCCCGGGGCCGGAGCCGGCGCAGCTGGTGCTGTGGGAGCAGCAGGGCCCGCTCTATATGGTGGGGCTGTGCGGGGTGGGCGGCAGAGGCAGGGCGGGCCAGGTGATGCAGGGCGGCCACTTAGGCGTGCAGGGCAAGGCAACGGTGGCGCAGGTCCAGCACCAGGTAGGCCACCAGCCTGGCTGACATGGGTGAGCACAAGGAAGGAGTGCACATGGACTCCACAGAACCCACCTCCCAGTCCTTGTCCTCTCTTACTTACCTAGTTGAGATGGTGTAGTTGGGCAGCAGGGAGGGATGCAAAGTTCCTGCCTACTCGCTTTCACTGCAGACAACTAGCCGGTGAAAGGTTTCCAGCCAGGTCTTTTGGTGCGCTCAGCAGCAATTCCTATTGGCTTTTGAAAGCCAATAGACTTTTGAAAGCCAATAGAGGGAGTAGCATAGCTTGTGCAAAAGCTGTGTGTGTGTGTGTGTGTGTGTGTGTGTGTGTGTGTGTGCAAAAAAGGTGCCAGAACGCCATTCTGAGCGTTCTATGAGAAAAAAAGCCCTACTTTTATGTTTGAATCTTATGATTTTAAAAATATTTTTTTTCTATTGTAAATTGCCCCAAACCTCGCCATGTGGATTGCATAGAAATATTATATAATTGGTAAATAAAGGTAGAACATATGTTAAATATACATCAAATGATAATATGCTTCCCTACAAAGTCAGTTCTTGCTCAATGACAGACCAAGGAGTTAACTCAGAAAGGCAAGAGGAAAATCTAGAAGATATCTGTGCAACTTGTAGAAGGGAAAGGCCCACACTGATAAATTAAAAATCTTTGTGGTCTACAAAGGAATGCTGGTGGGCTAATCAATGATTTGATGACTAGAGGAGCATCTACAGTGTTGGAGCTTGTGATCATGGTAAGCCATGGAGGCACTAGGCAACATGACTTTCAGGGCAGTGGTGGTGATTTTATTACTTTTTTTTTTTTAAAAAAAGTCTGTGCTCTGTGCAAGGGTGCTTGGTAGGCTGCATGAACAGGCCTGGTCTAGAATTTATTTTGGAGCATTCAACTATCTAGAGCAGGCATGTCAAACTCATTTTGTTTGAGGCAACGTCTTATAAAAGAATTGCCATTAATTAATTTTAATAAAATAATTTAAATCAGTTTTTTGCTTGATTTCAAATTAAATGAATTATATTGGTTGACAATGATTTTTTTAGTACAATTGCCAAATGCAATAAACTGGTTTTAGGTATATGTTACTGGAAGGAAAAAGCAATCCCTGCTGCGTTACTGATCCCAGAGAAGCATTTGCATGTATGCAGCTATCCTTAGGGTGCCATAGTAATGGATGAGAAATACTGGTTGCAAAGTTGGCATTTCTGGATGTAATACAGATATTTTGGACTTATTTTTGTTTCTTTGCATGTTTGATATTTTTAAAAAGGTATATGCTACTGACTATGCTTATGCACATATGTAACATCTTTTGCTAGGATACATGATCACTGCTTGTCCAAAATTTTAATATACAGATAATACTACCAGAAATTATTTTAGTCTTTTTAATAAATGTTGTTATTGATGTTAAGCTCACCAGGGAAAACGTCACATATTGTTATGTATATACTAGGTTAATTATTTAAAGACTGAAGTGCAACATAACTAGATTCTAAATAATCTATTTTTCAAAACACACAACAGTCCAAACAGTAAAAGTAAAGTCCAAATTAAGAATATTTCATTCTTAAGAATTGTTTAGATTCAAAATAGTTTAAGAGTGTACAAAAGATACTATTTTTTTCTAGAATCAGCTAAATTAGACATATTACATTAAGAAAAATGTTTCTCATTTCTTTCCTGTTACCTTTGATTTCATTGCAGAGATGTTAACATAAGAAATAGATTATTTTGTTATCTAATTTTACGTTCCAAAAGACAGAAGCAGATGAAAAATGTGAGGTTCTTTCCTGTTGGCTTTTTTGAATTAGTATTTTAGATTCTAAAAGTTTAGTTCCTAAAGAAGTAATCCTGTAAATAATTTTAATGTCCTCCTCTAGTGCAGGCTCTTTCAACTCCCAGAATTCCTGAGTCAGCATGGCTCAGCTTGGAAACCTCTCCCTTTCCCCTCAGCATGGCTGGCTCAAGATTTCTGGGAGTTGAAGTCCATGAGTCATAAAAAAGGGCCAAGATTGCTAGCCCTGCAATAGGCTTAGGAAAGCCAATAAGGGAGCTGTTGTTGTTTTTTTGTTTGTTTTTTGCAAAAAAAGGTGCTGGAACGCCGTTCTGAGCATTCTATGAGAAAAAAAGCCCTGGAAATAGGTAATAGGAAATATAAGAAGGATAATAGTAATACAGCCCTACTAGATAGTTTGACAGTGTTTGAGATTTAAGTTGTTTAGCAGAGTGGTGGCATGGGGGAAAACTGTCCTTGTGTCTGGTTGATTTGATGTGCAATGCCCTATAGCGTCTTCTTGAGGGAAGAAGTTGAAACAGTTTATGTCCAGGATGTGAGAGGTTTGTAGATATTTCCACAACCCTCCTTCTGGCTCATGCAGTATACAGGTCCTTAATGGAAGGCAGGCTGGAAGCAATTGTTTTGTCTGCAGTTGTGTCTGTCTTGTTTGGTTGCAGTGCTAAACCAGAGAGTTATATAGATGCAAATGACAGACTCAATAATTCCTTTGTAGAACTGTATCAGCAACTCCTTGGGCAGTCTCAGCTTTCTGACTTAGCACAAGAAGAAAATTCTTTGTTGTGCTTTTTAATGATATTTTTGGTGTTAGGTGTCTATTTTAAGTCTTTGGCTATTATAGAACCTAGAAACCTGAAGGTCTCTACTGTTGATACTGTGTTGTCTAGCACTGGTGGTAGAATAGGAGGGCTTCTCCTAAAATCTACTATCATTTCTATAGTGAGTGTGTTCAGTTCAAGATTGTTCCAGCTGCACCACAAGGCTAGTTGTTCAACTTCCCATCTGTATGAAGTTTCATTGTTGTCTTGAATGAGACCAATCACTGTTGTATCATCTGCAAATTTCAGTACTTTAACAGAGTGATCCTTTGAGATATAGTCATTGGTTATATAGAGAAAAGAAAAGCAGAGAGAACACACAGCCCTGGGGGGCTCCTGTGCAAATTGTACAAGTATCTGATGTGATTTTGCCTCATTTCACCTGCTGCTTTCTGTCTGTTAGAAAGTTTATGATCCACTTTCAAGTGTGGTCAGGCACAGCTAGCTGAATCACTTTAATTAGAAGAGTATCTGGAATGATGGTACTGAATGCCGAGCTGAGGTCTATAAAAAGGACACTTGCATAGGTCCATGGAGATTCAAGATGTTGTAGGATGTAGTACAGAGCCATATTAACAGCATCTCCTGCCAATCTATTTGCTCAGTAGGTAAATTGCAAAGGGTCTAATAGCAGATCTGTGATGGTTTTCAGGTGGGTCAGCACTAACCTTTCAAAGATTTTTATAACTACAGATGTCAGGGCAACCAGTCTATAGTCGTTCAGCTCCTTGATGGAGAGTTTTTTCGGCACTGGGATGATAGTAGAGCATTTGAAGCAATAAGGAACATAGCACATCTAAATAAAGCCAGCACAAGCTTTCAAGCAAGGAGTTACCTTATCTTAGCCACATGCTTTCGCAAACTTTTGCCTGTGAAATAGATCTTGCACATCTTTTTCTGTGATCACCAAAGGTGGGGCCCCCAAAGGGATGGGGTCAGTTGTAGGAGGCTTGGCTGTTGGTGTATCTGAGATAGAGATGGTGGTGATAGTTGATAGTGGTTTCCTCTCAAAATTACAGTAAAACATATTCAGTTCATCTTCCAGATGTGATTCCCTTCAGCATGGAAAGGAGATTTGCTGTAACCAGTTATATTTTTAAGAGTTTTCCACACATTTGCTGATTCATTTGTTGAGAGCTGATTCCTCAGCTTTTCAGGGCAGCTTCTTTTTGCTGCTCTGATCTCCCTTGTTAATACATTTCTGGTCTGATTGTATAGTATTCTATCTCCTTTCCTGTAGGCTTCCTCTTTGTCACGTCATAGATGCTTGAGTTTAGCTGTGAACAAAGGCTTGTTACTGTGAATTCGTAGGTTTCTGATCTTCACAAAAACTAACATATGATGTTACAGTATCTGTGAGTTCATCCAAGTCTGCAGAGGTATCTTCGAAAATGTTCCAATCTGTGCAATCAAGGCAAGCCTGTAGCTTTAACTTTGCCTCCTCAGTCCAATACTTCACTGATTCAATTGCTGATTTTATGGTTTTAAGCCTTTGTCTATAAACAGGTACAGGGTGAATCATACAATGATCAGTGTGTCCCAGAACTGCTCGTGATAAAGACTGATAAGAATCTTTTAATTTTGTTAAAAGCATTCTTGCCTCTAGTAAGATAGTTGGCATGCTGAAAATACTAACTCTTGGTTTATATTAGTACTGTTGAAATCTCCTAACACAATGAGGAAAACTGGGCATTTCTCTCCAGCCCACATAATCTGGTCAGCTAGAGTTTGTAATGCGTTGTTTATGCAAACATGGGGAGGAATATATGTTGTAAATATTTTTTCCTGGCACTTACATTTATGAAAAAGAATCTGGTTGTCTATCCACCCTACCATTTAGATCTCCACCCACTAAAACTCAGATTGCTGTACAGGTTTCACGACTGTTTATCCTTTGAGGCTGTCCAAATTGGGAAACCAACTTCACAAGATTAGAACTAAGCTTTGTCAAGCTTTTAAAAATTATTAAGGCTATATTAATAGAATCTTGCAAGTTTGTGTTTTTCCTCTACACCCCACCCCATTACACTCCAGTGAGTCAGTGAGCAGCCTGCCTGAATTTCTTCCTAATGCTTCCTTCTTTTCTAGAACTTATAGAATGTTTATGCCTGTTCTGTTTTTGTAATGACTTCTGAATATTTCCTTCAGTGCCATGGCTATCTACAGGTACAGAGATCTATATAATTATCTATTTGCTTCCAAATAGCTCTGATATGTATCTGTATTCTAAGCAGAGAGCACAGAGAACAAAGAAAATAATTTCTATATCTCTGTAAAGAAGAAACAGAATATTACCAAAGCTGGAATTTATTCTACAAATGGTTAGAAGAGAGAACCAAAGAATAGGACTTGATTACCGGTATGTATTAGCGTTTTATGAATCCAGATCGCACGCTGTTTGAAAAACTAACATATGTATGTAGAGGTTAAAATAATAATAATAATAATAATAATAATAATAATAATAATAATAATAATAATAATAATAATAATTTCTATATCTCTGAAGTATAACAAGGAAGTTAATAACAAATGTTCTAAGGATAAAGGGATATGCAATTTATTTCCACCCTTTGCTAAGTAGAATTACTACTCCTCCAATAGATATCTTGCATTAGTTAATATAATAACTATCTAGTTCTATATTAAATCCAGTTTCTTGCAAAAAAGATATATCAAAGTTAGACTGATACTTGAAAATCTGACAGTATTGCCATCCCATCCCATTAAATGATGAAATGTTTGCCTATATGATTTAAAAGTCACCTTTTCAATGAGAATAGGTGATTTCTTTGGAGTTGGTAATACTCTTCCAAGCAGAGAAGAGAAGAGAAGAGAATTCTTTATTAACCAAGTGTGATTGGACACACAAGGAATCTGTCTCCGGAGTATAAACTCTCAGTGTACATACAAGCAACAAGTAATAAATCATCATCATAATCATCATAGAATACATTCATAATCATAAGTGATAGTCATAGGATACCAAATAAGCAATCAATTTAAATCATACTAGGATACTAAATAAAGCAATTCGTATAAATCGTAAGATACAAGCAACAAAATTATAGCCATAAGAAGATAAGGAAATAGGCAGTGCTTTTTTTCTAAAAAAAAAAAAAGGTGCCGGAACTCTCATCTTGACAGGCGCAGGAGGCGGGGGTGGGTGGGGTGGGGCGGCACTGCTGCGGTCACAGGTACAAGGGGTGTTGGCAGTGGCCTCCCCCCCCCGGGGCCGGAGCCGGCGCAGCTGGTGCTGTGGGAGCAGCAGGGCCCGCTCTATATGGTGGGGCTGTGCGGGGTGGGCGGCAGAGGCAGGGCGGGCCAGGTGATGCAGGGCGGCCACTTAGGCGTGCAGGGCAAGGCAACGGTGGCGCAGGTCCAGCACCAGGTAGGCCACCAGCCTGGCTGACATGGGTGAGCACAAGGAAGGAGTGCACATGGACTCCACAGAACCCACCTCCCAGTCCTTGTCCTCTCTTACTTACCTAGTTGAGATGGTGTAGTTGGGCAGCAGGGAGGGATGCAAAGTTCCTGCCTACTCGCTTTCACTGCAGACAACTAGCCGGTGAAAGGTTTCCAGCCAGGTCTTTTGGTGCGCTCAGCAGCAATTCCTATTGGCTTTTGAAAGCCAATAGACTTTTGAAAGCCAATAGAGGGAGTAGCATAGCTTGTGCAAAAGCTGTGTGTGTGTGTGTGTGTGTGTGTGTGTGTGTGTGTGTGCAAAAAAGGTGCCAGAACGCCATTCTGAGCGTTCTATGAGAAAAAAAGCCCTACTTTTATGTTTGAATCTTATGATTTTAAAAATATTTTTTTTCTATTGTAAATTGCCCCAAACCTCGCCATGTGGATTGCATAGAAATATTATATAATTGGTAAATAAAGGTAGAACATATGTTAAATATACATCAAATGATAATATGCTTCCCTACAAAGTCAGTTCTTGCTCAATGACAGACCAAGGAGTTAACTCAGAAAGGCAAGAGGAAAATCTAGAAGATATCTGTGCAACTTGTAGAAGGGAAAGGCCCACACTGATAAATTAAAAATCTTTGTGGTCTACAAAGGAATGCTGGTGGGCTAATCAATGATTTGATGACTAGAGGAGCATCTACAGTGTTGGAGCTTGTGATCATGGTAAGCCATGGAGGCACTAGGCAACATGACTTTCAGGGCAGTGGTGGTGATTTTATTACTTTTTTTTTTTTAAAAAAAGTCTGTGCTCTGTGCAAGGGTGCTTGGTAGGCTGCATGAACAGGCCTGGTCTAGAATTTATTTTGGAGCATTCAACTATCTAGAGCAGGCATGTCAAACTCATTTTGTTTGAGGCAACGTCTTATAAAAGAATTGCCATTAATTAATTTTAATAAAATAATTTAAATCAGTTTTTTGCTTGATTTCAAATTAAATGAATTATATTGGTTGACAATGATTTTTTTAGTACAATTGCCAAATGCAATAAACTGGTTTTAGGTATATGTTACTGGAAGGAAAAAGCAATCCCTGCTGCGTTACTGATCCCAGAGAAGCATTTGCATGTATGCAGCTATCCTTAGGGTGCCATAGTAATGGATGAGAAATACTGGTTGCAAAGTTGGCATTTCTGGATGTAATACAGATATTTTGGACTTATTTTTGTTTCTTTGCATGTTTGATATTTTTAAAAAGGTATATGCTACTGACTATGCTTATGCACATATGTAACATCTTTTGCTAGGATACATGATCACTGCTTGTCCAAAATTTTAATATACAGATAATACTACCAGAAATTATTTTAGTCTTTTTAATAAATGTTGTTATTGATGTTAAGCTCACCAGGGAAAACGTCACATATTGTTATGTATATACTAGGTTAATTATTTAAAGACTGAAGTGCAACATAACTAGATTCTAAATAATCTATTTTTCAAAACACACAACAGTCCAAACAGTAAAAGTAAAGTCCAAATTAAGAATATTTCATTCTTAAGAATTGTTTAGATTCAAAATAGTTTAAGAGTGTACAAAAGATACTATTTTTTTCTAGAATCAGCTAAATTAGACATATTACATTAAGAAAAATGTTTCTCATTTCTTTCCTGTTACCTTTGATTTCATTGCAGAGATGTTAACATAAGAAATAGATTATTTTGTTATCTAATTTTACGTTCCAAAAGACAGAAGCAGATGAAAAATGTGAGGTTCTTTCCTGTTGGCTTTTTTGAATTAGTATTTTAGATTCTAAAAGTTTAGTTCCTAAAGAAGTAATCCTGTAAATAATTTTAATGTCCTCCTCTAGTGCAGGCTCTTTCAACTCCCAGAATTCCTGAGTCAGCATGGCTCAGCTTGGAAACCTCTCCCTTTCCCCTCAGCATGGCTGGCTCAAGATTTCTGGGAGTTGAAGTCCATGAGTCATAAAAAAGGGCCAAGATTGCTAGCCCTGCAATAGGCTTAGGAAAGCCAATAAGGGAGCTGTTGTTGTTTTTTTGTTTGTTTTTTGCAAAAAAAGGTGCTGGAACGCCGTTCTGAGCATTCTATGAGAAAAAAAGCCCTGGAAATAGGTAATAGGAAATATAAGAAGGATAATAGTAATACAGCCCTACTAGATAGTTTGACAGTGTTTGAGATTTAAGTTGTTTAGCAGAGTGGTGGCATGGGGGAAAACTGTCCTTGTGTCTGGTTGATTTGATGTGCAATGCCCTATAGCGTCTTCTTGAGGGAAGAAGTTGAAACAGTTTATGTCCAGGATGTGAGAGGTTTGTAGATATTTCCACAACCCTCCTTCTGGCTCATGCAGTATACAGGTCCTTAATGGAAGGCAGGCTGGAAGCAATTGTTTTGTCTGCAGTTGTGTCTGTCTTGTTTGGTTGCAGTGCTAAACCAGAGAGTTATATAGATGCAAATGACAGACTCAATAATTCCTTTGTAGAACTGTATCAGCAACTCCTTGGGCAGTCTCAGCTTTCTGACTTAGCACAAGAAGAAAATTCTTTGTTGTGCTTTTTAATGATATTTTTGGTGTTAGGTGTCTATTTTAAGTCTTTGGCTATTATAGAACCTAGAAACCTGAAGGTCTCTACTGTTGATACTGTGTTGTCTAGCACTGGTGGTAGAATAGGAGGGCTTCTCCTAAAATCTACTATCATTTCTATAGTGAGTGTGTTCAGTTCAAGATTGTTCCAGCTGCACCACAAGGCTAGTTGTTCAACTTCCCATCTGTATGAAGTTTCATTGTTGTCTTGAATGAGACCAATCACTGTTGTATCATCTGCAAATTTCAGTACTTTAACAGAGTGATCCTTTGAGATATAGTCATTGGTTATATAGAGAAAAGAAAAGCAGAGAGAACACACAGCCCTGGGGGGCTCCTGTGCAAATTGTACAAGTATCTGATGTGATTTTGCCTCATTTCACCTGCTGCTTTCTGTCTGTTAGAAAGTTTATGATCCACTTTCAAGTGTGGTCAGGCACAGCTAGCTGAATCACTTTAATTAGAAGAGTATCTGGAATGATGGTACTGAATGCCGAGCTGAGGTCTATAAAAAGGACACTTGCATAGGTCCATGGAGATTCAAGATGTTGTAGGATGTAGTACAGAGCCATATTAACAGCATCTCCTGCCAATCTATTTGCTCAGTAGGTAAATTGCAAAGGGTCTAATAGCAGATCTGTGATGGTTTTCAGGTGGGTCAGCACTAACCTTTCAAAGATTTTTATAACTACAGATGTCAGGGCAACCAGTCTATAGTCGTTCAGCTCCTTGATGGAGAGTTTTTTCGGCACTGGGATGATAGTAGAGCATTTGAAGCAATAAGGAACATAGCACATCTAAATAAAGCCAGCACAAGCTTTCAAGCAAGGAGTTACCTTATCTTAGCCACATGCTTTCGCAAACTTTTGCCTGTGAAATAGATCTTGCACATCTTTTTCTGTGATCACCAAAGGTGGGGCCCCCAAAGGGATGGGGTCAGTTGTAGGAGGCTTGGCTGTTGGTGTATCTGAGATAGAGATGGTGGTGATAGTTGATAGTGGTTTCCTCTCAAAATTACAGTAAAACATATTCAGTTCATCTTCCAGATGTGATTCCCTTCAGCATGGAAAGGAGATTTGCTGTAACCAGTTATATTTTTAAGAGTTTTCCACACATTTGCTGATTCATTTGTTGAGAGCTGATTCCTCAGCTTTTCAGGGCAGCTTCTTTTTGCTGCTCTGATCTCCCTTGTTAATACATTTCTGGTCTGATTGTATAGTATTCTATCTCCTTTCCTGTAGGCTTCCTCTTTGTCACGTCATAGATGCTTGAGTTTAGCTGTGAACAAAGGCTTGTTACTGTGAATTCGTAGGTTTCTGATCTTCACAAAAACTAACATATGATGTTACAGTATCTGTGAGTTCATCCAAGTCTGCAGAGGTATCTTCGAAAATGTTCCAATCTGTGCAATCAAGGCAAGCCTGTAGCTTTAACTTTGCCTCCTCAGTCCAATACTTCACTGATTCAATTGCTGATTTTATGGTTTTAAGCCTTTGTCTATAAACAGGTACAGGGTGAATCATACAATGATCAGTGTGTCCCAGAACTGCTCGTGATAAAGACTGATAAGAATCTTTTAATTTTGTTAAAAGCATTCTTGCCTCTAGTAAGATAGTTGGCATGCTGAAAATACTAACTCTTGGTTTATATTAGTACTGTTGAAATCTCCTAACACAATGAGGAAAACTGGGCATTTCTCTCCAGCCCACATAATCTGGTCAGCTAGAGTTTGTAATGCGTTGTTTATGCAAACATGGGGAGGAATATATGTTGTAAATATTTTTTCCTGGCACTTACATTTATGAAAAAGAATCTGGTTGTCTATCCACCCTACCATTTAGATCTCCACCCACTAAAACTCAGATTGCTGTACAGGTTTCACGACTGTTTATCCTTTGAGGCTGTCCAAATTGGGAAACCAACTTCACAAGATTAGAACTAAGCTTTGTCAAGCTTTTAAAAATTATTAAGGCTATATTAATAGAATCTTGCAAGTTTGTGTTTTTCCTCTACACCCCACCCCATTACACTCCAGTGAGTCAGTGAGCAGCCTGCCTGAATTTCTTCCTAATGCTTCCTTCTTTTCTAGAACTTATAGAATGTTTATGCCTGTTCTGTTTTTGTAATGACTTCTGAATATTTCCTTCAGTGCCATGGCTATCTACAGGTACAGAGATCTATATAATTATCTATTTGCTTCCAAATAGCTCTGATATGTATCTGTATTCTAAGCAGAGAGCACAGAGAACAAAGAAAATAATTTCTATATCTCTGTAAAGAAGAAACAGAATATTACCAAAGCTGGAATTTATTCTACAAATGGTTAGAAGAGAGAACCAAAGAATAGGACTTGATTACCGGTATGTATTAGCGTTTTATGAATCCAGATCGCACGCTGTTTGAAAAACTAACATATGTATGTAGAGGTTAAAATAATAATAATAATAATAATAATAATAATAATAATAATAATAATAATAATAATAATAATAATTTCTATATCTCTGAAGTATAACAAGGAAGTTAATAACAAATGTTCTAAGGATAAAGGGATATGCAATTTATTTCCACCCTTTGCTAAGTAGAATTACTACTCCTCCAATAGATATCTTGCATTAGTTAATATAATAACTATCTAGTTCTATATTAAATCCAGTTTCTTGCAAAAAAGATATATCAAAGTTAGACTGATACTTGAAAATCTGACAGTATTGCCATCCCATCCCATTAAATGATGAAATGTTTGCCTATATGATTTAAAAGTCACCTTTTCAATGAGAATAGGTGATTTCTTTGGAGTTGGTAATACTCTTTTGTGAGAAGGAAACTTGCCTCTTGTTTCTTTTGTGACACAAGGACAAATGTTTGTCTATACTCAGATTTACAGCTCTTTGTAGTTAGAACGTGGGTAGTTTAACTTTCCAGGAAAAAAAATTATGTACTTCACTAATGAATCCCCTACCTTCTTCTTCCAAAGTGATTATGAGGTATGGTCAAGAATGATAGCTGTTATACTGTATATATATCATATAACTGGAAAATAGCCAAGCTATTTTGTCTCAAAAACCAATGGGATATACATATTTTAATAATCAAAAAATCTCCCAAAAATTAAGTCACATTTTAAAAATGTTTAAACTTTGACAAATAAAAATAGATAAAACAAATATTGAATTATTACAATAAAAATGAAACAAGGAATCTAATCTAAAGAGTTATATCACGTAGCTGTTAATAAAAAAAGTGAAGACTTCATTTCTCAATTAATTTGGGAAACATCAGGTATACTGAAAAAGCTAATACAAGAGATTTCATATGTAGAACAACCTCCCTGTAGCTCTCATACAGAGAGTTCTATTTTCAGATAGAATTTGAATGTGCAGAACTACTGAAGAGAGCAGGAACACAAGTTTAAATAAAACTAATCAAAAGTAGATTAAGGTTAATTTTAAGATTAAAAAGAATGTGATTAATCAAAGATTAAAATGAATTGCCTTTGAAAATTCATACAACTTAAAGAACACCCTTCCATAATTTCACTTGCAATGTTGTATCAGACTACAACTATTATCATCCAATACAACCGCTCACCATGCTGATTTTAAGATTATGGAAATTAAAAATCAGTTCTGAGGGAAGGGAAGATTGTTCTCAAGTCTTTTTTTAAAGAATCTAGGCAAGTTCTCTGGAAGACTTTAGAGCCCCCTGCTTTTAACTGAATGGGTTATGTGCCACCTAATCATTTTTGACTCCTAGCAAACACATAGATCTTCTCCATGATGATCCATTCCTCTCCTGTTCTTTCAAGTTATAGTATACTCATCCCTTTTTTTATCTAAGTCCATCCATGTTGCTGCTAGTCATTCTCTTCTTCTTTTTTTACCTTTCACAGCATTAAAGCCTTTTCCTTTTCCAGACAACTGGGTCTTTACATAATGTATCTGAAATAGGCTAATTTAAGCCTAGTCCTTAGAACTTTAAATTATTTCTTAAATGATTTAGTTTGTCTTCTTGGCTTTCCATGATATTTTCAGGCTCCAACATCAATGTTCAAAGGCATCACTATTTTTTTTATCCTGCTTTTTTAAAGTCCAACTTTTATTTTCATTGAATATCACAGGGATTACAATGGCCTGCACAATTCTGATCTTTGTAAGAGTAGACACATCATGGCATCTTTTTCATGACTATCAACCATGTGCCAGACTAGTGTATTTCTTGACTGCATCTTTCTTTACTATTGATGGCTGACCCTGAGACACAGAAGCTATACGTCACTTCAATATCTTCTTCATAATCTCGACGTGATGTCCCGGTGCCTGGAGGCAGTCCGGGTCTGGATGGGGAGGAACAGGCTTCGTCTCAACCCTGACAAGACGGAGTGGCTGTGCGTACCGGCATCTCGGGATATTCAGGATATCCCACCCCTCATTATGGGGGGTGAGTCATTATCTCCTGTAGATAGGGCTCGCAACTTGGGAGTCCTCCTAGATTCACAGCTCTCTTTAGAAGACCATATTGTAGCTGTAACTAGGGGGGCGTTCGCCCAGGTTCGCCTGGTGCGCCAGTTGCGGCCCTATCTAGACCGGGATGCCTTGCGCACGGTCACTCATGCGCTCGTGACCTCTCGTCTTGATTACTGCAACGCTCTCTACATGGGGCTACCCTTGAAGACCACTCGGAGGCTCCAACTGGTACAGAATGCAGCCGCGAGAGTTGTATCGGGGGTCTCCCGATACTCCCGTGTTACACCTTTGCTCCGCGAGCTGCATTGGTTACCAGTTGTCTTCCGGGTGAGGTTCAAGGTGTTGGTAATGACCTACAAAGCCCTCCATGGCATGGGTCCAGAATACCTTGGGGAGCACCTGCAGCCGGCGTCATCTTCCCTCCGCCCAGTACGCTCCCACAGAGAGGGCCTCCTCAGGGTGCCGCCAGTCAAAGAATGCCGACTGGTGACCCCCAGGGGGAGAGCGTTCTCTGTGGGTGCACCGGATTTATGGAACCATCTTCCGGTAGAGCTCCGGATGGCGCCCAATCTCCGCTCCTTCCGGCGCGACCTTAAAACCCATCTCTTTAACAAAGCGGGCCTGGCCTGATGGGACGGGGTGGGATTGTTACTATGATTTTAATTTTAAATTTGTATTATTATGGGCACTGTTTAATCATGTTTTAATAATTTTAATTTTTTTGTACCTGTTTTTATGTATTGCCCTGTTAACCGCCCTGAGTCTCTTGAGAGAAGGGCGGTATATAAATTAAATAAATAAATAAATAAATAAATAAATAAATAAATAAATTCTAAAGTGGATTCCTTCCCAAGATGGCTGCTGAACAGTAGGAACGTTTTCTTTTTCCTGCTGATGATCTGCCAATTTTACTGCCAAAGCTAGCTCTTTAGCAGTGCTAATCCCTGGAGTTGAATGGGAGCACTTAGAAATGACCAAAAGTGTTTTTGGATGCTGTGGACTTATCTGGGAAGGGGAATCTTGAAGACTCCATTTCCCTCTGGGAGTGGTTGGAAAGGCATGGTCATCCATCTTTCCTCTTGGTAGTTCATTTTTTAAAAGCATGCCTGGGTTTTAACTTCATTTTTTGAAGCTTTTGTTTTATTTTGCCTTTTATCTTTAAAAATTGTTTGAATGCTGATTTATTTTAACTCTCTACTGAATTTTATCTGTTCTTTCCCCCCCCCCTTTGGATTTATGTTGTTATTCTGAAAAACCTGTGCTGTTTTGTAAGAAAAAAGTGTTCTGGAGTTGTGAAAGGGTTTTCATTTTGTTTACATCTATAATGGACTCTCCCTACAGGATTTTGGCATTTTACTAATTTGCAAAATGTTTGGAGCTTTTTTTAGTTCTTTTAATTTTGGATCAAAATATCCAGACAATATCTTTCCTGTTTCTTTATTTTTTCATTCTGAGGATTCCTGTGTTCTTCTATTTATCATTGCCAAAATACTTAGAGTAACAATATATCAATGTATCAATTATAGACAAGCTAACATCTGAAAAAAGACTATTTGGTAATATGAAATTCCTATTTCAAAGGTTTTTTAAAAGTTTGATGAAATGATAATGGTTGTGGAAAATATTTAGATGCATTTAGTTTTACAGTAAATAAGATTCACAAAATGAATGAGGTCTGAAAGATTTGTTGGTAAGAAGTATGGATTCTATAGACTTAGAACTTGTAGACTTAGAACTGAGTCAATTCCCCACATCTCTCTGAAGTCAAAGCCTGCATTTTTTTTACAACAGCAAAATCTTGACTGAGTGTCAGCCTGCAATTTTGCTTTCTTTCAAGCTTGCTGCCAGCTGCCATGGAAATGGGAGGGAGAAAGCAATGGGTATTTGGGAGGAGAAGTGTGCAGGAGGTGTGAGACTTAAATTTCTGAGAAGCAATAGGGATGCCTGAACTCAGAGAGGGCAGATTGAGTTGTTTAACATTTTCAAAGCCAACAGTCCAATGAACAGCTTGCATGAAGAAGTGATACACCTAGACCAGAAACGTTACTCAAACATCTTCCTCTGATGTTTGAACTCTGGTTGCCTAGCTACTGGAGGATGGGCTCTGGAGTTAGTTTCAATTTGTTTCTTCACACACATTTTGCTTCAGACCTTGCCTGACTTTTTCTACAATCAGTTCTTTTCTAGTAAAATTACCTTTTCTCTGAATCTGTGGAGTCAAGGGTTTTCTTTCCTAGGGATTGATCGGAGGCAGCCCTGACTTAGGCAAGGTCTAAGAAGACAGGGTGGGTTTCTTCCCAGACTGCACCACGTTCAAGATGAAGTGGAATGGTTGGAGGAACTAGACATTGAAGAGGCCCAGGTAGTCATGGGCCATAGGGTGAGAGGAAGACCCAGAGGAATGACCCTTGGAAGCAACTTTCACATGAGGAAGCAGAGGTTCCCACAGGTGGGAATAGTGTGAGGGGGACAGAAGTGAAGTCCCCCCTCTTGATCTGGACCTGGAGAATGCCATGCTGAGCCATGCCCTGCACCTGTTGCAAGAGGCAACTGAGAAATGGAGAGCCCTGGAAACTCTCAGATGACTGCTCAGGCTCCTTGGACTGTTCCAAACCAAGCCGTGGACAGAGCTGCCATGGCATTAGTCTGGCAGCAAATGCACCTGCTTCACCTGGACCAGTGCCAGTACCAGCGGTGTCGGCCCCAGCAGCAGCTTCTGTACAAGTCCCTCCACCTACAGGAGCTGCACTTCTGAGATGCCAGGCCCCAAAGGTCCCAGCCACGGGAGTAAAGAGCAGGGGAGAACCCAAGCAACGGGTTCTTTCTGGCACAAGTCTGGAAGTACATGCAAGTATATGCGGCTGAATTGAGGACAGAGGCAGCCTGAGCACGATGCATGACCTCAGCTCTCAAGGGTGCAGCTGCCAAATGGATGGTTTCCCTTCATAATGATAACACCCCACAGCTACGGAACTACAACCACTTCATGGCAGTTTTCGCCAATGTTTCGAGAACCCACTGGCAGAGTACAAGACGTGGACCAGGATGAAGACCATCATCCAAGGTTGGCAATCAGTGGCCACATACACCCAGGAGTTCTGAGAGTTGGTGTGCGAGCTTAGCCACATGACCTGAAGACATACTGATTGATTGCTTCAAAGATGGCCTCAACAACGTCTACCATGCCTGCATTTCATTGGGGCCCCATGCACTGTACAACAACACTGGTATTTGCTGGCAGATGAAGTGGAGAATGACCTAGCCCGAGATCGACACCATGCTGGTCTCAGCTGATGCAAATCCTCCCCTCCTGAGTGTAAGAAAACCCTGAAATTAGTGTAGGGTGAATCTGGGCTCAGACCACAATCTATGGTGTGCTTCAAGTGTAGGAAAGAGGGGCAACGAGCTGTGGAGTACTGATCTACCAAGCTCAAGCTTCGAGAACCTGTGAGACAGTGCTGAAATGGATGGAGGTCATTGAGTTCGCTCCTCCTGATTGTGAGGGGCTGGGAACTCCAACCAGCCCAGGTGAGAGTGTAAACCAACTCCAACGATGACCCCCTGGTAAGTCAACACATAATCCCCATAACCATTGCTGTGGAACTAGTGATGCCCTCATCAGACACTCAAGGGGAGGATGTTGGCTCTACTGAACTCTAGTTCTGCCAGGTGTGTGGTTTGCCTGGAGGTGGTGGAAAAGTTGGGAATGAGACTCAAGCAGTTAAAGGTACCAATAGTTTTTTGCCAATTGGATGGGACACTAACTGGGAGACTCACAGCTCATTTTATTACTGAGCCAGTGGAAATGAGAATGAAAAAGCACAAAGAGACTCTGAGTTTTATAGTCGCATCAGGGATGGAGAGACCCCTGGAACCCTTATGTAAACTGGAGGAGAGGACTCTTGAAAATCTGGCATAAGGTAACCAAAGAATGGGAAGAGATTCCAACACCCAAAGGCAAGAAACCAAAGTACCAAGGGAGCTAGGGATTGTGTCACAGGAGCACCCAAGAAGCAAATCAAGAATCCCCAAGAAGTACTGGGATCTACTGCAGTGTTGAAATCCTTCCTGGGATTAAACTCTCAAAACCTAAGCTGTACTTGATGACTTTGTGAAAGGTAGAATAGCTTTGCATTTTCATAGATAAAAACTTAAAACTGGGATTTATTCAACCAGCTAGACTGCGAGTGGCAACCTTGCTACTATTCTGGGATAAAAAAGATGGAACTCTTCGTCTGTGTGTTGAATATAGAGGGCTAAATGCAGTGTACATAGAATATGTCTACCCATTGCTGCGATGCTTGCATATCTAGCCAAAGGCAAAATCTTCAGTAAATTAAATCTGCGGGAAGGTTATTATCAGATTCAGATCAAGGAGGGCAACAAACGACATTTAACTGACCTCTGGGATGTTTTCCATTCTGGGTGCTCCCCTTTGGTCTGCAGGGGGCTCCAGCTATGTTCATGCAATTGATCAATGAGATGCTGCATGACTACTTGTACAAGGGGGGTGTTGGTGTATTTGGTTGATATTTGAATATATACTGAGACTATGGAAGAATGTATGAAATTGGTACAGGCAGTCCTAAAAAGGCTCTGAGCAGCCAAATTGTATGCAAAGCTTTCTAAATGTGAATTTCACCAAGATATATCTAATGAAGAAGTAGAAATGGAAGCAGAAAAGGTGAAAGAAGAATGGGGCCCTCCCCGCAATAGGAAGCACTTACAAAGTTTCCTAAACTTTGCCAATTTCTACTGGCAAATCATCCCTTCATTTGCAAAACTCATGTTACCAATCACCAACCTGATAAAAACTAAGGGTAAGCGCAAGCCGAAGCCAAGTCAGTCACTTAAATGGACTATGGAGTGCCAAGCAGTGTTTGAAAAGCTCAAATGGCTGTTTGCAGTGGAGCCCGTGCTAATGTACCCTGATCCAACTGCTCCTTTTATAATTCAGGCAGATGCAAGCAATGTAGCAGTGGGGGCTGTACTATTACAAAGGAATATCCAGGGCCTGCTGCAACCCTCTAAAAAACTTACTGAAAATGAAAAGAGGTGGACAGTGTGGGAGAAGGAGGCATATGCAGTGTGGTGGGCCCTGCTTACTTGGCAGCACTTTCTAGAAGGGGCAAAAAGCCCCATCTGAGATGTGAATTAATCATAAAAATCTGGAGCCTCTGAAAACTCCATGCAAGTTATCCCCTAAACAAGTTCGCTGGGCTCAATACTTTAATCAATTCAATTTCACCCTGCACTATATTCCAGGAGCGAATTTTTTTTATGGTGGACACTTTGTCTAGATTGCCTCAATACAATAATATTAAAGCTGAAGCTGTTCAACTGGTCATCCCCTCAAAGCAGCTAGCTGCTCCAGTAGCCACTGGGTCTCAGGAGAAAAAGGAGCTTGAGATTTCAAATGAACTGTGTGAGAAGTTTACAGAAGTGCTAAAACTTGATGAATGGGTTACTGCTTATAAAAATGATCGCACCATGTGCGATGGACTGGCTTAGGTTGTGTCTACATTGTATGTGCCCTCAAGCCTGAGGAACACAATTTTAAAGGATGCTCTAAGTTGGCAGGACATTTTGGATTTGTTCAAATCTGTCAAGATCCTTCTATATTATAAGCCTATCTTCTGGAGTGTTAGTTATTCCTGCAAATCATCTGGAAATTTGATGAGTTCCCCTTCTACCCCCTCATCCAAATCATTGATGAAGACGTTGAAGAGTACTGGGCCTATAACAGAGCCTTGGGGTAGCCCACTGCATACTTCCCTCCATGTAGATGCAGTTCCATTGAGGACTACATGTTGAGTGCAGTTGGTCAGCCAGTTACAAATCCATCTGCTGGTGATGCTGTCTAACCCACATTTTTCTACCTTATCATGTAATAGGTTGTGGTCTACTTTATCAAATGCCTTACTGAAGTCCAAGTAAATTATATCCACAGCATTCTTCTGGTCCATTAATTTTGTCAGTTTGTCAAAGAGTGCAATAAAAGTTGTCTGACATGGTCTACTTTTGACAAACCCACGTTGGCTTTTGGTTATGACTTTGTTTGCCTCTAGGTGTTCACTGATTCATTGCTTATCATTCCAGAACCTTTCCAGGTATTTTTTTTATTAAAAAGTTTTAGAATACATTTTATCTTTAACAAACAACAAAAAAAGGAAAAAAAACCCAGCCCCCTTCCCTCCCACCCTCCCCAACCCTCCCCAACCCCACCCTCCCTTTCCCCTCCCCCCCACTTCCCAAAGCAGAATACAGGGTATAAAAATGCAAACAATCATAATCTAGCTTACGCAAACAATCCTGAACTATACAGACTCTCGAACTTTAACTCATATAGATAAACTCCAAACATATATATATATATATATATACATCATATCAATAATTATTCAAAAACAAGATAATACTTTTCAATCTACCCAATAAAAACAATCACAAATAAAACAATTTATATCAATTGTCTAAAGCTGTTCTTCTTCCCAACTAAGCTTTAAATTCATATTATCCTGATATATTATACAAATTAAAATACCATAGATTACTTCCAAACTTAAATTTTTTTTATATAATCACATCATTCTTATATTCTATTACCTAATCCAATATTGCCCATAAAAGTATTACAAATTAATTTCAATCACACATAAAACAATATATATCAGTTTTATAAAACTATTCTTCTATCCAACTAAACTTTAACATACTAAAACCAAGTTTATACAACCTTTCCTTCTCCTAATGTATTATACAAATTAAAATACCATACATGGAAAGTCTTAAGCTTCCAGGCTTAAGACTTTCCATCCAAATAACAAAGCAAAACCTACAGAATATCAATAAACACTACTACAAATCTTCCCAATTAAATTTTCATAATCATCTTAAAACTAAAGCAACACAAAATATTATATAATTATTTTATAAGGGTGAAAAATGAATCCCCAAATACTTAATCCTTCTAGCATCCTTATTACATTATTATCTCTTGCAATTATGCAACTAAATCCTCAGGTTTGCTTCATTCTTCCAGAAGCAGCACACCTCTTCCAATTTCTGGCCTTCTCCCGTGGTGATGAAATTTGACCCACTCCTGTAGCTTTCACATCTGTCTGCGTTAACCCTTCAACATCTTGTGGATTCTCTCTGGAACATTGAGGCTCTCTGTCACCTTTTTTCTTTGTAGACTCCAAAGACGGTATGGGGACTGCTTTTAAAACATTACTGTAAAAGTCACGTGCCTGAATCACCGTAGTAAAACAATGCCTCGTACCTTCATAAGTCACCACCATACCATCTGGTATTTGCCATCTAAACTTAATATCACGTCGTCTCAATTCTTGTGTCAAAAAAGCAAATTCCTTCCTTTTTCTTAAAATTCTTGCAGGAATCTCTTTTAAAATCAAAACTTTTTGCTCATCCATTACAAAATCAATATTATAGGAGGCCTGGATAACTTCATTTCTAATCTTTCTCTTTGTAAAATAAACCACCACATCTCTGGGTAATTTCCTTTGTCTTGCAATCCACGAATTAACACGGAAGATTTTATCTATATCTTCCATTATTTCATCTGCTAGTCGCTCCAACACCCCTTCCAAAACCTCAGAAACCATTTTCGTCAAATTTTCCTTAGGATTTTCTTTTAGGCCTCTGATTCTCAAAGCAAACTCCATCTGAGAATACTGTGTCGAAATCAAATCATAATCCATTTTCTCTATCACATTTTCAGTTTCTATCATTTTGGCTTCCATTCTAATATCATTTTGAACAAGATCTTCCACTCTTTCATCCAAAATCTCAATGCTTTTAGCCATATTTTACATTACAGATGTGATGTCTGCTCTCATTTCTGCTAATTTCTCTGTAAACTTCTCCTCCAACTTTTTCTCCATTATCTCAACAAATGGTTGCATTTGCTTTTCCATAGTCTCTTGCAGCAAACTCTGCAAATCTTTTACTGTAAAAGCTGATACAGATTCAGATGCAGAGGACAATGAAGTTTTCACCGAAGACTGCTGCCTCAGGGCAGGAACTTTAGAAGATATAGCCACCATTATCACCCTCTATTGTTAACAATAGTTAACAACAGAACCTTTCCAGGTATTGAGGTCAGGGTGATAGGTCTGTAGTTTCCTGGAGCTATTTTTTTTCCCTTTTGAAGATGGGAACTACATCAGCTCTTTTCCAGTCCTCTGGTAGTTTCCTGGTGCTCCAGGATCTTTAAAAGATATAGTTCAGTGGTTCTGAGATCATGTCTGCCAGTTCCTTCAAAATCTTGGAGTGTAATCCATTTATTCCTGATGATTTGAAATCGTTTAGAGTGGACAGGTGCTCACTTACCATTTTGTTGCCTATCCTAACTTGTATTCCTAATCTGGTTTTTTTGGTATTTTTTGAGAGGTTGGATTGTTTTTTCTTTTTGTGTAAAGATGGGTATAAAAAACAAATTAAGCAGTTCTGCTTTCTCCCTGTTGTCAGCTTCTTGCCACTTTCTCTCATAAATGGCCAATCATTTCCTTGACTGTTTCCTTGTTCTTTACATGTTGAAATAATCTTTTTTGTTGTTATTTTTTACTTTTGTCACAAGCCTTAGCTTTCCTCATTTCATATTTGCTGGCTTGGGCTATTAGCTGATATTCTGCCTTATTTATGTGTCCCTCTTTCCACTTTTTATACTTGTCCTTTTTGTGTTTCAATTTATCAGGGAGTTCTTTATGCAGCCATGCTGGTTTGTTTTGAGAACTGTTATTTTACTTCTTCATTGGTATTTTATAATCTCACTTTTCAAAATTTCCCAAGCTTCTTGAGTTGTTTTTCCCTTGAGGATCCTCATTCATGGAATCCTTCCCAAGCTCTCTCTAAATTTATTGAAATTAGCTCTCTTAAAGTCAAGACTTTTGTTTGACTTTGTTATATTGCTTGTGATTGCATAATGTTGAATTCCAGTATTGTATGAACATTCCCCCCAAAGGTTCCTGTAGCTTCAATATCTTCTACCATTTCATCTCTGTGAGAATTAAGTCCAGTATGGCTTATCCCCTAGTTCCTTTTTCCAGTTTTTGGAGATGAAGTTGTCTGTTAGGTTTGTCAGGAATCTGTTTCACTTGTTGCAGAGTTTGCCAGGTCCGACGGGGGTGTGGTGGTGGGTAGGAGGCTCATCCCACATGTGTGGCAGAGCTGGAGGACAAAGTTAGATGGCAGGGGCTGAGTGGGCATGGGCCATGGTGTGGTGGTGATGGCAACCAGCTGGGGTGCTACAGCCCCATCATCTGTCTTTGCTTGCCCATGTCTGCCGCAGCTGGGATAGGATGTGACCAGTGGGCTGGATCACGTGCCTCCTGCTCCACGCCCATTGGCCATGGCACTCAGACCCTGGGGTGTGCTGGCTGATGGGTGACCAATGGGCCAGGGGTTTGCAGCTGCTCTCGGCCAGCGCACGCTCAATGCCTCTTTTGCACATGCCTGGGGGGGTGCCCAGTTGGGCTAGGGTGGGCCAGAGCGATGGGAGCCAGTCCCTTGCTGTCTCTGGGGTGGCCACGTGGGCCAGATCTGGGTCCACCGCAGGCCACATCCGGCCCGTGGATCTTGAGTTTGATGTGTCTGCTTTATGCATTGCTGTATAGACATTTGAATCCTTTTTGACTGACACTGTGTTTATTTTCTACATAACCTGTTTTGTGCCTGAATTCCCCTACTTCCTTACCACCTGTTTGATTAGTGCATGTTATGGCACAATCAGAAGCTTGATTTTCCTTGACAGCAAGTTTGATATTCTTACCTGCACAAACATTTATGTTATAAGCACTGATAACCCTATTAGTTTAGATTGCCAGGGACAGAAATGTTCTGTATCAATTAACTCTCTGTACCCATTGTTTAGTTTTAATGTTTCTCCAGAAAAGGGGCGTTGTCTTACCTGAACGCCTTTTCTCAGCATGATGATGGAGAATACACGTATGGGTTAACTCTGTCTTCCTGCCCAATTAGACTAAGTCTGTCAAACTTGCCACACCTCTCCTGGGCCAGGATAGTTCCCAGTCATGATGAAGGCAAAGCTATTGACGACAGTCCGACATGTTGGCTCCCATACCCCTGACACAGTACCTGACGGACACTAAGGGGTGGGTGTGGATTCTCCATCATCATGCTGAGAAAAGGTGTTCAGGTAAGACAACGCCCCTTCTCCAGTATGATGGAGAATCCACGAATGGTACATACCAAAGCCGCCCTGTCCCTATGGGAGGGAATCAGTCTGGGCCTGTGTCCCACCCTGTGGCACTACTTGCTGTAGCACTCTCTGGCTGAATGAGGCATCTGCGGAGGCAAACCTATCCAGTTTATAATGCCTCATGAAGGGGGAAGGCGAGGACCATGTCGCCACCCTACAAATGTCCTCAATGGACACCTGTGTTGCCCATGCAGCGAAAGTTGTGGCGCTGCAAGTGGAGTGAGCAGTGATATGTCTTGGAACTGACAGTGAATGTGATTGGTACGCCCCTGCAATACAAGCCCTGATCCACCTGCCTATAGTGAAGGTAGAAACCTTCTTCCCATAGAAGAAGGTTGAAAGGAAACGAAGAGGTCTTCTGACTTGTGAAAGGACGCTGTCCACTTAATGTAGTGGCGTAAGGGCCTGCGGATGTCCAGGGCATGCCATTGACATTCTAAGTCATGAGATAGATGAGGACAAAAATCTGGTAGAATTACCTCCTGCATCCTGTGAAACAAGGTATTGACTTTTGGGATAAAGGAGGGATCCAATCGAAGGACCACCCTGTCATCATGAAAGACGTATAAGTCCTCTCTGATAGAGAGAGCTGCCAGTTCAGAAATGCGTCTAGCCAACGTGATGGCTATCAAGAAGGCTACCTTGATTGTCAAGAACCACAGAGTACAGGTTCTGATGGGTTCAAATGGAGATGAGGTAAGGGCCTGCAAGACCCGTGATAAATCCCAAGAGGGATACCGGTGAACCACGGGCGGTTTGGTGTTGGTCACTCCTTTGACAAATGAACATACCATAGGATGTTGAGCCAATGTCTCTGAATTGCCTCATGTAAGTACAGTGGATAGCGTTGCCACTTGTCTGTGGATAGTATTGGGCGCCAAGTCCTTGTTGAACCCCTCCAGTAAATAATTCAAAATTCTCAGGATGGTAATAGCCGAAAGATATAATTGGTTCTTTGCACACCAGTGACAGAAACATTTCCAAGTGGAGTCGTAAATTCTGTTCCTTGTAGGCCATCTGGAGGCCTGAATCATCGCAATTATGCCTGACAAGTAGGACTCATGCGTCAGGAGCCACCGTTCAAGTGCTAGGCAGTTAACTGGAGCCACTGGGGTTCTGAATCTTGCAGAGCTCCCTGGCTGAGTGAAATGCAACCTGGAGGAATCCTCCATGGGGGAGAGATGGAAAGGCTCACGAGGTCGGCAAACCAGGGCCGTCTTGGCCAGTGTGGTGCAACAAGTATCACCTCTGCCCGTTCTTGCAGTATCTTGCAGATGACTGCCAGGATTAGAGGGAGAGGCAGAAAGGCATATAGCAAGCCCCCGGGCCATGGGCTGTGGAGGGCATTGGTTCTCTCTGCCCCTGGAGAGGGGAACTGGAACAAAAACCTCAGAAGCTGGGAGTTTGCTGGAGAAGCAAACAAATCTAGTACCGGATGACCAAACCTCTCTGATATCTCCCCGAAGAGATCGGGATCCAAGTGCCACTTGGAGTGATCCACTGTCAACCTGCTGAGAAAATCCGCCTGCTGATTTGCCTCTCCTGAGATGTGCTCAACCCTGAGGGAGGAGAGATTGTTCTCTGCCCCGGATCCCAACAGCTAGACCTTAGCCATAAGGGACTTGGAACGGGTACCCCCTTGCTGGTTCACATGGGTTTTCGCCGCCATATTGTCCATGAGGACTAGGACATGTTGTCTCACCACCCTGTTGTGGAAGTGGCATAGGACCAGATGTATGGCTCTGAGCTCCAACCAGTTTATGTTGTGCTTCAGGTCTGACCAGGACCATCGGCCCTGAGCCAACTGTAATCCTAGGTGCGCTCCCCAAGTGAACAAACTGGCGTCCGTAGTCAGGATGAACTGAATGGGCTCCTTGAACAATGAGCCTCTGGCTACCGCTGGGGAGGTCCACCACTGGAGGGATTTTGGGGTCTGAGATGGAACCCTTACCCTTTGGTTGGAGGAGCTGGTGCCCAGTCTCTGAAATGGGAGCAAAACCCATTGCAGGTTCCTGGAGTGTAGTCTGGCCCATGGGACTATTTCCATGCAGGAAATCAACTTCCCTAACAATTGGGAGAGAATGGCCAGTGTAACTACATGCTCCCTTTGGACCTGAAGGACCAGGGCTCGGATGCTGTCCTGACATTCCCAAGATAAATAGACTGTGCATAGTTTTGTGTCTATGACCGCGCCTAGGTGAAGAAGGCGGGTTGAGGGAACTGTCTGGCTCTTTTGAAAGTTCACCGAGAACCCGTGGTCCTGGAGGGTCTTGACAGACAAAGCCAGGTCCGATTGAGCCATCTGAACAGAGGGACTGGATGAGTATGTTGTCCAGGTAGCACTGAATGCATACCGGAACTAACCTCAAATGCATGGTCAGCGCCGTCAAGATCTTTGTAAATGCTCTTGGAGCCGATGAGAGGCTGAACAGTAAGGCTCTGTATTGGTAATGGTGGTTCGTGTAACAGAACCTGAGGAACTTCTAGTGGTCGGGAAGGATGGGAATGTTGAGGTATGCTTCCATGAGGTCAATAGACATCAGAAAGTCTCCCCTCCTGATGCTGGTCAAGATGGACAGTAGCGTTTGCATCTTGAATTTCTTGTATGTAAGATGAGAGTTCAGCCCCTTTTGGTTAAGTATTGCTCTCCATCCTCCAGAAGCTTTCAGAATGACAAAGAGGATGGAATAGAAACCCCTTCCTAGTTGTCCAGCCGGTACTGGTTCTATGGCTTTTATTTCCAAGAGGTGCTAAATAGCCTCTGTCATGAGAGCCTTCTTGACCATATTTTTTGACAATGGACAAGAAATGAAGTGCTCTGGGGGGTCGGATATGAATTCTAGAGACAGACCGCACCTGATTGTGTTGAGGACCCAAGAGTTTGTGGTGGTGGTCTCCCATTTTTGAGCAAAAAGAGTCAGTCTGCCACCAATTGGGGAGGCTTCCCTGAAGTCATTTGGATCTTTTGAAGGGACAGCCCCCCTGTGCCTCAAAAGGGCCGTTTGGTCTGAAATTGAGGCCTGGGTCTGTCTCTGGTCCCAGATCGGTCAACCTGACAATCTGACCTGGGAGGGAAGGAGCAGGAGGGCAGAGCAAACTCCCATCCTGACCGTGATCAGAAGGACTGTCTATGGGTGTATGGGGTAGGCCGTCTATCTGCCCATCTAAGAAGGTGAGACATCACCTTACGTTTGTCCTCGTTTTCCACCAAATAAGGTGTCAAGGCGTCTCCAAGCAGCTGACCACCATGGTACGGGGCAGCCGCCAAGTGCCACTTGGATTTAACATCCACTTGCCAGTGTTTGAGCCACAGGAGCCTACGAGTGATGACATTGGAGGCTATGGCTCGAGACAAGAATCTGGCAGCATGTGGTGACGCATCTGCCATGTATTCTAAAGCAGCCACTAACTTGGCTAAGTCCTGGTGCATTTGGACTTTAAGTTGGCAGAGCCAGAGAAGGGAGGTTCTGGCAAAGAAGGAGGTGGATGTGACCGCCCTTACCACCCATGCTGAGGCTTGGTGGGTCCTGCAGAAGGAGAGTTCAGATTTTCTGTTCTCCGCCTTCAAGGTTTCAGTGCTGTTGTAACTTTGAACAGTCACTAAGCGAACTGTTGTAAGTCGAGGACTACCTGTACTTTTATCACTTTTTTCCTTTTTTTTGGTCAAGTTTTTGACACCTTGCTAGGCGACTGGTGGTACTCGGATATCCTAAAAGTGAAAAGGTTGAAAAGCCTTGCTGTAAAGAATGGTTGCTGGAATTGGGTATGTCTAGTTTAATGAAGAGAAGGGTGAGGGGTGACATAATAGCAGTGTTCCAATATCTAAGGGTTTGCCACAAAGAAGAGGGAGCCAAGCTATTCTCCAAAGCACCTGAAGTCAGGATGGGAAGCAATGGATGAAAACTAATCAAGGAAAGAAGCAACCTAGAACGAAAGAGAAATTTCCTGACAGAACAATTAATCAGTGGAACAACTTGCCCCCAGAAGTTATAAATGCTCCAACTGGAAGCTTTTAAGATATTGGACAACCGTTAGTCTGAAATAATATAGGATTCCTGCCTCAGCAAGGGGTTGGACTAGAAAACCTTCAAGGTCCCTTTCAACTTTGTTATTTTGTTATACTTTAAACTGAAAATGAAAAGTACTTTATGTAAAGACATTTACATTGGCATATTTATGCACTGCACCATTAAAATCCTGGTTTATTGCATAAATAATATTTACTATGAAAATATCATTGTTTATTTAATAGATTTTTGGATGAGAGATATTGAAACAGCTCTGAAAGACACTATTTTTAATTATCTTGCAGCCAGATAAAATTACACATGGAAGGCCCTGTTTATCACTGTCTTGTCTTAATCAAATTGCCCTTTACAAAAATCTCCCAGGCTTTGGTTTTATCCCTTATCTGAATAAAATCTGCAGAATATTTGACATGAAACTTATTTTTAACCACACTATTATATGGCTATGACATTTTTGAGAAGAAGGGAGGAATTCTTTATCTGGCTTTCACTGGGAGATAATTTCTCTATCCTCATGGAGTTAAGCCCACCAAATGTAAATGACAAAAGACGCTTGAGTACTTTGCCAGTCAAATTTCTCGATTTTACTGCATTTCCTAAGATTAAATAAAGTTTATGAAGCTTATTCAACCAGTCTTTGCTAAAATGTCAGAAATAATATGCAAAAGAAACAAAATATAGTTTTCTGCTTTCAGAGAAGACGTGTAGGCAAAAAGTGAGTAGGAACTGAAAGTGGAAAATAGAAAAATGAATCACCATTCCTTTATCCCACCTAAGTAAGTGAAATCAATCATAACCAAATCCTTCCTTTGAATCCTTTTGGGATTCAAAATATGCAGATGATCAATCAAATAATTTATCAGTATGGCATTTATTTTGATCTGAAAATAAACTGAGCACTACTGAGCAGTCATCAAAACATACAGAAAAAATGTGCTTCTATGCAGCACTATTCTTTTGTATTATTACCCCATTTGCCTTCCTAGAATAATGGATTTTAAAAAGAGGGACAGAAAGACCAAATGATAAATACACTTGCAATAAGAAAGGGGCCTTACCCGGATATAAGCATCCTGCTGGTGTTTGGCAAAGTACAACATGTTGTCCAGGGCTAGCATTCCTGGGGGAGTCTGAGTAAAATCCATTGCTGGGTTTACATGATTCTGCAAAACATAGAAAAGGTAACATTAAAGAAAAGAAAGACACAGCAATACATAAGCATTTTTTTTTTTGCATTTATTATGCCAAAACAAAACATTTCACTTTTTATTTTTACTTTTCTACAAACAGAAACAAACCAATATTAGGGATAGGAGAGATGTAACAATTTTGTCTTATGCTTTTCCTCATACTTATATCTGTTTCCTTTCTTTCAGTTCATGTGGTTAAACAAAAATGTGTTGGCTTACTCTGTACTTCTCTAATTGTCAAAAAATATTGATTAATGATTTAAAAAGGCTAGCAACTAGTACAATCCTCACAGACCTAATATAGGATAGTTTAAGGCAGGGGTGTCAAACTCAATTTTATTGAGGGCCACATCAGCATTGTGGTTGCCCTCTAGGGGCCGGGTGGGTATGGCCAGGGTGGGCATGGCCTACTGGGTGGGTGTGACTAGAGTGTGTATGGCTACTGTGTGGGTGTGGCCAGTTCTACATCTTTCTCATCAAGGGTCCCTATGGGGGCCTGGGCATGAGTGGGACAGATCTGAGGGTCTCTGGCAGAAGGAGGGTCTCTGGGCCATGGCCAAGGCTGTGGGGGCCATTCCATCACTGTTTCCAGGATGGCTTCACGGGCCACATGAAACCACTTCGCGGGCCAGATCTGGCCCCCGGGCCGTGTGTTTGACATGTCTGGTTTAAGGAATGAGATCGAGAGAATTCTCTGCCATTTCTTACTGGCAGGTAAAAGTTCCACCTATACTCAAGTTAGGTTTCATTTCTCTTAGGGAAAATTGAGACTTGATAGACAACTACAGGTTTAGTTAACCTCAAAACCTGGTTCCAACAGTTCCCTACCTCCCTGATTCATCTGGGAGGTGTGGAACTTTTATCAGGTAAAGCAGGGAGATGTTCCTGTAGAACACCTGATTCATGAAGGAGTATTACCCAATAAAACTCACAATGCTATCTTGCTTTATCATTGAATTTCCTTTCCACAGTTCAAACAGAGCCTGAATCCAAAGGATGCTCACCCAGATAGTGCTACTTATTCACAAGGGATAGAAATAAAATCAATCCACCCAGCAGATTAGCCCTGGGAGTACCCCAGCAAAAATCTCCATTTAAATTAGGCTATTCTCCATTTTCCAAGATAGTCAACTAATCAGCAGGTATGGTGGAGGTAGTAGAGGATATAAATGGATCTTCTGTTTTCTCATAATTTCCCCTCTGCTACAGAGAAAAGTGAAGAATATATTTTGAAAGGTTGAAACATTGCACTTTTTCACAACAGTAGTATAGCAGAATTTTTAAAAGCCTAGGAAACCAGCAGCAGACCAAGAATTTTCTCCTCCACTGCCATGAATGTTTCTCTTGCCATCACATCTCCAGGCTGAAAGGAGAAGGTTCTTAACTCAAGGTCTCTGGTCATGTGGATCAGTTCTTCTGCCTCTTGTCCCTCCACTCTTCATGTCCACACTCATGAATTCTAAGGGACTGAGTAACAGGAGGCACAGGTTTAAAAGAAATAGACTTCCCCACTGCCCTACATAGAAAAGCTCTAATCAGGAATCAGCAGGGAGTGGGTATGACTGCAAAAGCACAAATGATCTATTAAGAATTCAGCAGTCACTGGGAGTGTCAACACCAGTATAGTTGAGAAACTACAGGTAACAGGTGCCATGAACTGTGACATAAAAGAAAATGGGGGGGGGGAACTGCTTCAACATTGGAATACCTGAAGACAAATATATGATGTCTCTGCAGTGATCTTGTGGTGAGAAAAACTAATTTGATGAAGATACATTAGGGTGGAAGGGAAGGGTTACTGTCAAGCTTCAAAATTTCATATTTGATTTCAGCAGGTATTATTTCTTCACTTGCCAATACACAGATGGGGAGGTATGATTGGAATTTGTAGTAGCTAGTGTGGGAGACAAGGTCACGCTAGAAGGTTGCTAGGAAACAGAATTTTCTCATAATTATCTGGTGCTTAATTGGGGAATGTGACCTGCACTGTCAGGAGGGAAAGGGAGTTGCTATACTTTTACTATACTGCTTTAGCACTAATTTAATTAGAACTGACTTCACATCCATTAGTGCCGGTATGCTATTCTTAAATAAATCTGGCATTAGAGATTGCAAAGTCTCAGGTGTGCTTGTTTTGCTGGGATCATCAGCCAGAACTATGACATTACATCAGCTCTAATTAAAAATGAAAATCAATTAAGGGATCCTGAGCCCTTACACCCGATCAAGCCACCTCTGAAGGAGCGGTGAAGACTCAGGAGGTCTGAAAGGAGGAAGAGGAAAAATTTCAGAATGGAAAGGGCCGGTGGGCTGGAGGCATTTGACAAGAGGCAGCAGTCAGTCAGTCAGTCAAGCAGCTGTGGAAGAGACCTGGAAGTGTGGGGATGGGAGCTGGAAGCAGATTCCCTGAATGTGGTCTAGCCAACTTGTGGCAGTCCCGTCGAGCCTGTTGCCTTGATCCAACCCAAGGGCAGTGACTACTGCAACCAGGGAATAGGCCAGCCCCCAGAGAGACACTCCTTCTCATTCGGGTGCAAGACTAGGGCTCAGGGCTGCTGGTCCTCAGCCAACAACCAACTGCCCAGAATGGCTGGCTCACTGTTGCTGCAACCGCTGATGCCAGCCACCCAGCTTGGGCTTTTCCCCCATGCAGGGGGATGGATTCCAGGCCCTTGGCCTGCACTCAGTGTTCAGTAACCTCTACCGCTAAAAGTGACTTTGATGGAATCCCAGAGAAGCTGGCCTTCTTCCTGAACCAGGTGTGGTCACACCTGCACTGGTTTGACCAGATGTATTCTGATGATGAGGCTTGCGTGGAGGTTATAGTTGTGAACCTTGAGGGAGAAGCCACGAATGGGTGGTTGTCCTACACGATGAGGGAGCTCCCAAGCTAGGGGATGCAGACGTGTTCCTGGGACAGCTCACAGCTCAGTTTGACATCCAATACAAACCTGATGAGCTGAGGCTGAAGTCCGAACTGCCAGGCAGGGGAACAGACCCATAGCAGAATACATCAGAGAATTCAGGAAGATCGCAGGGAGGCTGCAGCATTGGCCAGAGTGACTCCTGACTCAGTACTTCCAAGAGGGGTTGAGTAGTGACCTGTTCCACTTGTGACTAGCCTAAGGGATCCCAGACCAGCTCAATGACTGGTATCAACTGGTGACCATTGTGGACCTAGACCTGATGGAGTACAAGGGCTGCATCACCCAAAGAAAATCCAAGAGAAGCGTGCACAAGGGAGAAAGCAGCTGGCAATGGTATCTCTTGCCTCTGCTGAAGCTTTGAGTCACACCCCCATTCTGTGCTTCCACTGCAGCAAGGAGGGCCATTGGGCAGCAGTGTGCCCGGCACCTAGAGAGGGCCCCACTGCTCCTCCCCCTCCAAAGCCTAAGAAGCCACCAAGCAGGGGGAAAGAAAAGTCACAAGAGGTAGCCCAGATCATTGAGGTATCCCCCCGAGAGCTATGTAGAGGGAACCCCAATCAAAGAGAAGCTGCGAATGACCCTCTATGACAGTGACAATGAGGGAGAAAACGGCCCAACCATTCAATCATCTCACACCTAAAGTGGACATTGTAGCACCCTGCTCAGGGGCAAAGAGGGTGATGAAAGCACTTATACACTCGAGTAGCACTTGATGCTTGATTAGCCAGCCTATGGTACAAAAGTTAGGACTGCATGTGAGAATGCTTAGGAAGCCTGTGAAATTTGAAAGTTGATGGCACCTTGGCACCAAGGCCACCTCCTATTTAGCCAAAAGTTAGGACTGCATGTGAGAATGCTTAGGAAGCCTGTGAAATTTGAAAGTTGATGGCACCTTGGCACCAAGGCCACCTCCTATTTAGCCAATGCAACTGATGCAACTGATTTTTGGGGGCCACCAAGAGACTGTTCAATTCCTGGTCTCCCCAAAAATGGCTGAAGAGATGCTTGGCTTGCAAAGTGGGGGCTCTAGATTTATTGGGAGAGAACCTCAAAGCGAATGGTTATGAAGAGAAGTACCAATCTCCCTGAGAAGAAAAAGGGGAAGCCTGAGCCGGGGGGAGAAGCGAGGAAACTCCTCGAGCGCAGGAAAGCATCAGAGAAGGGGAAGGAGCAGCAGGCCATCCCAAAAGAGTACCGAGATCTCATGGAGGTGTTTAGTGAGAAGGAGTGCAATGTTCTGCCCTCTCACCATCCCACAGACTGTGTTATCGAGATCCTACCTGGAGTGAAGCTCCCCAAGCCAAAGATTTACTCCATGACTCCAAAAGAGATGAAGGAGCTGAGGGATTACATTGATAAGAATTTAGCGAGGGGGTTTATCCAAGCGGTGACATCTCAAGTGGTAGCACTAGCACTATTTAAGGAAAAGAAAGATGGCTTGCTGAGATTGTGCATTTATTTCTGTGGGATTAACAGAATGTGCATGCAAAACATTTGTTCCTTCCCCCTCATGAAGGATATATTGGGACATTTAGCCAAGGGGAAGATATTAATTTAGACCTGAGAGAGGCATATTATCAAGTGAGAGTCAAGGAAGGCAATGAGTGGAAAACTGCATTCAACTGCTCCATTGGGAGCTATAAATTTAAAGTGATGTCTTTTGGACTACAGGGAGCCCTGGGCATATTTATACAGCTCATAAATGAGGTGCTACACAAACATTTATACAAAGGGGTTTTGGTGTACCTAATCCTCATTTACACTGCGAATATGGAAGAACATGTGAAACTCGTGCGACAGGTACTGAAAAAACTGTTGGACGCTAAATTGCATGCTAAGTTGTCTAATTGCGACTTTCACAAGTCAAGCCTAGACTACCTGGGTTACTGAGTGTCGTGCAAAGGGGTGGCAATGGACCCAGGGAAAGTGAAGTCCATCTTGGAGTGGCAAACCCCTTGCACCCACAAGCAGCTACATAGTTTCTTGGGGTTTGCAAACTTCTACAGGCAATTCATTCCCTCCTTTGCTGAAATAGCCTTGCCAATCACTGAACTGTTGAAAACAGGGAGAGGGGGAAAGCAGCCCCAGCCGAGTCAACCCTTGAACTGGATGATGGAATGCCAAGCAGCATTTGAAAAGTTGAAAGGGTTATTTGCAGCTGAACCAATTCTAAAACACTGAGACCCAGAGGAACCTTTTGTGATTCAGGCAGATGCTAGCAATGTAGCCATGGGGGCAGTCCTCCTTCAGCAGAATAAGGAGGAAAACTAGCAAACATGTACATACATGTCTCATTGGTGGGCTGTATGGGAGAAAGAGGCTTTTGTGGTATGGTGGGCATTATTAACTTGGAGGCTATTCTTAGAGGGGAGTAAAGCCCAATTTAAGATATGGACTGAGCATAAAAATCTAGAAGCCTGAAGACCCCCTGTAAGCTCTCATCCAAACAAGTCCAATGGGTGCAATACTTCAAACGATTTCATTTTGAGTTAAAGTACATCTCAGGGGGAAGAATTTTCTTGCCGATGCCTTATCCTGCATACCTCATTACAAGAGCACTCGGGGGGAGGTGGTGAGTTCCATCATCCCCACCAAGCAACAAGTGGCACAGGCTATGACCAGGTGGCAGGAGAAGAGGAGTAACTTACTCCCCCACCAATGCATTTGCCCAACAACTGGGCTATCGACCAATGCATGGTTTGTGGCTCATCAAAGAGAACTGACCATGAGGGACAGGTTGGCATGGAAGGGAGGCAAACTGTATGTCCCCAATACTCTATGAATGCAAATCCTGCAGCACAGCCACGACACTAAGCAGGCTGGGTTCTTTAAAAATTCTGCACATTGCTAACTGTCAGTTCTGGTGGCCAAGGATGAAAAAGGACATTGAGAATTATGTGAAAAGCTGCACAGTTTGCACAGCCAGCAAGAGACCACCAGGGAAGAGCCCAGGGCTATTGCAGCAGGTTGCTGACCTGGCCAGATGCTGGGCGGAGATAACCATGGACTTTATTGTGAAACTACCTGAAAGAGGGAGGAGCACTGTGATTTGGACTGTGGTAGACCTGTTCTACAAACAAGCTCATTTTATCGCATGTGCTAGGCTCCCCTCAGCCCAGAAGCTAGTGAAAATGTTTGTGCAGCAGATCTACTGACTGCATGGAGTGCCTAAATGCATCATTTCAGACCATGGGGTCCATAATTTATTGCTAAATTATGGAGGGAGTTTGTGAGGTTGATTGGATCCTCCAAGCAGCTTAGTTTAGCTTTTCATCCAAGAATAAATGGGGCCGTAGAACACAATGGTGGAACAGTACCTGCATTGCTGTATCAACTACAAGCAAATGAACTGGGCAGAACTTTTGCCATTTGCAGAGGTGGCATATAACAATGCTGTACATAGCAGCACCAGTTTCACCCCCTTTATCCTTGGGCATCTTAACTGAGTGGGTAGATTCATTCCAAAATGTTTGGAGTGACGCAAAGAAAACTTTAGCCAAAACAAGAGAGGCAAAAGAAGCAGGCAGACAAAAAGCGAGCTCACCAAGGAATGCTCCATATAGAGGATAAAGTGTATCTATCTACTAAATACATCAAGTTGAGACAAACTTGCAAAAAGCTCGGTCCCAAGTACATAGGCCCCTTCCCTATTGTGAAAATCATAAACCTGGTAATAGTAGAGCTCAAACTGCCTAGATTACAGGGTAAAGTATACCCAGTATTTTACTGCAGCCTACTGAAACTGTTTCATGACTCTACAATGAGACCAGGGGGAATGGCAGTCCCTGATCTGGTAATAGTGGAGGAGAGACACACCATGAAGTCAAATGAATTTTAGACTCCAGAATCCACAAAGGGAAGTTACAGTACCTAATCCAATGGAAAGGTTATCTGATGTCAGAGGCTAGATGGATAAAAGCTCAAAATGTGAGAGCTGATTGCTCGGTAGAGCGATTCCATAATAAGTATCCCTAGAAGCCAGGACCCTCACAAGAGAAGTAATGTGTATATAATGGCTTCAGGGTTCTCCCAGGCTTTAGAGGGGTCAGCCTGTCAAGCTTCAAAATTTCATATTTGGCTTCAGCAAGTATCCCTGGAAGTCGGGACTAACGCAAGAGAAGTAATGTATATATAATGGTTTAAAGGTTCTCCCGGGTTTTAGGGAGGGTCAGCCTGTCAAGCTTCAAAATTTCATATTTGGCTTCAGCAGGTATTATTTCTTTACTTGCCAACATATGCAGATAGGGAGGTATGATTGGAATTTCTAGTAGCTAGTGTGGGAAAGAAGGTCATGCTAGAAGGTTGCTAAAAAAAGGAGTTTCCTCAAAACAATTATCTGGTGCTTAATTGGGGAATATGACCTGCACTGTCAGGGGGAAAAGGAGTTGCTATACTTTTAATATACTGCTTTCGCGGCAATTTAACTAGAGCTGACTTCACAGTATGCTAGTGCCAGTATGCTATTCTCAAATAAATTTGGCATTGGTGATTGCAATGTCTCAGGTGTGCTCGTTTTGCTGGGCTCATCAGCTGGAACTATGACAGTTACATTGTTCTAAAATATTATTTATTGACAGAATAATAATTTGTACCAATATGCTCCTGGCAAAGCATGGGAAGCATAACAAAGATATTGCAAAGTATTTTTGCAATAACAACTTTGCAGTAATTGCTCTAAAGTAGGGAAAAGAAATTAACTTTTGCACAAGATGTGAAAAACAGGTGGACCATTTGGAATGTTATATTAATAAGTCCCTATTCTGATTGCAATTTATAAACCAAATTTTAGAGAAGTAAATGAAATTCTCATAGCCAACTTTCTCAGGATTCTGCTAAAGTAAATACTGCATATTTATTAACTATTTATGGGGTCCTTGAAAATGCAAAAAACAAAACTGTTTTCCAGTGAATTCTAGAAGGAACTGAATATAACCTTTAAATAAAGTAGCAAAATTAAATTACAAATATTAATAATGCAAGCACACCTTATTTAATTTTCTTTCCAATAATCACAATATTCAGTATCACACTTATTCCACTTGAAGAGGATTTGGTTGTGATATACTCATGCAATGAACATTTTTTTATTATAACTATAATAAATGTAAGGGCAAAGAGTGAATACATTGAAGAAATATAAGACTGCCCAATTATATTTTAAAGAAAGTCACATCACCTAGGAAAAATAATTTAAAAATCTGTACAGAGATATCACTGAAGTGATAATTCAACTGATAAAAGCTTTTTTACTTCTGCAGAATATTTTTTGGGGGAATAATTAATTCCAAACTAAGAAATAATTTGGAGTGATTTTTAAGGAGTGATTTTATCACTTAGCCAACAATTAAAGTTTCTTATGCTACCATTCTAAAATCTTTTATTTAAAAAAAGTTTATAAATATGTTAAACAATATTGTTAATATTTGCTAATATTCTATTTTATATTAAGTATTCTTATTGATTGATGGATATTTCATATTTGTAAATTGTCTCTCTCAAAGAGGTTTTTTTAAAACATTATTTGTGAAAGAAAGCTTGCCAGAGCAAAGATTATGAGTATGAGATGAGATTTGATCATACTAGTATTTTGACAAAAATATCCATATCTAATTGCTAGAATGATTTCAGGTCATAATAAAGTTTATAAATATGTATTTATTTGTTTTATACTAAAATCATAATCCCATTTTTATTGAAAACATACCTAAAAGTTGGAGGAAGTTGCTTTATATGGAATATACTTTCTAAAAAAGCCCACCTATGGAATACTGAATAATATCACGAGTATTTTGAAATAAGAAATGAGTGTTTTTATTGGCAATGATAATAAAATTTTCCTCACTTACACATAACTAAACTATTAAATTGTGTTTTTCAATTAGCGATTTAAACCATGTTTTAAACTGTTTTAAAGCAAATCATTCCATCAGAAAGAATTGAATTCAGACCTTACGTGGAAGGTAACTAGCACTGAAAACTGATATGATACAGAACAAATAATGCAAAAATTATCTTGAATACTGGAAGTACGTGCATTTAACTTTAACTGAAATTATTTAATTAATATACATATAACTGGCTACTAGATTTTAGAGGTTGGCTTGTAGATCTATAGGTGCCAATATAATCTATTATATCACATTACTACATTTCTAGAAGTTACACAAACAATACTGTAGGAAGTCAGCACACCCCCCCCCACGAGAATGGAATATTTTGGGGAATATTAAAAGAGGCAGGATAGAATATTTATTGTCTAATCTCTAGAGACAAGAATTTTAAATTCTGTTAGGAAAAAAATGTTAAAATAAACCATAAAAAGATAAATACCTTCACCCTAGTTTGCTTGGCCAGCAAAACAAGGTGAAGAGAACTGTGTTCTTTTTTTCTCTCCCTGTGACTTAAAAACAACCCAAAGTTGTCAGGAGGGAATGTTTTCAATTCATTTAGAGGAAAAGTTTAATTTTTGCATTTTACTGTATGTATAAAGTGGATTTCATCTGTTTCTTCAACAACTACAGTATTGTTTTTTCAAACCCTGCTTGCAAGCTATCCACCCTATTCCATCGCTCTATTTCTTATTCTCTGCTCTCCATTCCTCATGTCAGACCAACAATGCCTTTTCTAGGAGGGTCACCCACAAAGGGGGGGGAAGGTGGTCTTGTTCTCCTATCTTTCAGTCCTGCACAGATGGCTCCGCAACCTTTGGAAACAAAGCACACTGACCCAGATGTTGGGTCAATATTCCATATTGTTCTCTTACTTTGCTTCTTCTTAAGCAAGAATCCTAAATAAAACATGAACACTCAACTTATGACTCATGTAGAAATTGAAATATCAGGATGGTCTTAAAGGGCAGCCCAATACAGTATAGAGCAAATTATAATAATCTGAGTAAGTTTGTCATTTAGTCAGTGACTAAAATGTTGTAGGTATACAACTGATATACAGGCAAAGCTGAACATAGGCTTTTCCAGTCATAGACTCTGCCTGCTCTTCTAGCTCCTCCCTCAAGAAAGGTAAAACAAAAGCTACAACTTAACCAAAATACATTTTTATATAACCAAATCCCAACCCCTCACGCCTGGTGAAATAAGTCTCCCCCCCCGCCGCATGCATAGAGAAGCCTATTTCCTGATTTTGTTGCCCTGATATGTCTGGAGGTGCAAGTGGGTCAAGAGTTCCTGCAAGGCTTACTGAACCTCTGCATCAATCATGCAATGAAGTGCTTGTATTTGTATGAGTGGTGATAATCAGATGAAAGAGGACTTCACTTCTAAAAATCTAGCAAAGTGCTAAGATCAACTATGAGGGTGAATCTGCAAGTGACTCGAAGGAAGGAAGGAAGGAATTTAAATTTCAATAATAGAAGAAAAAGTTAATTAAAGAAAAAAATTAATTAAAAGTTTGATTGGTTTAAACACTTAAAGTAGCATCCTAATCGTTGATTTAGGAAGGAACATCATTATCACTATTCCTTCTACAATACTTATCGCTCTATCTTGATATTGTAATGATTAGTTCTCATACCATTTTTCACTGAAAGTTTCATCGCTATTCTAGAACAGGAAGAAAAAATATAGATACTTTAAGAATTTAGCTATTAAAGCAATATTCCTAAAACTCACTGCACTAATCCATGTAATTTGGCAGGGCTTATGTCCTTAAAACATGACATACTAGAAACTTTTTTTCCAGCTTTATTTTAAAACAACTCTTTCCTCCAATGTAAATATCTGTCTATATAATTATTTTATTAGATAATTGAACTGTTATATCTGAATAGATGAAAAAATCCTATGCTAAACCTGCATCTTACTTCTCTAGATTGAATAGAAGCTTTCTATCCAACCTTGGTATTGTCCATGGGGTTTTTAAATACTTTGGCCACCTAATGAGAAGGAACGACTCACTGGAGAAGAGCCTAATGCTGGGAAAGATTGAGGGCAAGAGAAGAAGGGGACGACAGAAAATGAGGTGGCTGGAGGAGTCAACGAAGCAGCAGGTGTGAGCCTAAATGGACTCCAGAAGATGGTAGAGGACAGGAAGGCCTGGAGGAACGTTGTCCATGGGGTCGCGATGAGTCGACATGACTTCGCAACAACAACAACAACATCCAACCTTAAATATCAGGAGGGAAAAAAAGAATAAGTAACTATTCTCCTATTTTTGCTTTATTTTTCTTTTCTAAAACAACTGAAAAGAGGCCACAGAGAAATTTCCTTTCTAACTGCCCTACATCCAATGTTTTGCTTCCTTTCAAGCGCATAGAAAAATAGCTTTATTCTCAAGTACATAGAAAAATGGTTTTTTTCATTGTATACAAAAATATTTTTGAGATCAGATAGTAAGAGCCAGTTTGGTCCTAGCCCCATTTTAGGAATGCAAGCTGGCTAGGTCACTTTAGCCGAGTTATTCTCTCTCAGCCCACCTCACCACAGGATTGTTGGTGTGGGGATACAGGAAAATGAAGGAATATTAGATATGTTCATCATCTTGATTTATTTATAAAAATAATAAAGCCAGGCTAAAAAAAATATAAAAATCTAAATCTAAAAGTATGAGTCTTAGTCCCATCTCATTTAGTAGTGCCAATCTTCAGTGGATTCCAGAACATATTTGCATCTGATAAACTATTGTACAGGTACCAGGTTAAATGGCTCTGCTAGAAGCTTGCTGACCTCTAGTGGTACTCCACAAAAATAAAATATAAAATCAAAAGTTTATTCTCAACTAAATCATATTTTTTTCTTAGAAATAAATTGAAATAAGACATCTAAACATTATGAATACCACTATAGTGCCTTTCCCCTAGAAAAGATGCATTATTATGAACCAACTAATTTAACTTACATTTCCTGCATAATATCCCTTTTTAGAAGAGTTATTTTCATCTTCCTTGCTATATCATATTCAGTTCACTACCTTTACTGCAATCTAAGTTCACTGCCTTAAGTAGTTTAATAATGTTCCTTATTTTTCTTTTAAAAGACTACTGATATGTCCATTCAAGATCAAAGAAGAATGTTCACACTAATTTAGAAGGCATAATGGGAACAAAATTGCAAGACCAAACCAATAATGGTGACCAATAATTAGCAAATATTCTATCTGCAGATAGAATTCTTTCACATGGATTATTTTTATTGGTAAAATAAAAGCCAAAATTTAATCAAAATATTTTATCCCAAGCAGAAAACCATGGTTAAGTTATTCATGTCATAATTATTATTATAGCTAGGTCATAAATACCATAATTATTACTTTCAGGCAAACAGAATCTTGAGGGAATGACCATCCATTTTTTGGTGCTGACTCTATGATATTCCCTAAAGATAACGAACAAATGAATTGATAACGAGCCTATAATAACCAATCCCATAAAAACATGTGTTAACCTTTTGTAAATGTTTTCCACATTTTTGTTTAATAATAATTTCTATTTGTATAACTTTGGAAAAGGCTAAACTATAAAAATGAAGGATTTTTCCCCTCAAAACTTTAAAAGTCAAAGAAGCAAAAAACAGATTGTTGGGGGCAATTAAGCTGACTTTGCAATAATGCCGCTTGGGGGTGTGTGAAAAAGCAGGCATATACATAGAATGAAGGCTACTGCTAAGTTTGTAAGCCGCCCTGAGTCTTCGGAGAAGGGCGGGATATAAATGGAATTAAAATAAAAATAAATAAATAAATAAATAAATAAAATGGTTTATAAAATCTAAAGGATGCACCAAACATGAGAAAAAAATAAGAAATTTACAAAATGTTATTCATTTAATTGGATGATCTTACTTCTTGTAGTGGTTCAGATAAAAGAAATATTTATGGAAAGGAGGATACAAATGTGGCCAGAAAAATAACTGAAGTACAAAACATATGTTTGCAATCTTATGTGCAATCTTATGTACTTTTCTCATAAAAAGGTAGCTAGTTTCTAAGGTATGTTAATCTACACTAAGGTAGTCTGAATTCTTATTTTTTGTAAGGATGACCTTGAAATTTGATGGGGGTATAGCAATAGAGATCTTTAAAAAAAACAACAGTGTTTAATCCAATCAGCTTTCCTGGAATCTGTTTTATGAAATCTCTTGAATCAAGACTGTTTTTCTTTAGAGTGCACAGAAAAAAAGCAACAAAGCATCTATTAATGTTTACTCCACTTTGCTGAACAAAATGAATTTTCTTTGTCTTTTGTCTGTTCTTCTCTTTGCATGCCAGTAGAGATTGCCTGGACTTTCCTACAGTCTTTAAAAGCATGGGGAGCCATGTTCACCACTCACCATGTTCTGTATTTTTTTCTCTCTCAATACTTTCTCTTTTTACTATTATCTTTCTCATTTTAATCTACGCATTGGCATATATTAATATTATTCTTGCTGTCATATATGTTGCCTTTATTTTAAAAAGATTAAAGACCTTAAAGTTCCTTTTCCGAAAATTCACATCTTCACATCAGATGCCCTAGCTACCGTATATATTTTAAGCATATTTATTCTATATATATGAGGGAGGGCTGGGTTTAATATTCATGTTTTCTTTATTGGGAAACAAGGACAGATCTGTAAATAGGCACATCAAAAAAATGAAAAACTATTGAAAATGAAAAGCAGGTGCTACATATCAAGAAATGTGTGACAAATAAACAGCTTGCATAGCATTGACAAATATAGGTTTACCAGAAAATAATAGTTATACTAAGAAGACCTGAACCACAGATTATCATGTAATGAGTCAACACTATCTTACACCTTGGAAGTTGTTTCAAGCATAAGTCATTCACACTTTCTACCTCCACATATCTTGTACCCTACATACTTTTCACAACTTTACAGAAATGAAATGCATATATTTCCTAAATGTCAATTATATTTTAAATTTGCTTAAACATTCAGAATATTTTAGCTTACAAAAAGGTTAAACACTGTTCTGAAACAAGTATTATTTGACTAGATTATCTCTAATAGATATATACACTTATGCTATTAAAGCAATTAATTCGTAATCTTTTGTATCATGATATGCCATTGCATCTTCTCTATTCAAAGTAATGCTCTCAAAACAACATAGACATATTCCTGAAAATTGAATATAACAATTCCTTTATCTGAAGAAAGGGACTTTATAAATGAGTTAGTCTTTAATGTGCTACCATATTTTAATTTTCAGATTTAGATAAAATTCATTGTAAATAATACTTAGTTGGCTGAGTATTCTTAAGAGAAATAAAATACTACTCCAGACAAAAATACTTCTCATAGAAATGTTTTTTCATGTCCTCTGAATGCTCTGAAGGACAAACAGTGGCAAAGTATGATCAGGCTTAACAGAAAGATCAACTCAAAACGATATTTGCTCTTCAAGAGGTTCTACATTCAGTTTCACTAGCTAATTTTTATTACTCTTTCCCCTCCTTTAAAAATACTCTTACAAATATCCAAAGCATACCTCAAAGCATTCTCCTACTAAACTTCATATCCCTGTGTATTACTGAAAATTCGTTCCTTCAACGCAAAGGAATCTTTTTATGTTTTATGAAATAGGGACATTTGAAACCTACGTATTTTTCTTATTAACTCACTCTCTTTATTGATTCAATTTATATCATGCTTTACCTCTGGATATATCTAAGATAAAAGTGTAATTTACTAATAGTTTTTTTTTAATAATACATTATTTGCAGTAGATCAACAGGAATTACCATTTGATAAGCTGATAAGACAAAGCAAATCTACAGTAATTATGGGCTGATTTTTGTAAGAAAAAGATATGAGCTGACTTTGGTTTTGTAACTAGAAATGTACTCTGAAATACCCCTTTCTTTTTGTAAGGTCTTTCGTACTTAGTTATTAATGTTAACAACAATCTTGATGTTGACTCATAGGGTTTTATGAAAAGCAAAGCAAGATATGAGGACCCAGATTGTTGGGGGCAATTAAACTGACTTTGTAATAATGCCGCTTGGGGTGTGTGTGAAAGCCCTAATAAGCAGACATATACATAGAATGAAGGCTACTGCTAAGCTTGTAAGCCGCCCTGAGTCTTCGGAGAAGGGCGGGATATAAATGGAATTAAAATAAAAATAAATAAATAAATAAATAAATAAATAACTAAATAGATATAACATACAGTATGTGGCTTAATGGTAAAAATCACATAATGAAAATGAAAACACCTTCCTCCCCTGTAATTTGGACTCTTAAAGATATGGTTAGTTTGAAATCAAACAAGTTATTTCTTCTAAAAGATGAGTGTCAGGCTTCTCATAGCAAACATAAAAACGGGAAGCAGGTACAGGTAGTCATTCAGATAGAAAACTAACAAAGTCTTCCTGAGAGAATTCCAGTAAGTGCTATACAAACCCTATGAATAGTGAACTCAATGTTTACATTCTTGAACCCTTTTTAATAAGAAGAAATGGATTCCACCTGTCTCTAGTTACAGTAAATTACTTGATCTGGCTTCAGGTTGTTTGTTTCCAATCTTACCAGGCCTAGCTCTCAAAATAAGAATCCCTCCATAATCATCACGGTGACACAGCATGACTTACTGTATCCAATTGGGTCAATTTAGAACCATTTATTCAAATCTTCCTCTCTCCCATTCTAGCCCTATTATATAATTAATAAATTTGTAAAACATTTTATTTCTATTTTTTTCCTATATGTTGACATTTTTCTATTATATATAAATATATAGAGAGAGTAAATTAATCTGATGTGGCAATTAAAGAATTAGGCTAGAAACAGCAGACAGTGAGTTCTAGTCCTGCTTTATTGTTAATCTGATAATCTAGTAGGTAAGAGGTAGTTTACACTATCTCTTTCATTGCAGTGTAAACAGATCAAAAGCTTTAAAAAAAAATCAGCCAAAGCTGTACTTTGTGTGACCTCTGCGCTCAACTGACTCAATGTTCAGTGAGGAGGTTTCAAATTGAAAGTTCTTGCAGAAAAAATGTGCAAGAATTTACAGATTTCATCTTAGGGGAAGATCTTAACCTTTTCTTTCTGGTGAAGGAAAGAAGACTGAACTATTAACCAGTAACATTTCTTTATAATGTCATCCTGAATACAGTGCAATTTCTATTACAAATGACTCAACTAACGGAAAGAGGAAATATGCATCACTAACCAGTTCTGCAACAGAAGCAATAAACCACAACCTCAGAGCTTATATGCACAGGAATATGTAGAACTCATCACAAAAAGCAGCAATCAATTATCCAGCATATATAATTATGTGTACTTAACCAGCAAAACCCACAATGATAAGTAATGTCATACATTTTTCCATATTCATAGAAATGTTCAGATAGACCAGAAAAAAACCCAGACATAGTGAAAAATGAGCAGTGATTGGCTGCAGAGACAATTCAAAATGTAAATTATAAAAACTTGAAATAAGCAGAAACACTACTCTGCCTCTAGAAAAATCTACATATGATGGTCCTATTATGTTTACCCTGAACAAATTCTAGTTCCAGGGAATTTATTTCCAGAGGCGTATTTCAAGGATTGCAACTGGTACACAAGCTTTACTTTAATCCTGTTTTGTTTACAAATCTTTGTAAATTTAAACAAAATAAATTTTAATAACAATCCATTTAATCAGATTTTTCCCCCTCTTCTCATAAGCAGATATTCTACTGCCAATGAATCAACAACCTTTACATAAGTATTGCCTCAGAAAATAAATAAAAACAGATTTGACCACATAAACATGAGGTTTGTACTGTATATCAAAATAGTTCTTGGGAAGAAACCCTTGATATTTGACTTAATGGGTCAGTAATTCTTAGACATATGCCATATGCCAAAAACACAGAACCTGAAGAACTACCAAGACCTTGTTCAAATAATTGTTTGAGACTATGATGAGCTCTAGAATACCACCTAGTATTTCTCCATAATGGCTTCAGATTTCCAGGGGTCTGGACTGAGGTCAATATCAACTATGACCCTACTGTAATTATGACAGTTCTAGGTCACCCAAAATGACTCAAGAGGACCACATGCAGCCTGTAAACAAGGATGTTATTGATATAAATAATAATTGTGGGGAAAAAAGTTAGCTAGGCTGAGCTAGATAGACTACTATTGTAATTGGCTGGATTTGATTTGAAATTTACTGTTAACTTCTGTTTATAATTAGATAATCTTTCACTGGGAAAATATTATAGAGCAGTCATGTCAAACTTGCAACGTCACGTGATGTCACGCGATGTATCTTGACTTTTTTTCCATTGCCAGCAATGGGGTGGGTGCAGTTTCATTATGATGCATCTGGCCTGCGGGCCGGCAGTTTGACATGCCTGTTATAGAGGATGTGTCATAAACCAAAGTGCAACACAAAGTGCTGAATGAGAAGTTAAATAATGGGGCATTCACCTGCATAAACCAGTGAAGAAATGAGTAGCATATGCCTTTGAACAGGCATTCTGATCATACTAAGGTGCCCCTTTCCTAAAATCAAAGATATGTGAAATATTTAGAATGTTCAAAAATCTCCAGAAAAATAACGGCTAACTTTAGTCTATCCTTACACTTTCCAAAAGTAACAGCTTAGAAAAAGTGAGTGAAATAAGGGAAACAGTCAAGAATGTAGACTGAATGTGAACATTGTCCTCTGTGCTACATTGTATTATCACTAAAACAAAACCCATTAGAATGCTAATATGATGAAACAAGAATACTTACGATAAAGCCAAGTTTTTTGTAATCACGTGTATACATGGATTTACGCTTCTCAACATTACCACTATTGCTAGTGGGTTCAGATTCTACATCAAAAGCAATTCTTCGTAGTTCAAATATGATGTCCCTTTGGGCCTGATGGGTTTTTAAAGAGATATTTAAATTAAAATTTTCAAAATAATAATCTTTCAAAATATGTAGTTTTGGATAAAAGTAACATCAGCAGTTTTCCTTAATGCAATGGAATGTTATTCAATAACAGATAAGATTTGGGTTATTTATTTATTTATTTATTTAGATTTATATACCGCCCTTTCCCGAAGGACTCAGGGCGGTTTACAGGATATTTATCTTGCAGTTATATCATATTATACATGTTTTTATGAAAACTAAATATTTCTGATTAGAGATGGAGTAGGCATGGCAAACAGTTATATTTGGGGGGGAGGAAGCATTATAAAATTTGAATGAACCAAAGTAGGGCAAATGACACATGCACATAGTGTAATTTATGTACTTATATCAGATATTATTACACAATTGACACAAATAACTGTGCAATGCACATGCCATCATTTTGGCATTATTTTAGATATAATGTATCACCTAGGTATGCATAAGATGTATTTTTCTGCTTGCTTTTAAAAACAGTCAATCCAATCCTGATGATTCCTTCAAACTGTGATCATCTTACCAGTGACCATTTTGAATGACAGAAATTCAAAATATCTTGTTCAGAATACCAGAATAGAGATGCTATATGATAATGCTCATCACTTGTATACTTGCTATAGAACACTATATACTTGGGCCAGGGTGTCCTTTTTAATTTGATATGGTTTTCCAGATGGTGACAGGAGTTTGCCATATTTTTGATTTAGAAAACAAACCAGGAAAATTGCCTGATATTGTAAATAGCTAAAAGATTTTTAAAAGGCAAAATGGGTGTCTTAAGCTTCTGTAACCCATATAGCATCTCTTGCTGCATGAATTCCCTTTTCTTTAAGGCTTCTATCCACTCTGCATTCACAAATAGGTATAAGAATGTTGGGAAAGTAGATTTATTGCAGAGAATTAGGAAGCCAATGGTAGTTCTTTGTCTAAACAAGAATCCTGTCCAATAAACACATGTCCCATTGTTTAAAATTGGGGCCTTTTCTCAAAGATAGTTGGGAGTATATACAGTCTCTACAGATTTTCTGAATATTCCCATCTCTGGACAGCCTTTTCAATAAATCAAATATTCCAAATTTCCCCTCCTATACTAAGAGCTATAAATATTTTCTGAAAGGTGAGGAGGAGATGAGAATGAAAGAAAGAGAATGGTGTCTTCTTCTTTGTCCACCATGCCTCTGCTGCAATACAAGAAAATCTCTAGGGTCTTCTACTGAATGAGTCTGCTCTGCATTTCATAAGACAGATTTCATATTGATCAATTGTTGTTGTTACTTGCGAAGTCATGTCTGACCCATCACGACCCCATGAACAACATTCCTCCAGGCCTTCCTGTCCTCTACCATCTTCTGGGGTCCATTTAGGCTCACGCCTACTGCTTCAGTGACTCCATCTAGCCACCTCATTCTCTGTTGTCCCCTTCTTCTCTTGCCCTCAACCTTTCCCAGCATTAGGCTCTTCTCCAGTGAGTCCTTCCTTCTCATTAGGTGGCCAAAGTATTTGAGTTTCAACTTCAGGATCTGGCTTTCTAGAGCAGTCAGGGTTGATCTCCTCTAGGACTGACTGGTTTGATCGCCTTGTAGTCCAAGGGATTCACAGGTATTTTCTCCAACACCATAGTTCAAAGGCTTCAATTCTTTGGCGCTCAGCCTTTCTTATGGCCCAACTTTCACATCCATACATTGCAACTGGGAAGACCATAGCCTTGACTATATGCACTTTTGTTGGCAGGGTGATGTCTCTGCTTTTTAGTGTGCTGTGTAGATTTGTCATGGCTTTCCTCCCCAGGAGCAAGCATCTTTGAATTTCTTGGCTGCAGTCCCCATTTGCGGTGATCTTGGAGCCCAGGAAAATAAAATCTGTCACTACCTCCATTTCTTCCCCATCTTTGGGGCTGTTATTTAATTTTTTCTTAACTTTTGTACTGCTGGTTTTTTTATTGTTGTTAGCTGCCCTGAGTCCTCTGGGAGATAGGGCGGCATATAAGTCCCATAATAAATAAATAAATAAATAAATAAATAAATAAATAAATAAATAAATAAATAAATAAATAAATAAATAAATAAATCTATTTGCCAGGAATTGAGAGGGCCGGATGCCATGATCTTGGTTTTCTTAATGTTTAGTTTCAACCCAACTTTTGCACTCTCTTTCTTCACCTGCAACAAGAGGCTCTTTAGTTCCTCTTCACTTTCTGCCATTAGAGTGGTATCATCTGCATATCTTAGGTTGTTGATATTTCTCCCAGCAATTTTAATTCCAACTTTTGAACCCCATGGACAGTACCAAAAGGATTGATCAGTTAATCCTCTTCAATTCCAGCCCACATGGTCAATTAAAAATTAAATTCACCCAAATACTATTGTATAGAGGTTTTATACTATTGTAAGTGAAAGATCTTGGAAATGACAACAACTTATTCGACTAGTACATTGAACTCAGTCCTCAGAAGATAGAATTAGCACATATGATCCATTTTGTAGCTTTCCTCAATCTTTTGATGCACTATAAATCCTACAGAGTCTGTAGGAAAGTCCAGTCTTTTTGTAATTCATACTAAGCAAAGAAGAAAATAAGACTGCCAAGATTCTCATCATATTTGTCAGGTATCAAAAGGATGTTTGGCATTGGAACGTTTTGCTGGAGCAGCAACAATTGCAGTATCTTGAGCCAAGAGTACTACCAAAGCTACTGATAAATTCTGGTCCTTGCTAGATGGTTCACCATTTGATAAGCTGGTTCATCTGGGCACAACTTGATTCTGAATCTACAATCCATGATCAGTTAAGACTGGAACTCTTTTCCACATCTTTCTAAATCAAGAGCCATTTTACTGCTTGTTTATGACATCAATTTCTTGCTTACAAAATAGCTTTTTTGGATCTGAAAATCAACAATTCTAGTCTCATCAGCTTAAAGAACACTATTTTCAATAGTCTTGACAAAAGCCTCCAACATAAACATGTAAAAGAAAAGCCACAATTGTTAACAATTTTGCTCCAAGGATGCTGACAGCCACAAATTCCTGAAGACTGTCCATTTTGCAACATAGCAAGGCAGTTTGTTTACCTGATCTTGAGGGTCCATTTTTGTCATCATTCTATCTTCTAGTAAGTTAAAGGTGAGTACTTGCAAAACATAAAGTTGATGTGCCATTTCATTATTAATGGCCCTTTGAGCTCTGATAACATACTGAAAATAAAAGCAAGACCAAAAGAATCAAGAGAGGTTTCATTTAATGTATTTTATCAGCAACATTCTATCCAGCTTTACTGATGTGGAATCAAAAAACAACATAAATATTAGAGATGCTATTAATGTAATTTCACTCTACCTATCTATGAATATAAGATGAAAGTTGTAAATTTCACTTTGTTCTTACAAAATAATCTGTGAAAAGTGTGTCCAGTTAAAAAATATGCTTTCAAAATGAAGAATAAATATTTATGATAAACGTTTGTTATGTGAAGACCAACATACGGTACTTCTTATGGCATTTAGTTTGTTAATATACTCTGTTTTTTATCTGATCCTTTAACATTTCCCCCCTCTTTTTATTTTCACTCTCTCCTTTTATAGCACGGGTCTATTTAATTTGTGACTCACTGTATCATGCATAAATCCTGCTTAATAAAACTCTAGTTATCCTGCTTAAATAGGTAATAAAAAGAAACTACCAAGCAACTGAAAGAGCAAAACATAATATTAGTGAGCTGGATTTGGATAGTATCACAAAGCTACAATATTATCAGTGCTGCTAAACAGAGAAATATGAATTAATTCAGTTATGGTTCTGAAAGATCAGAATATTATGCATGTGTTACAAAGGTACCATGTAATTTAGAAAAATAAAAAAGCTAAAATACTTACTTGTAAAATGATTCCCCGAAGTTGTTTCTGTGCTAAAATATTTGCCATTTCCTGATTTAAAAAAAATAACTTAGTTTAAGAACACTGTATAATCTTGCAATATAGATTTGCAAATTTATGATATACACTTACTGAATATATAAATAGGGAATTAGGAAAACTCATTTGTCACTAAAGGCAAAGATATTTTATAGGTTATCTGGCTCTTTAGCAGTACTGTCAGTCATTTTATTTCCTAAGAAAATATAGTACGTCAATGATGTGTAACTTCTTACTTTGTTTTAAAGGAAATAGGTAACTTTCTGAGTCTTACCCACTCTAACCTCCCAAGGAAAGGGTAAAATTTTCAACCAATAAAGGTAGTCCAAAAGAAAACAAACTATACTGTATATACTTGACAGATAAAATATATCTGTTATTCAGGGTAGAGTTCAACTTCACTTTATATTTTCCAGTATAAAGATCAAGCTACAATTGTCTCATTCAAGCAGCTAACAATTTGGTTGTTTTTTTTTCACTGATGTGATTGGATGATAGCAATTCATTCTTTACCAACATCAATTAGGGAAACAAATAGCTCACCTGCCTCCTGTCATCAGGTGCTTTAAAGAAAAGGGCATTTATCACAGCAATGGTATATGTTTGAATTTCTTGATCAGCCCTGCATTGAATACAATTTCAAAACAGTAAGAATAGTGTATTAAATTCAATTAGAGCTACAGGAGCTCATGCTCTTATGGACACTTATTCAGACTACTGCAGTGTGCTCTAGACCAGGGCTTTTCAACCTTTTCACAGATTGTACCACTTTTAGGATATGGCAATATTCGAGTACCACCAATATAATAATAATAATAATAATAATAATAATAATAATAATAATAATAATAATAATGATGATGATGATGATGATGATGATGATGATGATGATGATGATGATGATGGATGATGATGGTGATGAGAACCGAAGCGTACAGCTGATTGATATCGCTGTACCAGGAGATGCCAGAGTCGAAGAAAAAGAATTGAAAAAAATTACGAAACACCACGACCTGGCCATCGAAACTGCGCGATTATGGATGAAACACGTAACAGTGATACCCATTGTCATCGGGGCACTGGGAACTAAACTTTACAAAACACATCAAGAAACTGCAACTTCCTGCAATAACTCCAGCGAAGCTACAAAAAACTGCGCTACTCGGAACATCTTACATTTTAAGGAGATACCTGGTTGATACCTAGGATGCTGGCAGCAGCCCGTGTCAACCATTAAAGGTAAAGGTAAAGGTTCCCCCGCACATGCGTGTTAGTCGTTTCCAACTCTAGGGGCTGGTGCTCACCTCTGTTTCAAAGCCAAAGAGCCAGCGTTTGTCCGAGGACGTTTCCATGGTCATGTGGCCGGCATAGCTAGACGCCAAAGGCGCACGAAACGCTGTTACCTTCCCACCGTAGTGGTCCCTATTTTTCTACTTGCATTTTTACGTGCTTTCGGACTGCTAGGTTGGCAGAAGCTGGGATGAGTAACAGGCGCTCACTCTGCTACGTGGCACTCAGGATTCGACCCGCCAAACTGCCAACCTTCTGATCGACAAGCTCAGCATCCTAACCCACTGAGCCACCATGTCCCTGGGTCAACCATTAGTGCCAGTCAATTTGAGTGTTCAGTTGACTGAGTTTCATGTTTTATGAATAAAAGTGTAATAATAATAATAATAAGAAGAAGAAGTTGGAAGGGATCCTGGAGGTCACCTAGTCCAACCTCCTGCTCAGGCAGGAAACCTTATACCATTTCAGACAAATGACTGTCCAGGAAGACTTAATGACTACTGGAGAGACCAAACTGGCCTACAAGAAAGATCAAATGAAGAACAGAATAGAGGCATGGGAAGACAAAGCACTACATGGCCAATACATTAAAAAAATAGCTGGGAAAGCAGATAATAACAAGACCTGGCAATGGCTAAGAGCAGGAAAGTTGAAGAAAGAGACTGAGGGACTAATTCTGGCTGCACAAGACCAAGCCTTAAGGACAAATGCATACAAAGTCAAAATTGAGAAGACAGCAACAGACAGTGAGTGCCACCTATGCAAAGAAGCTGAAGAAACAGTGGACCACCTGGTAAGTTGCTGCAAGAAGATCGCAGGGACTAACAACAAGCAGCGGCATGACAAAGTAGCAACAATGGTGCATTGGAAGATCTGCAAGAAATATCATTTGCCTGTAAGCAAGAACTGGTGGGATCATAAAATAGGGAAAGTCATAGAAAATGGTAAAGTTAAACTGCTCTGGGGCTTCAGAATTCAAACAGACAAGCACCTGCAACATAACACCCCGGAGTTAATAATTGTTGATAAGTAAGACAAAAAAAGTCTGGATAGTAGATGTGGCAGTGCCTGGAGACAGCAGAATAGACAAGAAAGAACTGGAGAAGATAACAAAATATAAGGACCTACAAATAGAAATAGAAAGACTGTGGCAAACACAAGCAAGGGTAGTACCAATAGTAATAGGTGCCTTGGGTGCAATCCCAAAACAACTGGAGCACCACTTGAACACCACTGGCAGTGACAAATTTGCCATTAGTCAATTGCAAAAGGCGGCCTTACTAGGAACTGCTCCCATCCTGTGACGATATCTATAATACCATCAAACATCCACATCTGCCTATCCCAGGTCCTTGGTAAGGACTCAATAGGTAGACAAAAATGCCAAATCCAGTCTGAACATCTGGCTGACTGTGCGATGAATAATAATAATAATAATAATAATAATAATAATAATAATAATAATAATAATAATAATAATAATAATAATAATAATAAGTAGTAGTAGTAGTAGTAGTAGTAGTTGGAAGGGACCCTGGACGTCACCTAGTCCAACCTTCTGCTCAGGCAGGAAACCCCGTACCATTTCAGACAAATGACTGTCCAGTCTCTTCTTAAAAACCTCCAGTGTTGGAGCTTTCACCACTTCTGGAGGCAGGTTGTTCCACTGGTTAATTGTTCTAACTATCAGGAAGTTTCTCCTTAGTTCTAGGTTGCTTGTCTCTTTGGTTAATTTCCATCCATTGCTTCTCATCCTACGTTCAGTTGCTTTGGAGAATAGCTAGATGTCAAAAACTTTGTAACCAAAAAGTAAAGGAAAAAAGTGATAAAGTACAGGTAGTCCTTGACTTACAACAGTTCCCTTAGTGACTGTTCAAAGATACAACGGCACTGAAAAAAGTGGCATGACCATTTTTCACACTTATGACCCCAGGGTCACGTGATTTATATTTGGATGCTTGGGAACTGAGCCATATTTATGATGGTCACAGTATTTCAGGGTCATGTGATCCCCTTTTGCAACCTTTTGACAAGCAAAGTCAGTAGGGAAACCAGATTCATAACCATGTTACTAATTTAACAACTGCAGTGATCCACTTATAACAAATGTGTCAAGAAAAATAGTAAAATGGGACAAAATTCATTTAACAAATTTCTTACTTAGCAACATAAATTTTGGGCTCGATTGTGGTTGTAAGTTGAGGACTATCTGTACATCCACTTACCACACTTTTAATGGGAAACTTGTGCCTGTTTCTCTGACATTAATCTTTGCACTCTTCTATCCGTTTCTCTCCCCGCTTGTCTCAAAGACGCCTCTCCTCCTCTCTCTTTCTCCACCCCTTCTCTTTTCCTGTTTTTTTCTCTTCCTTTCTCACCAAAATCTCCTCCTTTTATGTCCTCTTCTCTCTCCCCCCTTCTCCACCTTTTCTCTTCAGGGAAGCTTTAGCTGACTCCACACCCCCAGGCTGTGCGCGGCTCCTGGAAGCGCTAATCAGCTGGAGCTACGAACTGCTCCTGGGCACTCAGTAGAACTCCAGCAACACTGCAGCTCCAACTGACTCCCACAGGCCTGTGTGGTGCTGCCACCGTTTCAACTCATCCCCCCACTACACTTTTACACTTTTGTTTACAGTGCTTTTCAACCCGTTGTATGTGTACCACTTGCCAGGTGAGAAGTACCACAATGGTATGTGTATCATAGGTTGAAAACCACTGCTCTAGAGGGATCACCTGAAACTTCACATGCTGCAAAATGCAGTATTCCAAGTTACCAAGGGAAGGAAGAGAGAGGGAGGGAAGGAAGAAAGAGAGAAAGAGAAAGAAAGAAAGAAAGAAAGAAAGAAAGAAAGAAAGAAAGAAAGAAAGAAAGAAAGAAAGAAAGAAAGAAAGAAAGAAAGAAAGAAAGAAAGAAAGAGAAAGAAAATTTCTTGTTTATAAGATGTGGCATGAATGTGTAACATCCTTTGCAGGCATACTGTGGTGGTCAAAATTATCACTGTACCAATGTGCAAATAGAAGTAATAGGATCTAATGAGATATGAGAATAACTATGAAAGAAGAACAGCCATAGCCTAGGCAATGATTTGCTAAATGAACCTAAATCAGAAATATAATTTGAGAACCATCTCAGAATTTACTCTCCTAAATTTCTTCTTCTTCCCAAAGGTATTGGAGGAAATAACCATTTTCAGACTTACAAAATTCTGTTAATGTAATCATAGAAAGAAAGTGGTATTAGTATTCATGATTTTGATTTCCTGGTCTTGACTACTCCAGAGAGTTGACGCAGCATGATTGTATGTCATGTTTTGTGAGGAATTTGAGCTTATTAATCTTTCAACTTTGAGTTAACACATTTATTAATCAGAAGAGGAAATATATAGTCCTTTGTGCCCTCTTTCTTATTTATTAGGCAATTGGTTTTTTAAAAAAAATTTCAATTAATGACTAGATCAACCTTGGGAAGTTTAGATGGAACTAGCTAACAGTCCCATCTTGTTTCATCATACTGAAAGTTGATATTTTCACATAATCTTTGAATAAAGATCAGGAAATATCTAAGAGTACATCCTTCATATCTTCCTTCTGCTTACCAGATCATACTAATCTGTCCATTGCTGGGGATGCTCTATCAGCAAGGTATCTAGAACAGGAAATTGTTGTGTTCTGTGCATGGTATGTCCCCAAACTGTTTCAAACCTTTTTCTTATAACCAGATAATATTATTTCTAATGAGATATTTTAGGGAGTCAACATCATCAGTATGAGTCAGCCAGCAATATTTTAGGTAAAAAAGGTGTCATCACTGATGACAGCTAGAAACTCTTTTTTATAAGATGAGGATGAATGACTGTTTTCTTTTTTAAACACTATGTAACTACTAGAAGTTTTCAATTATCAAATTTTATACTTATTACAACTGAAAACCTGAATAGAAATTTAAAAGATCTGAATGTTTCTAGATGTTTCTTCTTAGAAAATTCAAAAGCTGTTTTTAAGACCTACCAAGAAAAAATGTAAAAAGGGCTAAACATTTTCTTTTTCAATAAATAGGTGTAACATATCGGAGGTGGCTGATGGAGTAGAGAACACCCAATCTCCTCCTTGTGCACACTTTGCTTCTTCCCTCTCCATCCTTAGTTTGATTTCAATTTAATTTTTAAATTTAACACATTTAATGATTTATACTGCATTTTATTCAATGTCCATAAACTGCCTACAATGGCCCTTGGTGAGATAGATGGCATACAAGTTAAATAAACAAACAAGCAAGCAAACAAATAGTTCTGCCTACTCCTAGAAACATGCATGAAAAGATCTTATGATCAATTTATGTCATAATTTCATTTAATTTTTAAATTAAGTCTCTTACAGCATGGTTTCTGCACCCAGTCTCAGCTATGTGTTTTGTATATATGGACTACCTGCCTGAGTTTCATTGTCAGAGGATCCTCAGCCATTCATACCATAATTATGGATATTGAAAAAAATCTAACTTTAACATGATTTCTATTAGCTTTCTACAATAATTCTTGGTATGAGTTAGACTTTCATCTCTCGGCCCCTTTATCATCTCTATTTTCTTCAGTACATATATTCCTCAGTGTTTATTCTTGAAGTCCTGAAGGGGGGGCAGCATAATTTTGGATAAGAGTACTTGGTGGCAGCAGCACCTGAATATCTGTTCTTATCACGATTTCAATATACTTTAGCATTTTAAAGCATATGATGTGAGACAATTTTAATTTTTTATTGCAGATTGATAATCTGATCATCACCATCATCTAATAATTGTAATGAAATTACAAGCTGTTTTTAAAGTAATAAAATTCTGATTTTCCCACTACATCCTAATAATTTTATATAAAACTCTAAAATAAATTTTAAATCAAAAGATTCAGAGAGGGAATAATATAGCCTTGATTAGGGGTGTCCAACCTTGGCCACTTTAAGATTTGTGGATTTTAATTCCTGCATTTCCCAGCCAGCCATGTTTGCTGGGGATTTCTGGTAGTTGAAGTCCACAAGTCTTAAAGTGGCTGAGGTAAGAAACATCTACCTTTGATTATATCAGACCTGAGCATTAACTCTGATTTCTAATAGATTTAAAACTATTTATTTACATTTTTAATTCCTCTCTTTTAAAAACTGAGTTTGCTGTACAAACAGTAAGAATGCTGAATATATAGAAACAAATAAAGTTATAATTAGAAGCCAGCATGGGTTTCTTAAAAAAAAATCAAGCCAAACCAAACTTATTTCATTCTTTGACAAAGTGACTAAATTAGCAGACCAGGGAAATGCAGTGGACATAGTATACATAGACTTCAGTAAGACATTCAACAAAACAGACTGCAACCTACTTCTTGGTAAGCTAGAAAAATGTGAGTTATACAGCATCACCATCAGATGAATTTGTAACTGGTTGACAAATGTACTCAATGGTACTACATCCACATGGAGGGAAGTAAGCAGAGGGGTACCACAAGGTTCTGTCTTAGGCTCAGCTCTCTTCAATAGCTTCATAAATGACTAAGATAAGGGAACAGAAGGGGAATTCATCAAATTTGCAGATGACACTAAGCTGGCAGGAATAGCCAACACTCCAGAAGACAAGCTCAGGATCCAAAAAGATCTTGTCAGAGTTGAACAATGGGCCCTATCGAACAACATGAAATTTAATGTGGAGAAAAGCAAGGTTTTACACCTGGGCAGGAAAAACCCAAAGTACAGATAAGGCGAAACCCTGGCTCAAAAACAGTAACTGTGAGAAGGACCTTGGAGTACTAGTGAATGATTAGTTAAACATGAGCCAACAGGGTGCACCAGCAGCCAAAAAAGCTAATACAATCCTTGGTTGTATAAACAGAATCACAGAATCAAAATCAGGTAAAATATTAGTACCGCTTTATAAATCCTTAGTAAGACCACACCTAGACTATTGCATACAGTTGTGATCACTGCATTACAAAAAGATATTGAGACTTTGGAAAAAGTGCAAAGAAGAGCAATTAAAATGATTAAAGATGTGGACACAAAAACATATGAAGAACAGTTGCAGGAATTGGCTATAGCTAGTTTAGAGAAAAGAAGGACTAGGGATGACATAATGGCAGTATTTCGGTATTTGAGAGGCTGCCACAAAGAAGAGGTGGTCATTTTTCCAAAGCACCAGAAGGCAAGACAAGAAACAATGGATGGAAACTAATCAAAGAGAAAAGCAACCTGGAATTAAGGAGAAACTTCCTAACAGTGAGAACAATTAACCAGTGGAACAACTTGCTGTCAGCAGTTGTGGGTGGTTCATCACTGAAGGTTTCTAAGAAAAGATTGGACAGCCACCTGTCTGAAGTGATATAGGGTCTCCAGTTGAACAGGAGGTTGGACTAGAAAACCTCCAAGATCCCTTCTACCTTTGTTCTGATTGAATTTAATAAAGTGTATGGAGACACCAGCAGGAGGAATGTCTAAGGCAGAAAACTGATATAAATTAGACTTTTCCTCCCATTAACCACCTGATCTTTTTTCATCAGCTTTTAATTCTTCATGTTAAAAATAAAACATAACACTTTACACCTTAACTGCTAATACTTTATACCTTAACTGCTAATCCTTCATTTAAAAATCAAGGGACAGCTACATCTTTATTAAACTTTGATCCTGGAAGAATTTTAAAACAATTTATATGTTTTTATACTAGTACCCATACTTGTTTCTAATCTGAAGTTATTTCCAGTCTAAAGCAAGAAGGAAATTAAAACAAAACCACAGAAAACTTACCCTTGTAGGTGTGGAATTAATTGCCCAATTGTTATTTCTTGTGCCACTTTCTGATACAGATCATGACCATTCAGTACCATTGATTCTAAAATGGCTAATGATCTTTGTAGTATAGCAATATCATTTTGAAACTTGCTCACATAACTTGCAATCTATGAATAAATCACAATTTTTCTGTAAATCCAGAGTGAAAGTAAATTCTCCAACACAATCAATAGAATTTGAACATAATATTAATGTTATAGTTATCCAACTGTGATAGCAGATTACTCATGTTTGCAGGCACAACTCATGAAGATTCCAAGGGGAGGAGTATCTACTATTCCTCTGCAACTGCCATCCACACAACTTTTCTCCTCCAGTTTTCCAGATACGAAATAGTCAGGTGTGCTGCAATAACTCTGCAGGAATACTCAGAGTTAACACACTGTAAGATAACTATGATAATTGCCTGCATGGGCACCTTAGTTGTCATGAAACAGCTACTATAATAGAATTTGAAAAGGGCACTGGGTAGGGAAACAATCTCATCATAGTCTGTTTTTCAAAGTAGTTGCTTCATTTTACTTAAGGGAGAACTCCTGTGAAGATAACCTCAAATTGTGAGGGAAATCTACCTATGACAAATTTTTTAGTTGGGCACCCATGAACATATTATCTATGTCAACCCTAGATTAATACTATATCAAGTATATACTTTCCATGGTTACATTCCAGATTTCACTGTTTCCACTGTTTCTTCAAACACATATGAAGAAAAAGTTTCCTTTCAGTGCAGTGCAGTTCCAATATCATTCAGAATTTGTTTGGCTTGTGAAGTTAGGTTCATAACTTCAGTTTCATAAACATTCAATGAATAACATACTGTAGATACAGGATTTGTGCACAAATCATGTAGGTCCTGAATGTAAGTCAAAACGTGGCTGCAAACTTATAGCAGTACTATTAATCAAACTAGTTTTTAATATCTATAAACTGCAACCAAGTAGAAATCATATATTGGTTTGCTTCATACATCATACTAGGTTGTAAGAGTCTGTTTGGTTTCGGTTTAACATGCTGCATGAATTTGGTTACAGTATTAAATGTAATAAATCATAGCATTACATGCTGTATGAATCAAACTAATGATTCATATATTAGATGATGATTAAGCAAGCTACATTGTGTATGTGCCATCCATTCTTTACTTTATACGTGAATGAGACAAACAGAAATATATCTATCCCCATACCAATTTGGATATCAGTAATAAACATAAACTTACCTTTTTTATGAAAGCCACAGAGAAAGTATCCCAAGATACAATTCCATGATCCATCAGCTCAACAAATGCTGTCAATGTATATGATAACATATCTCCAAAGCTGAAAGACACATAAGCCATTCTAGTAATGGAGAGGCCACAAGAGAAATAAGAAGCTTTGGGGCAAGGAACAACAAAGCAAGACTATACAGAAGAGTAGAAGCAGAATAAAATGAAGGATCTGGAGCAAAGAAGCATTAAAATATTGTTATATGGAAAACAACATTCTACTAATAGGAAGAAAATACAAAAAAGGCTATATACACATTTATTCTTCTACATTAAAAGACCTATATAAGGTAGAAATGAAACAAAAGTTTTGGTAAAGCTGTATATATTTGGGCAACCAGCATCCATTCCTGAAATAAATCAGAGGTCTATCCCTTATCTCATATGAATTCATCTACCTTCCAGCCTTATTTATGAATAAATCTTAAATCAAGACTAGACTTCAGCATTAACTTTTAACTATTTTTAAAATTACTTTTAAACTATGGTTCTAAATAATACATAATAAAATAAAATGCCTAATTATAGTACTCAGTATACTCAGTACTCATTGTTAATTGGTTCTGGGAAGTATTATAAATACCAGAACCAATGAAAATTTACCAGAAAAATTTCCCATAAAGAATAATGTAGTGAATGACAAGGCAGGAGACATTGACAGGTTTTAGCTTGTGCTCTTAGTACCAAATAAATGAGCACTGGGATAAAATTTTCACATCAAAATGAATGGAGTACAAAATTCAATGAGTTTCAAAGCAATTGAGTACCAAGATAACACTGTGTTGTAAAAATTCTTAATACTTAGTTGGCAGAAAACAGGTGGAAACTCATGTGAGAGAAAAGAGAGCACAAATGAGCTCTCAATTATAATTAAATGACAACCCAAACTTTAATTGCAGATTATGTCCTGCTATATTGGTTTGAGCACCACCAATTATTTCTAGTGCGAATGGTTAAGAGGACTAAATTAACTCAGATTAACTTAAAAACATTATTTAGCAAGTCTAGTCTAAATTTGGACACAGGTCTGCATTAATAGAATTCTGTTGTACAAACTGCTTTCTCTCCTGCTCTTCAGAAACTAATCAGCCACTGCCAAAAGAAAAAGTAATTCTGATCAATGAAAAAAAATCCATGTACTATCTGTATAGTAACTCATGTCATATTATTTATTCAAAATGCTAAAATTTAATCTGATGAGTAATTTCAGTTTTTTAACAACTAGAGTTATTGTGTTTATTAGCAGACACTGAAATCTTTCAAAATGCGCAACAGTGCTATTTTTCATATGCAATAACACTCAGGGTACTTTTCAAACTGTATAATAGCTCTCTCTTTCCTGGCTCATATAAATGTGTCATTAAATCAAAATTCAGCAGATCATAGTTTGCTATAAAACTACAAAAGAACAGGAAGGGAATCAGTAATTTAGATACAGCAAAACTATGAGTTGGTACTACCTGAGAGAGATACCTTCATATGCATTCAAGTACAAAAGTTACACATAGGCCAGGCCACAGATGTGTAAGAGGGTTGTTATTTTGAATATCTAATATTTTTCACATTCTTTAGAAGAAATGTAATATGGAAACAAAAAGGAACAGGAATGAAGATGATGATCTTTCTTGCAGTCCAAATAATGAATGGAAGCTGTTAGAATAATCATGAGGATGGTTATTTTTACACTCATTGCTCTGGCTTACAATTAATATCAAAGAACAATAAAAAGAGATTGCTTTTACTTATAAAGCTGTTTATGACTTAACTAATTACTTTCAAGATGATATCCTTTAAGAGGAATTGGCTTGTCTGGTCTTTTGTTTGGAGTTTTTGCATTGTAAACTTTGTAGGTGGGGTGAGGAGAAAAGATAATATTTTCTGATGTGGTTCTGCCCCTTACTGCTATTCCATATTATAAACCCTCCAGCAGTCTTCTTGCAGTTAGGCAGTATATAAAATTTCTAAGTAAGTAAATGAATAAGTAAACTGCTTCATTACGCAAGCCCCTTCGCCACGACAAGGCAGTAATCCATGAAGGGTTGTCATTACAAGATGGACAGGTCATAGCAGAGAGTTCTGACAAAATGTGATCCACTGGAGAAGGAAATGGCAACCCACTTCAGTATCTTTGCCATGAAATCCCCATGGACAGTACCAAAAGGCAAAAAGATATGACACTGGAAGATGAGCCCCACAGGTCGGAAGGCATCCAATATGCTACTGGAGAAGAGCAGAGGGCTAGTATTAGTAGCACCAGAAAGAATAAAGCGTCTGGGCCTAAGCCAAAAGGATGCTCAGCTGTGGATGTATCTGGTGGTGAAAGGAAAGTCAGATGCTGTAAAGAACTATTCTCCATAGGAACCTGGAATGTAAGATCCGTGCATCGAGGCAAGCTGGACGTGGTCAAACAAAAGATGACAAGACTGAACATCGACATCTTAGGAATCAGCGAGCTAAAATGGACAGGAATGGGTGAATTTAATTCAGATGACCATCAGGTATACTACTGTGGGCAAGAATCCCTCAGAAGAAATGGAGTAGCCTTCATAGTCAATAAAAGAGTAGGAAAAGCAATACTGGGATACAATCCCCAAAATGACAGAATGATCTCAGTTCAAATCCAAGGCAAACCATTCAATATCACAATAGTCCAAATCTATGCTTCAACCACTAGTGTTGAAGAGGATGAAATTGACTGGTTCTGTGAAGCCCTACAGCACCTTATAGAACTAACACCAAAAACCAATGTCCTTATCATCATGGGGGATTGTAATGCTAAAGTAGGAAGCCAAAAGATAACTGGAATAATAGGCAAGTTTGGCCTTGGAGTACAAAATGAAGCAGGGCACAGGCTGACAGAATTTTGTCAAGAGAATACGATGGTCATAGCAAACACTCTTTTCCAACAACCCAAGAGACGGCTCTACACATGGACATCACCAGATGGTCAACACAGAAATCAGATTGACTATGTGCTCTGCAGCTAAAGATGGAGAAGTTCTACACAGTCAGTAAAAACAAGACCAGGAGCTGACTGTGGCTCAGACCATGAGCTTCTCGTTGCAAAATTTAGGCTTAAACTGAAGAAAGTAGGGAAAAGAACTAGGTCACTCAGGTATGAACTAAATCATATCCTTGATGAATATACAGTAGAGGTGACAAATAGATTTAAGGAATTAGATAAGATAGAGTGCCTAAAGAACTATGGACAGAGGTTCGCAACATTGTGCAAGATGTAGCAACTAAAACCATCCCAAAGAAAAAGAAATGCAAGAAAGCAAAATAGCTGAGGAAAGGAGAGAAGTGAAAGGCAAGGGAGAAAAAGAAAGATACACCTAATTGAATGCAGAATTCCAGAGAATAGCTAAAAGAGACAAGAATGCCTTCTTCAATGAACAGTGCAAAGAAATAGAAGAAAACAATAGAATAGGGAGGACCAGAGATCTCTTCAAGAAAATTGGAGAGATGAAAGGAACGTTTCATGCAAAGATGGGCATGATAAAGGAACAAAATGGCAGGGACCTAACAGAGGCTGAAGAGATTAAGAAGAGGTGACAAAATTATACAGAAGAACTATACAAGAATGAGCTTAACATCCCTGATAACCACAATGAGGTAGTTACTGACCTCGAGCCAGACATCCTAGAATGTGAAGTGAAGTGGGCCTTAGGAAAGCTGAACAACAACAAAGCTAGTGGAGTTGACAGTATTCCAGCTGAGCTATTCAAAATCTTAAAAGATGATGCAGTAAAAGTGCTACACTCAATTTGCCAGCAAATTTGGAAAACTCAACAGTGGCCACAGGATTGGAAAAGATCAGTTTACATTCCAATTCCAAAGAAAGGCAGTGCCAATGAATGTTCAAACTATCGCACCATTACACTCATTTCACATGCTAGTAAAGTTATGCTTAAAATCCTACAAACTAGACTCCAGCAGTATGTGGATCAAGAATTACCAGAAGTACAGACAGGATTTTGAAGAGGCAAAGGAACTAGAGATCAAATTGCCAACATATGCTGGATCATGGAGAAAGCTAGGGAGTTCCAGAAAAACATCTACATACTTCTGCTTCATTGACTATGCTAAAGCCTTTGATTGTGTGGATCACAACAAATTGTGGCAAATTGTGAAGAGGGAGAGTGCAAAAGTTGGGTTGAAACTTAACATTAAGAAAATGAAGATCATGGCATCTGGCCCTCTCAATTCCTGGTAAATAGATGGGGAAGAAATGGAGGTAGTGACAGATTTTATTTTCCTGGGCTCCAAGATCACCACAGACGGGGACTGCAGCCAAGAAATTAAAAGACGCTTGCTCCTAGGGAGGAAAGCCATGGCAAATCTAGACAGCACACTAAAAAGCAGAGACATCACCCTGTCAACAAAAGTGCATATAGTCAAGGCTATGGTCTTCCCAGTTGCAATGTATGGATGTGAAAGTTGGGCCATAAGAAAGGCTGAGCGCCAAAGAATTGAGGCCTATGGTGCTGGAGAAGACTCCTGCGAGTTCCTTGGACTGCAAGGCGTTCAAACCAGTCAGTCCTAGAGGAGATCAACCCTGGCTGCACTTTAGAAGGCCAGATCCTGAAGTTGAAACTCAAATACTTTGGCCACTTAATGAGAAGGAAGAACTCACTGGAGAAAAGTCTAATGCTGGGAAAGGTTGAGGGCAAGACAAGAAGGGGACAACAGAGAATGAGGTGGCTGGATGGAGTCACTGAAGCAGTAGGCGTGAGCCTAAATGTACTCCAGAAGATGGTAGAGGCCAGGAAGGCCTGGAGGAACATTGTCCATGGGGTTGCGATGGGTTGGACATGACTTCGCAGCTAACCACAACAACAAAACTGCTTCAAGAAAGATTGAATCAATTCATAGGAGCAGCAACTAAGATTACCAGTGATTGTACACCACAGCAAGTCAACAAAACCTATTTTAGTATTACACTTCATGTCAAATATCAGATTTGAAATCTATCAGGCCACTGGAAGATACCCCAAAGAAACTGTGATGTAGGACATATCTTTTCAGGATCATTGCTATGGCAACAGAAAAAGACAGGTGAAAGTAATAGCGACAGCTTGAAACTTTTTCCCAATATTATTTTAGTTCTCTCATATCCAATATAGTTTGGCAATGGCTTAAATAAATCAGAACATTTCAATTTTCTCTCACTAGATGTCATTGTAGTACCAGAAAAAATTGAGGGTCAGTGAAGAAAAAAAACATTGTAAACACTGAGGCAAAGAAATATCCCAAGTCACATTTCAAAGAATATGAATTTATTGGTAAACCAAGCTTAGGCAACTTTAGGCATAAGCATTATAAAACACAGTAGGATTTGCTTTTAATGACATGTGTTTAAGATGACACATAAATTCAGATTATACAGTATAATTCAATCCAGGTTAGATAAATATGAATTTGGGATATTTTTTCAATATTCAAAATGTTATCAATGCATCAGGAAAAAAATCACAATGTAACAGGAAATAAGATCTTTTTTATTAGGTAAGGAAGATACAGGCTCACTGTTTCATCGTTAAATTTAGGATTCATTAAATAGTCTTTATCAGGCATATCTAGGTGTTTTGGAAATCAACTGGAATGAACCTCTGATACCCCAGAATTATCACCTTTTAACATCTTTATATAAGTCTCCAAATTTGAGTCTCCAAATTTTTTGTTCAAGTTATATCACCATATTTTCTTCTGAAAGTTGGGATGAATAAAGGATCTCACTTTTGCACAGGAAAGGTGTGCATCCTGAAGTATAAAGATACCCAGCTTGAACTCAGAGCAGCTTTATTACATATATCAAATTGAACAAGGTGTTTATATTATGATTTATATTATGTTTATTATATATGTTTATATTATAATATAATTATAATATTATAATAAACAAGGTGTTTATATTATAATATAATACAATATAATAAAGACTGCCGGCGGATAACACCCAGGGGGCGGGCCTTCTCTGTGGGTGCACCTGCCCTCTGGAACCAGCTGCCCGTGGAGCTTAGGACTGCCCCTGACCTTCATTCATTTTGCCGGGACCTGAAGACCCGGCTCTTTGAGCTCTCCGGCCCAGGCTGAGAATTTTTAACTGGGGTTTTTATTTTTTAGGGATGATTTAATATTTTTTTAATTGTTTTTAACTTTTGTATTGGTTTGGTTTTAAATGCCCTGTAAACCGCCCTGAGTCCTTCGGGAAAGGGCGGTATATAAATCTAATAAAATAAATAAAATAAATATGCATTTAAATGAAGTAAATTTTGAAGCTTGCTTCTGGACAACTATGCATACTATTCAAGGGCTCAGCAGTTCAAAACTGGTTTTCTGTTGCTTCAGTGTGAGGCCATCTTAGGAATTTTCCTCATGCATCAGAATGAATATATCTGGAAATTTTTAAATATTCAAATTTGTTCATATAATATTATGTTCTATTTTATTGCTTATTAGCTTAGCAATAAAGACAACTGATCATAATACAACCTCTTTATTCTATGCACAACATTCCAGCCAACTGGCTGAATAAACTGTCATGTTCAGTTGTAAAAAATATTACACAGTTCCCATAGAATCTAGTTTTTTCTATGAGCAAGTTAAGATTCATTGAATTACTATGTATTCATAGAAATTAGAAAGGTGGGAATAAACCCACTGTTTTGATGATATTTGTTTAAGAAATACGCAAAATGTTCTATGCAAAATCCATTACAGTCACTGATTTTAAACTTTAAATTAAATATACTATACAGTAGTGGCCAAAATTGTGGAAACCTTTTAGGAAAAGTGTATTTTTGAGGTTTGATGGCTAATAACACCACTTTTTTTTTTGGAGTAGTACCATAAAATTATATATCAATGGAAAGATAATTTAATCAAGAATGTAATGTAACAAAGTTTGTTCAATTATCTATACTGTATTCTATGAAAAGTTATAGCCAAATAACCACAAAAAGGTAGCACAACTTGCTTAGGTTGTTATCAGGTAGCTTTCCTTCATCTGGTTGTAGCCAATGAGCATGAGTGTTTAGTGAGCCAATCAGGTGTCATCTTGTTTTGGCAATGAGCCAATCAGATCACAGTAGGATTCAGTTATTGATGTCATGTATTAAAGCTGAGAGGAGGTCATTTGTCAGTGTGTTATGTAATTACTAACAAGTTGGTTGGTTTTTTCCCCCCCTCTTTCATTTAATGAGCTTGTAAAACGTAATAAAATTAAAGTAATGGTGCAAAGAGTTGATTAGTTGCCCAGAAAGCGATGTAAAATAGTATTATTAAGTGAACAAGGCTACAGTTATAAAGAAATTAGGAGAAAAAATGGTGGAAACTTAACCAAAGGTGGCATTTCGATGATACACTTTTCCCAAAAGGTTTCCACAATTTTGGCCACTACTATATATGTTTAGAATTAACTTCAATTATGTTTCATTTCTATTGCAAAGATCACAAAACCTTTTTCCTTCCCAATGCTTTACATAGGTATTGGAGAAAAATGTGTATTTGGTCATTCTTCAAAAATTTATTGTTTATTTGCTAAACAAATGTTTACTTGTTAAAAATGAAAAAAAGTGACATGATTATTTTGGATTTGATGACTGAAAATGAATAAAAAACTGAAGGTATTTTTGTAATATTTTAGATGGAGGACAATGAGTTTATTTACACTACTGAAAAGAAGGTAATTATTTTTTATTTCTGTCTGTGTGTGTGTGTGTGTGTGTGTGTATATAAATCTATGTAAAATTCTTAATAAAAATTACATTAAAAAACAACCATTGTGAGTGATAGGATACAATTATTCCTAATCGTAAATAAGGTGAGAAAATGTAGAAAAAAAATATTGAACTAGAACACCCTATTTACAGGAACGGCTTTTAACACTGGATTGTTGGAAATATTACTGAAAGAGTAGACTAATCCTTCCCTGTCATCCAGTCACACACACACACACACACACCCCATTTCTGTATTTCTGTGTAATATTTTTCCATTTAGGAGTAGATCATCTGAAAGACTAGGCATTTCTATACTAGACTGTCTGGGCTTTAAAGTAATCTTCTACCTGACTAATATCTGAAAACCTATGTCAGTAACTCCAGAAGGAGGGACTAATTGGTGGCATTTCAAAGAGGCTCCACCTAGGTCAGTTTCTCAAGAGTTTCTGTTATTGGACAGAGTCATCTTCAAACAAATAAGCATTATTCTGTAATCAGATATGCATATAATTATTATGTAATTGGGGTTAATTTTATCTTATTGCTTTGTCATCTAGCAATGTAATATTTTGCATTTTGTTAAAGCTCTGTGGCATATTATAGGTGGTCCTTGTCTTACACCATAACTAAGCCCAGAATTACAGTCATAAATCATGCTGGTCATTAAATGGGTCACCACATGACTGTGCTCAGCTTTATTATCTTTTTATGGCAGTCATTAAGAGAATACTTGATCATAAAATGGACATCACAGTTGTTAAGTGAACACTATGGTCATAAGCAAATCCTTTGTCCGCAATGGACATTTTTTCCAGAAAAAGAAGTAAGTTTCAGACAAAAATGTTGTAAATTGCTGTCCCATGATCATTGGACACAGCAAATGGCAGTAAATGTGGGCTGGTTGCCAGGCACCCAAAATGAGGGGGCAGCCATGAGAACTCCAAATCTAGGTTATAAGTAGCCCTGGGGAAGTCTGTCATAGCTTTGAATGGTCACTAAGTAACCAGTTGTGACTCAATGCAATTTATTTTGTATTTTATGCATTTTCACTTTGTACCTCAGCAAGGCAATTAAGCAATTCAACAAATAAATAGTTTTTTAAATCAAAAGAGAATGTTCTCTAATATCACTTTTCTGTTGCTTTTTTTAAAGACATTCATGAATATAAACATGCAAATGCTAACAAATCTGACAAAAAAATCTTTGTTTAATATATGTGACACAATATCTTTTTCATTGAGTGATACCCTAACCACAGATCACAAGAATGTTGGAGTTGCTCCCTAATTATATATGCTTTCTAAGCCCTCAAAATCTAAAATCTAACTGATAATTAATGAACATTAGATTCATCAAGACTAGAATAATAATTATAGAAAAGTATTTTAATCAATATAAACCTTGGCTTTAAGTAAATAATAAAACTGCTATTTTCTACTGCCCTGTGATATGTTCAAAGCTCTTGGAAGCATTAAAACATGCAAGGTTAATTCAGGGTACATCTGTTAGACATCTAATTTGTTTAATGTATATTTATGGTAACTGGAAATAATTGAAAATTCCAATTCTCAGAAACTATACTTACTAACAAAATGAGTATATTCATTTGCTTGTCTCAGATTTAATCGTTCCTTGTGAAACAATAACTATACTTCTTCTGGCAATCCTACCACAGATCTAATAGACATAATTCTTTGTATTTTATTTGTTGGCTTAGTCTGATGCTTTCCTAGATCCACATATTCTTTTTCTTGCTCAATTCTATAGTGTTATTCACGTACTGTTTAATGCAAAAGTTTCAATTAAACCAAATTTGAGTCAAACACTATTTCTTCACACAATTGTATCAATTTTTTTTCTCTGTGACCAAACCAATTTATTTATTTCATACTAATGACTCATGTTTTTCTTTAATCCATTTTCATTGAAATCTTTTTTAAAATGTTTTTATTTATTATTTGTTTTACCACTCTTGTCTTTGTAACCCCCTTGTTGTTATCTACGAAGTGATGTCCGACCCATCGCGACCCCATGGACAATGTTCCTCCAGGCCTTCCTGTCCTCTACCATCTTCTGGAGTCCACTTAGGCTCACGCCTACCACTTCAGTGAATTGGATGCCTTCTGACCTGAGGGGCTCATCTTCCAGTGTCATCTCTTTTTTCCTTTTGGTACTGTCCATGGGGTTTTCATGGCAAAGATACTAGAGTGGGTTGCCATTTCCTTCTCCAGTGGATCACATTTTGTCAGAACTCTCTGCTATGACCTGTCCATCTTGGGTTGCCCTGCATGGCATAGCTCATAGCTTCATTGAATTATGCCAGCCCCTTCACCACGACAAGGCAGTAATCCATGAAGGGTTGTCATTACAAGACGGACAAGTCATAGCAGAGAGTTCTGACAAAATGTGATCCACTGGAGAAGGAAATGGCAACCCACTTCAGTATCTTTGCCATGAAAACCCCATGGACAGTACCAAAAGGCAAAAAGATATGACGCTGGAAGATGAGCCCCTCAGGTCGGAAGGCATCCAATATGCTACTGGAGAAGAGCAGAGGGCTAGTATTACTAGCGCCAGAAAGAATAAAGCGACTGGGCCAAAGCCGAAAGGATGCTCAACTGTGAATGTATCTGGTGGTGAAAGGAAAGTCAGATGCTGTAAAGAACTATTCTCCATAGGAACCTGGAATGTAAGATCCGTGAATCAAGGCAAGCTGGACGTGGTCAAACAAAAGATGACAAGACTAAACGTCGACATCTTAGGAATCAGCGAGCTAAAATGGACAGGAATGGGTGAATTTAATTCAGATAACCATCAGGTATACTACTGCGGGCAAGAATCCCTCAGAAGAAATGGAGTAGCCTTCATAGTCAATAAAAGAGTAGGGGTGTAACCCCCTACTGGCTAGGTTAATGTTAAAATTTCTGAGGGAGGCTAGACTAGATTTCAAATTAAAGTTTCAACTTTATTACATATACCACTTGATCATGAATATCTATTTTTCTTGGGTATTCCACAAAATTTTCTTCACTAATCCAATTTTGCAACATTATATATTTTTGTTTAAAATTTTTGCTTCTATTGTTCTATTGTCTTTTCAGTAATTGTACCCTGTTTTCCTGGACCATGTTTTTCTCAAAGTTCAGAGCAGGTTGAGTCAGAGGCTTCAAAAAGTCTTCTGTAACTTATACTCTATCTGAAGTTAGAGCTGCTTAGCCAATTATTGTCAGAGGCTTCCCTTATTGCAAAACTAATTCACAGACACTGATTATAAATAAAAATTCCTAAAACTAGTCCCAACCATAACTTCTTTTGATAAATTTTGGGTGGTGTCCTAACTATAGCCTCCAGGAACAATGATTTTCCAAAGAATTTTTGTTCATATAACACGTTCTAAGATCAGTTAAGGGATTCTAGTGTGTACTTGATAGTTACTTATACAAGCATTTCCAATGTCTATACACATGAAAAATTTATCTAAGAAAACCCAGAGCAGTCTTTTTTTATGTAGAACAAAATTTTATACAATTTATACAATACAGATGGATTCATGAACACTATGGCAGTAAGATACAAGACGGGAAACTATTATGCTAACAAGTCCCTTAACCATATATTATTGTTTCATGAAAATGAAAATTTCATGAACGTTACCAACATTTACATCGACTCAGAAACATCAAGTGGCAGAATGTTTATGAAAAAATAATCAGCAAATATAATGTCTCCTAAAATAAAACATGTTTATGTAGTCTTTATTTTTTAACTGGAATCTAAGTTACTATATTTATAATTTTAATATGTAAAAGTCAAGTAGTTATACAGTGACAGGTTTATGACATTTACAAAATCCATTCTTGAAATGATGCCAATTATTTTTTTCTTTGGGCAAAGTGCTTTTACATAAGTTATCACAGTGTCAATCTGTTATACTATGCTAGTAAAAAGAAGCCTCACATAAAGAAAAACAGCATAGACTACAGGTAGTCGTCAACCTACAACCGTTCATTTAGTGATTGTTCAAAGTTACACTGAAAAAGTGACTTATGACTGTTTTTCACACTTATGACTTTGCAGCATCCCCATGGTCACATGATCAAAATTCAGACACTTGGCAATTGACTCATATTTATGATGGTCACAGTGTCCCGGGTCATGTGATCCCCTTTTGCAACCTTCTGACAAGCAAAGTCAATGGGGAAACTGGATTCACTTAACAACCATGTTACCAACTGAATAACTGCAGTGATTCACTTAACAACGCAGGCAAGAAAGGTAAAAAATGGGACAAAATTCGCTTAACAAATTTCTCACTTAGCAACAGAAATTTTGGTCAATTTGTGGTCATAACCTGAGGGCTACCTGATATGCAAAGGTTCTAAAAGTTTGTCTTGGCCCTGAGAGTTGCAATTATATTCCATCCCCTTTGTTCTCCTGCAATGTGTAGGGCAGTTTACTGTATAAAAATGTGGCATCGTTATATGGTAGATATTTTAGCAGATATTTTATTTTAGTAGATGCATGATTCACTGCTGCTACAGAGCAGAGAAGTACAGAACACAGTAACATCAAGATACAGCACACAGTACAGGGATGAATTTAAGGATATTAAATTTAAGAGAACTATGAAGAATGCAGCCCATTGGGATTTTTTTCTAATACATAATTCAGTCTGAGGTTTAAATCTTTCTTTTCTTTGAAAATGTAACTACCCGTCAGCATCAAAGTCAACAGCACAATTCAATAACAATACTATGTCAAAGTCAATACAGTATTAGGCCCCAGGTTCTAATTTAATGTAAAAAAAGGGTTTCGGGGTGGTTGGGGAATTAGCATGCTACAAAGTAAAGGATTAGTATTCAGCATTATTTTTATCTCTCCCCTCATATGGGTCCCAGATACAGAATACAGTAATTCTTTCTTGCAATCTAGTTGTCATATCTTTGCTGCCCAGAGCTATTAATCTTACTTGATGGGTAGCTTCAGTACTTGGTTTAGAAATATGCTGACAAGCTTGCCAGAAAAACAAAAATAGCAGGATTAGAAAGTAGAATTCTACTTGAAGAGGAGAGCTATAGAGGATTCATGGAACCTGAAACTTTTAAACTAGTGATGTTCCCAGCATAACTTTCTGGAAAAAGGCAAGTTCCTTAAATGCCTTGTTGCAACTGCATCTATAGTATACTTTCAAAACTTCCCACCAGCAAAAATAAAAAGGGTGGAAAGTTCTATGTTACTATTTTCCATTTGTATGTGAGATTCCATTGCGAATATTGGGGTCTTCTAGATGAAGACACTGACATGCTAAGATGTCTCCTAGGGTGTTGAGACAACACCGGGAGGGGGAGGGGGGAGAGACTGATAGCTGGGCTTCTTTGGAAAGGGAAAGATCAAGACATTGCCCACTTGTGCTCCAGATATCTAATCCTTGTGAGGAGAAGTAAGATTGAGGTAGACTCATAAGTTAACTGCTAGAAGCCACAAGACAGACACCAAGCTCACAGCAGAACCTAGGTTCACTGAAAACTCATTTTCTTGAGTAAATTTGAATTACAAAAATTTCAAAGTTAAATATTAGAAGAGATCTTCAAAACAGAAGCTTAGTTTTGTCTTTTTTTTAAAAAAAAGTGAGTCACATTTTATTTCAGATTTAAGAAAAGAGTAAACAATTTAAAAAATTTAAGATCAATGGCAAAAAACCTAATAAGAACTTAACTTTAAAAAGTTTTTACTAAACTGTTTTTAAAAATAATTAAATAAATAGAATAAGAGGCAATCAGTTTGAAGTTCTAATGGGAAAATTATTAGTGGACTTTGTAAAACAAAGATAAAAGACAAACTATTTGACTATAACATTATAGAATGCCAGAATGGATAAAAGTTTTAAGGGCCAGAGAAAATAAAAAAAAAAAGCTGAAATTTCCCTTTTACTTTTACTTATGTAACTTATGAAACAGCTTTGTTAGAAAAATAATGAAACTTATAGAAATAACAAAAACAGGTATTGCATACGAGACATTTCAAAGATGATCAGGGGACTGGAAGCTAAAACATATAAGGAACGGCTGCTGGAATTGGGTATGTTTATTTTAAAGAAGAGAAGGACAAGGGGGGACATGAAAGCAGTGTTCCAATATCTCAGGGGTTGCTACAGAGAAGAGGGAGTCAAGCTCTTCTCCAAAGCACCTGAAAGCAGGACAAGAAGCAATGGATGGAAACTAGTCAAGGAGAGAAGCAACCTAGAACTAAGGAGAAATTTCCTTACAGTTAGAACAATTAATCAGTGGAACAACCTGCCTCCAGAAGCTGTGAATGCTCCAACACTGGAAGTTTCTAAGAACAGATTGGCAGCCATTTCTCTGAAATGGTGTAGGGTTTCCTGCCTGAGCAGTGGGTTGGACTAGATGACCTCCAAGGTCCTTGGGAAAGAATGTTATAAACTTCAGAGATACAAAATAATCTTAAAGTATTTAGAGGACAACTGAGTGGAGAAGTACGGTAATTCAAAATAAAATTGAAAATTTTGGAAAATAAATAAGAGATAATAAGGGGAGAAAAGATACAAACATTAAGTCAAGAGATATGAAACTATGCAGATGATAGGCTATTGTTGGATAACAAGAGAGAACATCTTGGTGAAAACACTAAGAAGAGGGCTGCTGAAACCTCAAAAAATATTTTTACAGCAAGTAGAAGAAAATGGAAATGGAGACCAAGTTCTGTAGCAATATTTCAATGTGAAAAAACTACATAAGAGCAAAGAATATAACATTTTATTTTAGACCCAAACATAATATTTTATAATTCATCAATAGTGGACAATGACTCAAAAGAGAAGAAGAAAGTTTACATAGAAAAAATACAGGCATATCCTGCAATTCATCATTAGATGGCTTAACATTTTTGGAATATAAATTAGAATGACTACATAATAGCCTAACTTAAAAAAATCTAAACTAAATTCATGATTTGAAGATGCAACATTATAACCCCATAGACAAAATGGAAAGTAACAATTTTTGCTAAGCAAATAATATTATAAGATTGCAAATAGTTTTCCCTGCCTACAACATTTTAAGCTTCTGCAATAATTTTAAACTAATTACATATGTCCATATCATCTCAACTCAAGAATTTCTTGCAATTTACAACTGGCAGGTAGAAGTGAAATACACACAGTGCATCCTGTTAAATACAGAAATATCTTATTCAGAAAAAATGATAAAAACATTCTAATCATAATCATTCTAATTAGTGTTCACCAATTTGATATTTTCAAATGGTACTGAATTTCAGCCTTCATAATCCCCAACTACTACATTCTAGAAATTAAAATGTTCATGATTTATGGTCATGCACTATTTATAAAATAAATAGTTATCATTCAAAGTAATAACAAAAGCATTAGCAAAATTTGTAAGCAGGAACATTTACTTTTCTATAAGCTATGAAAAGTAAATAAAATAAAAAATAACAGAAAGAATAATAATAAAATTGTGGCAAATAGGATTAAAAGAACAGTAAAGAGAAGCAGAAAATGTACTGGATAAAAATATGCACAGGTATTTAAATAAATAAAATCAGCAGCCAGGCCTGAAATTTAATCATGCAAAGAGAAGAGGAAGTTTACGAGGTCATGAGCCAATCGGGTTCTTACCAGGGCTTCATTATCTTCTGCAATTTTTGATATCGCCTGCAAAAATTTAAAAACTTTCAGGTAAGGAGAAACATAAAGACATTGTCTGTTTTAATTTAGCTAAGCGTCTGTATAAAGTCTAATAAAACACAACCAGTAGAAACACATTTGGCAATCATTCAACTGAAACAGATTCAAATATATAACAATATGAGTTTAAAACACTTGGAGCAAATATGGAAATCAACTCAGCAAAGATTAATTGCAGGAAAAACAAACAAAAAGATGCTAAAGTGCTGTTACAAACTTTTAGCAGAATTATCCGGGACAAAAAATTCTTCACAACTGGACAGAGGATAATCATATCATTCCATTAAAACAAGATGGAGAATTTTTTTATCCCCTCCCATAGCAAAGAGCTACAGTGAATGAGCTTTTGGGATTACAGTGGTACACAAGTGAATGAAGCTGGGATTTTCAAACTAATGGATTCTTAGAGAATCTAGAGAGAGGGAGGGAGGGAGAGGGGGGTGTATGAGAGAGAGTGCTTTTTAGGGATTGCTGGTATGGGTTGACCATTTTTGAGCATAAGAAGGATCCTTTAGATTTTACTACTTTCCCCCTCCTGTTGGTGAAGGTGGCACATTTGTCCAGTCCAAACTCCAATGTGATATTCTTGATTGTATATAAGGACAGTGTTGAGCAGAGATTCTTTTCAGATGATGTGTTTCCATATAGCTGCAGATCGCTATGTGGAGGTGGGATAGCCTGGCAGATGTTTTTTGATGTTTGATAACCATGACCTGAGTTATTCAGTATTTTTGACAGAGGAATCAGTGCAATAACAAACAGTAGTGGTGATGATGAATTTCTCTTAATACTAACCTATCCCAGTCTATAACTATTGACCAGCAACTGTGTCTTCCATTGTGCCATTGATACTGACTGCCTTATAATATTTAAATCAAATTAAAATATAAAATATTTCCCCTACTCATCTTACTACCTCCTTCCCCATATTTTAGTCAGAGTGGAGTATTTATACTTTATTTTTTATATTTTATTCATATTGTGTATTGGTTTGTATAGTTTTATCCTTTTAACACTGTAAGCAACCCAGAGTTACTCTGTGATAAGATGGGCAGCCAATAAATTTAATAATAAATAAATACTATAGACTTATTTTAGAAAATGCTTCCGGATCTTTAAGACATTTCCCATTATATCAGATTGGAAGAATAAGCAAACTATTCACTATTTTGTATGTTGACCCTTTGCCTGAAGTTAACAGAGAAATAACATGAATTCATATCAATCTTGCTTGGCAGTATAGTTATAGTAAGATAGCAGACATAACTTTACATGTTGCTCTGAAGGTTAGCATTTGTCTTTTGTAGATAATGAATGGTGGCTGATGCTTTAAAATTAGCAGGCCAGATATCTTCCAACAATTCATAGTGGTACTGTGAGAAAATTGAATTCCTTGTAAAAAGCCACATAATTCAAACAATATAAAAATGCACCATCTTCAATGTTTCAGGCAGCATTAACAATCAGCCACAAGTGTTTGTTTACCACAATATGCTCACTGTTTGGTCCCAAAAGGGCTCTGTATTATAGAGCTGGCTTCCTATCAAAAGAACAGCAGTTCCTTTTGGAATTCTCTATACCACAAAGCTTAATACTTGCTGAATGTGCAATCTTATATTTTTTGCCAGGAGTCATTTCCAGCTGAGACAAATTTTGCCAAGCTCTGATGAGACCAACTCCTTTGTGGCATATCTGGCAAAACCTCTAATTACATAAAAAGAAGTGTATTTGCTTTTAAATCCAGTTAGCACAACTTGAGGAGAATAAAATATGATTGTACAATTGATAATAAAGAATCTAAACCTTGCCTCCCAGAAAACTCTGTCTAGACTGATTCAATCTAAAAAGACAGAGATTATAAATGTATATATTAACTACAAGAATATTTACCCAAACTTTGGATATTTGAGCACTGGAGAGCACTAAATTGGCAGAGGGCTGTAAGGGGTCAAACAAGTGTATATATTTTATATCTATTCTATGGACAGAAGCTACTAGAATTTCTACAAAATAAAAGAATGGATGTCACAAAACTATAGGAATTAACCTTAATTTAGGCGGCTATTTGGTCATCTGCAATTTTTTTAGAAAATGGTGGGAAAAAATAGATCACCGTTAAAAACAACAACAATATTGTGATTTCCAGCAGTGTACAAGAAAGGCACATTCCACAATGTAAGTAGCCTGGATTTTACAAAAATAAGTAAATTCTACCTAGTGCATCATGAAAGAGAAATATATATTTCTTGCTCCTTGGTCTTCTGCAATCTAAGCTGCAGTTTGACTGATTCTTTAATGTATATTTCAGGAAGAATGAAATACCAGTTCTCATAATTTATAATTCAACAAAGAAGATAAAAACTAACCCCTCCTTCAATCCTGGCAAAATTAATATTGAATATTGTGAACATTGTTCAAATCATTGGACTCTGTTCATGTTTCTTGTTAAATCATGATTGGTTTAACATAGTTTATAGGAATCTACATTTAGATGGGGTCACACAGCAGCCAAAATAAACCAATCATATGATATGATAATGTGATATGTGACCCTTCCATTAGTTAGAATTCTTTCTCTTCCTCTTTAAAGGGATTTAAATGGGAAGCTATTTAGAAGAGCAGGGAACAGTAACCCCCAAGCTAAAAAATGAATAGGCTGATGGGATTTTGTGGACACATCTTTATTGAACTTTTGTTAATATTACCATATTATGTAAGATAAGCACATCCAAGAACTCTGCTGATTTGCAAAAATTGCTATAATATATATACTACCCCTTTTTATCATGAGCGGATAGATGCACAAATGATATTTTTTCTTTCCTTTAAAACATGATGGGCAAATGGGTGGATGCCTTTTTCTTACAGCAATGATTACAAAAAATGTGAGAATTCCATTCCCCAATTATGTGGAAGGTGGGACACCAATTTGTCAAGCCATTTCTTGCAAGTTATATTCAGAGCTGATTAGTAGGTAATAGTATGGCTCTGGAAAGCAAATTATGTTTTATTTTTTAACAACAGGAACCACAAGAAAGTGAAATTAATAGGTCTCACTGAAATCAGTGACATCCCTATTAAGTGATAACTTAAGTCTAAACACAAACTTCGAATTTATTAAAGAAGTGTGGCAGTGTACTAGTACTCATAATAATGAATATTATTTGTATATTACTGTTAATATTAATACTTACATATACTCTGTTTCTTAGATGAAAAAGAAAATATTAAAAATGGGCTGCTCTTTAAGCAGCAAGGTAGGTTTTAAAAAAATTACTTTGGTGTTCAAATAAATTTTAAGATTTAAAAGATTATGTTTTTGTTGTTTATCTCTTTTAAAAAATAAAAATAAACTTGGTTTTATCTCTGGATAGACTGGTTTATCTCCCAAGAAGGGAAGGAAGTCTGAAATGTTTAAATATATCTCTTTATGCTAAGGGGCCAGGAAGCAGCATACTGAAAACCTCTTCCCTTATAACTGCTACAAGAGCAACATAAGCTGCAATATCCTTAGCTCTCTGATACCTTAGGGCTAGGGGAGGATGCCAAGGGCAATGCTCCAGGGACGATAACTGTCCCACTGGAAGCAGTTTCAGAGTGTGAAGGTCCAAAGAACTTCTGGGAGGAAGGCATATAATTTTAAATTTTATCGTAATAAAAAAATATACATTAAAAACATCTAGGATGAATTTGGAAGTTACAATCACTTTTCCCAGCCTTGTCCAGTCTGTGCTTTTCTCCAGAAGTATTATACTGTAACTCCTCTCATCCAATTAGATTGGCCAGTTGTGATAATGGCACTGCCTTGAAAAAAAGCTTTTGTTGCTTTGCCTTCTTGCAAAAGTTGCAAATATAAATATTTTGAAGAGTTGTATTAATTTCTTTTTAAAAGTGTATCTTTCCTTCCAAACTTTCATAAATATCCTCCTTTCAATTCTGAATGGTAAATTAGAAATGATGCTCTATCAGCTTTAGAGATATTATCAAAATACTTAATCCATAAAACGGGACAATCCTATTTCATCCCTGATAATACTTGAATCACTTCAGTTTCCAAAGTAAAATATTCAAAGGCCTAGAGTAGCAAAACCATGATGAAAGTATCAGAGCCTTCTCTGTCTGTCCTCATTAGAGATAGAAGTTGGTTCAACTTTGCAATTCTAAAGCTCCCATACAAAAATTGCAAAAATGTCCAACCTAATTGCTTCCCAAATACCATAAAATATTTATTATATAAAATAACTCCTATTTTTTAAAAAATGACAATAAATAACTGCTATGTTTGTGGTGCTGAAAGACTGGACAGATGTCATTGCTAAATCTCAGTGTTCCATAAGTAATTCTCTTACAAGTGAAACAAAATGATTCATAATTAACAAAGAAGAATATAATGCAGTTTTAACTGTATTTGTATGCAACTGCAGCATCCTTATTTCAGTGTGACCTGCACTGAAGACTTTTAGAAGTCTTTTTCCTGAAGTAATTATTGTTTGGAAAGTTTCAGTTCAATTTTGTCAGAGTGACTGGAAGATTAGCATCTCCCTCAATCCCGATGATGCTGTTTTCCTATTAAATGTGGGAGTCAAATTAACAATGTGACAGGATTAACTATGATTCCATGATGCATTTGGCTTGCATCTAAGCTGAGATTAATTTCTAATGGATTGAAGCTAATTAGAAACTTGGTTGAAAAAGACTGGTTATCTTTTTTTTGTCTTCATAATGTGGATTGTACTAATTGGAGTATGTAAAATGTGTAACTACAAACTGTAAAACTATTTCTAGACATTGCTGTATAAATTAAAACAGTTATTTTAATTCCCATATATTTTCTATTTCTTAATGCATAATCTAAGATTTTCAAATTGTGTGTGATGTATAAAACAATACTAATATGTCACAATTAATTTAAGAAACTGCTTCTCAAAAAGAAGAATGGTTGTTGCCTTGTTAAATGATTTGTTGTTCTGACCTAACATACATCTAGTCAAGCCAACCTAAAGGGCAGGTAATTTATCCCATGTCAATGTGATTAAATTATTCAGTTCCAAAGCAGAAATCATGCAGAATAAATTTCATCCCAGCAGTATCATTTTCAGCCGACTTTTCCTTCGCACAACATTTCATAAAACTCACTATTTGGATATTGCCTATTTGTAAGAAAACCTCACTATCACTGGATTTGGGCTCTTCTAGGATCATCTAATATTTAGTTCTCTAGATTTTGAAAATAAAACTCTGGGACTGGATTCAGATTAAGTTAGCCAAAACTTTGTTTCATTTCAATGCAATAAGGTCCCAGGTATTTTAAAGCAGTGGTGGGATTCAAATATGTGAACAACTGGTTCTCTGTGTGGATGCCGCTTCCGGAAGTCCATTCTGGGCCTGGGCAACAAAAAATTAGCTACCGGTTCTGCCAAAGTGGTACGAACCAGCTGAATCCCACCACTGTTTTAAAGGCTACTAAAGTCAGCTTCATTAGCATCTAATCTTTATTCAAGAAAGTTACATGATTTTACTAATAAAAGTTTTGGATTTCTATTAGGATCAATCTCAGTATTTTCTGTAGCAAGTTACAATCATAAGTAAGATTGCTTTTGGAGAAATAGGCTATCAAGAATACATAGTATAGTCTCATTTTTTTCAGATGGACAAAAATGTGTAGTTTAATGAAAAGAAGGATTATGGGTGAGATGACAGCATCTTCCAATATTTGAGGGGTTACCACATCCTATTCTCCAAAGTACCTGAAGGCAGGACAAGAAGCAATGGATACAAGATAATCAAGGAGAAACCGACCTAGAACTAAGGAGAAATTTCCTGACAATGAGAATAATTAATCAGTGGCACAAGTTGCCTCCAAAAGTTGTGGATGCTTTGTCACTGGATATTTTTAAGAAGACACTGGACAGCTCTCTATCTAGAACGGTGTAGTGCAGGGGTGTCAAACTAAATTTCATTGAGAGCCGCATCAGCATTGCGGTTGCCCTCAGGGGGCCGGGTGGGTGTGGCCAGGGTGGGCGTGGCCTACTGGGTGGGCGTGGCCAGCTCTACATCGTTAGCATCAAGGGTGCCTATGGGGGCCTGGGCAGGAGTGGGACAGATCTGAGGGTCTCTGGCAGAAGGAGGGTCTCTGGGCCAGGGCCAAGGCAGTGGGGGCCGTTCCCTCACTGTTTCCAGGATGGCTTCGCGAGCCACATGAAACCACTTCGCGGGCCGGATCCGGCCCCCGGGCCTTGTGTTTGACATGTCTGGTGTAGTGTCTCCTGTTTGAGCAGGAGGTTGGACTAGAAGACCTCCAAGGTCCTTTCCAATTCTGTTATTAATGGTTTCTTGATAACATACATAATTATATTAAATTTCACCAAAATAACAAATTCTTTTAAACATATTTCACTTACATCTCTCATCGGTTTCAACAGAATGAGGGGTCACATCAGTTATTTTTCAAAATATGGTCCAGTGAATGTAATTTGCAAAGCTTAACTTAAGATAACTATGAAAAATGTACAAAAATGATAGTAGAGTTACAACAGAATACTTACTCAGTGCCACTTTCAACCATCTGTGTTAAGAGTGAAATCCCATCTAGATTGATAAATTCTTGGGCAAATGTTACATCACGTGAGTAACTGGCTAAATCTTTCAATGCTTCCAACTTGGCATCCATACTAGAAGATTGAATCCTCTCATGGAGTTGAAGAGCATTTTGGGTCTAACCAAAAACAGAACATTTAATAAAGAAGACATCAGGAAAACAGAGAGACAAAAAGAAAATGAAACTTAATTTCTAGTGTTATCAATTAATATATATGAGGAAAGTTTCAATGATTATTAATTTAAAACACTAAATATTTATATAATCATATTTGGTAAAAAAAATATTGTTTTTGCAGATGCATCCACATAATACAGCTTCAATATACGTAACTATATATTATAGCTGTAAAATGCATCAGATTCCATTCAGAAAACATCAGCACAGCACCCATTTCCATCATTACATTTGTTTCAATGCTCTCGTGCATTCAGAAGCCCCTACTCCAAATCTAATATGTAGTATTGTATATATGATATGAATATATTGACTTACAATGTTGCCCCTGAAGTAGCTGGCACTATATTGAGCTGCACTGCAGAATAAATCTATTTTGTCCATATATTTGGCAGCTGTCTCTCGTAGCAAAACATATACGCAGCTTATATTTAGTGAAATTATTTCTGCCTTCTCTGCTTGACTCATTACACATACATATTAATCTTCTCCCCTAAGGGGGAAAATCAAGATGAAAGACTATATATATATATTTATATGTATATGTACACACACACACACACACACACACACACACACACACACACACATAAATTAAGTATTTAAACATTAATGTTGTTAGTTGCAAAGTCATGTCCGACCCATCGTGACCCCATGGACAACGTTCCTCCAGGCCTTCCTGTCCTCTACCATCTTCTGGAGTCCATTTAAACTCACACCTATTGCTTCAGTGGCTCCATCCAGCCACCTCATTCTCTGTCATCCCCTTCTTCTCTTGCCCTCAACCTTTCCCAGCATTAGGTTCTTCTCCAGTGAGTCCTTCCTTCTCATTAGGTGGCCAAAGTATTTGAGTTTCAACTTCAGGATCTGGCCTTCTAAAGAGCAGTCCTCTAGGACTGATCAGTTTGAACGCCTTGCAGTCCAAGGGACTCGCAGGAGTCTTCTCCAGCACCATAGTTCAAAAGTCTCAATTCTTTGGTGCTCAACCTTTCTTATGGTCCAACTTTCACAGCCATACATTCCAAGTGGGAAGACCATAGCCTTGACTCTACACACTTTTGTTGGCAGGGTGATGTCTCTGCTTTTTAGTGTGCTGTCTAGATTTGCCACGGCTTTCCTCCCCAGGAGCAAGTGTCTTTTAATTTCTTGGCTGCAGTCCCAGTCTGCGGTGATCTTGGAGCCCAGGAAAATAAAATCTGTCACTACCTCCATTTCTTCTCCATCTATTTGCCAGGAATTGAGAGGGCCAGATGCCATGATCTTGGTTTTCTTAATGTTTAGTTTCAACCCAACTTTTGCACTCTCCTTCTTCACTCGCAACAAGAGGCTCTTTAGTTCCTCTTCACTTTCTGCCATTAGAGTGGTATCATCTGCATATCTTAGGTTGCTGATATTTCTCCTGGCAATCTTAATTCCAACTTTAGATTCATCTAGCCCTGCCTTTCTCATGATGTGCTCTGCATATAAGTTAAATAGGCAGGGTGACAGTATACAGCCTTGCCGGACTCCTTTCCCAATTTTGAACCAATGAGTGGTTCCATGTCCAGTTCTCACTGTTGCTTCTTGACCCACATATTCTCAAGAGACAAATGAGATGGTCTGGTACTCCCATCTCTTTAAGAACTTGCCACAGTTTATTGTGATCCACACAATCAAAGGCTTTACCATAGTCAATGAAGCAGAAGTAGATGTTTTTCTGGAACTCCCTAGCTTTCTCCATGATCCAGCGTATGTTGGCAATTTGATCTCTAGTTCCTCTGCCTCTTCGATATCCTGCCTGTACTTCTGGTAGTTCTTGATCCGCATACTGCTGGAGTCTAGCTTGTAGGATTTTAAGCATAACTTTACTAGCATGTGAAATGAGTGCAATGGTGCGATAGTTTGAACATTCTTTGGCACTGCCTTTCTTTGAAATTGGAATTGGATCTTTTCCAGTCCTGTGGCCACTGGTGAGTTTTCCAAATTTGCTGGCAAATTGAGTGTAGCACTTTTACTGCACCGTCTTTTAAGATTTTGAATAGCTCAGCTGGAATACTGTCACCTCCACTAGCTTTGTTGTTGCTCAGCTTTCCTAAGGCCCATTTCACTTCACATTCTAGGATATCTGGCTTGAGGTCAGTGACCACCTCATCGTGGTTATCAGGGATGTTAAGCTGGTTCTTGTATAGTTCTTCTGTGTAATTTTGCCACCTCTTCTTAATCTCTTCTGCTTCTGTTAGGTCCCTGCCATTTTGTTCCTTTATCATGCCCATCTTTGCATGAAACGTTCCCTTCATCTCCCCAATTTTCTTGAAGAGATCTCTAGTCCTCCTTTAGGCACTCTGTCTATCAGATCTAATTCCTTAAATCTTTTTGTCACCTCTACTGTATATTCGTCAGGGATATGATTTAGTTCATACCTGAGTGGCTTAGTACTTTTCCCTACTTTCTTCAGTTTAAGCCTAAATTTTGCAATGAGAAGCTCATGGTCTGAGCCACAGTCAGCTCCTGGTCTTGTTTTTACTGACTGTATCGAACTTCTCCATCTTTGGCTGCAGAGCACATAGTCAATCTGATTTCTGTGTTGACCGTCTGGTGATGTCCACACATAGAGATGTCTCTTGGGTTGTTGGAAAAGAGTGTTTGCTATGACCATTGTCTACTCTTGACAAAATTCTATCAGCCTGTGCCCTGCTTCATTTTGTACTCCAAGGCCAAACTTGCCTGTTATTCCGGTTATCTTTTGGCTTCCTACTTTAGCATTCCAATCCCCTATGATGATAAAGACATCATTTTTTTGTGTTAGTTCTATAAGGTGCTGTAGGGCTTCATAGAACCGGTCAATTTCATCCTCTTCAGCACCGGTGGTTGGGGCATAGACTTGGACTACTGTGATATTGAATGGTTTGCCTTGGATTCGAACTGAGATCATTCTGTCATTTTGGGGACTGTATCCGAGTATTGCTTTTCCTACTCTTTTATTGACTATGAAGGCTACTCCATTTCTTCTGAGGGATTCTTGTCCGCAGTAGTATACCTGATGGCCATTCCTGTCCATTTTAGTTCACTGATACCTAAGATGTCGATGTTCAGTCTTGTCATCTCTTGTTTGACCACATCCAGCTTCCCTTGATTCATGGATCTTACATTCCAGGTTCCTATGGAGAAAAAATCTTTACAGCATCGGACTTTCCTTTCACCACCAGATACATCCACAGCTGAGCGTCCTTTCGGCTTTGGCCCAGTCACTTCATTCTTTCTGGCGCTACTAGTACTAGCCCTCTGCTCTTCCCCAGTAGCATATTAGACGCCTTCCGACCTGAGGGTCTCATCTTCCAGCATCGTATGTTTTTTTCCTTTTGGTACTGTCCATGGGGTTTTCATATCAAAGATATTGGAGTGGGTTGCCATTTCCTTCTCCAGTGGATCACGTTTTGTCAGAAATCTCTGCTATGATCTGTCTGTCTTGGGTGGCCCTGCATGGCATAGCTCATAGCTTCATTGAATTACGCAAGCCCTTTCACCATGACAAGGCAGTAATCCATGAAGGGGTCAAACATTAATATAACAATCTAAATTAACAGTTTGTAGAAACAGCAAAAAAGTGAGAATTAAAAAAACAATGCATCCAAAACTATGCTATGTTCATAGTATTACATTTATGGTAAGATGTTATCATTCGGTAAATTTTATTGCAGCATTAAAGTACATAATTTATCAACTGCAGAATAATTGAATACTGAAAGATATTAAAAACAAATAATTTACCATGAAATACATTTTTGTTGCACTGTCCCATTTCAGGCTACAGGTGAAAAACAATATAAATGAACTTTTCCCCATTGGGTATGTGGGAGTTTCAGATGAGAGAAAGCGGCAATATCTGAATCTGTGTTCTTGTTTAGTTCTCTTAGGGCAGGGAGGTGTTTGTGAGAATGTTTGGGTGTCAGATACCATAAAAAATTCTGCTTCCTATAAACTGAAGTGGTGCTCTCTAAGAACAGCTTTACCTCTAAATGAAGTGTTTATATTCTGCCAGATTGCCCAAGACTACCATATATTTTGCTGAATACTTTTCATTTTTTTTCACAAGATATATTCCATTCTATCACTAGTCATATAAACCATTCAAATCATTTCTATATTTTCAGAAGTTCTAAACATAGGATTTTAATTTAGTGTTGGAAATTATATCTGGAATGCAATGAATGGATCACTGAGGCAGACCAACAGAAATCAGAAAGGCATGAAAGATGAAATTATGTTGAGAGAAAGAGAGAGAGAGAGAGAGAGAGAGAGAGAGAGAGAGAGAGAGAGAGAATGAGAAGGTTGATAAACTTTAAAAGCAAGTTTGATAAACTTTATTGCCACATTTGTTAAATGAATCATTGCAGTTGTTAAGTTAGTAGGTTGTTGAGTGAATCTAGTTTCCCCATTGACTTTGCTTATTAGAAAGTCAGAAATGGTGATCACATGATCCCAGGACACTACAAACATCATAAATATGAATCAATTGCCAAGCATCTGAATTTCGATCATGTGACAAGGGGGTGTTGCAGTGGTTATTAGTGTGAAAAATGGTCACTATTTGTCAGTGGTGTTGTAATCTTGAATGGTTACTAAAAAAACTGTTGTAAATTGAGGGCTACCTGTATAAGAGCCTTGGTGGAGCAGTGGGCTAATGCCTCCTTAAGTAACACCAGCTGCCTGCAATTATTGCAGGTTCGCATCCCACCAGGTTCAAGGTTGACTCAGCCTTCCATCCTTCCGAGGTAGGTAAAATGAGGACCCAGATTGTTGGGGGCAATAAGCTGACTTTGTAAAAATGCCGCTGGGGGGGGCAAAAGTCCTAATAAGCAGGCATATACATAGAATGAAGGCTATTGCTAAGCACATTTGATTTGTGCTTAGATTGTAAGCCGCCCTGAGAAGGGCAGGATATAAATGGGATTAAAATAAAAAATAAAATAAATAACCTAAAATTCACAAATCTCTGGAAAACTTGAGTTGAAAATATTACGGTGTTTAATAACTCTTTGTTAATATGTAATGGTATCTTTAAAACCTCTGAAAAATCACAAAAGGAATATACTTTACCAAAATGAACCAAAATCGTAATATATACATGTGGCTTGACTTTCATTCTATGATAATCTCTAGTGCTGTGATAAAATAAGCTTTGAGCACCTTGGAGAAAGCTTTCATAAAGGCTAAAAAGCTTTAGTATTATCAAACATTTTATAAAAAATAAACTTGTGTAATATACAAGTAATCTAAAAAATATCCTATTTTGTAAAAGAAAATGAACTTGTATTCTAAAAAATGTTAAGTACATTCCATATAATTAAAAAACAAAAGTCTGTATTGTTCAAAAACAAAAATGTTGCAGATTAATTAGGCTCCATAAGAAATGTCAACCTATGCACAATATTTCCACTGGTAATTTCATACTGGTCAAATATAATTACCATACAGTAGTAAACTAGCTCTTTGAAGGAAATTAGAAATATGTTAATGTGTGGTTAAAATATGCTCAAAAAATGGGATTTCTCTATTTATGTCTTGGATATATCATACCTAAACTGTTGCAACAAAGCAGATTATATGTTCCTGGAAGGATGTGTATAGACTCTAAAAGGTAACTGAACAACATTTGTCAACTTTTGGTCTTTGAATGACTTTGTATTGACAGAGAGGCAAGGGCAATATGGTATAGCTTTAATTTATTGGTTAAAATGGCTAAATGGGTTAAAGATTCTGCCCATTTGAGATGGATATTAGATGTGCCTTTTCAGGAAATGGTATGATGTCTGTGATGGCCATTATATATTTGTTTTTGTTTCTGCTTGTTGATTACTATTTTGACTATTATGATAGCATTCAGAGTTGTTTCACCAAATGAGATGCCTTATAAATGGAATAAATATGTATATATTTATTTTTGACAATGTGAAATACTAATCACAATTTGAATTAGATTATTAATTATTTAAATTTTATTTTAATATTCTTTTTTCCTATTTTGTTTTTATCTTTTATTGTTCAATTCATTGCAGCATATAGTTTATTCCCTTTCAAAATGAAATCGTTTTTATTTGCATTGTTTAAACAACTCAAAATTAGTTGGAAAAGAGAGGGCATAGTTATAAGTAAGCCTTATCTGATAAGCCACTGATCTTCCAATTTCCTCTACCTCATCAGAATGATATGTTGGATAGGACAGCAATAAAGCAGTAACAAAGTCTCCATAGCAAAATTCTTCTATAACTTTTATTATGCACTTTTAGTGGGCAGCCAAAAATGTTCATTTTTCAGTTTTTCAGATTAGCACTCTGTATTGTTTAATGCCAGTAGTTCCATTCTATTCATGTTCAAGACTATTGCTTTTATTAATACCTACTTTTTATTACTGGTTACAATCACAATAATTTGCTGTAAGCTATCTTTAGTATGTTACAGAAAAGCAAGAAACAAATGCTGAAAATGAAAGAAATAAAGTAATCCATTGCAAACACTGGCAGATTCCAAGTGTTTGCCCTTGTAAGTAGTGTGACAAGTCTCTAAAGGAAAAAACAAAAGTGGGAGGGAGGGCAAATTGACTGATATGATCCTGAGAAAAGCTTTAAGAATATACTGTGGTTTGATTAAGATTAAATAAGAAAAAAGTATATAAACATTAATCTTATTAAAAGTAATTTGAACTGGTAAATATGTAAAAGTAGATAGGATTGTTTGGGGAAAAATGAAATAAAAAGCCTCTATCTTCAACAGGTGCATATATCTGCACAATAAAGCTAGCGTCAAACAGCTGCAATAAAAATAAAAGCAATTACAACTAAAAGTTATGGATTTAATCTGAGCATGGTATGCAGAATAAAAAAAATGGGAGGAAAAAAAATGATTCATATAGCTAAGACAGAAACAATAACAACATTGGAAAATTCAGCTATTACTTCTTATAACCTAGGAAACCAAGTGTGCCTGCGGAGGGTTCAGAAAGGGGGAGGGGGAACCTTAATGTCATAAGTAATCATACCAATTTACCAACAGAGCAATAAACAGGTTGCATGTGTAACGATGCATACCAAAAATTATCCAGTTTAGCCAAACATTTAAATGAAGGATGATGATGATGATGTCTCAGCATGAGTAGATAATATGCAGAGAGCCACTTGATTTTGTAATGTCAATCAATACCAATTTGTATTAGCCATGACATTTCTCTGAGCTGCAAAACTATATCCAGTTACCTAGGAGAAAGATATACTGAACTCTGAAGGATATGCACAGGACTGCACTGGGTTATTTTCTTGTAATATTACTGGAGGAAAGCATATGATGGCTATACTATAACTTCCTTGCCAAAATAAGAGGAAAGACATCATGCCAGAGCATTCATCCCATAAGGACTAAAGAACCAAAAAACCCACCTCCTCAATTCTTTTTAAATATTTTATTTAGAATAATGAACTACAACAGGGAAAGAAGTCTATATTGGATGGTAACAGCTGAACACACATAAAACAAATCGCTAAAGATATATAAAGACAGTATGGGAAAACTTTCCAGTAATGCAGATCTCCTTCTCACCTTTTAAGTTCTCAACCTCTGATCACAACCTAGGTGTTTATGTTAAAGATTAAGGATCAGTGCTAGTATCATCTCCATGTTTGTCAAAAACAGATCATGCCAGACAAATGTTATTGCATTCTTTGACCAAGTGACAAAATTAGTGAATCAGAGGAATGCTGTGGATATAATTTCCTTGGACTTCAGTAAATCATTTGATAAAGTAGATCACAACCTTCTAATTGATAAGATAGAAAAACATGGGTTAGAAAGAATCACCACCAGATGGATTCATAGCTGGCTGACCGGCCGTACTGAGCGTTTGGTCCTCAATGGAACCGCATCTACATGGAGGGAAGTATGTACACTGGAAGTTTTTAAGAAGAGACTGGACAGCCATTTGTCTGAAATGGTATAGGGTTTCCTGCCTTAGCAGGGGCTTGGGCTAGATGACCTCTAAGGTCCCTTCCAACTGATGATGATGATGATGATGTAATGGGGTGCCCCAGGGCTCTATTCTAGGCCCAGTGCTCTTCAACATCTTCATCAATGATTTGGACGAAGGGATAAATGGGGAACTCATCAAATTTGCAGACGACACCAAGCTGGCAGGAATAGCCAACACTCCAGAAGACAGGCTTAAGATACAGGAGGATCTGGACAGACTTGAACACTGGGCACTATCTAACAAAATGAAATTCAATGTTGAAAAAAGTAAGGTCCTACATTTAGGCAAGAAAAACCAAATGTACAGGTATAGTATAGGGGGTTGTTGTTGTTGTTAGTTGCGAAGTCATGTCCGACCCATTGCAACCCCATGGACAACGTTCCTCCAGGCCTTCCTATCCTCTACCATCTTCTGGAGTCCATTTAGGCTCACACTTAGTGCTTCAGTGACTATATCCAGCCACTCATTCTCTGTCGTCCCCTTCTTCTAGTGCCCTCAACCTTTCCCAGCATTAGGCTCTTCTCCAGTGAGTCCTTCCTTTTCATTAGGTGGCCAAAGTATTTGAGTTTCAACTTCAGGATCTGGCCTTCTAAAGAACAGTCAGGGTTGATCTCCTCTAGGACTGACTGGTTTGATCACCTTGCAGTCCAAGGTACTCACAGGAGTCTTCTCCAGCACCATAGTTCAAAGGCTTCAATTCTTTAGCGCTCAGCCTTTCTTATGGTCCAACTTTCACAGCCATACATTGCAACTGGGAAGACATAGCCTTGACTATGCACACTTTTGTTGGCAGGGTGATGTCTCTGCTTTTTAGTGTGCTGTCTAGATTTGCCATGGCTTTCCTCCCCAGGAGCAAGTGTCTTAATTTCTTGGCTGCAGTCCCCATCTGCAGTGATCTTGGAGCCCAGGAAAATAAAATCTGTCACTACCTCCATTTCTTCCCTGTCTATTTGCCAGGAATTGAGAGGGCCGGATGCCATGATCTTGGTTTTCTTAATGTTTATTTTCAACCCAACTTTTTCACTTTCCTTCTTCACTCGTAACAACAGGCTCTTTAGTTCTTCTTCACTTTCTGCCATTAGAGTGGTATCATCTGCATATCTTAGTATAGGGGGTACCTTGCTCAATAGTAGTAACTGTGACAGGGATCTCGGAGTCCTAGTGGACAATCAATTAAATATGAGCCAGCAGTGTGCTGCAACTGCCAAAAAAGCCAACACAGTGCTAGGCTGCATTAACAGAGGAATAGAATCAAGATCACGTGAAGTATTAATACCACTTTACAATGCCTTGGTAAGGCCACACTTGGAATACTGCATCCAGTTTTGGTCACCATGTTGTAAAAAAGTTGTTGAGACTCTAGAAAGTGTACAGAGAAGAGCAACAAAGATGATTAGGGGACTGGAGAGTAAAACATATAAGGAACAGCTGCTGGAATTGGGTATGTCTAGTTTAATGAAGACAAGGACGAGGGGGGACATGATAGAAGTGTTCTAATATCTCAGGGGCTGCCACAAAGAGGAGGAATTCAAGTTATTCTCCAAAGCATCCAAAGGCAGGACAAGAAGCAATGGATGGAAACTAATCAAGGAGAGAAGCAACCTAGAACTAAGGAGAAACTTCCTGACAGTTAGAACAATTAACCAGTGGAACAACCTGCCTCCAGAAGTGGTAAATGCTCCAACACTGGAAGTTTTTAAGAAGAGACTGGACAGCCATTTGTCCCTTCGAACGTCATCATCATCATCATCATCATTATCATTATTATTGTTGTTGTTGTTGTTGTTGTTGTTGTTGTTATTATTATTATTATTATTATTATTATTATTATTATTATTATTATTATTATTATTATTATTATATGTTGTCATTGATCTCATAACTTCCTTCATAAAAACAATTTTCAAATGTTTAAATCTGACCTGCTGTATCACATGTAGTATATACTGTATACGAGCTGTTCTTGATTAATTAAACTTCCATTAAGCATATATACTGTAAATTTTGCCACTGATATTCTCCAATCTTTGGTCATATTATAAGCATGGTTCCTTTATTTCAATATTGCTCTTGCAGCTTTCAGTGTGTATGTTTGTTTGTTTGTGTGTGTGTGTGTGTGTGTGTGTGTGTATGAAAAGTAGAGCAACAAAGATGATTAGGGGACTGGAGGCTAAAATGTATAAAGAATGGTTTCTGAAATTGGGTACATCTAGTTTAAGGAAGAAAAGGACATGATACCAGTGTTCAAATATCTCAGGGGCTGCCACAAAGAAGATGGAGTCAAGCTATTCTCCAAAGCTCCTGAAGGCAGGACAAGAAGCAACCTTGGTGGAGCAGTGGGCTAATGCCTCCTTGAGTAACACCAGCTGCCTGCAATTAGTGCAGGTTCGCATCCCACCAGGCTCAAGGTTGACTCAGCCTTCCATCCTTCCGAGGTAGGTAAAATGAGGACCCAGATTGTTGGGGGCAATTAAGCTGACTTTGTAATAATGCCGCTTGGGGGTTGTGTGAAAGCCCTAATAAGCAGGCATATACATAGAATGAAGGCTACTGCTAAGCTTGTAAGCCGCCCTGAGTCTTCGGAGAAGGGCGGGATATAAATGGAATTAAAATAAATAAATAAAATAAACCTAGAACTAAGGAGAAACTTCCTGACAGTTAGAACAATTAATCAGTGGAACAACCTGCCTCCAGAAGTGGTGAATGCTCCAACACTGAGAGTTTTTAAGAAGAAATTGGACAACCATTTGCCTGAAAAGGTCTAAGGTTTCCTGCTTGAGCAGGGTGTTGGTCTAGAAGACTTCCAAGGTCCCTTCCAACTCTGTTATTCCATTATTCTGGTATGTTTGTATGTACATACAGACACCCACACCCATACACATACACACACACACACATGAAACAAACATATATGCAGAAGGCCAGTGGTGGACTCAGTAGAAGGTCAGATGGTAGTTCAGCAGTTCCAATGCCGGACAATACATGCCCTAATAAATGATCACCATAGACGCATTGGAACCTGGACAGTAGAGATCCAGAGATGCTGAGAGTTTTGCCGAAGCATGTTGACATACCAACACCCTCAACTGCCATATACACCAGGCTACGCAAAGAGCGCATCAGCATAATGCTGAGGCACTCCAACAAAAGGTGGAGATCCTGAGAACAGCTGACAGTCATAATAATGCCAACAGGTTGGTCCATAATATATCATCAAAAATCCTGACCAGTGAACAAAACAGACTGCTACAACGAGGCACAGGCCTCAACCTGATGGATGCACGGTCCATTGATTTTGTAGCGGCCTTAGAATCTGCAGTTCAACGCATGACAACCAGTGATGAAGTTAAAAACTCTATTAGGCAATGGGTCACAGGACTATTAATGGGCCACAAACAACGTCACATCCTATCAGCAACGGAGAGGGAGGCCCTGGAGGAACTGCAGAGAAATAACTCCATTATCGTCTTGCCAGTGGACAAGGGCAGTGCAACTGTCATCATGGACACGCCTGAATATAACCGTAAGGCCCAATCCCTACTCAACATGAATGTATATGGAGTAGTCACAAAAGACTGGATAACAAAAATAAAGAACCAACTCAATGAGATAATAGAGTCAAAAGACAGGGCAAGATCGGTGAGGACGACTTGAGGACCATGCGACCAAAGTATATTTTACGGACTACCGAAGATACATAAAGAGGGAATCCCGCTAAGACCTATTGTAGCATTCAGAGATACACCAACATTTGGCCTGGACAAATGGCTGAGTAAACGGATACAATATCTGGTGGAGGGGAGTATGATCATGGTAAACTTGCTGCAAGAGTTCCTACAAAGATTGAAACTGATAAGGATAGAGGATGATGAGGTTATGATATCATTTGATGTGACATCATTGTTTACTTCCATTCCACAAGATCTGGCTGTTTTGACAATAAAAGACTGATTACAGCAGGATGAATCATGAAATCACTTAATCATGAAATCACTTAATACAGAGGATGTCATCCATTTATTGTGCCTGTGCCTCAGAACACACTTTACATTCTAGGGTATAATATATGAGCAGGTGAAGGGCACGCCAATGGGATCTCCCATTTCTGGAGTCATCGCAGAGGCAACAGGAATCTAGAGTGATGTCCGACTATCGACCCAAATTTTGGGCTAGATATGACGATGACATGTTCAGTATTGTCAAACGACAAGACAAGGCTAGTTTCATGAAGGAACTAAATTCGGTATTTCCAGATATTCAATTCACAGCAGAGGAGGAAGCCAATGGAACTCTGTCTTTCCTTGATTTATTGGTCAGTCGCCAAACCAATGGTACTCTCCACACGACTATTTAACAAAAAATGACCCACACGGATAGGATGCTACACTATAGAAGTAATCACCCAGTATTGCATGAGATCGGTTGCATCTGGACGTTATTTAAATGAGTAGATACTGCAATATGAGGAGAGCTAAAGATAAAGAACGGGCCCACCTCTATCAAATATGTAGGCTCAATGGCTACCTGGTAAACTTCATTCAGCGATACACTAAGCACCAGGAACCCCGTAGAACCCAAAATAGACTGACAGCCGCAACCTGGACAATGATACCATACGAATACTGGCACCACACAATATTAGTGTGGCACACCAGCCAAATCAGACTCTTTGTGCTAAGGTGATGCGCCTGAAGGAGCCACTACCCGAGGAAGAAATGTCATTGGTGGTTTACAAAGTAAAATGCAAGGACTGCCAGTGTAACTATATCGGAGAGATGGCCAAATGGCTCAAGACTAGAGTCCATGAGCACAAGTTGGCTGTCAAAAGGCATGAGCAATACTCACAGATATGGACACATATGGCCAACAACAACCACTCTTTTGACTTTACTGGAGCAGAGGCCATCGCCGAGGACACCTTTAAAGGAGACCATTTACTTAAGGAAGCCTGGTTGTCAGATACACATTCAATTAATCACCATATAGAGCTGTTACCCATTTACCAAATGTTAAAGGTGCATGAACAACAACGAAAAGTACTGCTCACACTTAGAAAAAAGGGGACAAAAAAGATCAAAGCCCCACTATTTTCTGTATAGCCAGGCAGCGCCTGCCTAACAATCATGAGCGAGCTCTCTCTTGCCGCAACAGTCTGAGGAGAGTTATGAACAAAAAGCCCAAAATGAAAGCTCATCTAGTAGAGTTCATGGAAAAGATGTTCTAGAGCGGACACCCAGAACCTGCCCCACCACTGCAGAAAGATGAAGAATGCTGGTACCTACCATTCTTCAGAGTGTACCACCCACAAAAGCCAGGGCAGATAAGTCTTTGATGCCAGTGCACAGTACCAAGGCATCTCTTTGAACAAAGTCTTTCTCACAGGGCCTGACCTCATCAACAGTCTGCTTGGAGTGCCCATCCGCTTCAGAAAGGAAGCTGTGGCAGTCATGGCTAACATCCAGCAGATGTTTTATTTGTTCTACATCAGGGAAGATCATCGCAATTACCTGCGCTTCCTGTGGTTCAGCGATGACCAACACAGTCAGCAGATAACAGAATACAGAGTGTAAGTGCATGTCTTTGGAAATGGCTCTTCCCCCGCAATCGCTAACTACGGCCTGCAATGCACCGCCTGTATAGGTGAAGCCGAACATGGTGCAGATGCCAGATGCTTCACAGAACAGGATTTCTATGTCAATGACGGCTTAAAATCTGTACCCACTCCAGCAGAGGCTATAGACCTACTAAAAAGGACATGAAAGATGTTAGTGGCAGCTAACCTTAGACTGCACAAAACTGCATCCAACAGCAAAAAAGTGTTGGCAGCCTTCAATCCTGAAGACCACGCTAAAGGTCTACAGGACCTCAACTTTGGCACAGACAATCCTCGCTTCCAACTCAGTCTCGGTTTGTGTTGGGACTTGAAGAAGGACATCTTCACTTTTAGAACTCTGGCAAAGAACACTGCCTTCACAAGAAGAAGAGTACTGTCAACAGAAGAAGGGAGGCTTCTTCTGCGTGCACTGTCCCAAGACATCACAGACTGGAACAAGCCATTTCCACCAGAACAGAAGCAAGACTGGGAGATGTGGTGTGGATCCGTAAGTTCCTTCCAAAGCGCCCACGTACAGAGCACGCATGTTCCCATCTCACTTGCTGCCACAACAAAGAAAAAGCTGCATGTGTTCTCAGATGCTTCGACAAAAGCAATAGCAGCTGCAGGACACATCAGAATCTACAGTGGGGAGAGCTACGTAGGTTTCGTTATGGGAAAGGTGAAACTAGCACCATAACAATCTCATACCGCACCAAGGTTGGAACTCTGCGGTACCGTACTGGCCATAAAACTGACATCGAAAACAATAGACCATGAACTGCAATCCACCACCTTCTACACAAACAGTGAGGTGGTGCTGTGCTGCATCTACAACCAAAGCAGACACTTCTACTTCTATGTAAACAATAGGGTAGAAAGGATTAAAAGATCTTCAGTCCCTGAGCAATGGCAACATGTGCCAATAGATCAGAACCCTGCGGACCAAGCTAAGCAGTCCATTCTTACATCACAGTTGGCAGAATCGATCTGGCTAAAGGGTCCTGAGTTATCGGCTCATCCAGACAGCCTGATGTCACAGAGACCAGAATACTATGTGCTTCTAGATCTAGGTCAAGATGCCAACGTTCAACCTCAGGCACCCAACAAATTTCTCAGACAGGATGAGAAAACAAACATCCATTGCTTGTCGACAATGGGCAAGAAAACAGAGAAACCATCTGCTAGCCATTTCCTAGAACCAGCCCACTTTAAATGCTCCTCCAGACGGAGACCCCGCATATTTGGCATAGCAGTGATCATCCTGTTCACTTGTCTTAGCATCCAAGGAACTAACTTTGTAGGAGCCTGCAAGGCCTTGCAAACTATTGAAGGCATTTGCCATGACCCAGTAATTGACAAGTTCCTAAAGGCCCAAAATTGTGTTCGGACATTCGATCCTCCCCATGCATCTCACATGGGAGGAGCGTGGGAGCACATGATTGGCATTGCCCACAAAATTCTGGACTCTATGTTGACAACATTGCCCACACTGATGCATGAGGTCCTCACTACCCTCATGGCAGAAGTAGCAGCCATCATCAACACTCAACCTTTGATTCCAGCTACTTCTGATCCTGGAAATCCTTTGGTTCTAGTTTCTTCTGATCCTGAAAATCCTTTGGTTCCAGTTTGTTCTCATCCTGAGAATCCTTTGGTTCCAGTTTCTTCTCATCCTGAAAATCCTTTGGTTCCAATTTCCTTGGATCCTGAAAATCCAACCATTCTTGCCCCAGCCTCCTTGCTAACCCAGAAGACAGGCGATTGGCCAGCACCATCAGGGAACTTTGTTCCCAAAGACATGTATAAACAGCAATGGAGACAAGTTCAACTACTTGCCAACACCTTCTGGAAGCGTTGGAAGCAAGAATATTTGTCTACCCTTCAAGATGGCCGCAAATGGAAGACCAAAGAGCCCAACCTAGAAGAAGGAGACCTTGTCTTGTTGAGAGACTAGGACGCCCATTGGAACTCTTCGCCCATGGGACTTGTGCACAGGTCCTACCCAGCTCTGATAGACTAGTTCGTCAAGTTGAATCCAGATCGTGAAGCCACAAAAGTCAGGTCGCAACTTGCAGATTCTCATTAAAAGGCTTTACACCAGAGCGATCTCTGACCTGGTCCTGTTGCTGAAGAAGACAGAACTTGAGGATTGAACTTTGAACTATGCATATTGTATCTACCTCATGATTGCATTGTTTGATGTAATGCCTTGTTTATCTCAGTTACAGTTATGCATGTTTTGTATTTACCTTATAGTTATGCATGTTTTGTAATTACCTTATAATTATGTGTGCTTGATGCCATGTTTTCGCCTAGTCTAGTTAACAGTCAGTTAGTAGTGAAAATTGCATTGTTTGGTGCTATGTTTTTTGCTTATTCTAGTTAATTAATATTGGAAATTTATATTTCCAAGTGGGGAGTGTGTTGGACCAGATTGTAGCGAGCTTAGGAGTTAAGAACTGTGTTAGAGTATTTAGCATTTACAGGGTTAATGTTGTATCATTGAGTGAACTGTATGTAAAAACGTTTAGCATTGAAAGGGTTAAACGCCGTTTCCTTAAGAGATGGATTCTGGGAAATGTAATCTAGTGTAGTTAGTCCTATAGCTTATCTAGACTGGGAGGAGTTAAAAAGTTTATTGCAGGACATCCTGGTTACGTGTCAGCTGGTAAAGTCTTTGTCTAATCAACCATGCTGCACACATCAACTAGCAGCTGTAACCATGCATAGCTGAGATGGAGAATTATCCCTTTTTACCTATGGAAATGAACAGATATGGGCATATATGTGCTTCTACAACCAGATGTCTTTACTGCAAAATGTAAGTCTTTGCTTAAAGTTCCTGGACAATAAAAATATCTGTTGCACAATTATTTTTGTTGAGTTGAACTGTCTGGAATTCTGGAGTTACAAAGCATTTTAATCCTGGGGGCCAGAACAAAGGCTATAAAAACATTGCAAAAATCTTTTTTGACACAACAAATACTGTCCAGGTAGAAGGAAGATAAGATTCAACTAGAAGTTAATGTCTCAAAAGCAATGAAGAAATTGAAGCTAAAAGACACTGCCTATCTCAGCAAGGCAATGATACAAAACTTACCTAAAATTCAATCAAAATGTACTTATATGAAAGAAAACACTTTTTAAAATACTCTTCGCAGTTATTACAAATCTTTGGGGAAATCTCAAACATGCAAATAATTTCTGAGTTAGAATCATTGTGCATGGATGAGTGAGGGGAGGGGGAATCCAAGCATAGAAACAGAAAGAATTTTGGCTGGTTACAGGAAATAATTGATAGTTATTATTTCTTTCAAAGTAGGGATTAAAAATTACTTAATCAAGTGGCATCTGAACTTCTGTGGCTGCCATATTCATATACAATTTGATCCTTAATTTTTCCATTCAACTATATAAATTAATGTCACCTATCCTCACAAATTAATAGTATAGCATATCATATGGACTATGTTATAATAATCATGATAACAGCATAAGAGATAGGGAAATTAGATATATGCAAATGTATCAGCAACTTACCGGTGATGTTGTTAATCGAAGTATTGCCCCATTTTTAATTTCATTACGATTCTAAAAAAAGAAAATCCCAATGTTAAATACTGATATAATTTGACATATCGTATCTCCATCTTCAGCTTTTTTTGGCAGGTTGTTGGAGACATCACAGAAAAATGACATGTCTGAGCTTCGGCTAATCTCCAGAAAATGAAGAATAACCACTGCTTCCCCCCCACATGAACCAAAAACATAAGAAGAGAAATGTAGAGTATGCAGTCTAATGCAATTAAACCCTATGGTAATGGATTTAGGAGTCAGAACATTTACATCCCAACAACTCTGCCTACTCACTTAAGGAGCCTATTCAGGTTAGGTGAGAAATTAAACCACCCCTGGAGGACATATGTGGGGTTCCCCTAATCAACTTGCTCAAACCAAAGAAATTACTTGGATAAGTAGTGAAATGTTTCAAACCAACAAGAAATATAATTGGCATGATTCAATGTCAACATTAAGTTGCTTGTGAACAACTGGCTCTTACAACTAACAAACTGATGGGTTGCAATCTAAGGCAGAATAAAAATGAACTGTTCCGCCTAGATTCACATATGGCATTTTCTACCTAGATATCCCACTGCATTTGATTCATATTTCCCTTATTCTTCACCATAAAATTACAATAATTCCAAAGCTAAAGTTGAATTTGTGCTGTGCTATGGTAGACAGTAACCTAAATATGCAGGCAAGCTTATGATAAAATCATGCTTTGGAGAAAAAAAAAGGGAAGAGTGTACTTTGGGCATGTGCACTTTGTGAAATTGTATTCTGCCTCCCATCCATCCAAGACATGTTAAACTGGCTGCATAGCTGAAGAGGACCAAGTTTCAGCTTTTTCTCTGACAATCAAGTGATGATTTTCTGTAGAAAGGCTATATCTGACACATGACAGTGAAACAGCTCCTTTTTCTGTCAGTGCTAGAAAGATATAGATTAGCATGAAAATATGTGTACTAGTTTGATTTACTCTGAAATTACAAATATATCTGAAACCAGCACGTTAATGCATCCCAATATTTCATTATCTATCCATAAGATTATAAGTGAAGAGAGATATAGTCTCTCCTTTGAAAGAAAAGACAGGGAGAAAAGATACTTTGATTTTTGTTTGAAAACCAAAATGAAAGGATATAGCTTCAGTCCTTTTAAATATAAATTTTTGTGTTTCGCAGTTTTGCAGCAACTTCTAGTTTTCAAGCATAAGTTTAAATTACCACATCCTACGTCAAAGCTGTTGTAAATTGCCCCTATGAAACTTAACTCTATGCTGATGTCATATAATTCTGGAGCTTGTAGGCTGCTGAAACCCATCATTAAGCATCTGTAACACTGCAATGTTTCTTCGGGTATACTGCAATATACAATCTTAATACCACTGAAACTAGCCACTGAGATCTGATACCAGAAATTTGCCTCTTAAGCAAAACACATAGATACTAATATAGACATGAAAATATGCAGACATCAAATGGGTTTTTTAAGCAACCAAGGACCTAAAAACTCAAGCAAAGTCTTTTATAATTTCATCACAATACAGACACCGACATATGTGAAAATTCTCTTCCATTATTCAGTCAAGCTGGATCACTCTGGGATATTTCTTGTTTTACTGATCAACATTGCATTATTGTAATGTTTGAAAAACGTTGGCCTAAATTACATAATTCATACCTAGAAAAATGAAGTGAAATATTTTCTCCTTGCCTTTGAGAAATAATCAAGCAATACATCTCACAGCAATTTATATGAAAATGGTATCTTCAAATTCTGAAAGCAAACTAAGTGATTTGCTTTCCCATCCCCTAGTTTATTTTGGAGGGGCAGGGTAGAGTGGGGTTGGTTTGGTTTGTTGGTAAATATCATTGTTTATAGCCTTAGGCCATGAAAATTCCCTGCAAATACAAATGAATAAGTGGAGGAACTAAGAAGTTACAGTATAGTGTATGAAAATTAAGGCTTTGTTTTCCCCTCAACTGATATCAATCACAAAAAGGGCAGCAGAATAGAAATGATTTATATGCATGAAATTGTATGTACAACAGAAAGACGTAAATATCCAGTGTCAATGCAAGACGTGTGCTTAAGCCTTCTGAAGCAAGGATGAAAAGAAGATAGGATATTCCAGTAGTTCCCTAGGTAACCAGAAATAGATCACAAAACTGCTGACAATGATGGCAACAAATTACTCCCCACTTTTCCCACTTGATTCCTTAAAAAGTGGGCAATGATTAAGAATAGATATTTTTCTGGAAAATCTAGCAGTTCATGTCAGTTTTAGTAATCAAACAATACATCAATAGATTTAGAATTATTTAACTGAAAAAGATTATATTTTTGCATTAACTGGCGAATCACAGTTTAAAAGAAAATCAAGAAATATATTGCAATTTATCCATTTTGAATATGAGGAGTTGCAGAGACTCAATTCAGGCATAAATAATGACATTGTTCAATTACAATCAGAACAGTCACAAAAAAGCCTGAAAGCATCTTATATTGATAGAATTAATCCCAAAACATCAACTCTCTAAATGGGAAATACCGGCTTTCCAGTTAAAAATCCAACTTGTTTTTCATTCCTAAACAATTACTTAAAAATCTGCTAGGAAACAGTTTATACATTAACCCAAGGCATATTCAACAGAATTGAACTACATTCAATATATTAAGTTTTTAATAGAAACGTTTTGCACAAATTTAATCTGCCTATATAATGTCAATAATATCAATGAAAGCAAAGAAATTTCAAATAAAAAAAACCTCTGATCCTGACCACTGATTAAAAAATTAAAGTTGGCAAGTTTGGAGAACTCTGCTCTAGATCTATTTGCACTCAGAACCCCTTCCCAATTTTACAGGGTATTACTAAACCACACTTGTTTGTACTTACTAATTTTTTTCCTCTTCTAAAGTTGATGCAATTGTAAAGTATTTATTTATTGAAACATAAAAATCACAGTATGAAACCTAATAAAATATTAACTAATAAAAATTTTTTCATGAAAAATTGTATTTTTTAACAAATTAAAATAACAAGATGAGTGAAATTGTGATCCCTGGGAGATCTCAGACAACACTTTAAGAAACTGTAATATATAATCTAACTATTAGTTATAATATTTGAAGGATTGCAGGGTTTCCACTTTTAGCCAATCTATGCATACTTGATAATGTTATTAAAAACTTTCAATTTCCTTTTTTCATTCCTAATAGAGAAATTTTGATACTACATAAAACAAAAAATCAGGCATATAACAATTATATTTTGTTCATCAGAGTGAATGGGTTAATTATAGGATAACAGCTAAAAGGACCAACTTTAAAAGGGAAAAATCTTTTCAATAGCTCATGATTAATCATAAACTAATTATTAAATTAGTTGGCTCCTTCATTCTGCCTCACATGATTCTCCAACAATTGTTTCTGGCTTCTAGATTGTACTTTAACTGGGGCAGCTTGAGCCTGATGAAAACTGGGACAATCAGAGCACATTTTTACTCACTCAAAGAGGAATCCATGGCTGTAATGCTTATTCTAACATGTCACTGCATTATTTGATGCAGTTGAATAAAAGGGTAATGAGGACAATGGTTTTGTGCATTTGGGAATATAGAGTTTAATAAGAAGTATGTAAGGATACCTTAAGGGGAAAAAAGAAAGGAACAGGCAAGGTTTTTTTGTATCTTCATTATATTATATTAATAGTTTTTATTGGGATCATCTACTTGACAAAATAAAAGGGTAATGAAGACAATGGTTTTGTGCATTTGGGAATATAGAGTTTAACAAGAAGTATGTAAGGATACCTTAAGGGGAAAAAAGAAAGGAACAGGCAAGGTTTTTTTGTATCTTCATTATATTATATTAATAGTTTTTATTGGGATCATCTACTTGACAAAATAATAATAATAATAATAATAATAATAATAATAATAATAATAATAATAATAATAATAATAATAATAATAATAATAATAATAATAATAATAATAATAATAGAGTTGGAAGTTACCTTGGAGGTCATCTAGTCCAACCCCCTGCTCAGGCAGGAAACCCTATATTATTTCAGACACATGGCTGTCCAGTCTCTTTTTAAAAACTTCCAGTGTTGGAGCATTCACAACTTCTGGAGGCAGGTTGTTCCACTGATTAATTGTTCTAACTGTCAGGAAATTTCTCCTTAGTTTAGGTTGCTTCTCTCTTTGGTTAGTTTCCATCTGTTGCTTCTTGTCCTGCTTTCAGGTGCTTTGGAGAATAGCTTGACTCCTGGAAGCAGCCACAGCATGCCAACCCCTCAGCCAGCACACTCTGGGGCTGCGCAACTCGCTGTGACCACCAGGCTGGCCTTCCAAGCAGCAGGCACAGCGATAGCATTGGCAGCAGACAAAGGTAGAGGCACATGGGGTGGGAGGTATGCAATATTTCTTCATAGATATAAAGTTACAAAGATATTGGACTTCCGGATGGCAAGGCGTCGCCGGAGGCAGCCATTCTTAGGCTGTCAGCCCCACGGCTCCGTAGAGCCGCCGAAAACAGCGCCGATCAGCTGTTTCGGCGGCTCAGAAGCCCCCTCCTCGGGAGAAGAGGAGGGGGTAAGCGCCCAGGTAGGGGTAGAGCTCTCCGGGGCCACTAGAACTTAAAGTTTTGGCGGCTGAAGGATTGAGCCCCCCCGAAGCCTGGGTATGCTCCGGACTGTGAGGCGCTTCTGCTCCAGGCTTTTTGGAGCAGAACAGGGCGTCCGCAACCATCCCTGCTAGCAAGAAAGAACTTTGGAGGATGCAGGCAGAGCGATACAGGAGATTCAGGTGAAAGTGGACTTTTGATCTTTAACTCAATGGATTTTGCTGAGCTTGAAAGTGAAAGTGCGTAGCAGACAATAGTGGGTGAAAATGGCGGCTACATCTTTTAAAGTTTCTAGAAGTGCCGGGGCTTCTCCGGTGCAGCAGTCTTCGTTGCAAGCTTTATTGCCCCCTGAACCCGTACCTGCACCAGCCCTTACAGTTAAAGATTTGCAGAATGTGATGCAAGAGATTATGGAAAAGCAATTGCAACAATTAGTTGAGATAATGGATGAAAAGCTGGATGAGAAGTTAACAGAAAAACTAGCTGAGGTTATGGATGAAAAGATCACAGAGAAACTAACAGAAATAAGGGCAGACATCTTATCTGCATTTCAAGGCATGGCTATATGTATTGAGCGTTTGGACGAAAGAGTGGAAGATCTCAGTCAAAATAATACTAGATTAGAAGTAAAAATGACAGAAACCAAAAATGTGGTGGAGAAAATTGATTGTGATTTGACCTTGGTACAGTATCATCAGATGGAGTTTGCCGTGAGAATCAGAGGCTTAAAAGAAGATCCTAAAGAAAATTTGAAGAAAATAGTTTCTGAGGCTCTGGAAGGGGTGCTGGGGCGATCAGCAGATGAAATAATGGAAGATATAGATAAAAATTTCCGTGTTAATTCGTGGATTGCAAGACAAAGGAAATTACCCAGAGATGTGGTGGTTTATTTTACAAAGAGAGCAATTAGAAATGAGGTTATTCAAGCCTCCTACAATACTGAATTTGCAATTGCTGAGCAAGAAGTCTTGATTTTAAAAGAGATCCCTCCAAGAATTTTAAGTAGAAGGAAGGAATTTGCTTTTTTGGCACAAGAATTAAGACGACGTGATATCAAGTTCAGATGGGAGATACCAGTGGGTATGGTGGTGACCTATGAAGGTATGAGGCATCGTCTTACTACGGTGATTCAGGCACGTGATTTTTATAGTAATGTTTTAAAAGCAGCCCCCATACCACTTTTGGGATCTACAAAGAAGAAAGGTGAGGGAGAGTCTCAACGACACAGAGAGAATTTACAAGGTGCTGAAGGAACAATGCAGACAGATGAGAAAGTTACAGGAGTGGATCAAATTTCAGTATCATTGGAGGAGGCCAGAAATTGGAGGAGGTGTGCTGCTTTTAGACGAATGAAACGAGCTTGAAGATTTAGTTGTAGAACTGAAGGAGATAATAATGTAATAAGGATCATAAAAGGCGGTTTTAGAAGAGTAAATGGGAATTGAAATTGTTAAAAGGGTTAAATATTTGGGGATATATTTTTCACCCTCAAATGTAGAGTTATATAAAATAATTATGTTTTATAATATTTTATGTTGTTTTAATTTTAAAATAATTATGAAAACTTAATTGGGAAGAATTGTAGTAGTGCTTACTGAAATTTTGAAGGTCATGATTTGTTATTTGGTTGGTATGTATATCTATTGTGTGATAAGAAGGTGAATAAAGTGTTTAAGGTATATATTTTAAGACATGCTCTGTTGCGAGTTTGGGAAAAAGTATAGATTCAAGTTAACTTGTAAGCTACTTTTATGGGCAATAATGAAACACGTAATAGAAAATATAAAAATGATGTGATTACATTTAAGAAAATTTTAAGTTTGGAAAGGAATGTATGGTACTTGAAGCTGTATAATATCTTAAGAGAAGGAAAGATTGTATAAACTTGGTTTTAGTATGGAAAATTACAGACCAGGTGGAAAGAAGATTAGAAAACTGGTTTTTTAATGATTGATGTAAATTTGTTTTGTCTGTAATTGTTCTTATTGGGTATTTTTATTGACACTACTGTTATGGATATTAAGCAGATGTTGAATTTAATTACGGCAGTAAGACTTTTAGCAGGGCAATATTGGAAGAAGGAAGAACTGCCGATTATAGAAGAATGGACCGTAAAAGTTCCCAACTTGGAGGATATGGCAAAGATTTTAGTGTACTTGAAAGACTATTTGCAACAGAGAAATACTGTGGAGTAAATATGGGACTAAAAAGTATTATCCAGCATTTGAATAATTATTGATGTGATATTTATACTGTTTGGAGTTAATTTATAAGAGTTAAAGTGCGATAGTTTTAATAGTTTATGATTGTTTGCATAAGGTAGATTATGATTGTTTGTATTCTTATACCCTGTACTTAGCTCTGGGAAGTCGGGGAGGGGGGAGGGGGAAGGGAGGGAGGGGTGAAGGAGGGTTGGGGAGTGGGAAGGGGGTGGGGTGGGGTTGTGTTTTGTTTGTTAAAAATAAAATATATTGTAAAACTTTTTAATAAAAAAAAAGTTACAAAGATATTCATTTTAAATATGCATTTCCCTCTCTAACAAAAATCAAGGTTGGCCCAGTAATATATTACTACCCTTTAACCATCCCACTTGAAAAAGTCATTTGAAAAATTACCAAATTTTATTAGAATAATGTATACTTTACTTGAACATGTACAGTTACTAATGGCATTATCTGAAGATGCCTCATACTCCACTATTTATTTATTTATTTTATTTTATGTACAGTATCCCCTTCATGGGTTACTGCCTCCCCTTCATGGATTACTGCCTCCCCTTCATGGATTACTGCCTTGTCGTGGCGAAGGGGCTTGCGTAATTCAATGAAGCTATGAGCTATGCCGTGCAGGGCCACCCAAGACGGACAGGTCATAGCCGAGAGTTCTGACAAAACGTGATCCACTGGAGAAGGAAATGGCAACCCACTCCAGTATCTTTGCCATGAAAACCCTATGGACAGTACCAAAAGGCAAAACGATATGACGCTGGAAGATGAGCCCCTCAGGTCGGAAGGCGTCCAATATGCTACTGGGGAAGAGCAGAGGGCTAGTACTAGTAGCGCCAGAAAGAATGAAGCGACTGGGCCAAAGCCGAAAGGACGCTCAGCTGTGGATGTGTCTGGTGGTGAAAGGAAAGTCCGATGCTGTAAAGATTTTTCCTCCATAGGAACCTGGAATGTAAGATCCATGAATCAAGGAAAGCTGGACTGAACATCGACATCTTAGGTATCAGCGAACTAAAATGGACAGGAATGGGTGAATTTAATTCAGATGACCATCAGGTATACTACTGCGGGCAAGAATCCCTCAGAAGAAATGGAGTAGCCTTCATAGTCAATAAAAGAGTAGGAAAAGCAATACTGGGATACAATCCTCAAAATGACAGAATGATCTCAGTTCGAATCCAATGCAAACCATTCAATATCACAGTAGTCCAAGTCTATGCCCCAACCACCGGTGCTGAAGAGGATGAAATTGACCAGTTCTATGAAGCTCTACAGCACCTTATAGAACTAAAACCAAAAAATGATGTTCTTATCATCATGGGGGATTGGAATGCTAAAGTAGGAAGCCAAAAGATAACCGGAATAACAGGCAAGTTTGGCCTTGGAATGCAAAATGAAGCAGGGCACAGGCTGATAGAATTCTGTCAAGAGAATACAATGGTCATAGCAAACACTCTTTTCCAACAACCCAAGAGACGGCTCTACACATGGACATCACCAGACGGTCAACACAGAAATCAGATTGACTATATGCTCTGCAGCCAAAGATGGAGAAGCTCTATACAGTCAATAAAAACAAGACCAGGAGCTGACTGTGGCTCAGACCATGAGCTTCTCCTTGCAAAGTTTAGGCTTAAACTGAAGAAAGTAGGGAAAAGCACTAGGCCACTGAGGTATGAATTAAATCATATCCCTGTTGAATATACAGTAGAGGTGACAAATAGATTTAAGGAATTAGATCTGATAGACAGAGTGCCTGAAGAACTATGGACAGAGGTTCGCGACATTGTAGAACAGGTAGCAACCAAAACCATCCCAAAGAAAAAGAAATGCAAGAAAGCAAAATGGCTGTCTGAGGAAGCTTTGCAAATAGCTGAGAAAAGGAGGGAAGTGAAAGGCAAGGGAGAAAAAGAAAGATACGCCCAATTGAATGCAGAATTCCAGAGAATAGCTAGAAGAGATAAGAATGCCTTCTTAAATGAACAGTGCAAAGAAATAGAAGAAAACAATAGAATAGGGAGGACCAGAGATCTTTTCAAGAAAATTGGAGAGATGAAGGGAACGTTTCATGCAAAAATGGGCATGATAAAGGACCAAAATGGCAGGGACCTAACAGAGGCAGAAGAGATTAAGAAGAGGTGGCAAAATTACACAGAAGAACTATACAAGAATGAGCTTAATGTCCCTGATAATCACAATGAGGTGGTCACTGACCTCGAGCCAGACATCCTAGAATGTGAAGTGAAGTGGGCCTTAGAAAAGCTGAGCAACAACAAAGCTAGTGGAGGTGACAGTATTCCAGCTGAGCTATTCAAAATCTTAAAAGACAATGCAGTAAAAGTGCTACACTCAATTTGCCAGCAAATTTGGAAAACTCAACAGTGGCCACAGGATTGGAAAAGATCAGTTTACATTCCAATTCCAAAGAAAGGCAGTGCCAAAGAATGTTCAAACTATCGCACCATTGCACTCATTTCTCATGCTAGTAAAGTCATGCTTAAAATCCTACAAGCTAGACTTCAGCAGTATGTGGATCGAGAACTACCAGAAGTACAGGCCGGATTTCGAAGAGGCAGAGGAACTAGAGATCAAATTGCCAACATACATTGGATCATGGAGAAAGCTAGGGAGTTCCAGAAAAACATCTACTTCTGCTTCATTGACTATGCTAAAGCCTTTGATTGTGTGGATCATAACAAACTGTGGCAAGTTCTTAAAGAGATGGGAGTACCAGACCATCTTATTTGTCTCTTGAGAAACCTATATGCAGGCCAAGAAGCAACAGTGAGAACTGGACACGGAACCACTGATTGGTTCAAAATTGGGAAAGGAGTCCGGCAAGGCTGTATACTGTCGCCCTGCCTATTTAACTTATATGCAGAGCACATCATGAGAAAGGCAGGGTTAGATGAATCAAAAGTTGGAATTAAGATTGCCGGAAGAAATATCAACAACCTAAGATACGCAGATGATACCACTCTAATGGCAGAAAGTGAAGAAGAACTAAAGAGCCTCTTGTTGCGGGTGAAGAAGGAGAGTGCAAAACTTGGGTTGAAACTTAACATTAAGAAAACCAAGATCATGGCATCCGGCCCTCTCAATTCCTGGCAAATAGATGGGGAAGAAATGGAGGTAGTGACAGATTTTATTTTCCTGGGCTCCAAGATCACTGCAGATGGGGACTGTAGCCAAGAAATTAAAAGACGCTTGCTCCTGGGGAGGAAAGCCATGGCAAATCTAGACAGCACACTAAAAAGCAGAGACATCACCCTGTCAACAAAAGTGCGTATAGTCAAGGCTATGGTCTTCCCAGTTGCAATGTATGGCAGTGAAAGTTGGACCATAAGAAAGGCTGAGCGCCAAAGAATTGAGGCCTTTGAACTATGGTGCTGGAGAAGACTCCTGCGAGTCCCTTGGACTGCAAGGCGATCAAACCGGTCAGTCCTAGAGGAGATCAATGCTGACTGCTCTTTAGAAGGCCAGATCCTGAAATTGAAACTCAAGTACTTTGGCCACCTGATGAGAAGGAAGGACTCACTGGAGAAGAGCCTAATGCTGGGAAAGATTGAGGGCAATAGAAGAAGGGGACGACAGAGAATGAGGTGGCTGGATGGAGTCACTGAAGCAGTAGGCGTGAGCTTAAATGGACTCCAGAAGATGGTAGAGGACAGGAAGGCCTGGAGGAACGTTGTCCATAGGGTCGCGATGGGTCGGACACGACTTCGCAGCTAACAACAACAACAATGTACAGTATTTCCTGTTTCCCTTCAGGGGCTAAATACAAATATATTAGTAGAGTAAATGATATAATATTTGCTTTAATAAGACATCACCATTTGGAGGTATCAGTTACATAATGGTAAAGAAATCTCCATAAAATGCCATATATTATGCCCCTTAGCAAAACATCAAGGTTTTACCTTGTTTCAAGATGGTTGGATCATCATTATCTGGAACTAAGTATTAGTAGTCTTCAACTTACAACAGTTTGTTTGAAGTTACAACAGTATTAAAAAAAGTGGCTTAAGATCATTTTTCACACTGATGACCCTTACAGCATCCCCATGATCACATACATGATCTAAATTCAAACATTTGGCAATGAGCTCATATTTATGATATGCAGTGTTCTGGAATCATGTGATCCCCTTCTGCCACCTTCTGACAAGCAAAATCAATGGGGAAGCCAAATTCACTTAATAATCTTGTTACTAACTTAACAACTGCAGTGATTCACTTAAGAACTATGGCAAGCAAGGTCACAAAATGGGGCAAAATTCACTTAACGAATGTCTCATTCAGCACCATAAACTTGTGGCTCAATTGCAGTCATAAGTAGAGAACTATCTATAACAAAAGCATTTATAACAATTGATACTGCCAATTTTAAGCCTCATATTCTAACGATTATTCTGCTAAGCTGCTGTATGTTCCGAAATTCACCTTATGAACTGGTTCTAGCTTTACTAGAGTTTGAAAAGTGATCAATAACTGCATAATCAGCAAGTATCAGTTTCAAAGCACCGATTCAAAAATTGAGTAGGAGAGACAACCACTTCATTAGGGACAGTACTCCCAATACTTATGGACTCTGATCTTTGACCATAATAAACACTCACTTGTTCACCTCTCTCACCTCACTCTCCAGTACTGATAACAATCCTTGAGATTAGAATGGCTTCAACTCTGTTAGCTATTCCTAAGGCCCTAAAAACCTGGGTATGTTACTGAGCCTGGGCTGCCGAATGTGTCAAGGACCGCATTTCCTAGCTATATTGCTAACTGGTAAAAAAAAATCTTGCTCCTATGTATATTTAATTTGGATATTTTAGTGTTTTTATTTTTAAAAAACATTTTTAATATTTTTCACTGTAATACATTTTTTGAACTGTAAGGTAAAGGTAAAGGTTCCCCCGCACATGTGTGCTAGTCGTTTCCGACTCTAGGGGCCGGTGCTCATCTCCGTTTCAAAGCCGAAGAGCCAGCGCTTGTCCGAGGACGTCTCCGTGGTCATGTGGCCGGCACGACTAGATGCCAAAGGCGCACGGAACGCTGTTACCTTCCCACCGTAGTGGTCCCTATTTTTCTACTTGCGTTTTTACATGCTTTCGAACTGCTAGGTTGGCAGAAGCTGGGACGAGTAACAGGCGCTCACTCTGCTACGCAGCACTCGGGATTCGACCCGCCAAACTGCCGACCTTCTGATCGACAAACTTAGCGTCCTAACCCACTGAGCCACCGCGTCCCTTTTTGAACTGTAGGCCACCTGAAATCATTGACTAAGATGGGCAGCCATGGAAACTGAAGGAAGGAAGGAAGGAAGGAAGGAAGGAAGGAAGGAAGGAAGGAAGGAAGGAAGGAAGGAAGGAAGGAAGGTACAGATTTTGCTTTTTCTTCAGACTTCTTCATGAAAAGGACTGGAAAATACCAGGACAAAAGGTCTGCCCACCTGGGACCAGAAAGCCTGGAAACCAAAAGGAGATGCTGGCAATTAACTTATGCAATATTTAGAAGTTCTCTTTCTGTTCAGTGGAACATATGTCCTGTGCGCTCCCACAGGGAGGGCCTTCTCAGGGTGCCGCCGGTAAAAGAATGCCGGCGGATAACACCCAGGGGGAGGGCCTTCTCAGTGGGTGCGCCTGCCCTTTGGAACCAGCTGCCCATGCAGCTTAGGACTGCCCCCGACCTTCGATCATTTCACCGAGACCTGAAGACCTGGCTCTTCAAGCTTTCCGGCCCAGGCTGAGTTTTAATTGGGGTTTTAACTAGGGTTTTATATGTTTTATATTTTTCAGGGATTTAGTTTAATCTTTTTAATTGTTCTTAATTTTTGTATTGACGTTTTTTACAAACCAGTCTTTTCACTTACGATGGCAGGTGTTCCATCTGTGACCAAAGAGAATACCTGCACTGGGAACTCTAGCTACTATGGGTTCATCTATCTTGCTGGTTGCACCTAGCAAGAACAACCTTTCATTACAGCTTTTGTGATTTTGTTACAAAAATGTATTAGTTCTAGTTTAATGGGTTGTACATTCACAATGCCAACATATTTTCAATTGATTTTGGATTAACTTGAGAACATTATTTTGGGGCATTGAGAGTCAAACACTGAAAAATCATTATAGCCCTATGTACGAATTCTGCATTGTTAGAGGGGAGTGGGGTAAAGATGCTAACTTATTCACACCTACTTTTACAGGAAACAAATATATACTCAGACATTTTGTGTGTCAATGTGTGTGTAGGAAGAAGGCACAAATTGTCTTTCCTAGAAGGCTTTGCTTGCCTGATCCAGACAGCTACATACTCACAATCTTTATCTCCCATGAGAGGGGAGGAACACTGACAATGAGTGGGTGTTGTTTTTTTTTGCTGAAAATCCACCTCCTATGAAATTGCTTGTCCCCTGAGGAAACAAGTTTTATGTATGCATTTTCTGCAAGTTGGTAAAACTGGATTTTCCCAAAGATCTTTGGGAGTCAATTGCCATTGACACTTATATGAGTTTAATATAATAAGGAAATTTGATGTTATTTGTGTTTATTGTTATTGTTTGATTATGTTTTCTAATGCTAGTAAATCACTTATACTTTCTATGGGTAAGTGGGGATAAGTTTATGTATAAATAGATTCCTAGATATTAGTTGTAAAACCACATTGTTTGTATTAAAAGTGATTTAGATTACTTAATTTAATTGGCCACATAGTAATAGAATAGAAATCAACTTATTTACCTTTTCAGTAATATAAAAATTGGAGCTATCAGCATGTTGCAGTGCATAATGTTCATGGTTTGCAAGAGACCACCTTATAAGAAACAAAGATATACATTAGTAAAATGTGTACAGAAAGGAGAATATTAAGAACAACCTTTGCTTTCCTTCATCATTTAATTACCGTTTTGATAACAGAGCATAAAGGTACACTTATAATACAACTTTAGAATATCTTTAAAGATGATAATTGACCACATTCTGCCTAAATTAACAACAGTATGGATAATTTTCATCTTACATCCTATGTGTGAATTAAAAAGAACTGGGAAGAGATAGGTTTATATACTAGTTGAATCTATATCTATGGTTAAGTGACTGAAACAATCAACACATCCTCACCTAAAGAAAGTTATGAACTTGCATTGCAGGATATCTAAGCTTATTGTTGCGAGCTTGGCCATTTTAAAACATATTAAATTAGGAATTATGGCTTGCTAGATCTGAACAGTATACCGTATATACTTGAGTATAAGCCAAATTTTTCAGCCCAGTTTTTGGGCTGAAAAATTCCACTTCGGCTTATACTCCAGTCAACAAAAAAACTTACCGAGGACTTGTGCGCGGCCGAGGCTTTGGTGCTTCCGGGATCGCGCGCACCTCTCCCAAGCCACCGCCGTCCGAGACCTGCCGAAGTTTGGGGAGGTTTGGGGAGGTGCGCGCGCACCTCCCCAAACCTCCCCAAACGTCGGCAGGTCTCCGTTCCTCCGCGCCCTGCCTGCCTGCTTCTTTCCGCAGCGGAAAGAAGCAGGCAGGCAGGGCGCGGAGGAACGGAGACCTGCCGACGTTTGGGGAGGTTTGGGCGCCTCCCCAAACGTCGGCAGGTCTCCGTTCCTCCTGCCGACGTTTGGGGAGGTTTGGGCGCCTCCCCAAACCTCCCCAGGTCTCCGTTCCTCCGCGCAGACCTGCCGACGTTTGGGGAGGTTTGGGCGCCTCCCCAAACCTCCCCAAACGTCGGCAGGTCTCCATTCCTCCTGCCGACGTTTGGGGAGGTTTGGGTGCCTCCCCAAACCTCCCCAGGTCTCCGTTCCTCCGCGCAGACCTGTCGACGTTTGGGGAGGTTTGGGCGCCTCCCCAAACCTCCCCAAACGTCGGCAGGTCTCAGTTCCTCCTGCCAACGTTTGGGGAGGTTTGGGCGCCTCCCCAAACCTCCCCAGGTCTCCGTTCCTCCGCGCAGACCTGCCGACGTTTGGGGAGGTTTGGGCGCCTCCCCAAACCTCCCCAAACGTCGGCAGGTCTCCGTTCCTCCTGCCGACGTTTGGGGAGGTTTGGGCGCCTCCCCAAACCTCCCCAGGTCTCCGTTCCTCCGCGCAGACCTGCCGACGTTTGGGGAGGTTTGGGCGCCTCCCCAAACCTCCCCAAACGTCGGCAGGTGTCCGTTCCTCCGCGCCCTGCCTGCCTGCTTCTTTCCGCTGTGGAAAGAAGCAGGCAGGCAGGGTGCGGAGGAACGGAGACCCGGCGACGTTTGGGGAGGTTTGGGGAGGCGCCCAAACCTCCCCAAACGTCGCCGGGTCTCCGTTCCTCCGCGCCCTGCCTGCCTGCTTCTTTCCGCTGCGGAAAGAAGCAGGCAGGCAGGGCGCAGAGGTCCGGAGACCTGCCGACGTTTGGGGAGGTTTGGGGAGGTGCGCGCGCACCTCCCCAAACCTCCCCAAACTTCGGCAGGTCTCCGGACGGCGGCGGCTTGGGAGAGGTGCGCGCGATCCTGTAAGCACCGAAGCAAGTCCTCGGTAAACTCCGGGCGGTCACTTGCTTCGCGTCTCCTGAGGGAAGGGGGGGTGACTGGACCGGGCGTGTTTCCTCACCTGCTGGGCGCCGCGATTTGCCCGGGGAACGCGCGGGCCCCGAATGGCAGCGTGGAGCGAGGAAGCTGACAGCCAGGGCTTCCCCGAGAGCCGCGGCCACACAGGGTATTCCTGTGTATTCAGGCTTGCAAAATGGCGGATCGAGCCTCTGCTGGCGGCAGAGGCTTGCAGAACGGCGGATCGGCTTATACTCGAGTCAACAACTTTTTCCAGTTTTTGGGGGTGAAATTGGGGGGTCTCGGCTTATACTCGAGTCGGCTTATACTCAAGTATATACGGTACTTCTCTCTCCCCTTCCCCCAAATTGGATATGAAAGTGGATATCCACCTCTTATTGCACTTCCATAAAGTTAAAATAAAAGATCACATATAACAAATCTATTTTTCTTAATGCCAGATTGGGCACTAAATTAATGTTTAAAATATTTCACCCTCCATATCTGGACTTCTCAAAAAGATCCCTATAAGATTTAATGAGATAATATATGTAAGTCCAGGAATACAGCTAGCTGCCACTGTGAGCAATGCTCCACTTGATTCCATCTCTGTAATAGTATGAAATAATTCCCAATACTATGGGTAATTGAACAAACCTGTTTTATAGAGCTACACAAAAACATCAGATTCCAACTCAACCATAATGCTTATTGGATGATAGATAGATAGATAGATAGATAGATAGATAGATAGATAGATAGATAGATAGATAGATAGATAGATAGAATAACGTGGTTTTCTCCCCTGGCCACTTTCAAAACTAAAGAAACACAGCCAAAGCCCAAACTCAAAATATGTTTTTGTTTGAAAATGAAAATCATATTCATCTTAATATAAGATAAAAAAACTGAATGTATGAAGCAACAGCAGCCAGAATTCCTTAATCTGAGATGATTGAATTAATTACAAAGAGGACCAAATGTATTATCTGCAGTGCATTTGGGAATTATAAAAATAACAGTAGAAAACAGAACTTACCCATCACAGACTTCTTTGATGATTGCAGTTAGTGGCTTTTTCTGAGCATAAAAAAGAAAGGAAATATCATTTTTGTGCCTATCACAACATAACCTCCAATGCATATTTGTAATATGAAATAAAAATTTAACTTATTTCAGTTAACTAGTACTTTTAGGGTATTTTATTCCAGTGATACATCAATTTTCTACATAAATATTTATCTAATGATTGATAATACGTGCTATCAATTCATTGTTGAAAATAATGATCTAAATGGCCTATTAAGTAAAGCAAGTTAAACTACATACATATACATAACAGAATAATAGAGTTGGAAGGAAGCTTGGAAGTCTTCTAGTACAACTCCCCCTGCTTAAGCAAGAACATAGACATAGACATGTACATGTACATGCACATGTAGATATATAAAACATACAATTCTGAACATTTTAAAATTATAATTTATTGTAGCAGTCTTCCTCAGTGATACTCCAGGTATTTAGGATTACAACTCCTAACAACTAGATATAGTATTTTCAGGTAGCCTGGGGATAATGGAAATAGTCAGATGTCTTGAAAGGAGAGTAGTTCAGATCTAGAATTAAGATTTCAACTAAGTCCAGTTCAAATTTGGCATTACTAGGCAACCTTAAAATAAGCAGAACTTATAGTTTCAAACATCACTGAACTGTATCAACATGGCCACTGTGCAGAATCATAATGCAGTCTAAATTTGTGCACTACACTAAACAAGGATGGAGAGAAATATATTTGATGACTAAAAATAATATTACAAATAATTAAGTATAGAACATTGAAAGGCCTTTTATGATTCCCTAATGCTATTCATTCTCGGATAGATTAAAGTTAACTTTGTATTTTAACACAAGTGTTTAGAATGATGCACAAGAAATACCCAAACAATCTAATTATCTGCCAGTAACATGTATCATGAATAAAGTATGTTTTGAATAGGAAAACTAGTTCTATTTTGTACTACACCCCTTTTTTACTTGCATTATTTTTGTGCATGCATCTGCACACAATGATAAATATAAAAAACTTTTCACTTTTACAGGGAGGATCCCTAAAATACTTGAATTTCAACAGAACACCATCTAGTTTACTGTGAATTTGCTATGTAATGTCTGCATGATATTTCATGACCTGGCTGAAGTTAATTTTATTTCGATTATGGCCCCAAAAGTAAAAACAACATTGTGTGGTTTGGTTATATCACAATATTCCAGGCACTGCTATACAGGTGAAACTCAAAAAATTAGAATATCGTGCAAAAGTTCATTTATTTCAGTAATGCAACTTAAAAGGGGAAACTAATATATGAGATAGACTCATTACATGCAAAGCAAGATAGTTCAAGCCGTGATTTGTCATAATTGTGATGATTATGGCGTACAGCTCATGAAAACCCCAAATCCACAATCTCAGAAAATTAGAATATTACATGCAATCAATAAAACAAGGAGTGTACATAGAACAATATTGGACCTCTGAAAAGTATAAGCATGCATATGTACTCAGTACTTGGTTTGGGCCCCTTTTGCAGCAATTACTGCCTCAATGCGGCATGGCATGGAAGCTTTCAGCCTGTGGCACTGCTGAGGTGTTATGGAAGACCAGGATGCTTAAATAGCGGCCTTCTGCTCTTCTGCATTGTTCGGTCTCATGTCTCTCATCTTTCTCTTGGCAATGCCCCACAGATTCTCTATGGGGTTCAGGTCAATCAAGTTTGCTGGCCAATCAAGCACAGTAATCCCACGGTCATTGAACCAGGTTTTGGTGCTTTTGGCAGTGTGGGCAGGTGCCAGGTCCTGCTGGAAAATGAAGTCAGCATCCCCATAAAGCTCGTCTGTGGAAAGATGCATGAAGTGCTCCAAAATCTCCTGGTAGATGGCTGCGTTGACCCTGAAGCACAGTGGACCAACACCAGAAGATGACATGGCTCCCCAAATCAACACAGACTGTGGAAACTTCACACTGAACTTCAAGCATCTTGCAGTGTGTGCCTCTCCATTCTTCCTCCAGACTCTGGGTCCTTGGTTTCCAAATGAGATGCAAAAGTTGCTCTCATCAGAAAAGAGGACTTTGGACCACTGAGCAACAGACCAGGTCTGTTTTTCTTTAGCCCAGGTAAGACGCTTATGACGTTGTTTGTTGTTCAGGAGTGGCTTGACAAGAAGAATACGACATTTGAAGCCCATGTCCAGGATCCGTCTGTGTGTGGTGGCTCTTGATGCACTGACTTCAGCCTCAGTCCACTCCTTGTGGAAGTCCCCAACACTTTTGAATGGCCTTTTCCTGACAATCCTCTCCAGGCTGCGGTCATCCCTGCTGCTTGTGCACCTTTTTCTTCCACACTTTTCCCTTTCACATAACTTTCTATTAATGTGCTTTGATACAGCACTTTGGGAACATCCAACTTCTTTTGCAATCACCTTTTGAGGCTTTCCCTCCTTATGGAGGGTGTCAGTGATGGTTTTCTGTACAACTGTCAGGTCAGCAGTCTTCCCCATGATTGTGATTCCTACTGAACCAGACTGAGAGACCATTTAAAGGCTCAGGAACCCTTTGCAGGTGTAATGGCTTAATTAGCTGATTAGAGTGGGACACTTTGAGCCCAGAATATTGCACCTTTTCACAATATTCTAATTTTCTGAGATTGTGGATTTGGGGTTTTCATGAGCTGTAAGCCATAATCATCACAATTATGACAAATCAAGGCTTGAACTATCTTAGATTTAGATTTTATTAGATTTATATACCGCCCTTTCCCGAAGGACTCAGGGCGGTTTACAGGGCATTTTAAAATCACATCAATATAAAATACAAAGTTAAAAGAGAATTAAAAGATTAAATTATCCCTGAAAATAAAACCCCAGTAAAAATTCTCAGCCTGGGTCAGAGAGCTCAAAGAGCCAAGTCTTCAGGTCCCGGCGGAATGAGCGTAGGTCAGGGGCAGTCCTGAGCTCTACGGGCAGCTGGTTCCAGAGGGCAGGCGCACCCACAGAAAAGGCCCTCTCCCTGGGTGTTATCCGCCGGCAATCTTTTAGTGGCGGCACCCTGAGAAGACCCTCCCTCTGTGAGTGCACTGGACAAAGGGAACTTGATGCTGGCAGCAGGTGTTCCCTCAAATATCCCGGACCCAAGTCATTTAGGGCTTTATAGGTCATCACAAGCACTTTGAATCTCACCCGGAGAGCAACCGGAAGCCAATGCAGCTCACAGAGTACAGGTGTTACATGGGAGTATCGGGAGACCCCCATCACAACTCGCGCGGCCGCATTCTGCACCAGTTGTAGTCTCCGAATGGTCCTCAAGGGCAGCCCCATGTAGAGAGCATTGCAATAGTCTAAACGGGAGGTCACGAGCGCATGAGTGACTGTGCGTAGGGCATCTCGGTCCAGGTTTGCATGTAATGAGTCTATCTCATATATTAGTTTCCCCTTTTAAGTTGCATTACTGAAATAAATGAACTTTTGCACGATATTCTAATTTTCCGAGTTTCACCTGTAAATGCTTGCTTTTTACAGAAAACAAAAGAACAGCTGTTGTCTCAAGAAATTGTCATAAAAATTAATTACTTTAGTTACAGTAACCATCAAGAAACAAATCAGGAGACTTCCGGTTTTGTGCCTGTAGCGCATGGGTATGTGAGAGCAGACCTCCACTCCCCACGGCTAGTTTCGTCCTGCCAGGGGGCCATAAATGGGTCCGAAGTTGCCCCAAAGAGGTGGCCATGAAGGAGGAGCACGCCATTGATCATGAAGCAACAGCAATCACTTTGTTTGATCCAGGGGAAGCCCTCTGAACCGGACAGGAGAAAGGTTAGCCACATGCCAGCGTCTAGCCCAAGCTACCTGCAGCCAATGGTGAACAGTGTGCTTGGAATTGGTGAGAGTATTTCATCTTCTCTCCCTTATTTTGCAACTAAGTCCTTGGGAAAGATCCCCAAAGCAAAAACCTCTGAAAGTGAGGGGAGGGGACTACATTCCCATTCCCCCATAGACGGAAGTGGCAAATTAACCTTTAAGGAGGAAATTTGTTTATTGAAATTAAATTTAAAATACTACAATCTGATCAAATTTAGAAACTAAAACAAACTGCTAAGATTATATTCTAAGGCAGGGCATTTCAACTGGTGGTACGCGTACCACTAGTGGTACGCGAGCACATGGCTGGTGGTACGCGAAGGACCGGATGAACAGCACTGTAAAAAAAAATGTGAAAAAAGTAAAAAAAACATTTTTACTAACCTGCTTTCAGCTCCATTCCATTTCTCCATTTGCTTCTCAGCTTTCAGTGTTTGTGGGACAAAAAAAAGTTCCATGAGATCTCGCGAGAAGTTAGAGTCTCATGGAACGTTTTTTCTTTTTTACTGATAGTCCCACAATCACGTGGGGAAGGCTGAGAAGGGAATGGAGAAACAGAATGCAGCTGAAAGCAGGTTAGTAAAAAAAACGCTTGGGGGAGGCGAGGGCATCTGGGTGGGGGCAGGGGCGGTCACCTTACCCTGCATAGTGGTGGGAGGGTTAACAGGTGTGGTATTAACAGGACAGCCACACACAGCAGAGGTGCTGCTTGAGGACGGAGGGGAGGCCAGGCAGATTGCGGGAACTGGTGCGGAGGGCAAACACACACGCGAGTGGGATAGATCCGCATGGTAGAGGTGCTGCTCGGGGCCAGAGGTGGATCTCACGCATGAGCACCCTCTGTGCCGGCACCGCCATCAGTGCCTGCAATCTCTCCGACCTCCCCTCCGGCCCCGAGCAGCGCCTCTGCTGTGTGTGGCTGTCCTGTTCGCAAGGTGTTCTCTCGCCTGTTGGATATCTGCAGCCCAAATTTGGTAGCTCCACTTAAGACCTGCTGAGGTGATTTATTTTCACCGAGCGGGAGATGTGACCCAGTACTTGCTGCCGCGGCTTGCTACTATTCTCCAAGCCAGGGACCTGGCTGTGCATTGCTCTTCCATCCTCCTTCACCTGCCTGGTCACCTGGCTGGGACCCAGCCCTCCTGCCTGGTTGCAACGTGGAGGCTCCTGTGCAGTGCTATTTCCAGCTGGCGAAGGCTGCTGTGGCGGTGGGCAGGCGAGGGAGGTGCGGTGTCGGCACCCTCCTCTCTTCTCCTCCCTTCCCTTCCCCTCCTCTCCCTCTGCTTCTCCCCGCAGTGTCCTTGTCTCAGCATAGATAAGGCTGAGCGAGCATGCAGGAGGCAGCATCCTCCGGGCACATGCTGGGAGCCACAGGAAGGAACAGCTGGCCCTGGGCAGAGCTGCCTTGCCACGGTGCACAAGGATCAGGAACAACCTCAGCTTCCTTCTTCCCAGCTTTGGGAAGCCGAAGCCCTCCCTGCCTGCTGCGGCCACCACCTGGCCTGCCGTCTCCTCCTGGGGAAGGAAACTGTCCCACCCTGATCTCATGCTCCTGCAATCTCCTTCACTCGGTTTCAGCTTGCTTTCTGCAAGAGAAAGCAAGCTGAAACCGAGTGAGAGAGATTGCCAGAGATTGCTGAGAAATGCCGATCTCACGCTCCTGCAATCTCCCTCGCTCGGTTTCACCTTGTCTTGCTGCAAGAGAAAGCTGGACTGCAGGGCCACCTTCATTGGTGCCGCTCTAGCCCGGAGAGGGTTTCTCAGCAAGCGCCGATTCACGCGCTCATTCCTGGCAATCTCCCTCACTCGGTTTCAGCTTGCTTTCTGCAAGAGAAAGCTGGACCGCAGGGCCGCCTCTGCAGGTGCTGCTCTAGCGTGGAGAGGGGGAGGCCGCTCTCCATTCCGCCCGTCAGCCCTGGGAGAGCCCTGTGCAAGCACCTCACTGGCTGTCGAACCCTGGCTTTCGAGCAGGAGCGGCCTTGCCCTACTTGCCATTGACTGCCGCTGGGAGCAGCCACCGCCACCCGCCCCGCTTTTCACAAGCCCTGCTATGCCGCCGCTTCAGGTTTCCAGCAGTGGGAGGCTCCGGGACAAGGGCCTGTTGAGGGTGAAGGGGCTGCTCCAGCGAGCCACTTCTGTGGCAGTGGGGCATGCTGGTGCCCTGTGCTGCGCTCCACTGTGGGGGCTGCCCTGGGAAGGGTGGAAGCGCAGCTGTAGTCCGGGATGTTCAACTGCTTTGAGCGCTGTCTGGCCGGCTTTGTGCCCCCATCCCACAAGAGCAGCTGGTTGTGAGTGCGCCTCAGCCCCGGATCTCCCCCCACCCGGGACTCCAGCCTGCAGAAGGTGAGCAGGGTGAAGGGCGCTTTGGTGCGGCTTCCATCCCTCCCATGTGAAGGGTGCCTTCCTGTCCCGAGGTCCACAGCAGAATTGCTGGCACATGTGGATCGACTCTGAGCGAATACGAGGTGTTTCTGTTGCTAGAATAAAGCTTATTAAATGAGCTAGCAACCTCACAAGTACCGTTGATAGATCTTCCCCAACTTTCCTCCGATACTTCATAAAGAGTTAAGTGGGCATCAGGTTTCTTGGTAAAAATGGATTTGGAAAGAAGGAAGGAAGGAAATGACAATGGGAGGGAGGGAGGGAAGGAGAAAAGGAGAAAGAGGGAGGGAGGGAGGAAAGGAATGAAAGAAGGGACAAGGGAGGGAGGGAGGGAGGGAGAGAGAGAAATAGAGGGAGGGAGAGAAAGAGAGAGAGAGAAAAAGAAATAGAGGGAGAGAAAGAGAGAGAGAGACAGAGAGGGGGAGAGAGAAAGAAAGAGGGAGGGAAATAGAGAGAGGGAGAGAGAAAGGAAGAAATAGAGAGAGGGAGAAAAAGACAGTGAAAGAGAAAGAGAGGGAGAGAAAGAGAGAGGGGAGAGAGAGAGAGGGAGAGAGAGAAATTAAATTAGTAACATGGTTGTTAAGTGAATCTGGTTTCCCCACTAACTTTGCTTGTCAGAAGATTGCAAAAGGTGATCACAAGACCCTGGAACAATGTGACCATCATAAATATGAATCAGTTGCCAAGCATACAAATGTAAATCACATGACCCTGGGGATGCTGCAACGGTCATAAGTGTGAAAAATGGTCTACTTCTCTCCCTCTCTTTAGTCTCCCTCTCTTTGTTTCAGCTTGCTTTCTGAAACAGAAAGCAAGCTGCAACCAAGCAGGAAAGTTTGCAGGAGCGCGAGATCAGTGATCTCACACACCTGACAGTCTCCCTCTCTTTGTTTCAATTGCTTTCTGTTGATCAGCGCGTGTGGAGAAACACCCATTCCCTCTGCTGCGCATCCCAATTGCTTGCCTTGCAGCAAGGCAAGCAGTTGGGACGAAGACTCGAGATTCGGCGTTTCTCTGCACCTGCTGATCAGCGCGCGTGGAGAAATGCCCATTCTCTCTGCTGCGCCATCCCAATTGCTTGCCTTGCAGCAAGTATTTACTGGCCTCACTTATCAACCTCAAGGTCCCAGAGAAGGGAGGGAGGAAGGAAGAGGAGGGGGAGATGGGAGATGGGAGGGAAGGAAGGGACAAAGAAGGAGGTAAGAAAGGAAGGAAAGAAGGAAGGGACAATGGGAGAGAGGGAGGGAAGGAGGGTACCCATCCTAGTCCCCACCCCCCTCTACCAGAGACCCATGGATTCCCCCCACACAGGCACCCTGCAACCTGAGTGATGAGCTGCCCCCCCAGCCATTGACTTCACTTGTCAAAAAGTTGCAAAAGGTGATCACATGACTCTGGGACACTGACCGTCATAAGTATGAATCAGTTGCCAAGCATCCAAATGTAAATCACATGACCCTGGGGATGCTGCAACGGTCATAAGTGTGAAAAATGGTCATAAGTCACTTTTTTCAGTGCTGTCGTAACTTTGAACAGTCACTAAGTGAATTGTTGTAAGTCGAGGACTACCTGTACTTTATCATTTTTTTCCTTTTTTTTTGGTCAAGTTTTTGACACCTTGCTGGGTGACTGGTGGTATTCAGACATTGTCTTATCCTAAAAGTGGTACAATGGGTGAAAAGGTTGAAAAGCCCTGTTCTAAGGGATTTTGATGAAATTATAAAAAAGGAAAATAATAAGAACTTCTTGTCTGAAAGAGCTGGAAAACAAATATTTGCTGACATCTAGTGAACATTTAGAATATAGCACATCAAAAACAACACCCAGAAACAAAGAAAAATCTGTTCCTATGAACTCTAATAACCTTTAAGAAGATAGTTGCCAGGGAACAAAGAAGAGATTGTACACTGGGCCAGCTATAAGATTGGAAAGTGTTTGAAGGAAAAGAAATACTTTGATTGTGTTCTAAATTTATGAACTGTTTAAAAACTTTGATCTATGACTAATTTTTGAGAGGGAAAGTTACAGGAAGGATTCAAGATGGCTAAATATATTGAATTGTAATTTTGACTGGTTGACAATTGACTCCTGAAAGCAAGAACTGTTATAACACATTGATTTTACTAAAACCTTGACAATTGAAAATTACAATGGATTATAAAAATTATATAAAAGACAAGAACTATACAAAATAGGACTGTTTGGTTTTTGAGTTTTGGCCAGCTTGACAAAGCTAATCACAGAGACTATTGCACTTATGACGGATTACTTGAAAGGGTGAGATAACATGGATATGACAGATTCATCAAAAAATGATAGGAAAACCACACTTAATATCTACTCCTGAAGGACTCAGCCTGAAAGATCAAAGACCTCTAGAAGCAACATTCCAAGACAAGACAAATACTTTCCAAGAAGAAATTTATGCAATGCTACGACAGATACAAATCACAATAGCTCTAACCCATGAGATTAAACATAACTTTGATAACATAAATGAATACACTTCTAACTTAAATTTACAATAAAACAAATCCAAAGAATGATGGTAAAGAATGAATAAACAAATCAAATAACAGAATGTGAAGTAGAAAAAAATGACTTAATTGGCAAAGTCACAAATGAAGGGAATTATAACTTAATACAAACAAGAAAAAACTCACAAGATTTGGATACAACAATAAATATGGAAAAGATACCTTATCCATTAGAACGTCAAAATAAACTTGAGAAGAAAGAAGACTTAACAAAATGGACACTGCTAAGAGAATCACTGTTTGGGAAACAAAAAGCATGCATCTTACGTATTATGTATCCTCTACTCCTAACAACAACTACAAAAATACAAGAACTGTTTGACAATTCAAAATATTAATTTGAAAAACAATTTGGCAAAGGAAGAAAATTAGAGATGGGTTTAAGGACACGCCCTACCAGATGGAACAATATACGAGCAAGCACTTGTTTGAATATGGCTAAATAAACTAATAACTTTGGCTATAAAGGGGCTTTAGAAAGTGGGATAAGAGATATAAGTAATATAGTATTTTTAGATAAGATACAAAAGGTAAAAATATTGGGATTTTGTAAGTGAAGGAAAAGTTTGAACTTTAAAGACAAATTAAGTTTGAAAAGATTTAGGATTAAGGAATGATTGAAATATTGAGGGGAATTTAGGCTTAATAAGAACTTTGAAAAAAGATATATAGTGATTCAATCAATTTTTACAAATAGAAGTGAAATATAAATTGATTAGAAAAGATGTTATAGGTAGATGTTATGATAGATAAGTAGTATAATATTTCTATAATATATGAAATATGAAAATACTGGGATGATATATTTAAGTGGAAAATTTGGACATTTAAGTGTTAACTACTGAGAAAATTATGATTGATAAGAATTGTTTGAATATTATGGAGAAATTGAGCTGAAACAAGATTTATGAAAATAAGATATATGGTGAATCAATAAGATGACTTTTATGAAAATAACATAAGTTGATAAGAAAAAAATGCTATATATGGATGCTATTATTGTTGGTATACTGTAAATATAGAAGAAAATGTTTTTATTTAATCATTTATATATGGAAAATATCAAATATCAAAAATTATATTTAATGCTGAATAAGGAGAATACTATTGGGAGAAGAGAGGATCAAGGAAATATATTATCAATTTATATACTAATTATGGAAATATAAAAATTAATTATTATTGACTGTTAATTAAGTATTATTGATTGTAATTTTTTTTTTAAATCATGAATCAAGACAACATGCTGTACACCAGGCACTAAGGTTCTTATTGTAAAAAATCAATAAAACTCTTACAAAAATAAAATAAAAGAAACAAATCAGGATTATTTGTTTAATGAAGCGTGCATACTTCTGACTACCCAATATGGTTAGGAGACATCTGTATTACACGGAGAGGAGATGTCAATATAAGAAATCTGCTTTATATAAAACTGATGATACCTTTCATACAACAATAATGTAATAACCGCAGGAATGGCCACTTGTAGCATGGATATTTTGGGAGAGAGGCACATAAAGATCCTTTAAAAGTTGCCAATGAATTGCAATTTTAATGTGAGAAAAGAAAAAAAACAGATATGATTTTGTCTTGGCCTTTGAAGGACTCAGAATTTTTGAATCTGTATTTTGGAGGATGCTGCTCGGTGTTATCCAACTCATGGTGTCCTGATAGGCCTTCCTTGACCTACGAGGCATCTCTTGTGTATGCCCACCCACCCTTTCCAACCCATGCTGTCCCAGTGCTACACCTACTTCAGCCTATACAGCACTTCTTGAGCATCTCCATAAATCCTTCTTGATCCACATCACCCTCTCACATTGCTTCCTTGACCTGCATGGATTTCTTGTGCACCGCCATACACAGGGAAGCACTAAACGTCCAAGAAACCCAAACAGTGCAAAGCAATCTGGTCGCCTGGAAGCTCCAGCTATCCCAGAAAGTTCCAGCTGCCCCAGCCCAACTGTCAACAGTACTCTGCACTCCAACATCCCTAACCACCCAGCATCCACCACAGCAGCTGTCCTTTGCCATCTTCATTTCATTGCTGATGAGATACATCCAGCCTGGCTCTTTGCAAGGTTGCTACTGGCCATACCAGATCTTTTTCCTGAGCCACTTGCACTGTTCTCCAAATAGTTCGTACCTTTGTCCAACTCACATGTGGCCCTCTTGCAAGGCTTTGGAAGGTTTTGAAGTCTTGTAGAAAGGCTGCATGCAATTTGGACATTGTTGCATGCAGCCTACAGAAGGCCTGGCATTGCTGGCAACTGCCTCACAAAAAGTCAGGATGAGCGTGTGGAGTAAGATGGCAAAGGTAAGTTAGAGTATGGGGAACCAAAAGGTATAAATGGAGAGGGAGCTGAAATGCGTCTGCAACTGTAAGGGCAGATAGGCTGCCAAGTACCCAGATATTGATCATGTGACTATGTGGGCACTGCAATGGCCAAAACTTCATGCATGATTGCAAATCCATTTTTTTCAGCACCTCCGTAATTTCAAAAAAAGAATGGTCACAAGCAAAGGACTACCTATCCTCATCTTACATTCCAAACTGCAATCTCCTATTCCACATGGTCTCACCAAAGGGTCCTTTGGATAGTGATCTCTCTCTCCCATTATTAGCCTTCAATAACAATTTTAGGAAACATGTAAGTTTAAATGAGGCTTCCAGCTCTAGTCATCACCATGCCACATTCATCATTTTCTGCTAATGGAAAGAACAGTACTGGACTGGGCAGTTCATACACTAAAGACCAGTTTTACTCCATCCACACATTATTTTTTGAAAGTAGAATTCCTATTCTATTAATAAAGGCGAATATTTGTAGCTCAGGGTTGAATAAAAGGTCCTTGGTGCCCTCTGAGCTTGATTGTTTTCTTGCAGATGTTTCATTAAACTAGGTAAACATCATCAGTGCAAGAAAACAAAAGAACAGCAAGGGCCCCTCAAAATTCCTATTCTAAAGATTAATATTGTCATACTATGCAAACGTACATTAGCTCATATCTCACAACTAAGAAATACATACAAGAAACTGACACATGATGAGAATGCCACTTAACTTTCAGAAATATTTATTATATCCCTAAAGAGAGCTTTTTCAAAAAGTAACAAACATATCAAAACTTTAATATTATCCTATTGTGCCTCTACATTTCTCCTAACAATCTTTGTCATATTACAAAATACATATTTTGAGTTTTCCTCTTAATAAAAATTAGAAAATTAGAATTAGAATTAATCTCTAATTCTTCTGTGCAGGAACTTCCATCAGACCGCTACAATTTGTGACTATAAAGCAGACCTTTACAAGTTAAAAAGATCAAAAGTGTAACACATGTATTGCTGCAAAATGTCACACATGCAACATCACCTCCCCCTCGGCAAACAAGTCAACAAAAGAGCCAGTGTCCACAGAAGGGACAGATGGATTTTTAAGTAATGTGTTCTCTCAGTCTCTTTTCCCCCACCCCACCCCAAGTTGGAACAGTGTGTCCAGAACTTTGTCTAAGTATCATTTTTTCTACTGTCTTATGTGGAGAGGAAAATGCAAAAGAATAAAAACACAGAATTCTAGTTATAAAGTGCATTTAATGTATTTATCTGAAAAAAATAAAGAAAACTATGAATCCTCTTTAGTAAGGGGAAGATAAAATATCTTTCCCCCCCTCCTGCTAGTCTTCAAAAATTCAGAAAAGAGTCCTTTTCTCTTGTCTAATCATAAATATTTGTTCCATTTTAGGGACAAGGACAATTGTTGTTTTTCATTATGTTAATCTCCACCCACTTTAGCATTCTGTGAATAACTAGCTTAAAAATAAAATAGACCCAGATTGTTGGGGGCAATAAGCTGACTTTGTAAAAATGCCGCTTGGGGGGGGGACACGAAAGCCCTAATAAGCAGGCATATACATATAATGAAGGCTATTGCTAAGCACATTGATTTGTGCTTCTTAGATTGTAAGCCGCCCTGAGTTTTCGGAGAAGGGCGGGATATAAATGGGATTAAAAAAAATGTTTTTAACATAAACTGATTTCTTGATTTAAAGTTACAATTCTCCAATTATATGCCAATGTATGCCTAGTCCATTCTTACTGAAGCTCTCATTTCTGGCAGAAGCAAGAAGGCAGTAGTATCAAAATCTATAAGCAAAGGAATCAAATTGTACAACCAACAGAAACTACCGTATTTATGTTTATTTTATATTTTATTCTATTTCATTTTTTTTGCAAACTCCAATATCCTTACAGCTAGTTTCCATTAGAAAAAACCCATCCACGCTGGTGAACTCAGCTAAAACTCCAACAGAAGCCACAATATATGTTTAAGTTTACTAAAGCACCACTTTTTTCTAGCAAGAATCTTCTCAGGGTTAAAAGACTGACTAGATTAAAGGATTGGGTACAACTAAATTCCCAACTCAGACTAATATCGAAATTGTTCTATTACATTTCTGCATAAATTAAAGCTTCCTCTTCTTAATTCTGGGAGTGGTAAGAAAGCTTTCATTCCTTATTTTAGATTATGTATGTGTTAAAATAATGAAGTTAAATCTGTTTTTAAAAAGGTATTAAAGGTTAACATAAAAAGAAGATAAAAGTTATACATAATAAAATATATTTAAATGAACATTTAGCAAAACATTGTGTAATTTTCCTCTTAGTTAGTGGGGTGAGAGAAAATCACCTAGAAAGCACTCAAGGATATCACTGAGAACTTTGTGGGCAGCTACAGAGCACCAAATTGTCAAGTTTCCGACGTATGGGCTTTTCAAGTGACTCTGAGGCATTGTTTACCTTAAAAGTCCTTTATTAGCCTAATACACCAGCAAATGCTTGCTCGAAGGAAGCTGGAATCTGAAATCTCCACCCCTTGCACAATATATTAAAACACAATTCTCCACCTTTCTAATTTTGTCATTAATCATATTCTCCAATTAATTTAAAGAATCAGTTTCACTTCCGTTAGAAAACCCACCAAGGTCTTATCTTCTCTAGTTAGAGATGGCCTTGAAAGGTGCAATTCTACTCGTCCCCCCTCCCAACCTTAAACTAAATCTCTTAAAGCAATACACAAGTTTAACATATGAAACGGCTACTTCTTCATCTCTTCTCAAGCAATAACATTCGATGTTAGCAGCATTGACATCCGCCCCCCCTTACAAAAAGGACAGATCCTGTGATGTAGACAAAACACAAGTTAGGATCTGGCTTTTGGTTTGTTGGGGTGTTTCTCATAAAACCTTTTGATAAGTCTATCTGCTTTCACATCAGTAGATTTCACCCAAATGGCTTCAGACAATGGGTCCCTTCCATTGTACTAGGTATTGCAATTTTCCCTTAAAGATTCCAGAGTCAAGAATACGTTTCACTTCATAATGGGTCTGACCTGCTACCACGAGGGGTCCAGGTGCTTTTTTAGGGGGAGGTCTTAAAGTGGAGGTTCGAAAAGGTTTCAGCAAGCTACAATGGAACACTGGGTAGTCTGGGTAGTTTCAATTTTACTGTGATCGGGTTGATGATTTTCACAATGGGGAAAGGTCCCAAGAATTTTGGTCCCAATTTCTTATTGGGTAGTTTAAGGCAGGGGTCGGCAACCTAAAAAAGTAAAAGAGCCACCGGGAACCGGTTCCATCACAAATTAAAAAAACTGGGAGCCATGTGCGTGTGTCCATGCACGCGCACGCGCAAAAAACATTTTGCGCATGCGCAAAACGGTTTTTTGCGCATGCGTGGATGCACGCGGTTGCCATTTTTTTAAAAAAGTCAGATGGAACCGGTTCCCGGTTGCCCGACGGCGACGGCCCGTCTGCAAAGCTGCCGCTTTCGGCAGCTTTGCAGACTGGCCGCGGCAGCTTCATCAAAGAACGACGCCGGAGCCCGTTCGTGCGGAGGTACGCGCGCACCTCTCCAAAGGTTTGGGGAGGTGCGCGCGCAGCTCCGCCCATTCTGGGAGGTGCGCGCGCACCTCTCAGAACGGGCCGCGGCGTCGCTCTTTCAAGAAGCTGCCATGGCCCATCTGCAAAGCTGCCGCTTTTGGCAGCTTTGCAGACGGGCCGCGGCAGCTTCCTCAAAGAACGACGCCGCGGCCCGTTCGCACGGAGGTACGCGCGCACCTCCGCCCATTCGGGGAGGTGCGCGTGCACCTCTCGGAACGGGCCGCGGCGTCGCTCTTTCAGGAAGCTGCCGTGGCCCATCTGCAAAGCTGCCGCTTTCGGCAGCTTTGCAGACGGGCCGCGGCAGCTTCCTCAAAGAACGACGCCGCGGCCCGTTTGCGCGGAGGTACGCGCGCACCTCTCCAAAGGTTTGGGGAGGTGCGCGCGCAGCTCTGCCCATTCGGGGAGGTGCGCGTGCACCTCTCGGAACGGGCCGCGGCGTCGCTCTTTCAGGAAGCTGCCGTGGCCCATCTGCAAAGCTGCCGCTTTCGGCAGCTTTGCAGACGGGCCGCGGCAGCTTCCTCAAAGAACGACGCCGCGGCCCGTTCACGCGGAGGTACGTGCGCACCTCCGCCCATTCGGGGAGGTGCGCGCGCACCTCTCGGAACGGGCCGCGGCATCGCTCTTTCAGGAAGCTGCCGTGGCCCATCTGCAAAGCTGCCGCTTTCGGCAGCTTTGCAGACGGGCCGCGGCAGCTTCCTCAAAGAACGACGCCGTGGCCGGTTCGCGCGGAAGTACGCGCGCACCTCTCCAAAGGTTTGGGGAGGTGCGCGTGCACCTCCGCCCATTCGGGGAGGTGCGCGCGCACCTCTCCAAACGGGCGGTGCCACTCTCCATTTGGAGAGGTGCGCGCGCACCACTGCCCGTTCGAAGAGGTGCGCGCGCACCGGGCGGCTGGGAGCCGCAGGAGACGGCTCAAAGAGCCGCCTGCGGCTCCGGAGCCACGGGTTGCCGACCCATGGTTTAAGGCGTAAGTATTTGGTTGACAAATAGACCTTTTCCCCAACTTGGAATGTTCTTTGGGAGCTCTCATTTTGTCAGCTTGCTTTTTGTAGGTCTCAAAAGTCTTTTTAAAGGCCACCTTTGTATTTTTCCAAACTTCTTCCCAACCCCTCACCCAATGATCAAGAGTCTGGAAAGCGGAGGGTAACTGAGGGTATTCCGGTATGAGGTTGAATTCTTTCCCTGTGGCTACACAAAAAGGAGTGTAGCCGGTGCTGCTATGTACTGAATTATTGTAAGCCACCTCTGCAAAAGGGAGGAGGTCGGTCCAGTTTGTTTGTTGGTAAGAGATGTAGCATCTAAGGCAGGGCTTTTCAACCTTTTCACCCATTATACCACTTTTAGGATAAGGCAATATCAGAGTACCACGTCACCCAGCAAGGTGTCAAAAACTTGACCAAAAAAAAGGAAAAAAATGATAAAGTACAAGTAGTCCTCAACTTACAACAATTTGCTTAGTGACAGTTCGAAGTTACAATGGCACTGAAAAGTGAATTATGACCATTTTTCACACTTATGACTGTTGCAGCAACCCCAGGGTCATGTGAATTACATTCAGATGTTTGGCAACTGATTCATACTTATAACATTCAGTGTTCCAGGGTCATGTGATCAATGGCCAGGTCATCACTCAGATTGTGGGGTGCCTGTGGGGGGGATCCGTGGGTCTCTGGTGGAGGGGAGTGGGACTGGGATGGGTGCCTTCCCTCTCTCCCATTGTCCCTTCCTTCTTTCTTTCCTTTCCTTCTTTCCCTCTTCGGCCCTTCCTTCCTTCCTTCCTTCCTTCTCTCCCTCCCTCCCTCCCTCCCATTTTCCTGTGCTATGCCGCCCAGATCCCAGCCTCGTTTTGGCAGGTAGCAGAGCATTCTCACCCACACAGAGCGGCCGGGCAAAGTAAAACCACTGACAGCATGGCCCTGCCTGTGCACACACAAAGGCAGAGGAGAGCGCATGCGCCTCAGCCTCTGCACGCGCGCACAGGCAGGGGAGGATGTCACCGGTTCACCTCCTGTTTTCAGGCAGTACATTATGAACCGGCTACTTCTCCCAGTCATTTTTCCCCTACCGGAGCCCAGCGTTTGAGCCAGTTCCCCAATCCTCTCCGTTTACATTGTTCTTCCCATAGCTCTCCCCAGCACTGTCAAGAGATACCCATTTCTGGCCGCATTGCTACCGTTCTTAAGCTACATTTGCACCCGCCCGAAGAGTGACACTTTTCTCCCTCCTCCAAAGGAAACAAACCCACAACCCACCAAGTCACACTTCCTTCAGGCCAAGTAATCTCTGGGCCCAACTTTGAGACTGTTTTAGCCTGAAACAGAGAGTCGGAGTGTGCGTCACTCTCGCCATTTGGATTCTACTTTTACGCCCTGGGAGCAGCTTGCCTTTCAAACTTCCGATATATAACACAAGGAGAAACGCGCTGCAAATGCGCATCTCGCAGAGTCTTTCCCAAGCGATGCCTGCACTCCACCGCTGCAGAAAAAGAAGTGCTGCATTTCCCACCAGTGCAGGCAGCCCAGGTCCTGTGAGAGGATGAGTGGGAATGAAGCAGCCCTCGGGTCTGTGCTGCGGTAAAGCCGCAAGCGCCAGTGTCGCCTGGGCTCCTGCCTGGCTCACTTGCTTGCGGAAAAGAGGCTGCTTGCTAAATGAGCTGGGCAGCAGCCCGGGATCAGCGTTTCTGAGCTGGATTTCTAAGCGTGACTCAGCTGATCCTGGGCTCCTGCCCGGCTCACTTGCTTGTGGAAAAGAGGCTGCTTGCTAAATGAGCTGGGCAGCAGCCCGGGATCAGCATTTCTGAGCAGGATTTCTAAGTGCGACTCAGCTGATCCCGGGCTCCTGCCCAGCTCACTTGCCTGTGAAAAAGAGGCTGCTTACTAAGTGAGTCCGGGATCAGCTGAGTTGCGCTCAGAAATAACACTCAGAAACACTGATCGGGGCTCCTGCCTGGCTCACTTGCTTGTGGAAAATAAGCTGCTTGCTAAGTGAGCTGGGCAGCAGCCCAGGAACAGCGTTCAGAGTGTGGCTCCGTTAGTAGCCAGGTGAAAAGCAGTTGATAGGCCTTGAGATGATCCAATTAATTTAAGAAAGTTTCTCCAAAGTTTCACTGTGAACTGCACCCCTCTGTCCAAAATTATTTGCTTAGGGGCGCCATGTAGTCGATAGATATGTTTTAGGAACAACTTAGTCAGGCGTTGAGTCGATGGAAGTCCTTTGCAGGTGATAAAGTGAGCCTGTTTTGAAAATAGGTCTATCACAGTCCAAATGACAGTATTTCCTCTACTGTCAGGTAGGTCTACTATAAAGTCCATAGCTATTTCTTCCCATGGTTGAGAAGGTTCGGTCACCGGTTGCAGTAACCCAGGGGTCTTTCCTGGGATTCTTTTCATGATGGCACATACAGTACAGCTCTTGACATAGTTTTCTACGTCTCATTTTAGTCCCGGCCACCAAAATTGCCAGTGAGTGAGATGTAGTTTTTAGATATCCGAAATGTCCAGCCTGTTTGACATTGTGGCTGTGTTTGAGGGCATTAAGACGAAGAGCTTCAGGCAAGTACAATTTTCCCCCCTTGTAAGCCAGGCCATCCCTGCATGTTAGGGATGTCTGATTGTCTTTAAACCATTGATCACTGAGGAGTTCTCGCTTTATTTTCTTTACCCCGGGGTCATCAGGATTAGGGGTCCTGCGAGGTGTGAGTTGGGCCGCAGTTTGTGGACCGGGGATAATTGTCTCGTGAACTTCATCATGTTCGCTTTTGTACTGTGGCAATCAGGAGAGTGCATCAGCTAGGAAGTTTTTTCTTCCTGGTATGTACTTTAGAGTAAAGTTAAAATGTTTGAAGTACTGTGCCCATCATACTTGTTTTGGGGACAATTTGCGGGGAGTTTTTAGTGCCTCTAAGTTTTTGTGATCTGTCCATACTTCAAAAGGCACCTTGCTCCCTTCTAAATAGTGCCGCCAGTTTAATAGCCCCCACCTAATAGCGAAGGCCTCCTTCTCCCAGAATGTCCATCTCCTCTCGCTTTCAATAAATTTCTTAGAGGTGTAAGCACAAGGTTGCAGGACCCCACTTTTATTCTTTTGCAATAATACTGCTCCGACTGCCACGTCGCTGATGTCTGCCTGAATTACAAAGGGCTCCCCTGGGCAGGGGTGCTTTAGGACTGGTTCAGCTGCAAATAGTCTTTTTAAATTCTCAAAAGCTTTTTGACAACTCATAGTCCATGCTAGCGATTGGCCAGGTCGTGGTTTTCCCCCTCCCTTGCCTGTTTTGAGTAGTTCTGTAAGAGGTAGAGCAATCTCAACAAAAGAGAGAATAAATTGATGGTAGAAGTTGGCAAACCCTAGGAAGCTCTTGAGCTGTTTGCGGGTTCTTGGGGGCTGCCATTCAATTATGGTTTTTACTTTGGCTGGGTCCATTTCGATACCCTCATTGGAAATTCTATAGCCAATCTAATTGAGTTTGGTGAAATTCACATTTCGACAATTTGACATAAAGTTTGGCATTCAATAGTTTCTTTAACACTTCTCTGACCAGTTTTATGTGGTCGGTCATATTCGTGCTGTATATCAGGATGTCATCAAGGTATACTAGGACCCCTTTGTATAGGTGATTATGTAGGACCTCATTGATCAACTGCATAAATATGGCTGGGGCCCCCTGCAGTCCAAATGGCATGACTTTGAACTGGTAGCTCCCCAAGGGGCAGTTGAAGGCTGTCTTCTACTCATCCCAATCCTTTATTCTCACCCGATAATAAGCTTCTCTCAGGTCTAATTTAGTGAAGACACTCCCCTTTACCAGGTGGGTTGGTAAGTCTTTCAGGAGGGGGAGAGAGTATCTATTTTCCACACTCACAGCGTTCAGGCCTTTATAGTCCACGCAGAGTCAAAGAGACCCATCCTTTTCCTCTTTGAACAACATGGGGGCACCTATGGTTGACTTGGCCCGCTCGATGAACCCCCCTCGCTAGGTTTGTATCTACATATCTCTGCATCTCCTCCATCTCAAGGGGGGGACATAGCGTACATTCTTGGTCAGGGGAGTTTGGCCCCTGCTAACAATTCAATGGAACAATCATTGGGACAGTGAGGAGGCAAGGTGTCACATTCTTTTTCACTAAACGCCTCTGCTAGGTCATGGTACTCGCTGGGGATGAGTGGCTCACCAGGTAGCCGTAAGGTAGCCATGTGCACTCACTCATTGGGTGGGCTAAATTCTCCTGTAACATCAGTTGAATCAATGGGGGGATTGGGCCCTATGAGTAGTCTCACAGTTCTCATTCCCTTTTCCCACTAGATCAATGGCTTCCATTTGTCTAGCCAGGCTAGTCCTAGAATCACAGTTTCAGACATCTTTGGAGCTACCAGGACCCAGTGCTCACCTATTTCTAGGCGTAAGGGCTCCGTTAATTGCGTGACTAAAGTCCCTTCCATTAGGGAGCCATCGGCTTGCTCAAACCTGACATGTTTGGATAACGGCTTAGCCCATATGTCCAGTCTCAAGGCGCATGACAGGCTAATGATGAATCGGGAGCAGCCAGTATCGACTAGCACTTTCAGGTCTACTTGTGCCCTTGACTTAGGGACTATGAGTTTAGCAGGCAATAAAAAAGGTAGGATGCATCCACTCACCATCGGGTTGTTCTCCCCTTCACCATTGCTGTCAACACCGGGTAAAGTGGGGGTGGGTCTGGTCAGTGGGCCAGCGTCCTCCTGGGTGGGGCATGTAACCTGGGTAATGGGCTTCTGGGTGACCCAGTTGGACTTTTCTCTTGGTGGCTGTTGTGCAGGTCTCTTCCTCGTTGTTGGATCTGGTATACTCTGCTGTTGCAGGTAAGAAACTGGGCAGTTCGCTGCTCAATGTCCCTGCTGTCCACATCGAAAGCACTTGATTAGTGGACCTGTAAATGGTCTAGGACTTTTGGCAGTAGCTGTTGTTGGGGGGTTTTTTTTGGGGGGGTAGCCATCTGGATCCTGGTTTTGGTGTAGCTCCAAGTGGGAGAGGCTTTTTATAGTGGGTGAGCTGGACATCTAATTTCACCGCTGCCTGGTACCATTCATGCAGCTGGTCGGGTACAGCTCAGTAAATACACGCCTGAGAAAGGTGGTTGTCTAACCCTTCTCTAAAAAGATGAATTATTTTACTCAGGCCATCTCTCTATCCGACCTGCCATCTTTCGACACTCCCGCACATACTCTAGGGCAGGCCGGCTGGCCAGCTTGCTTTATCTTATGGATTTGCTCTTCTGCTTTGAGGGCAATGGATGGGTCCTCAAATTTTTCCTCAGCCCCAGGAGGAAAAGGTGGGGGTCCTCCAATTCAGGGGCCTGCTCATTATATAAATTGTTCAACCATTCAAATGCTTCTCCCTCTAGGTTGGATGCAATCACATCGACCATTGCACTCGGGTCCAGGTAAGTGTGACCCCAGCGATTCAAGCGAGAGCATACATGGTTAAGGAAAAAAAAATCAGTTTCTCTGGGTCCACATCAAAGGTTGCTTTGAAGGGTGGGTTCATCATTGCTTGCTGGGGCCCCCATTGCGGCTGGCCACACCCTAGTTGTTGGTTCAATGGCTGCTGGGGCTCCCATTGCTGCTGTTGGACTCCCAAATGGTGTCTACCCCATTGGTGCTGTTGTAGGCCCAGGGGTTGCACGTTTAGGGCCTGCTACTGCCTCCCCCCCTTCATGGATTACTGCCTTGTCTTGGCGAAGGGGCTTGCGTAATTCAATGAAGCTATGAGCTATGCCGTGCAGGGCCACCCAAGACGGAAAGGTCATAGCAGAGAGTTCTGACAAAATGTGATCCACTGGAGAAGGAAATGGCAAACCACTCCAGTATCTTTGCCATGAAAACCCTATGGACAGTACCAAAAGGCAAAATGATATGACGCTGGAAGATGAGCTCCTCAGGTCGGAAGGCGTCCAATATGCTACTGGGGAAGAGCAGAGGGCTAGTACTAGTAGTGCCAGAAAGAATGAAGCGACTGGGCCAAAGCCGAAAGGACGCTCAGCTGTGGATATGTCTGGTGGTGAAAGGAAAGTCCGATGCTGTAAAGATTTTTTCTCCATAGGAACCTGGAATGTAAGATCCATGAATCAAGGAAAGCTGGACGTGGTCAAACAAGAGATGACAAGACTAAACATCGACATCTTAGGTATCAGCGAACTAAAATGGACAGGAATGGGTGAATTTAATTCAGATGACCATCAGGTATACTACTGCGGACAAGAATCCCTCAGAAGAAATGGAGTAGCCTTCATAGTCAATAAAAGAGTAGGAAAAGCAATACTGGGATACAATCCTCAAAATGACAGAACGATCTCAGTTCGAATCCAAGGCAAACCATTCAATATCACAGTAGTCCAAGTCTATGCCCCAACCACCGGTGCTGAAGAGGATGAAATTGACCGGTTCTATGAAGCCCTACAGCACCTTATAGAACTAACACCCAAAAATGATGTCCTTATCATCATGGGGGATTGGAATGCTAAAGTAGGAAGCCAAAAGATAACTGGATTAACAGGCAAGTTTGGCCTTGGAGTACAAAATGAAGCAGGGCACAGGCTGATAGAATTTTGTCAAGAGAATACGATGGTCATAGCAAACACTCTTTGTCAACAGCCCAAGAGACGGCTTTACACATGGACATCACCAGACGGTCAACACAGAAATCAGATTGACTATATGCTCTGCAGCCAAAGATGGAGAAGCTCTATACAGTCAGTAAAAAACAAGACCAGGAGCTGACTGTGGCTCAGACCATGAGCTTCTTGTTGCAAAGTTTAGGCTTAAATTAAAGAAAGTAGGGAAAAGCACTAGGCCAGTCAGGTATGAATTAAATCATATCCCTGTTCAATATACAGTAGAGGTGACAAATAGATTTAAGGAATTAGATCTGATAGACAGAGTGCCTGAAGAACTATGGACAGAGGTTCGCAACATTGTACAACAGGTAGCAACCAAAACCATCCCAAAGAAAAAGAAATGCAAGAAAGCAAAATGGCTGTCTGAGGAAGCTTTGCAAATAGCTGAGGAAAGGAGGGAAGCGAAAGGCAAGGGAGAAAAAGAAAGATACACCCAAGCTAAAACTCAAATACTTTGGCCACCTAATGAGAAGGAAGGACTCACTGGAGAAGAGCCTAATGCTGGGAAAGATTGAGGGCAATAGAAGAAGGGGACGACAGAGAATGAGGTGGCTGGATGGAGTCACTGAAGCAGTAGGCGTGAGCTTAAATGGACTCCAGAAGATGGTAGAGGACAGGAAGGCCTGGAGGAACATTGTCCATAGGGTCGCGATGGGTCAGACACGACTTCGCAACTAACAACAACAACAACAACTGCCTCCCCTGCTGTGGTTGTCTGAGGGGAGAGTACTTTTGGTTGGTGGGACATTGTGGCACCATCTGCTGTTGTAGGCCCCTCAATGGTTGTTGGATGGGCGGGGGTTGCTGTTGTCTACTCTGGATTTTGGCTGAAGGGAATGGTGGCACCCTCTGCTGATGATGTACTAATAGTTGTGTTAGTCTCAAAGGCTGTGGTGCCTCCCTCACTTGTAGGCCCCTCAGTGGTTGCTTGGCACTCGGGGGTGGTGACCAGTCTCCATGGGATTGTCATCCCACAATTGGCTGTTGCTCTCCAGGCTTCTGCAACACCCCAATCTGCTGCAAGGCCTCTATCAGCTGATTTAGGCTCAGAGATTGCTGCTCCTCCTTCTGTGGGGGCTGCCACACTGCCAACTGCTGAGGGGGCCCTAGTTCCTCTTCTTCTGTGGGACTGGAGGCCCTAGCAGGGAACTCCAGGGGTTGGAGGGCCGTTAGCTCTGCGAAAAGGGGGGTGGGGGCCTCTTTCGGCAGGAGCTGTTCTGCGCTTCTCACTTCTAGTTCTTCAAACCTTTCTGCTAAATTGTCAACTGATTGGCTTTGGGCTGCAGATGGATATTTCCACTCACCCGAGTCTTCAATCTCAGCTAGCCTGGCTGCTCCCCACCGGTCTGGGGAATACGATGTGTAGGATTCTCTTTGTTGTCGTCCCACCTCCTCTGCCTTTGAAGCCCTTGGGGATGCCAAGGCTGCTCCAAGGCACCTGGAGTCTCCGCTGGGCTTAATCCACTCTGACAACCAGACCATTTCTCCTGGTTGTTTGGGTCTAGCTCCCAGCTGGGAGGATTGCTGAAACTCTTTCCCTGCCGGCTTCTTCCCTAGCCCTTCCCCCACTGGGGTGGCTGCTGGTGCCGGGGAGCTGGCTTCAGGCAATTTTTCTTCCTCCATTGTGGGATCTTCTCCAACTCTTTGCCAGACTGCCTCCCAAACTTAGAGACAGCAACGGGAGGTCGAGACTCCCTAATTAGTTTAAAAAGTAGGGAGATTCCAGCTTGATGTCAAGTTTCTGACGTATGGGTTTTTCAAGTGACTCTGAGGCATTGTATACCTTAAAAGTCCTTTATTAGCCTAATACACCGGCAAATGCTTGCTCGAAGGAAGCTGGAAACTGAAATATATTGTGCCCCTTGCACAATATATTAAAACACAATTCTCCACCTTTCTAATTTTGTCATTAATCATATTCTCCAATTAATTTAAAGAATCAGTTTCACTTCCGTTAGAAAACCCACCAAGGTCTTATCTTCTCTAGTTAGAGATGGCCTTGAAAGGTGCAATCCTACTCGTCCCCCCTCCCAACCTTAAACTAAATCTCTTAAAGCAATACACAAGTTTAACATATGAAACGGCTACTTCTTCATCTCTTCTCAAGCAATAACATTCGATGTTAGCAGCATTGACACAAATTACATTCAACTGTTAACAAACTGTTATGGCATACAAGAACCTGAAGTGCAACATGTCACTGAAGATTCATTGCCTGCATTCACACTTTGACTTCTTTCCTGAAAATCTAGGTGCAACCAGTGATGAATATGGTGAAAGGTTCACCAAGATATTGCCACAAAGGAAAGAAAGGTATCAGGGCTACTGGAATCCATCAGTACTGGATGACTATTGTTGGACACTACAATGAGAGAAATGAATTGCAAATAAAAATCAGCAGCGAACACTTTTAGTTCTGTTAAACTCAGGCAGGGTGTCAGAAACATTATGCAAATATATCCATTTCATATTTCTCAAGACATCTATATGATGCAGTCATTCTGAAATTATTTTTGCATTTAGTTTGAGGGAATCTATCATCACCAAAAAATTTTCAAGAAACAATTCTTTTTTTAAAAAAATGTCAAAATAAGAGCAACTTTGCCCAGAGTAGCATCTAACTGAAGTTACAGAAATCCAAAGTAGACTCTGGCCCTCATAAAAATTAATGTAAAAGCAAGTTTATAATTAAAAAATATAACTATTATTTTTTTTGTTATTTTTGGTATTAAACCTGTATACCAAAGACTTTTAAAAATACTTCTGAATACTCTAATAAGCTCATGAAAGATAAATTTCCTGAACTGCTGTGCAAGTGAATACTGCACCATATAAGCATATGGTGATGAAAGTTCATTCACTTTTTCCTACCGCATGATAAATAAATCTCTGATGGCAATAACAAAAGTCTTAGGCAACAGAGATACACAACTTGTCAACATGTGAATGAGTCATCTTGTAATTAATTTGAATCATACTAAGCTTGAGTCATTACATCATTATCTCATTTTTTAAAAAAGTGGTACTCCTAAACATAATGGAAAACATTATTGTAGTGGGTAGGAATGCTCATATAGATATATATGTATGTGATGGAAAGCACTGTTTCATATACAATTCCAACTTAATGTCAGCAACTTCTGGATGAATATATGAGAAAGTACACTGCTTAATAAATTGGGTGGATAGACAAACTGCCAACATTACAATACAGCAGCAATCAAGATGTATTGATTGGCTATTTTTTCATTGTCAAGTGGGTTTCAACATAACATTAAAACAAGAATGCCAACTTAATAAACTACAGTGTGAATGTGAAGATTACAGATGTCCAGAGACCCAGAAAAAAATGCAGCTACTTTAGGGTTGGTGATGGATCTTTGCAAGAATGTTTGTGTGATAATATGAAGAAAAGTGCAAGAGAATACCAAATACAGGGTAGCATATATGGACGGGAGAGAAATCTACTCTATTTTCCATCAACTTTACTAACTGTGTGATTGCCAAAGAATTTGGCAATTATCAAAGTGGATCCATTTCTAAAATGGTTGTCCACCTATGCCGGGGATAGGGAACCTTGGCTCTTTTATGACATGTGGACTTCAACTCCCAAAATTCCTGAGTCAGCATGGCTGGTTCAGGAATTCCGGGTATTGAAGTCCACAAGTCATAAAAGAGCCAAGGTTCCCTACCCCTGAACTATGCTGATCTATTATTGATGAATACAATAAAACTGATGAATATAAATCATATTACATATTCACTTACTGCTTATTAAGGCAGATTCCACGCTTCTTGTGATTTCACAGGGTAGCTGATATTTTTATACAGGTAGAGAGAAAACCTCCAGTTTTATTTACGCATTGCCAGTGTTTCAATGTCACTGTACTCTAAAATGTCTCAGTAATCGCAAATGGGTTCATCAGATATAGTCTTTGTCAATGGTTGAAATGTTTTTACATTGTAGACATGAGAAAGTAGCACAATCTGTTTCTATATAGTCTACTTATAATCTACATAGTCTACTTTCCTGAAACTTTTGACAACATCAGTGATTGAATGTGAGATTAATATCTATATAACTATAATTACGTTTATTAAATGTAGCATTATAAGTAAAATTATTGCTTAAGTATTCCTACATGAGTTTAACTCTATATACAAAGAGCCTAATGTTGTCATATGGTGTTGAAAATAGGAAGACTGCCATAAATCTTCATTAAAATATATCATTACATTTATTTTTATTTCTTATAATAATCTGATATAGGAACAGTAACCTCTGTGTCTGCAACTAAACAGGACTTTCTAGGCACACAACATTCTGACCTGAATTAATTAATGTTTTATTGCTTGCTTAGGAGAGATGCTTACAACATATCTGTATCATAAAAAAAATACTAGTTCTGCTAAGATCTATTATACTTTTCAGCAACACATGGGATAGTAATTGATATAGAAGTTGGATTATAGCTGAAGAAACACTTCACAATAAATTTCAAAAAATGTATTTTCATTTTCCTAGGCATTGGATCAAGATTTAAATAAGTGCATCTATAATGGGTCGAATATGAACATGACTGTGGTATAGATTTGGTTGAGATATTTTTTTTTATTTTTGCTGGATTCTGTCCTTAAAAAAAACCCTATTCAGTGATCTAAATAAAAAAAATTAAAAAAAATTCTGTCAGAGACAGACTGCCCTCTTGGGAGGAGGGATCAAGTGCGGGATCAATCTGGAATCATTACACAGACACAAGAGAACAAAGTCCAATTCTATCCCCACCCACCTCTAGAATGCCATTGCAACTTATGTAGTCTTTCCCAGGAACAAATTGCCCATCTGAGAAAATTCCTAAAAAATAGGAAGATACCTGAGAAATGCCTATCTTTCAGGAACTTTAGCAAAGTAGTCCTATATAAAGCAGCATTACAAACACTAACTCCAGGATAGGCACAATGATTGCAATATAGAATAACACAATTATAACTGAATATTTTCTTACACTGGATTTATTATCTTCAAATGGCAGCCCCCATTTCTTTACCAAGTATTGAACCTGATTCATATACAACAATTACATATGAGCCAATAATCAAAATCTGGGAACTCCCAAAATGACACCAAATCTAGAAAATCTTGTTTTTCAGAAAGTGCCTATTGACCACTTTGAATAGTAGGGCTACTGCAAAATTTGAGAGCCCTTCATTGCCAGGAAATTGCTAATTGGAAGCATGCCACACATAAGACTTTCACTTTCAACTGCTTTTAAGGTCACAAATTTTTTCTTTAAAAAAAATCTATATATTTGATGGTAGTAAAAGTTCAATAAGAGCTACACAAACTGCTGACCAGTTCATATGAATTACAGTAATTAATTTCAAAATATCAGTCATATGAAGCCAAGTCATCCTTTTAAATATATGCAAATTAATTTATAGATCATCAGCGTAAAATTACACTTTGGTTCAATCATGTCCTGGAAGTAGTACATGTAGTCCACAACAACATTCAAGGCTCTGATAATACTGAGTGAATTGCGCTTATGCCCAGGACACATAGTTACAAGCACTGCAAGGCCCCTGAGATTACAGTGATCAAAATTTGAGTGATTGGCAGCCTGTCTATATTTATGACTTCAAGATGATTTCAGCTGCCTCCATCTGCTCCATTTCTGCCCTTCTGGCTGCCCTGTACTCTGCCATACACCCCCACTGTCCTGCATTCCACCACCCCTGACCGATATTCACAATCTTCTTTTCCCACTGCTGACAAGACAAAGGGTCAGACCAAATTTCTCTTGTCAGTGGCTGGAGGAAGACCCTGAAAATTAACTGGAAGGGTCAGAGAAGTGGTGTCCAGGCAACCAAATGGGCAGAGACAGAAGAAGATAGAAAAGGGGTGTGTGTGTTTGAAACATAGGTTGGCAAGGCAGGATAGTAGAAACATGAGGTCTTGACCTAACAACCCAGTTGGAACTGCCTCACTAAATGGAAATGTCATATAATGTTTTGTATAATGACTGCATCACTTACTGGCAGCAATTTCAGCCCCAGTTAGTATTATTTAGTGAGGACTATCTTTATGCAAAATCTATACAAACCTTTTGTGTAAGTAAAAGATTCTTTCAGAAGGTTCCACAGTTGACTTATTATAAGACTACTTAAGATACTGTATAATAAACATTAACAATTGTTAGTCTAAAAGTATTAAGACTTTTAGAAATAATACACAGAAATAAGTACTTACTTGGTCAATTTCCATCAACTTTGGAAAGGCACCAGGCCACTCTATAGCTACTTTCACAATATTTGCAGGAGGAGGCATATTCTATCACTGGTCTTCTTCAAAAGTAGTGAATTGGAATACCTTATAGGCTATAATCTCTCTTTCACAGCTAGAGGGAGAAAGGATAATAGTATCATTTAAAATAAATTCAAACAAAATCATCCATTTTTTCATGACTTGACAGGTATAAGGTTGACTCAGCCTTCCATCCTTCCGAGGTAGGTAAAATGAGGACCCAGATTGTTGGGGGCAATTAAGCTGACTTTGTAATAATGCTGCTTGGGGTGTGTGTGAAAGCCCTAATAAGCAGGCATATACATAGAATGAAGGCTATTGCTAAGCTTGTAAGCCGTCCTGAGTCTTCGGAGAAGGGCAGGATATAAATGGAATTAAAATTTAAAAAATAAAAATATTACAGGTTTGTAAATGTACAGGTTAAATCTTGAAAATTCAATTGTATACCACACAGTATGATACAAATCAACTTACCTAGAAGATGACTGAAATATTAGAATATACTTTGGTAATCATGAAATAGTTTTTTTTTATTCTATTATCACTAGTAAAAGACTAAACTATCCATCTTTAGCTGCTTCATCATGTCCTCCAATGATCTTGTGGACTTGATGATAAACCTAGAGTGATGTCACACAGTTTTTTCTTCTGATGGGGGAGCTCTTGGACATGTTCCTCACACTTAGGAGCAGCTGGCTTACTTGAGCTCAACTCCAACTGGTTTGAAGTTGATTTTCACTATACATCAACACTTCTGCAAGCAAACCCACAAACTATTCTCTGCAACCACTGCACTGTTATCTCCATCAGTAAAATAACAGGACAGGACAGGACAGGACAGGACAAGACAAGACAAGACAGATAGATAGATACAATGGCATACAGTATGATACAAATCAACTTACCTAGAAGATGACTGAAATATTAGAATATACTTTGGTAATCATGAAATAGTTTTTTTTATTCTATTATCACTAGTAAAAGACTAAACTATCCATCTTTAGCTGCTTCATCATGTCCTCCAATGATCTTGTGGACTTGTTGATAAACCTAGAGTGATGTCACACAGTTTTTTCTTCTGATGGGGGAGCTCTTGGACATGTTCCTCACACTTAGGAGCAGCTGGCTTACTTGAGCTCAACTCCAACTGGTTTGAAGTTGATTTTCACTATACATCAACACTTCTGCAAGCAAACCCACAAACTATTCTCTGCAACCACTGCACTGTTATCTCCATCAGTAAAATAACAGGACAGGACAGGACAGGACAGGACAAGACAAGACAGATAGATAGATACAATGGCATACATTGAAAATGAAATTTAGTAGCTTGCTCTCAAAGCGTACATATACATAACACACATTTAAACATACTATATACAACATATGTATAGACCTACACCATTACATATAAGTAACATATAAATATTAATCACTGTCCATCTTGAATATATAATGGAAGAAGGAAGCTTGAGAGTTCACAAGGTTAATGCTATATGGAATGAAACTGTGGCTGAATCTGGATGTTCTTCTTTGGATACCACGAAGTCTCCTCCCAAAAGGTAACAAGGAAAACAGGTCATGAAGAGGATGTGTAGTGTCCCAGACAATCTTGCGGACCCTGCTCAAGCCACACTTGTGTGCTATGTCCTGGATAGAGGGGAGGAACTGCCAACAATCTTTTCAGCCATCCTCATCACTCTCTGCACCAGCTTCCCATCTGAAGCAGTGATGCTTCCAAACCAGACTGTGATGCTGTATGATAGGATGCTCTTGGTCATCCCTCTATAGAAAGTGGTCAGGACAGGGAAAGAAAGATGCGCTTTTCTCATGTGACGCAGAAAATGCAGGTACTGCTGTTCCTGCTTCACCAGTGTCTCGCAGTGGAGTGACTAAGCCAGCCTACTTGTTAACTGCACACCCAGGAATTTGATGCTGGTAACCATCTCCAATATAAGAATAACAGAATACAAAATAACAAGAGTTGGAAAGAAACTTGCATGTCTTTTAGTCCAACCCCTTGCTCAAGCAAAAGACCCTATATCAGACATGTCAAACTCAAGGCCCATGATGTGTTTAGATCTGGCCCGTAAGCAGACTAGTAAGAGAAGGTGATTGAGTAATTACCTCCTCGCTTCTTCAGGTGTCTTGTTAGTAGCAGCAGCACTAGCAAAAGAGAGGCTTCAGAAGCCTCTCCAATATGTGGTGCTGTGTGGCAGCAGTAAGCGCAAGGGCAGGCGGGCATGGGTCTACTATGACTCACAGCAGCTGGGTAGGCATGGCCAGGTAGGTGCAGTCGGCCCAGCCCCACTGACTCAGGACAGCTGGGTCAGCGATGGAACAAGTCACACTGGCTAACTCGAAGTGGGGACAGCTCAGTGTTCCACAAACCCCAAACTGCCAAACAGCAGCATACACACAAATACATAAACACCTTTCACTCCAAATTTGGGGACTTTTATCCACAGAAGGAGAAGTCCTTCTCCCAAAGCTCAGGCATGACTGGGAGCTTGCCAGCTCAGATGTGGATAAAAGTCTCCAAACTTGGAATGGCATGTGTGTGCATGCACACAGCACGCCAAAAGAGACCTTCTTCTCCCAATCCCAGACATCTGAGCACTGGCGCTTCCCTGTCCGGTGCCCCCTCCCAGCAAACCAGGAGGTGGAAGGTGATGCTGCTGTGTGTGGAAGTGCGGAGTCAAATTTCTGCCTTGACAGATCTCTGGAGAACAAGAAGAAGAGGCAGGGGAGTAAAGCTCCCCAGTCCTGCAAGAGGGAGGCTGGCCCTTCTTGAAAGGGAATAATTTTGAGAAGGATGCTGATTTGTTGGGGCAGCCTTCCCTCAAGCAGCTCCTCACCACCTCTCCTTCTCTCCAGAAATCTTTCTAATTCAACCAAGAACTTTTGCATGCTCATGCACGCACACACCATTCCAAACTTGGACTTTTACCCACATCAGAGTTGGCAAGCTGCCAATTATGCCTGGGCTTGGGAATGAGGACCTCTCCTTCCTCTGTTGATAAAAGTCCCCAAACTTGGAATGCGGGGATTGTGTGTGCATGTGCACACGCATGTGAACACACACTTGGCTGCTAGCAGTTTGGGGAAGTGAGAAGCTTGTGGGGCACTGAGTTATTCCCACAAGTTAGCTGGTGCAACTTGTTCCATTGCTGACCCAGCCGTCCCAAGTCAGTGGAGCTGGGCTAGTTGCACCTACCTGGCCACGTCTACCCAGCCTGTCCACCTGGCCATACCGAGTCAGCTGCACCAAGTGGTGTCGAGCCAGCCATGCCCACAAAATTATGCCTACCTAATCACTGCAACCTGGTTGTGGCCACCCAGTCACGCCTACCCAGCTACGCCCATCTGAGGGCAACCATAATGCTGATGCGACCCTCAATGAAATTGAGTTTGACAACCATTCTGGACAAATGGCTGTCCAATCTCTTCTTAAAAACCCCAGTGATGGAGCACCCACAACTTCTAAAGGAAAGCTGTTCTGTTGCTTAATTATTTTACTGTCAGGAAATTTCACCTTAGTTCTAGGTTGGTTCTCTCCATGATTAGTTTCCATCCATTGCTTCTTGTCCTGCCTTTTACCTTCTGATGTTTTGAAAAATAGACTGACCCTTTCTTCTTTTTGGCAGCCTCTCAAATATTGGAACACTGCTATCGTGTCATTAAAGATTAAAAAAAATCAATGTATTCCTTTCCATCCTTTCAGAAAAAAATAATCCATTAGATATCCAATAATAATCCCTTTTAAGAAGAATTATTCACAAAGATATGACCAGAAAACATTTACTCTACTGCAACAATTTCCTATGTGTTCATAAATAGATCACTGCACTATAGCAACCAGGATGTCAGAAGAAAGGCAAAAAAGAACAGTACTTTTCACGGAGAGACAAAAGCGCATAACGCATTAACACATTTTTTGGAGGGGAGGTGATAGCTCACAAGTTTATCTTATTATATAAAGCCATTTGGAATGAGTGGGATCTTGGATATTCCATTCTTAATGAAAGTTTAGAAGATTTATGACAACTATTCTATAGTTATTTACTAAAATTTGTATATCCAGGTGTATATACAAATATATCTCCACACCCACACTGGTTAGGAATTCTGGGAATTTAGTTTACCTCTACTGAACAAAAACTGGGGAGTTTACATATTACAATAGCCTTGCCAACTTGGTGCCCTCTAGAAGTGTGACAATATGTTCAAAGTTTGTTACAGGAGATGAAATCCAATGGATTTCAAATCAAATCAAACTATAGTTCAGTATAGCTGCATTAATATGTGTATATACAAATGTATCTTTTTAAAGAATATTGCGTTATCATCAGCAAGGAACACACGAGACAGCTGGCTCAAGTAACAACCTTTTAATAAAGGCAGGGAACTGGGCGCTGACAGACTTTCTGCGCCGATATTTATACCCCAGCTGGCACACTGGCAACCAATCAGGAACTTGCCGATTTCCCGCAGTTGGTGAGGTCCAATCAGTGGCGGCTGGCTTTGACAGCCGGCTTGTTCCATTTGCCGCGCCTGAGCTGTTTCCGCGGCTTGACAGCTCAGAGCTGTCAAGCCGCTGCGCATAAGCCTTTGGCAGCTTTTGACAGCTGTCAAAAGCTGCCGTGTGTTCCGGCCAACTTTACCTCATAACCCTTTTTGTAATGTACATAACCATAACACAACATTAATACATAGCAAATATGGAACTAAGACCACTTCTTTACAATATATACATACCAGTTAGAATTAAATTGATTTAAAATTAACTTTTTATCTTCAGAAAGATGCTGTATTGAAAGATGAAAGGAGTGAACAGGAACAGGAAGTCAATTAGCATTAATTCTATCCAAATTCAGATTTCCAGTTTTTAGGGCCTGGCATCAGTCACCATCAGTGACCATGCCGCTTTAACAATAACAGTTCCAGCAGTCCCCATTTACCATCATTAAGCGAAGATTATATGCGCCATTATGTGAGGAAGTGATTGCAACTTCTGACTTCCTGCCAGCTTTCCTCTTTACTTTGCTTCTGGGAAGCAGTAGGAAAGGTTGCAAATTACAATCACATGACTGCAAAATGCTATGACAGTCAGAAATCCAGGGCAGTTGCTAAGAATGCGGGACCTATCATCCTTTAATTTTTAAAAAATATAATAAATTATAAAATGCTTGAAACCGAATCATAGTAAACTATTATTGTGCAAATTCCAGTATTAAAGATGAGCTGTACAGTTTGCACACATTATTTTACTTATTTGTTTATTATACCTGAATATCTACAATTTGCTTTATGAAATAAATAAAACTATTGTATAGAATCAGATTATTTTGTCTACAAATAGCATGCATATAAGTACACAATTTACACTTGAGTGGAGGGTTGCTAAGGGTATACATATAATGATTTTGATTTTCCTTAAAAGTTGAGACTATTTTTAAAACATTCACTAGCACACTTTCAGGTTGTCCTTCCCTCTTTAAGATAATTTGAAATATGAATTTTTTTTATCATGCTGGTTTCCAGGAAATCAAGAAGCATCTTGAAGTCAAAACTCCTTATAACTTCATGAATACATCCTTGTCAAAAGAAATTGGCAAGAAGCTTACCTAATGGACAAGATAATGAGATTTTTATATACTGCCCATTTTTTCTAATTGTTTTTGTTTTTATGGTTTATTTTTTGGGGAAATAAATATTTTCATATAGTAGCTTTCACAACAAATAAAGCTCAAAAGTAAAAAAATGACTACTTGTATGGCAAACCATTTACCGTACTCATTTCTCCCCTCAGATACACACCCATGCAAATCCTGTTTCTGTACCTTATTTGTTATCTCCCCTTCCACACTGCTGACATAAAGTATAAAACTTCTTCCATACAAATGAGTATAAAGTAGAAATCAAAATAAGCTTCAAGCAATAACAATGCTCAATCATTAATTCTAATGAAAATAATATAATCAGTAACACCAACTTGAAAGAAAATATATTCAGGAAGGTACTGTTAGTATATAGTAAAGGATCTATACAATCCTCTACCTATAATTATTCATTCAAAATTACAACAGTAATGAACGAATGGTGGTTACGACTGATCCTTGGAGTTCTGATTATCCTAACACTGTGAGCATGAACTGGTACTTGGCAACCAGTTTGCATTTGTACCTGTTTGTAGCACTCTGCAATGACCTGATCGCTATTTACAACCAGAAAGTCAATGAGGAAGCTGGCAAAGAATGTCACAAGTCAGTGTTGTAAATCTTCCCCACACACACCCTTCCCCCAGTCCCTCAGCTTTTGCGCAATGCCAGCCACTCATGCATCCCAGTGCACATCTCCTGATGCACTGTGCCTCTCTTGTGCAGTCTCAATTCTTGCCACGCCTGCCTCACACACCTCCCATCTGCACCTCTTGCATATTCCTTCACACCTCTGTGCCCTCTCCCTAGCTTTCATGCACTCTCCCTAACTTACACCCTGCCTCTCTCACAAACTCATGCACTGTCAGGGACTCACACTTCTTACACACTCCTGTACACTCCCTCTCATCCTCCCCCAGCAAACTCTTAAAGCTAAGATGTTAAAACTGTCACACGACTGAGCAAGTACACTCTGTGCACAGAATTACAACCAAAATTTTGGTCTCTTTCCAGGACTGACAATTTATTCAACATATAAGCATACTCTTTTTTCAACCACAAGTGTTTGCGTATTTCTGCCTGCCCCTGTATGCAGGTATGCATATATCTCACTGAGGAAAGAAATAAAATATGATATACTAATCATGCCTTACAATGACAATTGACAAAGATATACATAGCATTTAATTTTTCTTTAGCAACTACAGAATTATGCATTACACATCAGCTTGCAGTTTGGCTAAATAAATAAAATAAGGATGTCAAAAGAAGTTCTTAAAATGAAGTCAAATTAATGCAAGACCCAGGAATAATGATGGTTTGCACATCTGAATTTCTGCCAAGAAGCATACTGAACACTCTAAAACAGGATACAGCATTTATGAGGTGACAAAGTGGAAGAGAAGTCAATATTCTCATGTAATGTGGTAATTAAATTGCCAGTTAGGAGAATTAGGTCTATCCAAATATAAGCCATTAATGCAAATGCTATTGCTTTCAGGTTCCCTGGTTTGAACTGGTTTTATTTTTATTTACATCTGAATAGCTACATTTTGCTTTGTTAAGAAACAAATAATACCATATTCTATACAATTAGATTATTTTATCTGTAAATAACACATACATAAATGAGTACACAATCTGCAGTTGAGAGAATGAGTTGCTAAGGATACAAATGCACTGGTACTATTTTGAGAGATTTCCCTATTGTGGTGATTATTTTCAGAAAATTCCCAGCATGCAAACATTTGATTGTCCTCCTCTCATTAAAGGCCCTCTTCAACACAGTTGATTGAACAGCTTCCATGCAGTGAATCATCAAACTGACTTTGAAAGACGAATGCGTTACCACACTGGTTTTCAAGGTGTAAGCCAAGTAAGTTTTTCTTCAGATCAAGCTCCTCTTGTGATTTCATGAACTCATTTATATAGCTTTCTGAGCTGCAACAGTTTCCCATTGCCTTCTTCCACAAAGTTATTAGTATTTCCAATATGTATATCGAGAAAAATGTGGGTTAGGCAGCATCATCACCAGATGGATTCATAGTTGGCTGACCAGCCGTACTCAGCATGTGGTCCTCAATGGAACTGCATCTACATGGAGGGAAGTGTGTAGTGGGGTGCCTCAGGGCTCTGTTCTAGGCCCAGTGCTCTTCAACATCTTCATCAACGATTTGGATGAGATGATAGATGGGGAACTCATCAAATTTGCAGATGACACCAAGCTGGCAGGAATAGGCAACACTCCAGAAAACAGGATTAAGATACAGGAGGATCTGGACAGACTTGAACACTGGGCGCTATCTAACAAAATGAAATTCAATGGTGAAAAAAGTAAGGTTCTGCATTTAGGCAAGAAAAACCAAATGTACAGGTATAGTATAGGTGGTACCTTGCTCAATAGTAGCAACTGTGAAAAGGATCTCGGAGTCCTGATAGACAATCACTTAAATATGAGCCAGCAGTGTGCTGCAGCTGCCAAAAAAGCCAACACAGTGCTAGGCTGCATTAACAGGGGGATAGAATCAAGATCATGTCAAATATTAATACCACTTTACAATCCCTTGGTAAGGCCACACTTGGAATACTGCACCCAGTTTTGGTCACCACGATGTAAAAAAGATGTTGAGACTCTAGAAAGAGTACAGAGAAGAGTAACAAAGATGATTAGGGGACTGGAGGCTAAAACATATAAGGAATGGTTGCTGGAATTGGATATGTCTAGTTTAATGAAGAGAAGACGGGGGGACATGATAGCAGTGTTCCAATATCTCAGTGGCTGCCACAAAGAAGAGGGAGTCAAGCTATTCTCCAAAGCGCCTGAAGGCAGGACAAGAAGCAACGGATGGAAACTAATCAAGGAGAGAAGCAACCTAGCACTAAGGAGAAATTTCCTGACAGTTAGAACAATTAACCAGTGGAACAACCTGCCCCCAGAAGCGGTGAATGCTCCAACACTGGAAGTTTTTAAGAAGAGACTGGACAGCCATTTGTCTGAAATGTTATAGGGTTTCCTGCCTGAGCAGGGGGTTGGACTAGAAGACCTCCAAGGTCCCTTCCAACATTATTATTATACAACTTTTATTCATAAAACATGAAACTCAGTCAACTGAACACTCAAATTGACTGGCACTCATGGTTGACACGGGTTGCTGCCAGGATCCTAGGTATCAACCAGGTATCTCTTTAAAATGTAAGATGTTCCAAGTAGCACAGTTTTTTGTAGCTTTGCTGGAGTTATTGCAGGAAGTTGCAATTTCTTCATGAATATTGCAAAGTTTTTGGACATATACATCAAAAAATTGCAACTTCTTATTAACTGCCTACAAATACACAATTACTAAACTAAGACATCGAATGAAGTTTTATATGTATGTTTGGGATCTACATTATTTGAAAATTACTGTTTGTTTGTATATTAGTCTCATCACGTGTCTGAGGGAGAAAAAATGATGAAGAAAATGAGATGAAGTGTTGAGAGGAGAGGAATGAGATAGTTCCCAGATCTTTAAGAACTGGGACTTCAAGAATCTGGTTTTACAACAAAAATTATCAACACATATCCTATGACGTTTTCCTACACTTATTAATTTAGTTTAAAACCCAAAACTTGTTGAATGGTCTCAAGAACTGAAATTTGTTGTTGTTGTTAGCTGCGAAGTCGTGTCCGACCCATCGCGACCCTATGGACAATGTTCCTCCGGGCCTTCCTGTCCTCTACCATCTTCTGGAGTCCATTTAAGCTCACGCCTACTGCTTCAGTGACTCCATCCAGCCACCTCATTCTCTGTCGTCCCCTTCTTCTATTGCCCTCGATCTTTCCCAGCATTAGGCTCTTCTCCAGTGAGTCCTTCCTTCTCATTAGGTGGCCAAAGTACTTGAGTTTTAGCTTCAGGATCTGGCCTTCTAAAGAGCAGTCAGGATTGATCTCCTCTAGGACTGACCGGTTTGATCGCCTTGCGGTCCAAGGGACTCGCAGGAGTCTTCTCCAGCACCACAGTTCAAAGGCCTCAATTCTTTGGCGTTCAGCCTTTCTTATGGTCCAACTTTCACTGCCATACATTGCAACTGGGAAGACCATAGCCTTGACTATACGCACTTTTGTTGACAGGGTGATGTCTCTGCTTTTTAGTGTGCTGTCTAGATTTGCCATGGCTTTCCTCCCCAGGAGCAAGCGTCTTTTAATTTCTTGGCTACAGTCCCCATCTGCAGTGATCTTGGAGCCCAGGAAAATAAAATCTGTCACTACCTCCATTTCTTCCCCATCTATTTGCCAGGAATTGAGAGGGTCAGATGCCATGATCTTGGTTTTCTTAATGTTAAGTTTCAACCCAACTTTTGCACTCTCCTTCTTCACCTGCAACAAGAGGCTCTTTAGTTCTTCTTCACTTTCTGCCATTAGAGTGGTATCATCTGCGTATCTTAGGTTGTTGATATTTCTTCCGGCAATCTTAATTCCAACTTTTGATTCATCTAGCCCTGCCTTTCTCATGATGTGCTCTGCATATAAGTTAAATAGGCAAGGCGACAGTATACAGCCTTGCCGGACTCCTTTCCCAATTTTGAACCAATCAGTGGTTCCGTGTCCAGTTCTCACTGTTGCTTCTTGACCCGCATATAGGTTTCTCAAGAGACAAATAAGATGGTCTGGTACTCCCATCTCTTTAAGAACTTGCCACAGTTTGTTATGATCCACACAATCAAAGGCTTTAGCATAGTCAATGAAGCAGAAGTAGATGTTTTTCTGGAACTCTCTAGCTTTCTCCATGATCCAGCGTATGTTGGCAATTTGATCTCTAGTTCCTCTGCCTCTTCGAAATCCTACCTGCACTTCTGGTAGTTCTCGATCCACATACTGCTGAAGTCTAGCTTGTAGGATTTTAAGCATGACTTTACTAGCATGAGAAATGAGTGCAATGGTGCGATAGTTTGAACATTCTTTGGCACTGCCTTTCTTTGGAATTGGAATGTAAACTGATCTTTTCCAATCCTGTGGCCACTGTTGAGTTTTCCAAATTTGCTGGCAAATTGAGTGTAGCACTTTTACTGCACTGTCTTTTAAGATTTTGAATAGCTCAGCTGGAATACTGTCACTTCCACTAGCTTTGTTGTTGCTCAGCTTTTCTAAGGCCCACTTCACTTCACATTCTAGGATGTTTCCTCGAGGTCAGTGACCACCTCATTGTGATTGTCAGGGACGTTAAGCTCATTCTTGTATAGTTCTTCTGTGTAATTTTGCCACCTCTTCTTAATCTCTTCTGCCTCTGTTAGGTCCCTGCCATTTTGGTCCTTTATCATGCCCATTTTTGCATGAAACGTTCCCTTCATTTCTCCAATTTTCTTGAAAAGATCTCTGGTCCTCCCTATTCTATTGTTTTCTTCTATTTCTTTGCACTGTTCATTTAAGAAGGCATTCTTATCTCTTCTAGCTATTCTCTGGAATTCTGCATTCAATTGGGTGTATCTTTCTTTTTCTCCCTTGCCTTTCGCTTCCCTCCTTTCCTCAGCTATTTGCAAAGCTTCCTCAGACAGCCATTTTGCTTTCTTGCATTTCTTTTTCTTTGGGATGGTTTTGGTTGCTACCTGTTGTACAATGTCGCGAACCTCTGTCCATAGTTCTTCAGGCACTCTGTCTATCAGATCTAATTCCTTAAATCTATTTGTCACCTCTACTGTATATTCAACAGGGATATGATTTAATTCATACCTGACTGGCCTAGTGCTTTTCCCTACTTTCTTCAGTTTAAGCCTAAACTTTGCAAGGAGAAGCTCATGGTCTGAGCCACAGTCAGCTCCTGGTCTTGTTTTTACTGACTGTATAGAGCTTCTCCATCTTTGGCTGCAGAGCATATAGTCAATCTGATTTCTGTGTTGACCATCTGGTGATGTCCATGTGTAGAGCCATCTCTTGGGTTGTTGGAAAAGAGTGTTTGCTATGACCATCGTATTCTCTTGACAGAATTCTATCAGCCTGTGCCCTGCTTCATTTTGTACTCCAAGGCCAAACTTGCCTGTTATTCCGGTTATCTTTTGGCTTCCTACTTTAGCATTCCAATCCCCCATGATGATAAGAACATCATTTTTTGGTGTTAGTTCTATAAGGTGCTGTAGTGCTTCATAGAACTGGTCAATTTCATCCTCTTCAGCACTGGTGGTTGGGGCATAGACCTGGACTACTGTGATATTGAATGGTTTGCCTTGGATTCGAACTGAGATCATTCTGTCATTTTGAGGATTGTATCCCAGTATTGCTTTTCCTACTCTTTTAATGACTATGAAGGCTACTCCATTTCTTCTGAAGGATTCTTGCCCACAGTAGTATACCTGATGGTCATCTGAATTAAATTCACCCATTCCTGTCCATTTTAGTTCGCTGATACCTAAGATGTCAATGTTCAGTCTTGTCATCTCTTGTTTGACCACGTCCAGTTTTCCTTGATTCATGGATCTTACATTCCAGGTTCCTATGGAGAAAAAATCTTTACAGCATCGGACTTTCCTTTCACCACCAGACACATCCACAGCTGAGCGTCCTTTCGGCTTTGGCCCAGTCGCTTCATTCTTTCTGGCGCTACTAGTACTAGCCCTCTGCTCTTCCCCAGTAGCATATTGAACGCCTTCCGACCTGAGGGGCTCATCTTCCAGCGTCATATCGTTTTGCCTTTTGGTACTGTCCATAGGGTTTTCATAGCAAAGATACTGGAGTGGGTTGCCATTTCCTTCTCCAGTGGATCACGTTTTGTCAGAACTCTCTGCTATGACCTGTCCGTCTTGGGTGGCCCTGCACGGCATAGCTCATAGCTTCATTGAATTACGCAAGCCCCTTCGCCACGACAAGGCAGTAATCCATGAAGGGGCAAGAACTGAAATTACTGGAATGCAATTATCAATTTTAGTCAAGAGACTAAATTGATGTAATAGCTTCTGGTATTGAGAGCTAAAATTTCAGCAGAAAAAGAAGTCCCTTACAAGTCTTAAAATTCAGAGAATGATGTACAGTATATCAAATTATTTCTCAAAAGCTGCACTTGTGTACATATTAAATCTCTTCTCTGAAATAACCTGACATTCTTAATGCCCAAGTGCTTAAAAAAAAGCGAAGCAAAAAAAAGTCTATTCAGATATAAGCCTTACTGATTTTTTTCTCCGATAAGAATTTATTTATCACACATATGTATCACCTATGTATTTACTGAATGAGTCTGAATGTGATTCTTACCACTTCCTTAGATCCTGGACAGTTGTAGGGAACAGTGTCAGTAACCATGCATCAGCTAATTGTTTTCCAGCATGTACAAGTTTCATTCTTAAAAGGCCCAAAATTCTTTAACCCACAGCAAATTGATGTTCTTTCCCGGCTCAACAATGATCTCCCCACTTAGAATCACAGAGCCAGAAAAGAGGTTAGCCCTGGCAGCAAGTTTACTGCAGGATTGCATCCAGCCTCTGTTGAAGACCTCCAGAAATCTCACCACTTCAAGTGACAGCCTAGCAGACAACTTTATAGTCAATAATTTCTTCTGAAATCTAATCTAAACCTGTTTTATTTTAATCTTCATCCTTTGGAATTGGTCTTGCCCTCTAAGACAATAGAGCAAAAGTCATTCCATCTTTTATATGATAATGTTTTAGGTATTTAAACAGTATAAAAAGGACATCTGTAGATTAAATCTACCCAGACCTTTAAACCAATCCCTATGTGAATTATTTCCAGATCCTTTTCCATCCTGGTAGCCTTCACCTGCTCTCATACCAATTTTTTATTGAGCTTTCTGAACCATGGTAACTAGAAAAAGACACGGTATTCTAAATGTATCTGGATCAGGGAGGCAGAATAGAATAGAAAAACTCATCTGGATTTTATAATCCTATTAACATATCCCAAGATACCAGTTTCCAACTCCACAACATTAATGGTTTACTAATGTACAGCTTACTCAATAAGAACATCCAAAGTTTGTTTCCCCACAAGTACTACTGACAAGCCAGGTCTCCTCATCTTTTACTTGTACCTTTCCTTTTTACAATATAGTTGATCTTGCTTGAATATTCTTTTGTAAAGATTTAGGGTGCAGCTTCCTAGTGGCGTTCTTGTTCTGGGACAGTTCTGAAGTACATAAGACTGCAGCTAAGGGTTTTCAGAAAGAAAGAAAAAATCTATCTCCACTATTAAAAATGTGTGAGTAAATCTAATGACCCTTTGTACACAAACATAGAGGGGGAGGGAATTATGGAATCATGATTTGCAATGTTATAAGAGAATCACAAAGCCACCTTTCTTCTCATATAAAATGTTCATTTTGTTAAAGCTGTAAGGTCTAAACTCTAGATCAATCGTTGTCTAAATGTAGCCACTTCTGGAAGAAGAAAACTGTAGCATAAAATGCTCCCAATAAAAGAAAATCCCTAAAGACGAAACAACTTTTTTAAAAAAATAATCATTTTAATTATGTTAATAGTTAAACTTAAGTGTTACCAGCAATCCATTGGAATGGACTGACTATTACAATTGTTTAACAGAGGTATTCTTTCCAATATAGAAGTGTTTGTTTGTTTTTACAAGTGAGCACAAATGTGATCTTGTTAAAAAAAAAAAGAACTGCATGCCTTTGTCAATCCTGCATTATCATACAGTATCAAGTGCACCTATCCTGGTGATCTCCAGACGCATAGTATGAGTATTCTCATAATCCCATAGAAAGCAGATTTGAGGTTAATCAGTTTACACACTAGGTCAGACTAAAATTCCAGTTCTTCTGCCTCCAGGACTGTTCAGTCAGATGCTCTAAGGAACTCTCATACAAGGTATGAAAACTATGTATCAGGTACAAAGTAATTCAGTTTCAAAACCTAGAAGAGATCTGCTTATTAGTATTCTCTTTTGAATAACATATTGCATTTGGAATACCGTATTTTCCAGCGTATAAGGCGACCCGGCGTATAAGACGACCCCCTACTTTTCATGTTAAATTATAGGGTTTGGGCTAATAACTCAATATTTTACTTCCTGGCACACAATCTGCATATTAACAACTCGTTTAGCATTAGTACCCTTTTTTTATAAGTGCCACGATGTTACTAAAATAAAAGAGGTAAACTTCGTGACCCTCCCAGCCCGTGCATAAAACAGAAATGAAAAGGCTTAAGCCTTTCCGTTCCCAAATACCAAGGTTTCCCCCGAGTTTTGCGCGGTTAAACAAACGGCATTTGCGTATTAATGTTTCTCCATGGAGCACAAAATTCGCCCGAATTAAGGAAAGTGGGGAGCTAAAGAATTTGGGGCTACAGGGAATACCTCTGGCACGATAGGCAACCCTGGGAAACACGAGGACTGTAGCGGCATGCTCAGTTTGCACAATCCGATCCAGAAAGCGCCCGGAGGCTCCTTCGTTACTTCTAACTGCAGAACGTCACCACGTCCTGCCCGCCTTGCCTTTTAAACCCCACCCCTTTCCCCCTGTAATGTTTCTCTGCTCTGCCTGCTGTGATTTGCCCATCTTTGCTCCTTCCCCGCCAAATGGGCGCCTCGCCTTCTTTTCTCTGAGCTCTCTCGCCTGGTGCGCTGCTGCTCTCAGTTCCGCACTCCGTGACCGGGCAAGCAATTCTTCTGGTCGGCACGAGTCAGGCGGTGCCTCGGCGGGAGCAAAGGTGCTCCCTTCCTACGGTCGAGCGGGGCGCCTCTGGGGACTGCCTGCCCCTCCTCTCATTGGGGACCTGACGGCCAGCATTGGAGGCGCTAGCATGGCCAGTCCTAGAGAGAGCAACGGCAGAAGCTGCAGTAGCCACCCCAGAAGCTGATGAGAGTTTGCCCTCCTTCGCCGTTCGCCATCAGCTGCTTTACTATGGGTCGCCATGCCTACCTCCATTCACCCAGCAATCCCGCCATCCAGCAGAAAAGAGAAAAGATCCGAGAGGTATTTTTCCGGCGTATAAGACGACCCCCCAACTTTTGAGGTGATTTTCATGGGTTAAAAAGTCGTCTTATATGCCGGAAAATACGGTACATTCCCGTTGAGGGAAGTCAGCTTCCCAGAAAAGGAAATATTAAAAGGGCAGAAAAATATATTTCCTAAAAAGATCTTGAAGAACCAGGAAAGCATGCCCAGTTTTCTTAATAGTCTCAGGTTTCCTTCCCCCAAGCAGAAAACCAGTTCTATAGACATGCAAATGTAAGCCATCAAGAAGGTTGGACCTAGAAGCTTAGGAAGACAAAGCCCTGACATCTACATACTCCAGCCCCAGGAAAGCAGGATATGACCTTTGGACATAATAGGATTGACCCACAACCATCAAGAGTACCAGAAAGGCAAACCTAGACTCAGGTCAAAATACGTGACACAGGAAATACAAAGCCTGAAATAGGAAATAACCAAACAATAGAGTCCAGGGGATATAAAACCCACTCCCCACATGTGCTCAGGCCTTTTCTGCCATCTTTCTGTCTGGCTTTCCACTGTAATAAACTGTAACCTTCTTCCTAAAGCAGTCGCCAATGTGTTTATCTCTGACTTGGATGGAACCATGATGACGACTTTTCTTCCTACACCGTATTGCTAAAGTGTTGGTTTCTTGCTAATTTAACTACAATTCTACAAAGTTCACACATATGCACCCATATGGTATATTGCACCACTCTACCATTGATATATCTAATTATCCATATCAGCATGATAAAATCATTGGAAGAAATTTAACTCAAAACCACATTCAAAAAGACCTTAAGAGCTTTTTTATCTCTGTGTTTTCTTTTTCTGTACTTCTTCTCACCCCAAGCAACAGTACTTAAAGAGAAATAATTTGCTTAATTCAGTCTAGGAAATTTCACAAAGCATGAAACATTTCAAAGTAGAAGTTTTAAATTGAAACAGCCAACTTAAGAGTTTCTAATGAGCCAAAACAGCAGTTTTGCAACAAAAGGTGCAAGGTGAGAGATTGCAAAGTTTCCTTCCGATTTTACAACTAATGTTTACATTTTTTTTAATCCCATTTCTATCCCACCCTTCTCCGAAGACTCAGGGCGGCTTACAATCTAAAGCACAAATCAATGTGCTTACATTTGCAGAGTTGATCTGCTAAAGATAAGAATTCTGTTATTTAGCTTTCAACTAAGATGCTTAACAGGGTGGAAATCAGTTCTGATTTTAATTTGATCTAAGACTGCAACTACTCGTATGAAAATAGTAAGTAAAATGCCCATCATCCATGGACACTGAGTTATTTAAATAAGATGCAAGCAAATTATAAGTTAATTATAAGTTAATTCTAAATAAAGGACTTTACTTTCTTTCAAACACTTTCAAATAAGTGGTAAGATTAGAGGCATTTGTTATTAAAATTAAGTCACATGATTTATTTCTAATATATTAAATTTATTATTGCTTTTGTTATTAAGATTGCAACACAACATGGAACAAAAGACTAGAGAAAAACAATTTATCCTAAAATTTCTGAAAAGCACTTAAAACCTGGTTTTTCTCCCAAGTTCTGGCATAAAGTGAGATGGATAAAAGATTTAATGAGGATGTTAGATGTTTAACTTCAACTTCAAGTTTTTAATGCATGGTTTTAATAGTTTTACATTGTTTTATTGATGTTTTAATTATTGATCAGGAGCTGTTGTAAAATAGGTGGCTATGTATTTTTTTTTAATAAATAGATAAATAAAATAAAGTGCTGCATATAATGACCATTTAATTTTGGAACCAAGGAACCGAAAAGATATACCACAATTAATTCCTTTTTTCAATAATTGATACCTTTGCAATGTATACAGTGATTTGGTACCATATTTTCTGGCGTATAAGACGACTTTTTAACCCATGAAAATCTTCTCAAAAGTCAGGGGTCGTCTTATACGACGGGTGCTGAAACTTTAGGGACAGGGCTGGCTGGAAAACCTGGAGCGGATCTCCCATTTGGTCTTTGCAGGGAGAAGAAGCTGCAGTCTGAGATTTTTTACAGGCTGGGGTCTGGGCGTCTTTCCTTCTAAAGTTGAAGAGCAGCTGCAGTCTATCCCAACTTGAAAGGCAGGTGGGGAATGCAGTAGCCAGAGCAGCTGCTTAGCTCTAAGGACACATTTGACTCAGGAACTGGGCTGGCTGGCTGGAAAACCTGGAGCGGATCTCCCATTTGGGAAAGCTTTAGAGTGAATTAGGAAAAGTTTAATCCATTTGCACTGTTTTATGTTTACATGTTTGATGACAAGCAGCCTTATGTTTATAAGTGACAGTTTTCCTACTAAGTACCTGCATGTCACAAGCATTTGAATTAAAATTACCATATTAAAATCAAATCTGATGTTTTTTAATTTTTATTTGGTGTGTGTTGGAAGAGGGGTAGTCTTATACGGCGAGTATAGCCCAATGGGGCTGCCCTTGAGGACCACTCGGAGGCTTCAGCTGGTGCAGAATGTGGCCATGTGAGTTGTGATGGGGGTTTTCCGATACTCCCATGTAACGCCTCTTCTCCGCGAGCATTGGCTTCCAGTTGCCCTCCAGGTAAGATTCAAGGTGCTGATGATGACCTATAGAGCCCTAAATGACATGGGTCCAGACTATCTTTGGGAGCACCTGCTGCCAGCATCAACTTCCCATCATCCTGTGCGCTCCCACAGGAAGGGCCTCCTCAGGGTGCTGCCGGTCAGGGAGTGCTGACTGGCGGCCCCCAGGGGGAGAGCGTTCTTGGTGGGCACGCCTGCCCTTTAGAATCAGCTGCCTGTGGAACTCCGGATGGCCCCCGACCTTTGCTCGTTTCGCTGGGACCTAAAAACTTGGATATTCGAGCTTGCCGGCCTGGACTGAGGGTTTGGGGTTAAGTTTTTAATTTTTAATTATTTTGGGGCTATTTTATTTTATTTTATTTTAACCTGTATATATTGTACTGTTTTAATTTGCCCTGTAAACCGCCCTGAGTCCCTCGGGAAAAGGGCGGTATATGACGCTGAGCTTGTCGATCAGAAGGTCGGCAGTTTGGCGGGTCGAATCCCGAGTGCCGCGTAACAGAGTGAGCGCCTGTTACTCGTCCCAGCTTCTGCCCACCTAGCAGTTCGAAAGCACGTAAAAATGCAAGTAGAAAAATAGGGACCACTACGGTGGGAAGGTAACAGCGTTCCGTGCGCCTTTGGCGTCTAGTCATGCCGGCCACATGACCACGGAGACGTCCTCGGACAAACGCTGGCTCTTCGGCTTTGAAACGGAGATGAGCACCGGCCCCTAGAGTCGGAAACGACTAGCACGCATGTGCGGGGGAACCTTTACCTTTACCTTTTATAATTTAACAGGAAATGTAGGGGGTCGTCTTATACGCCCAGTTGTCTTATACGCCGGAAAATACGGTAGATGTCTCAAGCTGTCAATTGAGTTTGAAGTCTTTTCTTTTTAAAAATAGTGAATATTTTTCCTTATTTCACATGCTTTATATGGAATACAAAAAATGCTTAACTGAAAGTTTAACAATTTTGTAAGTATAAGCTTTTATATTCCCAGATGAAATTCTTTTTTCCTATGATTCAGATTACATTTAAGATCAATAATGGTGATTCAGTTTTATCAAGGAAAAAACATTTCTGTAGACCAGAGATAAAGCTTAATTTTTATTTCCTGACATCTTATGCAGTTTGGATATTGGAAATAGTGTTTCAAGACTGAATAGCTATCTTCTGAGTGGAAAGAAATTATGTTGAAATGACATTCATCTCAAGTAGAATTTTCCTATTTTAAAAAAAAATGGTATCCTATGCAACTGCAGGCAATTTTTGTAGTGCCTATCCATAGGGAATGTGCAGGAAAATACTGTGTGTGTGTGTGTGTGTGTGTGTGTGTGTGTTCATTCAAGAACATGAACCATTTCCTCTACCTGGATGATATTAAGGGATTTGCTAGGAGTGAATGAGACATCACTTTCCTGGTCCATCTCTATTGTGAGTACATTAGGATGTCATCTGGATTGAAGAAGTGTGGCTGGATACTCAAGAGAGAAGAAAGTAGTTAAGACTAATGGGGTAGAATTACCAGTGGGCCACACAAAAGATATACAGACCTTGATATCTCACAATCACATGGCACAGGACCCAAGGTGTAGACCATGCAGTGATGTCTCAGAGTCAGTCCAACACATACTGGTAGAGTGTAAGATGTAAGCAGCAGAACCAAGTATACATCTGCACAGAGGGATCCCACAGAAGGACATGGAAAATTAGAGGGCTAAGATTCTGTGGAACTTCCAGGTCCAGATGGACAAGCAGGTACTAGCCATCAACAAACATCATATTAGTACGCAAGAAGGATTATGAGAAGCTAGAGAAGTACAAGGACCTGAAGAAGGAACTACAGAGGAAGTGGAATGTAAAGGTCAAGATAGTTTTTCTGATTATTTAACTAATCTACAATGGAGAATGTCTTAATGTAATTTGCCCAGCATTGTTTAAGAGAATGGGTTCTGATTTGTATGCTACCTTATTCTTTCTCTGAAAAAGATGAAATCAGAAGCACTTAATTTTCATTTTCACTTCCCTGCCGCCTTGAAAGAGGCGGTGGTAAGGCCCCTCCTTAAGAAACCTGCATTGGATCCAGCTATTTTAAACAACTTTCGTCCTGTCTCCAACCTTCGCTTTCTTGCGAAGGTCGTTGAGAGCGTGGTGGCACGGCAGCTCCCTTTGGTCCTGGAGGAAACTGAGCATCTGGATCCGTACCAATCGGGTTTCAGGCCCAGGTATAGCATGGAGACGGCATTGGTCGTGCTGGTGAATGATCTCTGGTGGGCCTGAGATAGGGGTTATTCCTCTGTCCTGGTCCTATTAGATCTCTCAGCGGCTTTTGATACCATCGACCACAGTATCTTGCTGCGTCGTCTTGAGGAGTTGGGAGTGGGAGGCACCGTTCTGCGGTGGTTCTCCTCCTACCTCTCGGGCCGTTCGCAGACGATGTTGGCAGGGGGGCAGAGGTCAACCCCTAGGCCCCTTAGTTGTGGGGTGCCTCAGGGGTCAGTGCTCTCGCCCCTCCTGTTCAACATCTAAATGAAGCCACTGGGAGAGATCATCCGTGGCTTCGGGGTGAAGTATCATCAATATGCTGATGATACCCAGCTTTTCATCTCCACCCCGAACCAACCCAGTGATGCCCTCGATGTGATGTCCCGTAGCCTGGAAGCGGTACAGATTTGGATGGGAAAGAACAGGCTCCGGCTCAACCCGGCCAAGACTGAGTGGCTTTACGTACCGACATCTTGTTTAGTCCAAGAGGTTCCATCTTTGATTATAGGAGGAGAGATGTTACCTCCCGTTGATAGAGCACGCAATCTAGGCGTCCTCCTAGATTCACGACTCAGTTTTGAAGATCATATTGGAGTCGTGGCTAGGGGGGCATTTGCCCAGATTCGCCTGGTACACCAGTTGAGCCCCTTTCTGGATCGAGATGCCCTACGTACAGTCACCCACGCACTCGTTACCTCCCATATAGACTACTGCAATGCTCTCTACATGGGGCTGCCCTTGAAGACCACCCGGAGGCTTCAGCTGGTGCAGAGTGCAGCTGCACGGGTAGTGATGGGAGCACCCCAATACTCCCATATTACACCCCTCCTGCGTGAGCTACATTGGTTATCGGTTGCCCTCCGGGTGAGATTTAAGGTGCTGGTACTTACCTTTAAAGCCCTACATGGCTTAGGCCCGGGATACTTGCAGGACCATCTGCTGCCGGGAATGAATTCCCATCGCCCAGTACGCTCACACAGAGAAGGCCTCCTCAGGGTACCGGCGGCTAGACAATGTCGACTGGCGACCCCCAGGGGAAGAGCCTTCTCTGTGGGAGCGCCAGCTCTGTGGAACCAGCTCCCCCCTGAGCTTCGAATGGCCCAAGATCTCCAGTCCTTTTGCCGCGGCCTCAAAACACTCCTTTTCCACCTGGCTGACCTGGACTGACAGGGATTTTAATTATGTTTACAATTTTTAACTCTAATTTTAATTTATTTTAATTTTTAATTTTAATTTATTGTACAGAGGCCTTTAATTTTAATTTTATCTTATTTTCTGTATTTATTATATGTTATTGTTGTTAGCCGCCCTGAGTCCTTCGGGAGATAGGGCGGGATATAAGTCCCATTAATAAATAAATAAATTAAACCAAAAGTATGTGGTATGGATTCCAAAATGAGGTTAATTAGTTGGAAAAAATAATTTCAGAATGGCTTATCTCTACCTATCTGTATTTAAAATGGATAGTAAAATTAATACTAAGAGAGTAAGATCAATTACCATGTGGCTAAATCTCATTTATGCAGCAAATCACTATGCTTCTGAATTTGTCTCTGATATTAAAAGAGTATGTGAATTTGAGGCCCACTTTATTGACTATAATGGCATGGTAGGAATGACCTTAGTAGAGGGGAAGAGTAGGTGCAGACTGGATAACCAGTGTGTAAATGACTTCTCAGCTCACAGAAGGAGAGGAGATGTGGAAAGTATTTCAGACAGAACCCTTCCTAGTATTCTGGAGATTGAATGGAAAGAATGGAGGAAATACTTTAGTCTTGCAAGTTTTGTTAATGTAACCAAAGTTACTTTTAAAATAAAATTAGTTCTCAAGGTTGTGCTTCTAGTCTGCACTACTTCAAAAGGCTAATACTGACAAACTGCTGAACTATGGTTTTGTGTAAAACTTAAGTGACCTCCTGAATGAAAAATAGATAGCTCATGATTTAGGCTTCCACTCTTATTGCACTCTCATATAAGAGATACGATCCACAAGCAAATAAAGACTAGCATAAGTGTTGAAATATAGACAATCCACCCACTCACACAGCTGTTTTAAGCCTTACTCTGGCTCCATAAATTGCTAAGATTCTTGGAATTTTTATAAGAGGGTGCCATTATAAAGAGACAACATTACAGTTCAGGCATGTTGACTGCGGAATTAGGAGGATGAAATTCAACATACTGGGAGAACACTACATTGGACATGGTTGTTTAACATGTGCACCAAGTTTCAATGCACATCATCTAGAAACTGGTTTTCATTTACTGGATTTGTTTCGTTCACTGAGCTCAGAGTATGTAGAGATATGTGGAGATAAATTTGAAGAAGAAATGAAGGAACAATTAAGGCAAGATAAGAGACAACTAGTCCTTGAAAAGAAGACACAAGAAAGAAACTGAAAATAATCCTGCAACAAATCTGCCTAGTTTAAGAGGGCCAGATGGAAACTATCAGGCTTTCAAGATTTTGTTGTTAAACCTTACAGTAATAACTAGCACTCCTGTCATCTTGCACTATTTCCTAACCTGACTTATCTCAAAGACCTGAGAGTTAGGAGTAAATATATATATTTACTCCTAACTAATAAGAAATTTTTTAAGTATCAAATAAAGTAAATAATAGCTTATAACACAATCATAAGTTACATTTAAAAGAACACTAACAAGATTAAGAGTTTTTTTAAGAACCCTCAATATCATTTTTTTGCAGAGCTTCTAAGTTTGTCCTATTTAAATATGTGCTGTAAATAGTACAGTAGCACTTACACTGCAAAACCAAGACATACTTTTGCAGCAGTTAATTAAAGTTGTCTAATTTTAAATCACAACTGTGCTTGGCTATTTGCAGCGTCGAATTATAGAGTTCTGTATGATGCAGAATTACAGTGACAAAGTCTTATAAGAGCAGCAATTAAGTGTTCCTTTGGCGCAGCATACCATCTTTAAAAATCAAAGAGAAACAGTTCTAAAACTAGCCACATCCAATGTTTTGTGCCATTTTAAATAGTAGCATCTCTTTCATTTGTGGTATGGGGAAAGAATCAAGTCTTGCAGCAATGTTTGAAGTGTATCTGACCTTATTAGGTTTAGACTCCAATTGGTTTGGCCTCCTATAGCACTGCCTAGCAAAACTTCTGCAGGCAATTTAGCTATAATAATGTCATTGTAAGAATGAGTGCAATAGGCCTCAGGATGTGACTACTTTTGAAAATTGATTGCTTTGACAATTGTGATTCTGGAGTGCCTATCAACTGCACATTAGGAACACATATTAATAGGCTACAAGATGAAAGGTACTAGGGTTTAATTGTCCAATTCTTTGGTCTATCCTAATGGTTTTCTTATAACTGCAGTCACATGGAATGAGAATGGTCAGCGGTAAAGGATGATGGGAATTGTAGACCAAAACTTTAGAAAGGAAAAATAATATCTTTAAGATAATATCCTTCCAATATTTGAGGGCTGTCACAGAGAAGAGGTGGTTGACCTATTCTCCAAAAGACCTGAGGGCAGGATAAGAAGTTATGAGTAGAAGATCATTAAAGAGAGATCCAACCTAGAATTGAGAAAAAAACCTTCCTGACAATGAGAATAATTAATCAGCAAGAGAGCTTATCACCGGAGGTTGTGCTCTATCACTGGAAGTTTTCAAGAAGAGACTGGATAGCCATTTGTCTGAAATAGCATAGGGTCTCTTGCTCAAGCAGGTCATTGGATTAGATCTCCATGGTCCCATCCAACTCTGTTATTCCATGATTCTATGAATTTCCAGATTGCTCCTGTTTTGTACCAGCAAAGAATTCAGAAGAACTGAACTTTGATTAGCCACAATTCTGTGGGTTTTTTTTAACGATGACTAGTAAAACAAGCAAATATTAAGGAAGATTCCACTATTCTAGCTTGAACAAAGCTTAGTTTCCTGAGCCACAGAGAAGCAATAGTTGTTCCATATAGGAGAGCCATGATTTTTCATTACTGTATATCCATATTAAATCCCAAATTGACTCATCCATTCAATAATATCATATAATGGATTTAGAGCTTCCAAGACTCAAAGTACAACAATAACAAAACAGAAATACTTTCATTCAAATGCCAACATATCCATAGAAAACAATGGGTTATTTTAAAAAAACAAGCAGGTGTCCTTAATATACACAGCTTTTATGCTGCAATTGTCTTTTTAAAAACTTCATAAAATACATTATAGGGCTGTTAAAAGGACCTAATTTTTTCACATAAGATATCTTTTAATGATTATATACTATCAAGTCCTTTCAACTCCTGGAACCACATACAAAAATTTTACATTTTCTATCCATGAGGTTTTCTTGGTAAAAATATTACTAGTTTACCATTCCCTTCTCTCCTGTAGAATGAATTAATGCCCTTGCCATTAGAACTAAAGTGATTATTGGTCTCTGCCATCTTCCTTTATCATTGTTGCCTAATATAGATGCCTGTTTTAGGTGAGATGATCTTCTTACCTTAGATGCCCTGCTGCGAATATATATCTCTTGGCCTATATCCCTGAAGTTCTGTGCTCATTGTTCCTATAACCATCATCATCACCACACCACCCCCACAGCATGATGAGGTAATACAGCAAGACTTGAGGGAGAGATATTTTATAAGTATTGCATTAATAAATGGTTTTGACTGAATTTTCTGTGTCTATATAATTAGTTAATTATATTTGAAATAATATTTATGCTAGATTATTTGAGGACCACTTCTCCCCAGTTGCATCTACCTGCCTGATCAGGAGCAGCAGGAAAGCATGTTTGCTTCAGATCCTGCCTGCTAGGGAATGCCATCTGGGGGACCCAAGAAGAGATCCTTGAATCTGAGTTTCTAAACTTTCAGCTGTGCCATAAAGAATCAATATATGTGAACTATTTTTCTCTGATGACTGCTATCAATTACCATACATCTGACTTTGGATCAGTCATACTCTTATGGCTGTAGCTGTGAGAGAAAAATAGAAGAGCTCACAAATTATAAGTGGGATGTAAATCTAACAAATAAAATTCTAACCATCATCAAACAAAAATTTCTCTGACTATTTCTGGAGACTCCATCACCATTTTTTTCCATTTGCTGCCATACTGCACTGTTCTGCCATACTGCACTGTCCTTACAGAGTTGGACTAAGGTAGGGACAGAATAACAAAACTGGAATAAATGATGTGGTCATTGTAAAATGGGTCAATATATGACAAAAAAACCTCTTAAAACATATAACTTATGAATAATCTCAGTATTTCCAAACCTCTTAATGCTTAATTAAACTCAATCAAGCTATAATTTTGAAGCCAGTGCTTTTGTGCAGTGAAAATCAATCTTTAAAAATCAAGGCCAATAGCTAGATAATAGATTGCATTTGCTATGCTTCCACAACAAAAAGACAACTTTTATCACATTTTCAATATATTAACCTTTGCTATCCCATCCTGACTCAAAAAACCCTGCTACTTCCTGATGAAATTGTATCTCGTTTCATCAGAGCAGAAATAAAATCAGTTCTATGACTATACTAATACAGAAACCAGTCACATGTTATATTCAGATTCACTGCACAGATAGCATTATTGTATTATTCCTTATTGCAGCAATCCAAAATAAAATGTACAGAGGGAAGAAACAAGGCAAAGCTGAAGAATAATTAAATTATTTTCATCAGTATTAAATTTACTGGATTCAAAAAGAATACTAATTGATTGGAGAGCATTATGAAAATGGAAAACAAGGAGATGACACACTTTTGCTTCCATTTTAAATACTGCAGTTAAGATTCATTTGATTCTTTCACTAGACTATCTCCCTGTCACATTAAGTCAAACATTAGTTTAACAGTGAACAACACTGCACTAGTCCATAGTGATGTACCTGCTGATCCCTCTAATTATTGGGCTGGGGCAAATGAATGACAACTTTTCTTGAAACTAGCTAGAGAAAGAACACATGGTACTTTAGTAAGCACAATTTGACTATATTATCTGGTTAGACACAATTACTGCAACTATCGTCTGAATAAAAGTAGGGCCAATTTCAACAGACAATAGTACTCTTGCAATCATAGACATCTATAAAGGAATTACTACTACAGGAACTACAGCTATGAATTAATGCATGAAGGAAGCCAATGTATCTTAGAAGAAACAATATAAGGGTTTAGTAACAGCCAGAAAAACAAAAGTAAAATAAACCATCAGCCTGACATTTTTTCCCATTTATTCCTTATTTTTGCAACAGTCAATTTGTTATATTGCTTTTCACTGTGTGAGAATAAAGACTCACAGAAGGCCTCCTGCACCCTACTTCCACAAGGGAGAATAGCTCAGCCTGAATCTGGCTACTAAGGTATTGTCCACTTACATAATAATGGCAGAAAGATAAGTACAATTTGTCATCCTTGCCACAATACAAACTCAAATGAGTTTTTATTCATGTTTAGACAAGTTTGCTCCTAGTCTTCTTCCCATTGGAAATAGAACTAATATTTCACATCTTCATTACAACAAATTCTTATACCTTCCTACACCTTACACCTTAAGGGGCTACCACGAAGAAGAGGGGGTCAACCTATTTTCCAAAGCACCAGAAATCAGAAGAAGCAATGGATGGAAACTAATCAAGGAACGAACCAACCTAAAAATAAGGATAAATTTTCGCATAGTTAGAACAATTAATCAGTGAAAAGGTTTGCCTCCAGAAATTGTGGAGGTTTTTAAGAAGAGATTAATTTAATTAATTTAATAATTTGATTTCTATACCGCCCTTCTCCCGAAGGACTCAGGGCGGTGAACAGGGCAATACACAATAAAAATATTATACAAAAATTAAAAAGCCATTAAACATTATGCCCTTAAAATTAATACATATTACAATTAAAACTATTTATAAAAACCCAACCCCATCCCGTCAGACCAGGCCAGCTTGTTCGAAAAAGAAAGTTTTGAGATCGCGCCGGAAGGAGCAAAGTTCAGGGGCCGTCTGGAGCTCAACCGGTAAGCTGTTCCAAAGGTCTGGCGCGCCCACAGAGAACGCTCTCCCCCTGGGGGTCACCAATCGGCATTCTTTGATCGGAGGCACCCTGAGGAGGCCCTCTCTGTGGGAGCGCACTGGACGGAGGGAAGTTGACGCCGGCCGCAGGTGTTGCCGTAGGTAATCCGGACCCATGCCATGAAGGGCTTTGTAAGTCATCACTAACACCTTGAACCTCACCCGGAGAGCAACCGGTAGCCAATGCAGCTCGCGGAGCAAAGGTGTAACATGGGAGTATCGGGAAACTCCCAAGACAACTCGCGTGGCTGCATTCTGCACCAGCTGGAGTCTCCGGGTGGACCTCAAGGGCAGCCCCATGTAGAGACCATTACAGTAGTCTAGACGAGAGGTCACGAGCGCATGAGTGACTGTGCGCAAGGCATCCCGGTCTAGATAGGGCCGCAACTGGCGCACCAGGCGAACCTGGGCAAAGGCCCCCCTAGTCACAGCTCCAATATGCTCTTCCAAAGAGAGCTGTGAATCTAGAAGGACCCCCAAGTTGCGGGCCCTATCTACGGGGGGTAATAGCTCACCCCCCATGGCCAATGATGGAATAATCGGAATTTCCCGGGATGCCGGCACGAACAGCCACTCAGTCTTGTCAGGGTTGAGTCGAAGCCTGTTCCTCCCCATCCAGACCCGGACCGCCTCCAGGCAACAGGACATCACGTCGAGGGCATCGCTGGGGTGGTTTGGGGTAGAAATAAAAAGTTGGGTATCATCAGCATATTGGTGATACCCAACTCCAAAACCACGAATGATCTCACCCAGCGGCTTCATATAGATGTTGAACAGGAGAGGCAAGAGAACCGATCCCTGAGGAACTCCACAAATGAGAGGTCTCAAGGTCGATCTCTGCCCCCCTGCCAACACCGACTGCGAACGTCCCAGAAGGTAAGAGGAGAACCACTGGAGAACTGTGCCTCCCACTCCTAACCCTCTGAGACGCCGCAGCAGGATACCATGGTCGATGGTATCAAAAGCCGCTGAGAGGTCTAAAAGGACTAGGACAGAGAAGCAACCTCTGTCCCGAGCCCGCCAGAGATCATTCGCCAGCGCGACCAATGCCGTCTCCGTGCTGTACCCGGGCCTGAAACCCGATTGGTACGGATCTAGGTAGTCAGCTTCATCCAAGAACAAAGGGAGCTGCTGCGCCACCACGCTCTCAACAACCTTCGCCAAAAAGCGAAGGTTGGAGACCGGACGATAGTTGTTTAAAATTGCTGGGTCCAAGGCAGGCTTCTTGAGGAGGGGTCTCACCACCGCCTCCTTCAAGGCGGAGGGAAAACTACCCTGACTCAAAGAGGCAGTAATCACTGCCTGGAGCCAGCCTCGTGTCCCATCCCGGGCTGCATAAGTCAGCCAGGATGGGCACGGGTCCAACAAACACGTGGTGGAGCTCAGCTTCCCCATGATCTTGTCCACTTCTTCAGGAGTCACAGGATCGAACTCTTCCCAGATTAAATCGACAAGGCCGCCCGTATCCTCTTCGTCAGACTCTGCCCAGTCTGAAATGATATAACATTTCCTGCTTGAGCAGGGAATTATGACTAAAAGGTCCCTTCCAACTCTTTTATTCTGTTATTCCATTTACCATCCCTAAATATTTTTATTACCTACTCATTCCATCACACAGGAGGGCTTTCACACTGGCGTAGTAGGATGCTCTTCCAATGATACTAGTATCAGGAAGATTTAATGGCATTTCTTAACAAAAACATCTATCAGTTCAGATTCCGAAGTCAGGACAATTGTACATGTAACTACTGAAATGTTTCCCACCGAAGTTATCATTTTCCAGGCACTACAGAAAATGACCTCCACTCCCAGAAGGACTGCAACCAAACCAAGGTTCTTCCAACCAAAATTCTTTCATAATTAATTGCAATATCACTGCACAACCAAGTTTTACCAGCAAAACCAACTGCTGTCAACTATTAACATAAATAGGTGCAGAAGGAAGGAAGGAAGGAAGGAAGGAAGGAAGGAAGGAAGGAAGGAAGGAAGGAAGGAAGGAAGGAAGGCCCTGAAACAGAATTTATTGAAAACCACTTCTTACCTCTAACACAATTCAAGCAGCCTGGAATAATATGACGCAAAATAGTGTTAAAAGATACAAAATTACTTATTTGCTTGTTTGTTAAATTTATTTGCCACCCATCTCATCGTGGGCAGCTTACAACAATGAAATGGAAAATATAATAAAAAATGTAATATATAACAATAGTTAAGAAATGAAACAATAAAAATAAACTGAAAGTAGAATAACATGAAATTAAAAAGATGCAAAAGATACAAAACCATCTGTTTCTCCTGAAACTAGTTTGCAGATGATATAAATATAAAGACTGTGTTCATACAACATACAGTACATAATCAGATTAGTTACAAATTAAGCAGCTGCTCATTTGTTATTTCTAATTTTGATTACTTTTTTCATGACCTAGCTGGTTGTATGAATCCAGCCTAATAGCTTATTTTGCGATTCAATATGTTATAAAAAGCCAGAAAAGGGATTAATTCTATAATCGGCTTAAGTATGCTGTATAATCAAATAAAAGTATGCCTTATGACCACCACAGTGGACCATCAATGGCTTATGACCACCACACATCCAGGAGATTATTAAACATACCGAAACAACTATTTGTCTCACACAGAATAATCTGTGGGCAAATTTATATGAGGGTTTAAGTTCAGTCTATTAACATATATTGACATATGTATAAAAAATCTTTCATGTAATCATTTACATAGAAGTGTGACCAATTAAAAGCTTGGCATTATACTTAAAAATTTGAATATATTATACCTTTGATGCTGCCTTTCTCAATAATGTCTGGAGTACAGATTGTTTTTTCTGCTTTACAGTATATTGGTTTTCTTCCCTATATAGATGTTGTCTTGTTAACAGATTTTAATAAGCTAATCAAGCAAACAAATTAATGCATCCCCATCCTACAACTCATTATAGGAATAAGAAAGTCTTTTAAAGACAGTATGACATGAATTGAAAATTCTGATTGCTTTGGCCTCTCATTTAAAAGACAGGAGGAAAGGAAAATAGAACTGCATATTTCATGTTTCGCTAAATGTCTGAAAAAGTACTTGTCTTCAAGACAACATACCGTATATACTTGAGTATAAGCCGAATTTTTCAGCCCACTTTTTGGGCTGAAAAATTCCACTTCGGCTTATACTCCAGTCAACAAAAAAACTTACCGAGGACTTGTGCGCGGCCGAGGCTTTGGTGCTTCCGGGATCGCCCGCACCTCTCCCAAGCCACCGCCGTCCGAGACCTGCCGAAGTTTGGGGAGGTTTGGGGAGGTGCGCGCGCACCTCCCCAAACTCCGCGCCTTGCCTGCCTGCTTCTTTCCGCAGCGGAAAGAAGCAGGCAGGCAGGGCGCGGAGGAACGGAGACTTGCCGACGTTTGGGGAGGTTTGGGCGCCTCCCCAAACCTCGGCAGGTCTCCGTTCCTCCGCGCAGACCTGCCGACGTTTGGGGAGGTTTGGGCGCCTCCCCAAACCTCCCCAAACCTCGGCAGGTCTCCGTTCCTCCTGCCGACCTTTGGGGAGGTTTGGGCGCCTCCCCAAACCTCCCCAAACCTCGGCAGGTCTCCGTTCCTGTTTGGGGAGGTTTGGGCGCCTCCCCAAACCTCGGCAGGTCTCCGTTCCTCCGCGCAGACCTGCCGAGGTTTGGGGAGGTTTGGGCGCCTCCCCAAACGTCCCCAAACCTCGGCAGGTCTCCGTTCCTGTTTGGGGAGGTTTGGGCGCCTCCCCAAACCTCCCCAAACCTCGGCAGGTCTCCGTTCCTCCGCGCAGACCTGCCGACGTTTGGGGAGGTTTGGGCGCCTCCCCAAACCTCCCCAAACCTCGGCAGGTCTCCGTTCCTGTTTGGGGAGGTTTGGGCGCCTCCCCAAACCTCCCCAAACCTCGGCAGGTCTCCGTTCCTCCGCGCAGACCTGCCGACCTTTGGGGAGGTTTGGGCGCCTCCCCAAACCTCCCCAAACCTCGGCAGGTCTCCGTTCCTGTTTGGGGAGGTTTGGGCGCCTCCCCAAACCTCCCCAAACCTCGGCAGGTCTCCGTTCCTCCGCGCAGACCTGCCGACCTTTGGGGAGGTTTGGGCGCCTCCCCAAACGTCCCCAAACCTCGGCAGGTCTCCGTTCCTGTTTGGGGAGGTTTGGGCGCCTCCCCAAACCTCCCCAAACCTCGGCAGGTCTCCGTTCCTCCGCGCAGACCTGCCGACCTTTGGGGAGGTTTGGGCGCCTCCCCAAACGTCCCCAAACCTCGGCAGGTCTCCGTTCCTGTTTGGGGAGGTTTGGGCGCCTCCCCAAACCTCCCCAAACCTCGGCAGGTCTCCGTTCCTCCGCGCAGACCTGCCGACCTTTGGGGAGGTTTGGGCGCCTCCCCAAACGTCCCCAAACCTCGGCAGGTCTCCGTTCCTGTTTGGGGAGGTTTGGGCGCCTCCCCAAACCTCCCCAAACCTCGGCAGGTCTCCGTTCCTCCGCGCAGACCTGCCGAGGTTTGGGGAGGTTTGGGCGCCTCCCCAAACGTCCCCAAACCTCGGCAGGTCTCCGTTCCTGTTTGGGGAGGTTTGGGCGCCTCCCCAAACCTCCCCAAACCTCGGCAGGTCTCCGTTCCTCCGCGCAGACCTGCCGACGTTTGGGGAGGTTTGGGCGCCTCCCCAAACCTCCCCAAACCTCGGCAGGTCTCCGTTCCTGTTTGGGGAGGTTTGGGCGCCTCCCCAAACCTCCCCAAACCTCGGCAGGTCTCCGTTCCTCCGCGCAGACCTGCCGACCTTTGGGGAGGTTTGGGCGCCTCCCCAAACGTCCCCAAACCTCGGCAGGTCTCCGTTCCTGTTTGGGGAGGTTTGGGCGCCTCCCCAAACCTCCCCAAACCTCGGCAGGTCTCCGTTCCTCCGCGCAGACCTGCCGACCTTTGGGGAGGTTTGGGCGCCTCCCCAAACGTCCCCAAACCTCGGCAGGTCTCCGTTCCTGTTTGGGGAGGTTTGGGCGCCTCCCCAAACCTCCCCAAACCTCGGCAGGTCTCCGTTCCTCCGCGCAGACCTGCCGACCTTTGGGGAGGTTTGGGCGCCTCCCCAAACGTCCCCAAACCTCGGCAGGTCTCCGTTCCTGTTTGGGGAGGTTTGGGCGCCTCCCCAAACCTCCCCAAACCTCGGCAGGTCTCCGTTCCTCCGCGCAGACCTGCCGACCTTTGGGGAGGTTTGGGCGCCTCCCCAAACGTCCCCAAACCTCGGCAGGTCTCCGTTCCTGTTTGGGGAGGTTTGGGCGCCTCCCCAAACCTCCCCAAACCTCGGCAGGTCTCCGTTCCTCCGCGCAGACCTGCCGACCTTTGGGGAGGTTTGGGCGCCTCCCCAAACGTCCCCAAACCTCGGCAGGTCTCCGTTCCTGTTTGGGGAGGTTTGGGCGCCTCCCCAAACCTCCCCAAACCTCGGCAGGTCTCCGTTCCTCCGCGCAGACCTGCCGACCTTTGGGGAGGTTTGGGCGCCTCCCCAAACGTCCCCAAACCTCGGCAGGTCTCCGTTCCTGTTTGGGGAGGTTTGGGCGCCTCCCCAAACCTCCCCAAACCTCGGCAGGTCTCCGTTCCTCCGCGCAGACCTGCCGAGGTTTGGGGAGGTTTGGGCGCCTCCCCAAACGTCCCCAAACCTCGGCAGGTCTCCGTTCCTGTTTGGGGAGGTTTGGGCGCCTCCCCAAACCTCCCCAAACCTCGGCAGGTCTCCGTTCCTCCGCGCAGACCTGCCGACGTTTGGGGAGGTTTGGGCGCCTCCCCAAACCTCCCCAAACCTCGGCAGGTCTCCGTTCCTGTTTGGGGAGGTTTGGGCGCCTCCCCAAACCTCCCCAAACCTCGGCAGGTCTCCGTTCCTCCGCGCAGACCTGCCGACCTTTGGGGAGGTTTGGGCGCCTCCCCAAACGTCCCCAAACCTCGGCAGGTCTCCGTTCCTGTTTGGGGAGGTTTGGGCGCCTCCCCAAACCTCCCCAAACCTCGGCAGGTCTCCGTTCCTCCGCGCAGACCTGCCGACCTTTGGGGAGGTTTGGGCGCCTCCCCAAACGTCCCCAAACCTCGGCAGGTCTCCGTTCCTGTTTGGGGAGGTTTGGGCGCCTCCCCAAACCTCCCCAAACCTCGGCAGGTCTCCGTTCCTCCGCGCAGACCTGCCGACCTTTGGGGAGGTTTGGGCGCCTCCCCAAACGTCCCCAAACCTCGGCAGGTCTCCGTTCCTGTTTGGGGAGGTTTGGGCGCCTCCCCAAACCTCCCCAAACCTCGGCAGGTCTCCGTTCCTCCGCGCAGACCTGCCGACCTTTGGGGAGGTTTGGGCGCCTCCCCAAACGTCCCCAAACCTCGGCAGGTCTCCGTTCCTGTTTGGGGAGGTTTGGGCGCCTCCCCAAACCTCCCCAAACCTCGGCAGGTCTCCGTTCCTCCGCGCAGACCTGCCGACGTTTGGGGAGGTTTGGGCGCCTCCCCAAACCTCCCCAAACCTCGGCAGGTCTCCGTTCCTCCGCGCAGACCTGCCGACGTTTGGGGAGGTTTGGGCGCCTCCCCAAACCTCCCCAAACCTCGGCAGGTCTCCGTTCCTCCGCGCAGACCTGCCGACCTTTGGGGAGGTTTGGGCGCCTCCCCAAACCTCCCCAAACCTTGGCAGGTCTCCGTTCTTCCTGCCGACCTTTGGGGAGGTTTGGGCGCCTCCCCAAACCTCCACAAACGTCGGCAGGTCTGCGCGGAGGAACGGAGACCTGCCGAGGTTTGGGGAGGCGCCCAAACCTCCCCAAAGGTCGGCAGGAGGAACGGAGACCTGCCGAGGTTTGGGGAGGCGCCCAAACCTCCCCAAAGGTCGGCAGGAAGAACGGAGACCTGCCGAGGTTTGGGGAGGTTTGGGGAGGCGCCCAAACCTCCCCAAAGGTCGGCAGGTCTGCGCGGAGGAACGGAGACCTGCCGAGGTTTGGGGAGGCGCCCAAACCTCCCCAAAGGTCGGCAGGAGGAACGGAGACCTGCCGAGGTTTGGGGAGGTTTGGGGAGGCGCCCAAACCTCCCCAAAGGTCGGCAGGAGGAACGGAGACCTGCCGAGGTTTGGGGAGGCGCCCAAACCTCCCCAAAGGTCGGCAGGAGGAACGGAGACCTGCCGAGGTTTGGGGAGGTTTGGGGAGGCGCCCAAACCTCCCCAAAGGTCGGCAGGAGGAACGGAGACCTGCCGAGGTTTGGGGAGGCGCCCAAACCTCCCCAAAGGTCGGCAGGTCTGCGCGGAGGAACGGAGACCTGCAGAGGTTTGGGGAGGCGCCCAAACCTCCCCAAAGGTCGGCAGGAGGAACGGAGACCTGCTGAGGTTTGGGGAGGCGCCCAAACCTCCCCAAAGGTCGGCAGGAGGAACGGAGACCTGCCGAGGTTTGGGGAGGTTTGGGGAGGCGCCCAAACCTCCCCAAAGGTCGGCAGGAGGAACGGAGACCTGCCGAGGTTTGGGGAGGTTTGGGGAGGCGCCCAAACCTCCCCAAAGGTCGGCAGGAGGAACGGAGACCTGCCGACGTTTGGGGAGGCGCCCAAACCTCCCCAAAGGTCGGCAGGAGGAACGGAGACCTGCCGACGAGCCGCGGCCACACAGGGTATTCCTGTGTATTCAGGCTTGCAAAATGGCGGATCGAGCCTCTGCTGGCGGCAGAGGCTTGCAGAACGGCGGATCGGCTTATACTCGAGTCAATAACTTTTTCCAGTTTTTGGGGGTGAAATTGGGGGTCTCGGCTTATACTCGAGTCGGCTTATACTCAAGTATATACGGTACCTTAAAACTCATTTTTTCATGTAAATCTAAGTAGGTCACCAAACCAATCTATGCTGTTAAATTCTTTCTGTCTGAAGTTAATGCATTTTCAATGCACTACTGTTGCTGAACGTTGGTTTATTCATAAATCCAGCTCATTCCTCTTCTCAAATGAAATTGTGTGGAAGTGAAATTACTCTATTCATTCTTATTTTTTTATATGCCCTTTTGGAGGGGGGAAAATCAACCCTGAAAGCTAACTTTGACTCAGAAGACTGTATTGCTGAACAGTGCTAATTAGAACAGCTTATTTTACTAAAGGATATATTCTTAATGATCTTTTCTTAAATCATCATTTTAGTCCAATTATGAAAAGGAATATACTTTAAATAAACCAATGAATTATCATGGCAACGAAAATGCATGTTTTAAAACTGTCAATAACGTGTCGTTTAAAATGAATTTTTGAAGGACCATTAGTTATAAAATGTTGTCAAGTTTTCTATGATTTACAAAGTTAAAATTATTTTACAAAACATCCAAGACATCTTGATTGACAGGCTATCTTAAAATTGAGCCCTTCATATTTCTGTTTCTGTCCTATCAATATAGTTGAGGAAAACATAGAAGAGCATGGGGCTTCCAACTTGTTGTTGTTGTTGTTGTTGTTGTTGTTATATTATTATGCTGCAGGGCAGTGGTGGGATTCAGCCAATTCGCACCACTTCAGCAGAACCGGTAGCTAATTTTTTGTGGCCCAGGCCCAGAATGGACTTCCAGAAGCAGCACCCACACAGAGAACTGGTTGTTCTCATATCTGAATCCCACCACTGTTTCAGGGGGTACGTAAAGCTCTAGTCTAGATCAGTGGTTTTCAACTGCTGTATGAAGGAATATTTTGTGTACTGTGAAAGATATGCAGGTGTGCCACATAGGTGAGCCACAAGTAAATGACAGGAAGTGCTATGAGGTGTTAAACCAGAAGATCACTTTTGACACCACCAGAGGTCGACTGCCTCCTTTTCTCCTCCAAAGTCCCAGCAACCTGTGATATCATGCGATTACCTTACCCATATGCCATGAGATGGAAAAGGATGAAACTCACCCTCTAGATACTCAAATAAGGTCACCCTGCTCATTAGTTTTATTGAACCCTAACATTTGCAACTATGCAACCATCTCTAATCTAGAAACATAAAATACACTTGGGATTTTACGTATCACTCTAAACGTGAGCATTTATATTTTCTAAAAGATAGAAGCCCATCTATACAGTAAAAGGTTTTCACATGATTGGCTTAACTCAGCCCAAGTATGGGCCAATGACCATTTCCCAAGGGCCAGACTGCATGTTGATATCAGCCCTTCACAATAGGCCAGGATCAAGAAACAGACTCCAGTAATCTAGCTGGAACTATACTTTATTGATACAGGTTATAGTTAGAAATCTTTAAACCTCGATTTTCTCCTCTCTCCCCCTTGCACCACCATAAATTACAGCAAAGACAATCCAAGGTTCTTTCTCATAAATTTTCTTATTACTCTAGGCTTACAGGATGTTTTTCCTTATGTAATTTCTTTGCCTCTGCCGAGCTTCCCCAAGATCATCTCTGAAACTCTGTACCAATTGTCTCAAACTGAGCCTATTTGACCAGAAAAACAACCTTTGCCCATTTTTATGCTGGTGGTGCTGTCCAATTCAAGTGATGCACTTCATTTAATTAGAGGTAAACACTTACAACTCCAAGTGACCACTGTGCATTGTGGCAGAAACAACTCCTCCCTCTTGTTACTGCTCACAACCCTCTATAGTAATGTTTCTCAACCATGGCAACTTTAAGGTGAGTAAAATTCAACTCCAAGAATTCCCCAGTGACATCTTAAAGTTAACAAGATTGAAAAAGATTGCTCTCTTTTTTCTTTTTTTTCTGCAAATCCACTAACAGAATTATGAAAATCTGGGGAATGCACATATAGACATAGACATATTGATGGAACAATGAAATAATGGAGTTTCTCCCCACCTCCATCAGAGAAAATTAAAATATATGTTTAACTACTGGAGAGGTAAAGCAGTAAAAAATGGGGAATCCACTTATCAGGTGTTATAATCTGCACAGATGTTTATCATGATGACTGGTGGGGAAAGAGGTTGAAAATGGGGAAGTGATTTCTTAAGTCAGTTTATTTTCAGCCAGTTTACACAATGGATACATTTCATTTTCCCCCATCCTATTTTCAGATAGATAGATGTGTACAGCAAGAAAGCCACTTCCATGGATAGGATAGGATAGGACAGGACAAGACAGAACAGAACAGAGCTGGAAGGGACCTTGGAGGTCTTCTAGTCCAACTCCCTGCTCAAGTACGAGAACCCATACCATCTCAGACAGGTGATTGTCTAGTCTCTTCTTAAAAATCTCCAGTGATGGAGCACCCATGATTTCTGGATGCAAGCTGTTCTACTGGTTGATTGTCCCCACTGTCAGGAAGTTTCTCCTTAATTCCAGGTTGCTTCTCTCTTTGATCAGTTTCCAACCATTGTTGCTCGTCCTTCCCTCTGGTGCTCTGGTGAACAACGTGACCCCCTCTTCCTTGTGGCAGCCTCTCAGATACTGGAATACTGCTATCATGTCTACCCTATTTCTTTTCTTTAGACCAGCGGCTAGCCAAACCCAAGTCCCGCAGCTGTTCTTTGTATGTTTTAGTCTACAGGCCTTTGATCATCTTAGTTGCTTTTCTCTTAATTTTTTTCCAAACTCTCAACATCTTTTTTGTGATATGGTGACCAAAATTGACTGCAGTATTCCAGGTGTGGTCTTACTAGGGTTTTATAAAGCAGTACAAAAACTTCATGTGATCTTAATTCTATGCCTGTTTATACAACCCAGGATTGTATTAGGTTTTTTGGTTGCTGCTGCACACTGCTAGCTCATAGTCAAGTGATCATCCACTAGGACTCCAAGGTCCCTCTCACAGTTACTGTTTTTAAGCCAGGTCTTGCCCAATCTGTACTTGTACCTTTGATTTTTCCTGCCTAAATGTAAAACTTTGCTTTTCTCCACATTGAAACTCATTTTGTTGGTTAGGGCCCATTGTTCAAGTTTTTCTAGATCTTTTTGGATCCTGAGTTTGTCTTCTGAGGTGTTGGCTCCTCCTGCCAGCTTGGTGTCCTCTGCAAATTTGATGAGTTCCCTTCAGTCCCTCATCTAAGTCATTATGAAGATGTTGAAGAGTACTGGGCCTAAGATGGAACCTTGTGATACCCCACTGCTTACTTCTCTCAAGGTGGATGTAGTGCCATTGAGGACTACTCGTTGAGTATGGTTTGTCAGTCAGGTACAGATCCATTTGGTGGTGATATTGTCTATTCCACCTTTTTCTAGCTTACCAAGGAGTAGGTTGTGGTCTACTTTATTAAATGCTTTACTGAAATCTAAGTATGCTAAGTCCACAGCATTTTGCTTATCTTCTAGTTTAGTCACTTTATCAAAGAATGAAATCGGATTGGTTTGGCATGATCTGTTTTTAACAAACCCATGCTGGCTACTGGTTATGACTTTGTTTGCAATTCCATTGGGATGTTATTGATCACCCCCCCCGCATAGCCCAGATTTGGTGCCAAGCAACTAGTACTAAGGAATTTCAAACCTTGTTAAAACATTATGACAAATGCCTCAATTTGAATGGTGATTATGTCAAAAATTAATGTAATGTTATAGTTTTCTAATGTATATAATAAAAGTTCTGTATCTGTGAGTGTCTGTCATTGATAACCAAACAGAGTTTATTTCCGAACTGCTCTCATATATGCTATTTTAATGATAAAATAGTTAACAGAAAGAACAATAATAATGAAAAAGACAAAATTAAAGTTTCAAAATCCTTTGTTAAGAAATTATTATTATAATCAACTCAAAGAAAGTTTACCATGGCATTTTATCTATCCCAAACTGTCCCAAGCATTAAGAGTCATTGGTCCTGGATTAAATGATTTGTTTAATAGCTCTTATTGGTTGTTGTCTAGTTTAAAATAATACATTCAATCTCCACAATCTTCCCAACAAATAGATAGAAGTGGTTTCTGATTAAGTGTAATAAATCTATTCACCAATCTCCCTCACAGTCATCCTAAAAACAAGCAATCTGTCACTTCCAGATTCAGTCAGCCTTCTGCTATTGTAAGAGAATGCAGACTTGAAGTTCAGATAGATACATGGAATCAATGTAGTTAGTTCTGTACATTCTGTACAGAATGTTTGTACAATCCATATCTCTTTGGTCTACAGCTTTCAAATCAAATTCTTTTTGTGAATCTAACTTATCCAAAGCTACGTGACTCTGAATATTTTTCACGTCCCTTATTATCTCATCATACTTTTTAAAAAACTTTCAGTTAAATGTTCCATGTCACCAAAAGTTTTTTTCTCAGATTTCATCTACTCTTGCTTATCTGTAATCTAAAATTTTAACCAAGGAGTACTTCCGGTTTGCCATAGCGGCCGCTGGGGCCGCTGGAAGGCAAGCTCCATCTTCCGTGTTCAGTTGTGCACCACTGGGGGACCCTGGAAAAGGTTGAAAGTCACCCTGTAGGGGCGACAAGCAAGGAGGGGATCCCTGCTTGATCACGGGAGGGCGGTAGCCCTTCCAGTTGATCCAGGGCAGCCCTCCAAATCGGCAGATGAATGACCAGCCATAGAAATATGGCCCATCACTAGGCTGCAGACAGCCAAAATAAAACTTACCACCAGGCACTTCTAAAGCAGCACAGATGATCTGAACCTCTCTTCAATCCTAACTATCTCTTCTACCTGTATAAGCTGCCCAAAGTATTTTTCCCCCTGTGGAGGGAGGGAAGGAAAATCCTATCCCACCCTCTAAGAGCAGCAGCGACTGACTATCCAGGGGAGTTTAAAACATTGAAAGAATAACCTTATTTAAAGTGGATTTATATGTTTCTAATATTTGGGGACCAAAAGATTTATTATCCCTATTGAAGATTTCGGTTTATACTTACAAAAAAGAAGTAAAATTGGAAAAAGAATTATAAGAAATTTTGGACTTAAAAAACCTTAAACAGTACTGGTGACATCTTGTGGCTAAATCTGATACTACAACCTGTTATTGTCTAAAAGAGACTTGGCTTGAAGCCCAGACTATAACTGAGACTCATTCAACCTTGGCAGATATCAGCTGTGAGAAGCTCAGCTGTGTCCTATACCCAGTAATAAAATTATTTTCATCCCCTGACTGTAAAGCTTTTATTTATTTTATTTATTTTAATTCCATTTATATCCCGCCCTTCTCCGAAGACTCAGGGCGGCTTACAAGCTTAGCAGTAGCCTTCATTCTATGTATATGCCTGCTTATTAGGGCTTTCACACACACCCCAAGCGGCATTATTACAAAGTCAGCTTAATTGCCCCCAACAATTAATTTAATACATCACTAAGAGAAATGGATGACAATCAGGAACAGATTCTTTCTATGTTGAAAGCAATTTATGAAACTATTCTTATAGCTTCTGACGAAATAAGAAGCTACAGAAAAGTACAAGATGTTAGCCTAGATATTCAAACCCTAGCTTTGACTACAATTAAAGAATCAACTACGCAAAACACAATAGAAGAAGTGGAACAATCAAACACTATGACAGAGGATTCAATGGACCAACAAACACAGTTAATGGAAAACCCACAAAAGGGACTGATAACACTGAAAATGGGAAAGTCTTTCTATATAAACCAGAAGAAATCTGAGGAGCAAGAAGAACAGACCAAAGGGAAGATAAACATTCCAGGACAACTACGGGGAGATGGAATAATAGAGATATGATTTATTAGTCCTTCCAAAAGAATGGTGATTGGATGGTCTCTTTTATTTCAAATAATATATACAATAACAGAGGGAGATGTATTTGATGATTTAAAAACATAATGGAAAGCTAGAATAAGGCTGAAGAAAATTGGGGTTTGGATTTATTAGTGAGGATGTTATGTTATTAATTAAAACAGAATATACTCAGACAAGATGTGTATTTTGAATACTAGATTATGCTATGAATTGAGATAAAGAAAGCTTTGGTCACTTAAAGCTTGAAAGTATAAATATCAAAAGTTAAATTTGAATATTGATGGGAAATTAAAAATTGGGGATAACAAATAAGTAGGATATTGACTGTCTATAAAGATTGAATGTAAAAGTAATTAAGATATACATAAGCTAAAAAATTTTGATAAATGTAATAAACATGTCTTTACATAGTTTGTTTCTTTCTTTCTTTCTTTCTTTCTTTCTTTCTTTCTTTCTTTCTTTCTTTCTTTCTTTCTTTCTTTCTTTCTTTATTAATGGGACTTATATCCCGCTCTATCTCCCGAAGGACTCAGGGCGGCTAACAACAATAACATATAATAAGTACAGAGATTAAGATAAAATTAAAATTAAAGTCATCTGTGCAATAAATTAAAATTAAAAATTAAAATAAATTAAAAATTGTAAACATAATTAAAATGCCTGTCAGTCCAGGTCAGCCAGGTGGAAAAGGAGTGTTTTGAGGCCGTGGCGAAAGGACTGGAGATCTTGGGCCATCCGAAGCTCAGGGGGGAGCTGATAAAGATATAGTTGATAAAGAAAGAACTGTATTTGTTTAAATATGATAGTAGATATTAAGAGAAAAAGAGAGAAAATATTTGATGTTGAAATAAGGGAAATTTTGGTCATTAAATTTTAAAACATTTGGAAATTAATAGAAAATAAGAATGTTATACTGTATTATCAATTAGATGGTGTAAGATGGTGAGAAATAGAATATATTCAAATAGATAGGACATATATCTTGAACATTAGATTATGATGAATTGTGGTAAAGGAAACTTTGGTTACCTAAAACTTGGAAATTATGAATATTAAATGTTAAATTTAAATATTGATGGGAAACTAAAAATTGGGAAAAACTAATTACAGGATATTGGCTATAAAGATTGAATGTTAAAGCAATTAGGATATGTAGAAGCTAAAAACTATTGATAAATGTAACAATGTTATTTTTACTTAATTGATATAATAAGAATTATGTTAGCTTAAACATGAGACAGTAAATATTAAGGGAAAAAGAGAGGAAATATTTAATGTGGTAGTTTGAGATTTATACTAAAGACACATGTATGTTATTGAATTATTGATTAAGCCAGCCGCCACATTGCTTTTTAAATACTTAAATGTAAAACTAGGAAAGCAATAAAACTTTTTTTAAAAAAAAATAAAATTTTAATCAAGGAATAAAGAACTCTGAAGCAGAAGGAAACAGCAGAGATATTTTCTGGATATTTCAATCCAAGATGGATTTTTTTAAAAAAAATATATTTTAAAAAAATTTTACTTTTTTTTTTCATTAAAAAGAAAGAAATTCCAAGTATTTTGCAAATTAAAACAACAGAAAAACCCTGTGGTTTTTTGTCCAATATTAATGTAAACCAAATGAAAGCATTTCACCATACAAAACACACTGTGTTTCCATGTGAGAAAACTTAAGAGCAACAGCATAAATCAAAAGGAAGGGAAAAAAAAGAACAGCTAGAGTCCAGCAGGAGTTGAAATAAATCAGCGTTTAGCCAGCTGGTCTACTTTTTAAGATTAAAGGCAAAGTATAAGTTCAAAAAGTAAAGTTAAGATCCAGTCATGCTGAAAAACCAAAACGCCAAAAGGAAGATGGATGCCTATGAATTTCTGACCACTCCCAAAGGGATCTGGAATCTTCAAGACTCCCCTTCCCAGATGGGTCCACAGCCATTCAAAAATCATCTTGGGTCATTCCTAAGTGCTCCCATTCAAATCCAGCCAGCAGCCAGCCAGAGAACCAGCTTTGGTAGCAAAATCAGCAGATCACTGGCAAGAAAGAAAAAGCTTCTCACCATTTAGCAGCCATTTTGGGAAGCATTAAATAGCTTTTATACAACATTTAGAATCTAAAACTGCAAAAAACAAACAAACAAACAAGGAGCTACCTGCTTTCTTGACAGAAAGAATAACAGAGCACAGTGTAGGAAAACCTGAGCACTTGAAATGCTGGTGCAACTACTAAGAATTCTCTTCAACTCTACACTCAGCTGATTTCTAGGAAAAGTGAAATATTCTTCCAACTCATGACTACCTCATAGGATAATCTCCAGGGCACAATTAAGCAGGATGCAAAAGGTTTTTTGAGGTGAATTTGATACCAGAACATAAATGAAATAGAAAATAATCTCAGAGGAAAAACAAGGAAAAGATTTATATACACTTGCCTGACAATAACTCTGATTAAGCTCAGGAAGGTTTAATACTGAGTAGATATTAAAAGAATCTACTTTTTTTTCAAGAAAAACTGCTGATGGTTAGATCTCACATATAGTACATCAATCCACAAACTGAATTCTTACTGCCACATCAATTTGACCACAGAAGAGATTTATGCATCAATAATAATTTTCTATTCTTACTTCCAAATGTACTGCACTATAACTTCTGTCTCTTAAGGTAGCATGGTGGCTCTCTGTGCTGAGAAAGATAGAGATGTTTAATGCATCAAGTGAGATCAGGAAGTCTGAGAAAAGGAAATATATTTTTTGACTGAGAGAAAAGGACCAAAAGTAACTTTCACTTCATCTTTGTACCCTCCCTCTCCCCCTACCAATCTATCAGAGCTGCCATCTAGCAGGACACAGGTGCAACAAGTAAAGGATTTGATAATTAGACAGAAAAGCAACATTGTGGTTTCCTTTAGTCATATTATTATATCTACAACAACACTCACATTATTAATATAATCACTATTTTGTTGTTGTCTCACTCAGAGTTGTACTTCTATCAAGTACTGCAATATTTCCACTACTTTCTTTCCCTCTATGGGTATTAAAGCAAAGAACAGTGTCAGGAAACAGAATACCTCAAATGCCAAAAGAACTGAAAAATCCAAATTCATGATCTCACTACAGGTAATGAAATTTCTGCAGTTAAGAAAGGATGTTGGGAAAGATAATTAAGAATAACCCTACAGCCAACAGATTCCTCTACCAACCGATACAAAACTGTATGGTAGATAAATACAAACCTGGAAGCAATGGAAATGAAAGGAAAGCAGAGATTAGGAAAAAAGGTAGGAGCTTCAGGGTGCAAATAAATGGAAGGTAAATAAGCACACTTCTGCAAAGCAGTGCCCCTGCAAAGCAGACACTCAACAAGAGGATCTGTTGGGCAGTGGTGGGATTCAGCCAGTTCGCACCACTTTGGCAGAACCAGTAGCTAATTTTTTGTTGCCCAGGCCCAGAATGGACTTCCAGAAGCAGCATCCACACAGAGAACCTGTCAGAATCCATTTATATCACATTCATAAATGTATGTTTAAAACATTATGGATCCATATGGATTCTGCCATCTCCCGGGGAAGGAGGAGCATATATGGATTCAGCCTGCCTTAGGTTATTTCAAAGACCAAGGAAACCTTTTGAACTGGGGGGATCAAAAGGGAGGGTAAAAGAAGGTATCTGGCTTGTGTTTTCTTTTAATTCTGGAGAGGAAGAAGGCAATAACCATAACGATTCGAAGTTCCTTTTTTTTCTCACGAAAGGGATGACACGAAGTAGAAGGATGGGGGCTGACCAAATGGGGTTGAGGGAATGGGGGTTGAACCGGGTACCCTTTATAAAATTTCAATTTGTAAAACAATACTAAGTCCTGTCTTGTATTCCCACAACCAAGCATGTCCTAGTAAAGATTCCTTTTGGACTAGAACTGACTCCAAGAGTTTTTGTCTTCCTAAGACGTGGTTTGGGAATGCAGTATGCATGATTTGACTTGCCATGGCATTTATAGGTAGGTCTGCATTTTTCAGTACTCTTAATAATTAAAAACTCAGACACATAAAATAGATGCAAAATATTGGAGTTAATCCACATTTGCCATGCAACTATACAGTTCCAACAAAGAGGTATTAAACTGGACAACTGTGATGTGTTTTTTAACAAATCTCTAAAATTACTGCTTTTCATCACTCTCCCACAAATTTGTTTTGTTGCATTCATTATCAGAACAGAAATCATTTGTCTTCTTGGCTGACTAAAGGAGCTATTGTCTTCTCACATTCTTGCCTCATTTCTATCACTGCGAGCATTCCAAGTGAAAAGTACAAAGGATTTCCCTACCCATTAGTGGGAACAAAGCACTCTTATACAACAATTCAGCATGCTTGCTTCCTGCAAGCAGACCAATTTAAAAAAGAAGGGTCCATGTTTTTGAAGAAATTATTACTCATATTTTATCAGGATGAGCACAAATTCTTCTGCTTGAGTAAAAATAAATTCTACCCAATCATACTTCTTTCAGAATTAGTACTAATTTGTTTACAGTTATTAATAGGTTTTGAACATATCTCATTATAGAAAAGCTATCACAGAGACAATAGTGCCGATCAAATTGATAAACAGCACCTTACTGTATACTCTTCTGCAATATGAGTTCTGTATTCTGAAAAATGTATCCATATCCAATCCAGCTCCTTTGAATGACCTGGAAACATCTGTGCAAATCAGGAAATCAGCCGTGAAAGAATCAGTGGGCCAACCACTTTTGATAAGATCATCTTTCAAACTCAATCTCCAATCTTCCCTTTTCAGTGAAGTCTTTAGAAAAGAGGATGGAGAATTAGCAACAAAAGATATTAGATGAAGCAAGTTATATGGATCATTTCCAGTCAGGATTTAAACCTGGATATGAGGTAGGAATTGCAGTAATCATTCAGATGAGTTACCTTTGTTGGTATCTGGAGATGGAGAGTATGCCTCTCCTAGTTTTGTTAGACCTCTCAGCAGTTTTTCATATCCTCTATCATGGTATCTACTAAGCTTCTGGGCTGGGCTCATCTTTTTTTACCTATAATTTTTAAAAACATTTTTAAAGAAAAAAAAGACGAGAGAGGCAAAATAGGAGGCAAAATGAAACATAGAATAAGAAATGTACAAGCATAAAAAAATAGATTAACATTTTGAATAGTTCGTGTATTTCTTCTGAATATCTAAATATTCTGTGTGTTGACCTCTGTCAACTGCCAGCACTAGTTCTTGTAGGGTTGTTGTTTTGACATGATTGTTGGAAATGACTTGCTAATTCCTTCTTCTTAGGAGTCAGAGAGATTGGCACAGTCACCCAGCTGGCTTAGTGCCTAAAGTGGGACTAGACACTAGAACATAGAATCTCTGGGTTCTAGCCTGGTACTTAACCACTACACTAAACTGGCTTTCCTAATTAAACTATTCACCCTGTAAAATCATCTGGAGCGTTTGTCTCCTTAGAGTTCAGAAAATAAGCCTTCTCTAAGGTAGCCCCAATGATTTGAAATATCTTATCTCAACAGAAGAGGAATGCCTGTATATCTTGCTTTTTGCAAAAATATGAAAGCAATTCAGGCAAGCTTTTGAAGGTTAATTTCTTATTTTGCATGTTTGGAGGTTGATTCCTTATTATATACATTTTAAAAATGTTTTTGTGTATTATCTGAAATCTAAACTATAAGGCAGTATAAAATATTATATACAAATATATTCCCTTCTTAATATAGTAGATCATGGTGTGAGTTTTTAACTTTAAAGGTGTTATATGAAACTACAGTTACTATTAAGCTATAAACAAACGTTCTGCTGGGTAGGTACTATCACAGAGTACTGATGATCTAAAACACAGGAAAATAAATACTCTGAATAGAAAAGGGAACCCTAATGCAGTCAGAAACACTTTCTTTGAACTTTATTTGTCATATAGTTAAAGGGGAAGAGCAAGGCTACAGCTTATAGCTTCCACATGTTGGGAGCACATACTGGGAAAAGAACCATTTTGATCCAAGAAGCCAGGAGAGTCTACTTGCAGGAATGGAGGCTGCTTCTACACTAAGGGAAGAAGTAAAGTACTTCTCATGCAGAAGATTAACAAAATGCACTAGCATAAATGCAGAAGGCAGTCTTTATATTATAAAGAGGGTTGTGGGTTGTGAGATATGTGGAGAGTTGCTGTGACATGGGCTGGGAAGTGTGCCTGGGGATGCCTGGGAGTTCACAAAATGTACCATGCAGATCAGGGACAGTCTGCAGGAGGGGATATGCAGGTCTGAAAGGGTGGATGAAAGTGTCCAAGAGGTGCCACATGGGTCAGGGAAGGTGCATAGAGAGTGCATCCTTTATTCTGTATTATGACATGTTAAGTGACCCTACTTCTGCAACAGTGGGAAAACACTCATAATTAAATGAATTGGCCAAAAACAATTATATGTAAAAAAATATAAGACGACAAACATTCTCTCCCCATTTTTTTTCCTTTTTTAATCAGCTCATTTGGAGATTTATTCTAGAATTCATGTGTTGCTTCTGTAAAATCAAGTTTTCACATGTGGAAGGGAAGATTAATCAACTAGAGTACTAGACCATAAAAACTAAGAACCTGAAGAGTAGATATCACATAAATAATCAGAGGGAAAATCCTTGAGGTGGTGTTAATTTCATTCGACCATTATAAATGCAAATCAATGCCAACAGAAATGTACATGAAAGTTTAAACAAAAATGTTCAAAACTGAGATTTCCCAAATGCTATATATATTTTTGACAGAATTTAGATCATAAATTAAGTTCTCTCAGGCAAGCAATTATCAAGTTTTATTTACTGTATCTGATTATGTTATTTATAAATCATGACACTCCATATGAAAACATGTGAGCATAACGTAAAAGACCAAAATAAATGTAACTGAAAAACAGAATGCAGAAATAATTTTCCTTAGCAATATCGATTCTCCCACCCCATAAAGGCTGAAGTGTTACTCATTGTTATAATCCAATTTATTTTTAATTAATCTGTCCTACCAACCTTTATTTTTATTTTTTGCCCATGTCCTCAAGGTATGGTCTATTTCTTCTTCCCAGCCTCTATCTTGAAATATTTGGAAAACTTCAGCAGGCAACATTGTGCCTATACTCTGCTCATAGCACTTCCATGGGTGAGATCAGCCAGTACTACCTGGCCACTTTAGATCGGAATGGATACATCTGCGCATCTCCATTCTCTGGGCATCATCCTCCAGAATACCATTTGTTTTGGGAAATTCATTCAAACCAAACTTCCTTTTGCCCAGCAGACTTGTCAGCCTTACTCAGTGATTTGGATTCCCTCAAACAGTAGCTGATCAGCAGTGAGAGTTGTTCTAAAACAGTTATTTTCTGGCTGTTGTTTCATGGCTCAGGATACACACAAACAGTTGCTATTTAGGGTATTTCATATTGGGGATTGTATCATTGCTCAAACAGGTACCATGTGGGAGAAGGAACCCTACAGTTTGGTTAAACAGACCTCCATTAAGCACCACATTCCACCCATCACTTATTAGTGGACTACTTTTAAACACAGGTTTAGTGTCCCTTCAGAAGACTAAATTGACATTTAAATATGCTTGTCAAAAACAATGCAAGGGAGGAAGACTCTATTTCATTATATGCCCCCCTATTCATATCAGCTGTCAAACACAGAAATGCATATCCCTCTGGCTAAACTATGCACATTCCTATGTTTCTATTACCTATTAGGAACACAGGGTATCTAGAGTCCCATGCAATATTCCTACATCTCTCCTTGTCATTACTTACTTCCTACTACATTAGCCAACTAATAAATGCAGAGAAAGGGTTGCCCAGTACACCCATTTGATGGCAGCATGCCTCAGGCAGGATAGAAAGCAGTAACAACAGCAGTAAATGTTCTGCTGATTCAAGAACTGATATTTAATATTTTAAACATGAGGAAGAGCCCTTAGAAATAGTTTCCAAGTGCTGATAGGGAAAAACCTCTCAGTTTTAGAAATATTCACAGTGATTATTTCTCAGTTCCAAACTGCTAATTTCCCATCAACATTCAACATTTCCTCATTTCAGCAAAGAATTATTTAAGTGATTAAGTGATTTAAGTGATTCATCCCATATGTCAGATATTCTCCATGTATATCATGTAGGATCTCCATCACTACATGCCAACCAAAGGTAAAAAAAAATTATGATAACCATTCCATTTTCTTACTGTACTTTCATACCCAAACCAAATCAATCTCATTTATCTTTATAAATATATAAATAAACAGCTCAATACTGCTTTATACTCTATGCAAGACTGCAAGACTCCAGATGATCACTTGATGGAAGCAATCAGATATAAAACATTCTAGCTCTCTGCTATCTGGTTATGGTCAGCCAGATATAATAGCTCTACTCTTATGTAAAGCAGATACAGGTGGTGTATTGTCTATACCAGTCAACAGTAAAACATTGTGTCTTTAACAGATAGGCAAAATAGGAACCCAAACAAGCTAATTTTCTTTACTGTAAAACTACAATAAAGAATCTTGAAATTCTGAAAGTGCAGTTCTCCTACCATCTCTTTTACAGCCTGAGAAATTAGGGAGGGTTCCTTCTGAGCCTCTTGTTCTGCCCGCTATGCAGGTGTGAGCTCTTATCTAATCATTCCCTAGGCAGCATGACTTTGCCCAATCAGCCAAGGTCATACCCATATACCACTATACTTTAAGAAGAACAGAAAATGATTTGGCCATAAAGCAATCCAAGAACAAAATGAGAAGTTTGTTGATTGATGGAAAAGGTCTGCTTAAAAAAAAGGTTTGCTTTGAATACCCATTCATGTGTATATATAGAAAACAATATTTTCTAATAGTTTGATTTCATTGTTTATGGTAAGAGGAGAAAGAAGGGTGATAAGAGGATGGTTTTTGTTATTATCAAGATGACATATCAGGAAAAAATGTACATGAAAGAAAAAGTAAAAAGGAAAGACAAAGAATAAAAGGAGAACTTTCGAAAGATAAAGTAAAAGTCTAATATGAAGAATATAAAAATACAAATTAATTTCTCAGTTCAATAAAAGAATACAATCACTCCTGGAAAGTAAAAAATTAAATTTAATTGTAAATTTAATTGTAAATTATCTTACAGCATGCCATATAAATGTATGCAGGGCTTTTTTTTGTCATAGAATGCTCAGAACTGAGTTCCGGCACCTTGTTTGGATGGAACCTTGTAGGCTAGGCAAGGCGGGTTATATGACGTGTGAGTTCCGGCACCTTTTTCTTTTACAAAAAAAGCACTGAATGTATGTAATTATGCTAGATATCTTATAAAGAAGGATCTTTTGTGAAATGATGAAACAGATAAAAATTGTCAAAGAAAATGCATACATGTTGGAAAAAAAAGATAAGGCAACACTGTATAAATTATTCATTTAATGTATAAAGACTAATAATAAATGTAAAGAATTAGTCAATGAAAAAATTAGATAAAAGAGGCAGAGATACTGCAAAGCAACTTTGATGGAAAAAAAGATTTCTTTGGTATTATGTGATAAGGATTAAACAAGGAGCCTGCAGGAAAGGAACAGAATTAAAAGTATAATGAAGCAATCATAAGTGAAACTGAAATGAAGGAAGCTAAACGCAACAAAGAAAAGTTACTGTAAATTTCTTCATTTAGAGAAAGAATATGAGAAAGTGAACAAATTTGAAATATAGAATGTTTTTTGAAAATATTAAGTGGATTATTGGTTTTTGAGTACAATAGGAAAGCTAAATGATTAACATAAGTCATGCATGGGAATAAATTAGCAAATGATTGAACATTGAGTAGGATATAAAGGAATATATGCATAATATCCAGTTGTTCTTTAACATCATTATGGATGTATGTTTTAAAAATACCTTTAGCAATGTTAGAAGTGCGTTGGTTTGGAATTTAAATATTTCAGACTATATATGTAGATGATGCAATATTATTGTTGGGAACCAAAACAACTTCCAGCAATTATTAAATACTAAAGTACTTATAATTCATCTATGCTTTAATGTGTGTGTGTGTGTGTGTATGTGTGTGTGTTTGGAGAGGTTATTAAAAGTGGGGAAATGGATGGAAACACTTCAGAACAAGCAAATATTGATAGGAAGGTAATAGGTATTATGCAGTCTGCTGCAAAAAGGAAAGACAAAATAAGCAAAAATAGTTGTATATAAGAATATGCTTCTGTTAATTTTATTGTATGGAAGAGAGAGTTCATGCTAGGAGAAGCATCAAAATAAGCTGAATGCATCAGGAATGATTTGCTTCAGAAGTGGTACAGATAAACCAAGACATATGCCTAAGGATGAATGGGATTTTAATAAAGATCAAATATAAAAGTGACTGACTTGTACAAGAGAAAAACACTGAAGTGGTTGGTTCATATAAAATTAATAAGAATTGAGCTGAAAAACAAATGTAGAAAAAATGGATTGAGATAAAGGGAAAAGCTGAAAAAATGTGGTTGGAAGAAGTTGATGACTTCCTCCATCACCTGAGAAAGTATATGAAATAAGAAGGAAAATGAACAAAAATAATTACATGCATGGAGTATGGATGCAATAGAAACAACTACAGTCTGCAAAGATTTTAGATAGTCCGTAACTTACAACCTTTCCTGTAGTGTCCGTTCAGTTACAGTCGCACTGAAAAAAGTGACTTATAACCATTTTTCACACTTATGACCTTTGTAGCATCTACATGATCAAAATTCAAATGCTTAGCAACTGATTTATATTTATGACAGTTGCAGTTTCTCGGGGTCATGCAAGTAAAATCTATGGGGAAGACAGATTCACGTAACAACCATGTTACTAACTTAACATCTTTAGTGATTCACTTAACAACTGTGGCAAGAAAGATCATAAAGTGGGGCAAATCTGACTTACAATGACTCACTTATTAACAGAACTATTGGGCTCAATTGTGATTGTAAGCAAGGACTACTTTATTTATTTATATCCTGCATTTATTATTTTTTATATACACAACTCGCAGTGAACATATCTAATATTTCTCTTCGTTCCTATTTTCCCCACAACTCCTCCTCTGTGAGTAGTAGCTAATTTTTTGTTGCCTAGGCCCAGAATGGACTTCCAGAAGCAGCATCCACACAGAGAACCGGTTGGTCACATATTTGAATCCCACCACTGCTAAGATAGTATGACTGGCCCAAGGCCATCCAGCTGGCTTTCATGGTTAAGGCAAGAACAAAACTCAGTTTCCCACTTACTAATCAGGTGCCTTAACCACTAGTCAAACTGGCTCTCGAAAATAAATGGTTTTAATGTAAACTATATTCACTTACATGTCTTTTTCATTCATCTCCTATCTTTAATTTCTCCTATCTTTTATTTACTTTTTTATATATTCTTTGTTTTGCATTCTACAAAAACAAAGAATGAGGCAAGTATGAATATATAGGTATTCCTTAACTTACAACTGTAATGGGGCCTGCTCATTATGATCACAAGTAGTGACAGATGTTAAGTGAAATGGTCTCAGGTAATGCCCTCCCTGATGCGGCTGTTAAATGAACACATGGTTCATTTAACAGAGTACGGAGTGCTTTAGAGGTTGGGGAGGCCCCGGAAGGCCTAGTATAGGCCCAGGCCTGCCTGCCACAGACCTCTCAAGACTTCTCTTTCTTCTCTCAGGATCCCCACAGGCCAATGCAATGCAAGGTAGTGTGAGGTTCAGCTTTCCTACAGAGGTTCCCAGTAACAGGTACTAACATTGTGAGCCTGTAGGGAGTTCAGTTTTTTTTTAAAAGGCTCATTTTTTTTGTATTTGCCAAGTGTTTTTAAAAAATAGGTTTGTGACAATAATATCTGCTTATAGAATAACATGTGGTTGCCATCCAAGTCCAGCATTGTGTCTACTAATAAAATTGCTCCTGATGATGACCTATTTTCTGATTCAGACACAATCTTAAATAGGCATTTTCAATAACTACATGAAAATGCATGTCAGCACCTCTCATAAGTTACAACCATTTGTGTAATTAGATAACTGCATACTTGATTTCTGACAGCTAAGTATTATAACCCAGTTTTTCCATTGTCCTCTTTCTGAGAAATTCCTTTTAGTTTTACAAATATTTATTTTTGCAATAATCTAGTATTCCCAGGGACTTATTTTTTTTATAATTTTAAAAAATCAGAATGATTTGAAGAAACTGTCAATTCTCAGTAAGTTCACTCTTGTGATATATTTAAATACAAAACCATCAGAGTATATAACTATTCTGAACAGTAGTGAAATATAAATATTTTTGTTAAGATATGAGTTTGCTATTATTTCTAAGAAGCTTTGTTAATATCTTTCTTTCCCTTCCTATTTTCATTAGCTCTAGAAATAGAGATTTTCCAAAGGTGCTGCTGTAATTCTTCATGGACCAGGTCATATTTAATTTAATTTTTGCAAATAAACAGCTTAATTACCATGCCTGGATGGGAAAATAGCAACTCAAATTGCACAATTATTAATTTTTACAAACAAAAGCCATTATTTCCACATGGTAGAAAAGGTGTTAATATTCATAAATAAAAACATCACCTTCAAAAGAAAGGCTAAAGTTAGAATTCTTTCAATTCAGCATCCCCCTTTGTATTCTTACTATGCAATATATTTACGTAAGTAAAATTAGATAACAGTTATTTAAAACAGTATAAGCACTCCCAAATGCTTTCAAAATTCAAGAGCACTGATTTGACTGCTCAGCAGAACGTAAAACCAAAAATTGAAGAATGAACACAATTTTCATTCTTTAGCTGTGTTTACAAAAAAAAGTTGTCAAATGTTCTAAAAATTATCTATTTTCCACCATATTAAACCCTCTGATCAGTAATCTGAACCCCCCTTTAATAAATCAAAATCCTAGTTTCCTTCAGTCTTACTCTGGCTTTCTTCCTTTGCCAACAGAAGTTCCATGTCTCTACTTCTGAATCATCAAACAGTTCTCTCTCTCTATATATATATTATTTGAAATAAGAAAGACCATTCGATTACAGGTTTTTTTTAAAGAACTAGCCCATTTGTATTCATTAAATCACCTCCCTATTACTCCAATTTCCCACAATTCTGGGAGTCTGGGCTTCAAGCCAAGTCTCTTTTAGGCAATAACAAGTTGTAATACCATACTTTGCCACAAGATGTCACCAATGCTGTTTAAAGCTTTTTAAGTCCAAAGTTTTTGTGATAGTTTTTCAAGGTTTATTTTTTTAAGATAAAAACAAACATCTTCAGTAAGAATTGGAAAACTTTTAGTCCCCAAGTTTTAAAAGCATATGCATCCAATTAGATTAGAATTGTTCTTATAGTTGCTCTGTTTCCCCTGGGTAGTTAGTCACCGCTGTTCTGAGGGGGGGCTAGAAATTCCCTTCCTTCTCTCCTCAAAGGGGGAAAAATACTTTGGGTAGCTTTTACAGGAAATGATATTTAAAGTCAAAGAGAAGATCAGATCTCACCCAGTTTAATCCGCGTTGTTTTAAAGACGCTTGCTGGTGATTTTGACTTCGGCTGTCAGCAGCTTAGTGATGAGCCATATTGCTAAGGCCAATCTTTCCCCCGCTGGTTTGGAGGGCTGCTCCGGATCAAGAGAAAAGGCTGCCGCCCTCCCGTGATGAAGCAGGGGTCCCCTCCTTGCTCGTTGCCCCTACAGGGCAACTTTTGACCCTTTCCAGAGTACCTCAGCAGGACAAATTTGGATGTGAAAGACGGAGCTTGTCTTCCAGCGTCCGCGGCGCCATGATGGCAAACCGAATAGGTAAGATGTGTAACAAGACTAATAGACTTTTGGTTTAATATGGTGGAAAATAGATAACTTTTAGAAAACAGAACAAGACTATATTCAAATAGATGTGTATTTAGAATATTAGATTTTGTTATGAAAAGGGAAAAAGGAAGAAGTTGAGATAAGGGAAACCTTGGTTACCTAAAGCTTGGAAATTATAAATACCAAATGTTAGTTTAAATATTGATGGAAAATTAAAGCTTGGGAAAAAAGAAATAACAGGGCATTGATTGTATGTAAGAACTGAATTCAAACACAATTAAGATATGTATAAGTTAAAAATTATTGATAAATGCAACAGAGATGGTCTTACTTAGTTGATAATAATAAGAACTATATTAACCTAATATGAGATAGTAGATATTAAGGGAAAAAGAGAGGAAATATCTGATGTTGTAACTTGAGATTTGCACTAAAGATTTATGTATGTTACTGAATTATTGATTAACTAAGCACATTGCTTTTTAAATGTTTGTTTGTAAAATTAGAAAATTAATAAAGTATTATAAAATAGTTGTCAAATATATGATCTTTTATTTGAGCATTCAACAAAATATACAACTACAGTAACATCTAAAACAATCATATCTGATAAAATAATGAAGCCTTAATCTATAAATGTAAGGAAGGTACTATATTTGTTTGTTCATGACTGTTACAAACAATGTTTATATTCAGGAAAATGCTTTAAGAAAAATCTCATTATTTGTTGATAATACTGTGAATATTTTAATAAACATAATAAAATAAATATTTCAGTCTCAGTGTTAGAAATAACTGTGGAGAAACCTGACTTTCATTTTGTCAACTATTCCTACTCACATCCCCAAAATGACTCTTCTTCAAATCTAGGCCCTCTTTTTCACTAGTATCTCTAAACATTCTCAAATATGTCTATTCGCTGCTCCTACCACCATTTCATGCTAATCTTCCTATAATATTCTTTTTCATGTCCTTCCTCTCCATCTTGCTAGCATAACAGATTTGCATCCCCAACGCTCCTTCCTTCTTTTATTCTACCCATTACTTCAAAGAGCTTCAGTATGCAAAAATTCTAATACTGAAAATGAAGCCAGCAACAGAAGCATTGTTGTTAGCTGCGAAGTCGTGTCCGACCCATCGCGACCCTATGGACAACATTCCTCCAGGCCTTCCTGTCCTCTACCATCTTCTGGAGCATGTCCTTCATGACTGATAAAAGTTCAAAATGCTTGATTAAAAAAAATTTAAAAACATGCTTATTTTTTTAAAGGCAGCTTCAGATATGCCTCAGATTTCAATTCATGGCAGTGAAGATGATGATTGTTAACCAGTATCCACCAAGGAATCAGGTGTGTCACAACATAGCTGCTGTATATTTAACAGACTACATGCTTTGAACTCCAGAATATTTGCTCTGTTGTTGTTGTTAGCTGCGAAGTCGTGTCCGACCTATCGCGACCCTATGGACAACATTCCTCCAGGCCTTCCTGTCCTCTACCATCTTCTGGAGTCCATTTAAGCTCACGCCTACTGCTTCAATGACTCCATCCAGCCACCTCATTCTCTGTCGTCCCCTTCTTCTATTGCCCTCGATCTTTCCCAGCATTAGGCTCTTCTCCAGTGAGTCCTTCCTTCTCATTAGGTGGCCAAAGTATTTGAGTTTTAGCTTCAGGATCTGGCCTTCTAAAGAGCAGTCGGGATTGATCTCCTCTAGGACTGACCGGTTTGATCGCCTTGCAATCCAAGGGACTCGCAGGAGTCTTCTCCAGCACCATAGTTCAAAGGCCTCAATTCTTTGGCGCTCAGCCTTATGGTCCAACTTTCACTGCCATACATTGCAACTGGGAAGACCATAGCCTTGACTATACACACTTTTGTTGACAGGGTGATGTCTCTGCTTTTTAGTGTGCTGTCTAGATTTGCCATGGCTTTCCTCCCCAGGAGCAAGCGTCTTTTAATTTCTTGGCTACAGTCCCCATCTGCAGTGATCTTGGAGCCCAGGAAAATAAAATCTGTCACTACCTCCATTTCTTCCCCATCTATTTGCCAGGAATTGAGAGGGCCAGATGCCATGATCTTGGTTTTCTTAATGTTAAGTTTCAACCCAACTTTTGCACTCTCCTTCTTCACCCGCAACAAGAGGCTCTTTAGTTCTTCTTCACTTTCTGCCATTAGAGTGGTATCATCTGCGTATCTTAGGTTGTTGATATTTCTTCCGGCAATCTTAATTCCAACTTTTGATTCATCTAGCCCTGCCTTTCTCATGATGTGCTCTGCATATAAGTTAAATAGGCAGGGCGACAGTATACAGCCTTGCCGGACTCCTTTCCCAATTTTGAAGCAATCAGTGGTTCCATGTCCAGTTCTCACTGTTGCTTCTTGACCCGCATATAGGTTTCTCAAGAGACAAATAAGATGGTCTGGTATGCCCATCTCTTTAAGGACTTGCCACAGTTTGTTATGATCCACACAATCAATGAAGCAGAAGTAGATGTTTTTCTGGAACTCCCTAGCTTTCTCCATGATCCAGCGTATGTTGGCAATTTGATCTCTAGTTCCTCTGCCTCTTCGAAATCCTGCCTGTACTTCTGGTAGTTCTCGATCCACATACTGCTGAAGTCTAGCTTGTAGGATTTTAAGCATGACTTTACTAGCATGAGAAATGAGTGCAATGGTGCGATAGTTTGAACATTCTTTGGCACTGCCTTTCTTTGGAATTGGAATGTAAACTGATCTTTTCCAATCCTGTGGCCACTGTTGAGTTTTCCAAATTTGCTGGCAAATTGAGTGTAGCACTTTTACTGCACTGTCTTTCAAGATTTTGAATAGCTCAGCTGGAATACTGTCACCTCCACTAGCTTTATTGTTGCTCAGCTTTTCTAAGGCCCACTTCACTTCACATTCTAAGATGTCTGGCTCGAGGTCAGTGACCACCTCATTGTGATTATCTGGGACGTTAAGCTCATTCTTGTATAGTTCTTCTGTGTAATTTTGCCACCTCTTCTTAATCTCTTCTGCTTCTGTTTGGTCCCTGCCATTTTGGTCCTTTATCATGCCCATTTTTGCATTAAACATTC